>NC_059327.1:10941250-11615000 GCF_018350155.1 Leopardus geoffroyi | reverse complement strand
CGTTGGTTGCCTTTTAGTTTTGTTGGTTGTTTCCTTTGCTGTGCAGAAGCTTTTTATCTTCATAAGGTCCCAGTAATTCACTTTTGCTTTTAATTCCCTTGCCTTTGGGGATGTGTCGAGTAAGAGATTGCTACGGCTGAGGTCAGAGAGGTCTTTTCCTGCTTTCTCCTCTAAGGTTTTGATGGTTTCCTGTCTCACATTCAGGTCCTTTATCCATTTTGAGTTTATTTTTGTGAATGGTGTGAGAAAGTGGTCTAGTTTCAACCTTCTGCATGTTGCTGTCCAGTTCTCCCAGCACCATTTGTTAAAGAGGCTGTCTTTTTTCCATTGGATGTTCTTTCCTGCTTTGTCAAAGATGAGTTGACCATACGTTTGTGGGTCTAGTTCTGGGGTTTCTATTCTATTCCATTGGTCTATGTGTCTGTTTTTGTGCCAATACCATGCTGTCTTGATGATGACAGCTTTGTAGTAGAGGCTAAAGTCTGGGATTGTGATGCCTCCTGCTTTGGTCTTCTTCTTCAAAATTCCTTTGGCTATTCGGGGCCTTTTGTGGTTCCATATGAATTTTAGGATTGCTTGTTCTAGTTTCGAGAAGAATGCTGGTGCAATTTTGATTGGGATTGCATTGAATGTGTAGATAGCTTTGGGTAGTATTGACATTTTGACAATATTTATTTTTCCAATCCATGAGCAGGGAATGTCTTTCCATTTCTTTAAATCTTCTTCAATTTCCTTCGTAAGCTTTCTATAGTTTTCAGCATACAGATCCTTTACATCTTTGGTTAGATTTATTCCTAGGTATTTTATGCTTCTTGGTGCAATTGTGAATGGGATCAGTTTCTTTATTTGTCTTTCTGTTGCTTCATTGTTAGTGTATAAGAATGCAACTGATTTCTGTACATTGATTTTGTATCCTGCAACTTTGCTGAATTCATGTATCAATTCTAGCAGACTTTTGGTGGAGTCTATCGGATTTTCCATGTATAATATCATGTCATCTGCAAAGAGCAAAAGCTTGACTTCATCTTTGCCAATTTTGATGCCTTTGATTTCCTTTTGTTGTCTGATTGCTGATGCTAGAACTTCCAGCACTATGTTAAACAACAGCGGTGAGAGTGGGCATCCCTGTCGTGTTCCTGATCTCAGGGAAAAAGCTCTCAGTTTTTCCCCGTTGAGGATGATGTTAGCTGTGGGCTTTTCATAAATGGCTTTTATGATCTTTAAGTATGTTCCTTCTATCCCGACTTTCTCAAGGGTTTTTATTAAGAAAGGGTGCTGGATTTTGTCAAAGGCCTTTTCTGCATCGATTGACAGGATCATATGGTTCTTCTCTTTTTTTTTGTTAATGTGATGTATTACGTTGATTGATTTGCGAATGTTGAACCAGCCCTGCATCCCAGGAATGAATCCCACTTGATCATGGTGAATAATTCTTTTTATATGCCGTTGAATTCGATTTGCTAGTATCTTATTGAGAATTTTTGCATCCGTGTTCATCAGGGATATTGGCCAGTAGTTCTCTTTTTTTACTGGGTCTCTATCTGGTTTAGGAATCAAAGTAATACTGGCTTCATAGAATGAGTCTGGAAGTTTTCCTTCCCTTTCTATTTCTTGGAATAGCTTGAGAAGGATAGGTATTATCTCTGCTTTAAACGTCTGGTAGAACTCCCCTGGGAAGCCATCTGGTCCTGGACTCTTATTTGTTGGGAGATTTTTAATAACCGATTCAATTTCTTCGCTTGTTATGGGTCTGTTCAAGCTTTCTATTTCCTCCTGGTTGAGTTTTGGAAGAGTGTGGGTGTTCAGGAATTTGTCCATTTCTTCCAGGTTGTCCAATTTGTTGGCATATAATTTTTCATAGTATTCCCTGATAATTGTTTGTATCTCTGAGGGATTGGTTGTAATAATTCCATTTTCATTCATGATTTTATCTATTTGGGTCATCTCCCTTTTCTTTTTGAGAAGCCTGGCTAGAGGTTTGTCAATTTTGTTTATTTTTTCAAAAAACCAACTCTTGGTTTCTTTGATCTGCTCTACAGTTTTTTTAGACTCTATATTGTTTATTTCTGCTCTGATCTTTATTATTTCTCTTCTTCTGCTGGGTTTAGGCTGCCTTTGCTGTTCTGCTTCCATTTCCTTTAGGTGTGCTGTTAGATTTTGTATTTGGGATTTTTCTTGTTTCTTGAGATAGGCCTGGATTGCAATGTATTTTCCTCTCAGGACTGCCTTCGCTGCGTCCCAAAGCGTTTGGATTGTTGTATTTTCATTTTCGTTTGTTTCCATATATTTTTTTATTTCTTCTCTAATTGCCTGGTTGGCCCACTCATTCGTTAGTAGGGTGCTCTTTAACCTCCATGCTTTTGGAGGTTTTCCAGACTTTTTTCTGTGGTTGATTTCAAGCTTCATAGCATTGTGGTCTGAAAGTATGCATGGTATAATTTCAATTCTGGTAAACTTATGGAGGGCTGTTTTGTGACCCAGTATATGATCTATCTTGGAGAATGTTCCATGTGCACTCGAGAAGTAAGTATATTCTGTTGCTTGGGGATGCAGAGTTCTAAATATATCTGTCAAGTCCATCTGATCCAATGTCTCATTCAGGGCCCTTGTTTCTTTATTGACCGTGTGTCTAGATGATCTATCCATTTCTGTAAGTGGGGTGTTAAAGTCCCCTGCAATGACCACATTCTTATCAATAAGGTTGCTTATGTTTATGAGTAGTTGTTTTATATATTTGGGGGCTCCGGTATTCGGCGCATAGACATTTATAATTGTTAGCTCTTCCTGATGGATAGACCCTGTAACTATTATATAATGTCCTTCTTCATCTCTTGTTACAGCCTTTAATTTAAAGTCTAGTTTGTCTGATATAAGTATGGCTACTCCAGCTTTCTTTTGGCTTCCAGTAGCATGATAAATAGTTCTCCATCCCCTCACTCTCAATCTAAAGGTGTCCTCAGGTCTAAAATGAGTCTCTTGTAGACAGCAAATAGATGGGTCTTGTTTTTTTATCCATTCTGATACCCTATGTCTTTTGGTTGGCGCATTTAATCCATTTACATTCAGTGTTATTATAGAAAGATATGGGTTTAGAGTCATTGTGATGTCTGTATGTTTTATGCTTGTAGTGATGTCTCTGGTACTTTGTCTCACAGGGTCCCCCTTAGGATCTCTTGTAGGGCTGGTTTAGTGGTGACAAATTCCTTCAGTTTTTGTTTGTTTGGGAAGACCTTTATCTCTCCTTCTATTCTAAATGACAGACTTGCTGGATAAAGGATTCTCGGCTGCATATTTTTTCTGTCTAGCACACTGAAAATCTCGTGCCAATTCTTTCTGGCCTGCCAAGTTTCAAAAGAGAGATCAGTCACGAGTCTTATAGGTCTCCCTTTATATGTGAGGGCACGTTTACCCCTTGCTGCTTTCAGAATTTTCTCTTTATCCTTGTATTTTGCCAGTTTCACTATGATATGTCGTGCAGAAGATCGATTCAGGTTCCGTCTGAAGGGAGTTCTCTGTGCCTCTTGGATTTCAATGGCTTTTTCCTTCCCCAGTTCAGGGAAGTTCTCAGCTATTATTTCTTCAAGTACCCCTTCAGCACCTTTCCCTCTCTCTTCCTCCTCTGGGATACCAATTATGCGTATATTATTTCTTTTTAGTGTATCACTTAGTTCTCTAATTTTCCCCTCATACTCCTGGATTTTTTTATCTCTCTTTCTCTCAGCTTCCTCTTTTTCCATAACTTTATCTTCTAGTTCACCTATTCTCTCCTCTGCCTCTTCAATCCGAGCTGTGGTGGTCTCCATTTTGTTTTGCATTTCATTTAAAGCGTTTTTCAGCTCCTCATGACTGTTCCTTAGTCCCTTGATCTCTGTAGCAAGGGATTCTCTGCTGTCCTGTATACTGTTTTCAAGCCCGGCGATTAATTTTATGACTATTATTCTAAATTCACTTTCTGTTATATTATTTAAATCCTTTTTGATCAGCTCATTAGCTGTTGTTATTTCCTGGAGATTCTTCTGAGGGGAATTCTTCCGCTTGGTCATTTTGGATAGTCCTTGGCGTGGTGAGGACCTGCAGGGCACTTCCCCTGTGCTGTGGTGTATAACTGGAGTTGGTGGGCGGGGCCGCACTCCGACCTGATGTCTGCCCCCGGCCCACCGCTGGGGCCACAGTCCGACTGGTGTGTGCCTTCTCTTCCCCTCTCCTAGGGGCGGGATTCACTGTGGGGTGGCGTGGCCCGTTTGGGCTACTTGCACACTGCTAGGCTTGTGATGCTGGGGATCTGGCGTATTAGCTGGGGTGGGTAGGCAAGGTGCACAGGGGCAGGAGGGGCAGGCTTAGGTCGCTTCTCCTTAGGTGATCCACTTCAGGAGGGGCCCTGTGGCAGCGGGAGGGAGTCAGATCCGCTGCCGGAGGTTTGGCTCCGCAGAAGCACAGAGTTGGGTGTTTGCGCGGAGCGAGGAAGTTCCCTGGCAGGAACTGGTTCTCTTTGGGATTTTGGCTGGGGGATGGGCGGGGGAGATGGCGCTGGCGAGCGCCTTTGTTCCCCACCAAACTGAGCTCTGTCGTCCGGGGGCTCAGCAGCTCTCCCTCCCTTTGTCCTCCAGCCTTCCCGCTTTCTGAGCAGAGCTGTTAACTTATGACCTCCCAGACGCTAAGTCGCGCTTGCTGTCGGAACACAGTCCGTCAGGCCCCTCCGCTTTTGCAGGCCAGACTCCGGGGCTCTGCTTGGCCGGCGAGCCGCCCCTCCGCCCCGGCTCCCTCCCGCCAGTCCGTGGAGCGCGCACCGCCTCGCCGCCCTTCCTACCCTCTTCCGTGGGCCTCTCGTCTGCGCTTGTCTCCGGTGACTCCGTTCTGCTAATCCTCTGGCGGTTTTCTGGGTTATTTAGGCAGGTGTAGGTGGAATCTAATTGATCAGCAGGACGCGCGGTGAGCCCAGCGTCCTCCTACGCCGCCATCTTCCTAATTCTCAATCATCTTATTAAGATTTTATATTATTCATTAAAAAAACCATCTGCATTGTTCAGAGACAATGTATTTCTTGCAATGTAATTTTTATTTTCACCAAATATAGTGGGATGGATTTAAGAGAGAGGACTTTGGTTTTATTTGAGTTCCAGAGGACTTCCCTCTACTTCTATGGAACACTGCTGCTGGTTGGCCAAAGGTTCTCAGAGCTTAGGATGCAGATTTCTTAGACTTCACTCAAGCTTGCTGTACTTTTTAGCTACTGGCACTGAACCATATACATCTTTGCAATTCATTCCATGCTTTTCCCCCAAAAGGCATATATAAGCAAAATATTCTAATAAATCTAAGAAATATGCAGAAGGAGGGCAATGTCAGGTTAATCAGAGCCATGTCAATGTCAGCATGCAAAATATCCATAGTTAATGGAAAAGAAAGAAATTGGCAAAAAATTGCACACTGGTTTTAGCTGTCAAGGGCAACTGGAACTTTATTTTCCATGAATATATAGTGTTTTTAAAAGAGAATGCAGGGGCACCTGGGTGGCTCAGTCGGTTAAGCATCCGACTTCGGTTCAGGTCATGATCTCGCGGTCCATGAGTTCGAGCCCCGAGTCAGGCTCTGTGCCGACCGCTCATAGCCTGGAGCCTGTTTCAGATTCTGTGTCTCCCTCTCTCTCTGACCCTCCCCCATTCATGCTGTCTCTCCGTCTCAAAAATAAATAAACGTTGAAAAAATATATTTAAAAAAATAAAAAATAAAAAGAGAATGCAAAGATAAACAGTCATATAATAGAAATTTCAGTCATCATGAAGTCTTAATTTTGACTAGTGATTTCTGTTTCTAAAATCATTTGAACAAGTCTCCATCAATATTCATGAAGAGTTTAAAATTTAAAGGAATAATTATTGTATCTATAAACTATTTCAGGAGAATACATATCATGATAAACAAAGAAATATTAGTATTCATCCTCTTTCCAACTTTTTTTTTTTTTTAATTCTAGAAAGGAAATAAAGACCTTGACCTACCTGAATAATTGTTGAACCCAGGGATCAATGTTAATCAATGACTACAGAATTATCTCCCTTCCTTAAAGGGTAATTTGTTTCCCATGTAGTTTAAGAAAAGGAATTATGGCAGTTTACAAAAAGTACACAAACTACAGCAAACTAGAAATAGGTGAGATAAATAAAATAGGGGTGATAAGTTAAGGCTAATAGTAAATACTCCGAAGGTAAGAATCCCTGACTGTGATTAATGCTGAAAAATGCATTATAGAATAAATAATATAGAAAGAGTTTAGAAAACTCCAATTTTCATTGTAATAGTCTTTCCAGCATTTCCCCTATTTAGTAACAGAGTCAAATACAGGAAAATCTTGGTTTGCAAGCCTAATTCGTTCCAAAAACGTGCTTGTAATCTAAAGCACTTGTATATCAAAATGAATTCCCCACTAATAACGGAAAGTCAGATGATTCATTCCACAACCCAAAAATATTCATATAAAAATGATGACAATACTGTAATATAATACAAAATTATAAAGAAAATACAAAATATAAAGACAAACAAATGAACTTGCATTTTCCTTTGAAAACTTTCATGGCTTGTGTGAGAGAGACAAGAGAGAGGAGGGTTATTGTGTAGGATGACTTTCACTATCACTAATGGAATCACTGCTATCTGTTGAATCAATGGAATCTTGGATGGAAAAGCAAAGGACTGTCCATAGGTGCTCTGTAGTGAGAAAAAAATATACTTTCAAGTGCCAGCTGTGGGCACCATCCAACATTCTGCAAAATTACTGATTTCTGTCAAACACTGCAGCCTGAAACTGGGCATCTGAGCATGGGAGATGATCACCCACAATCCCACAGGGGGAGAGAGAGAGAGAGAGAGAGAGAGAGAGAGAGAGAGAGAAGAACCATTCTCATTGGCTCAGTTGTGGTCATGTGACATTTGGCATCACATACTACCCATATTGCATGACATCGCTCGTTTATCAAGTTAAAATTTGTAAGAGAGGTTTGCTTGTCTGCAGAACACTTGCAGAACAAATTACTCACAACCCAAGGTTTTACTGTACTTTCCAAGTACAAACAAGGACATTAGAACTTGATCGGATTCTCTTCGCTGATTGCTGACCACCAGTGCCTGAATCAAACTGCTGTGACAGTCTTCCTAAAAGACAACTTTAATCATGCCACATTCCCTTGCTTAAAATCCCTCTGTCTCCTGTCTAAAAAACAAAGTTAACAACATCAACAACAAAACTTGAGTTACTTTAGGGAAAAAAAAATGACGAGAAAGGATTTTTTTGATTCTGCTTCTTTCTCAGTTATTCCACATTTCAGAGTAACCCCACTCTCCATAACTATGGAACACCATTTTTTTAATAGGGCTAACTTTTCTTATCTTTTACAGTTTTATCTATTATTCCTCTGGTCCATTGTTTTCATTTTCCTTTTCTCTGTCCTTAGGCCCACTCCCACCTAGTCCGCCTGAAAGATCACCGTTGCATCTTTAGAAGCCAAGTGTCACCTCTCCTGAAAAGCCTTCTCTGGTATTCCCAGGCACGGGAGATGGAGGCTGATGCCTCTCACCTGTAACACGGGGCTCTGTTCGCAAGTACGTGAGCCTACATGGCGGGACCAGGTTCTGTTCTTGTCCAAATCTCTAACACTGAGGCTAATGCCTTACTCACAAAAACTCACAGAAGGTTTTTAATAAAGTAGTTGGTGACTGGAGGCAAGAGGTAGGGTGGAAATGAGAGCACCCTCCCACCAAAGTCCCTGCCAACAGGCAGAGGGGGAGGATCCACACTTATACAGGGAGCTTGCCTGGACCAATACATTGTCACAAGATAGACCTACATAGTATTTCAGCCATATTTAGAACTCCCTTCTGTATGGGGGATCATCTGCATCTTCCCTGAGCTTTATGAAACTGAGGAAACTGTGCCTCGAAATTTATTTTGAAAAAAGTCACCTCCGTACCTTTAAGGCTTAAGTCTTACAACACAAAATGCGCACCATTCAAAAGGTGCTACTGCTCTTTCCTGGTAAATAGCATGCTTTAATAATGACTTTCCAGACCATCTGATCAAAGCAGGGCTATCAAGGAAGGAAATAAGTTTCCTATGAAAGGAGGAAGGAAATGAGGAGAGCCACAACTTGTATTAATATATCTTGAATGGTCTAAGAAATAACCTCATGTCATTTGTCCAGCAGAACTAGTTTCTGAAACCTGTCACTCCCAAATTCAGATTTTGTATGCAGGTGTACTAATATATTAGTTTTTATGTCTTACACTATAATATACACTGAAAGGTGACAACATTCTGTACTTAGCATGAGATTTTATTTTCCTGCTTCTAGGTCAGAAACAAATATGCTTTAAATTCTTGCTCTAGGACAAGTGAAAGACTAGTTTTATGTGTTTGTTTTTTAATCTACATTTTCATCCCTAGTGCCCTCTGCATAGAGATGGTAAGTTAAAAAAAAAAAATATATGGGGCGCCTGGGTGGCGCAGTCGGTTAAGCGTCCGACTTCAGCCAGGTCACGATCTCGCGGTCCGTGAGTTCGAGCCCCGCGTCAGGCTCTGGGCTGATGGCTCAGAGCCTGGAGCCTGTTTCCGATTCTGTGTCTCCCTCTCTCTCTGCCCCTCCCCCGTTCATGCTCTGTCTGTCTCTGTCCCAAAAATAAATAAACGTTGAAAAAAAAAATTAAAAAAAAAAAATATATATATATATGTGTGTGTGTGTGTGTGTGTGTGTGTATGTGTGTGTGTATATATGTATATATGTATATATGTATGTATGTATATATATATATATATATATATATATATATATATATATTCAGGTGGTTCCTGATCATAACACATGTTATTTGAGTCCATATCTATTCCTAGTTCAACAAGTCAGAATTTGATTAATAGCAAGAGGGAAGGGATTTTTTTGAAGTCTCTCAGAACCATAATTCCAAAAGATTTGAGAAAATAAACAGTGAGCTCAAATTTAGCAAAAAGCTCACGTCAACTTGTTTCACCGACTGCTAATAGTCTCCTGCCAGGTCCTAATGCCAATGCTCAGTTTATGTCCCAAATCCTTGCCTGCTAGTTAACGGAAGTACGGCCCAGGCATTGGCAAAAAGGTTTCTTAACATGTCCCCAATCACATACTTAAGACACGCAATGTTTCTCTTAGATTGGAGTAAGGAATTTATTTCTGCCCCAGGAGTACATTTGATATACCAGTTTGTCTCTGATGGCATATTTCTGCCAAAATCATGTACTGACTGCAATTCTTTGGATAATAATAATAAAAAAAAGCTAGTTGATCATACCACTCTGATCCCTCAAGTGGAGTTAATAGCAGAAGGTTGAAGCCGTAATTCACATCATAAGTTACATAGCAGTTGTGCTATGAATAAGGCACCATCTACACTGTGGTGAAAAGAGCTGACTTCTCATGCAAAAATACACCAGCACTTGAACATTGAAAAAGTACTTTCTGGACTACTGTGAATATTCTCAGGGAAAGACCTGATTATTTAGTTGTTTTTTTTTTTTTCCCCCTCAGGCAAAACTCCTCATGAACCCAACGAAATGTTTCCCTTAGAAAATAGTGCCGAATTAGCTCACTTAATTTTTCTTGAGCTATTTTATGGTTATATAATAAAGTAGGATATATGTGACTAATAAAATTTGTTAAGAGTCAGCTAAGGGATCTGTACTTATTCTTTCACTGTGTACAAATAAATACCTGAAGCATAGATCTTTATTTCCTTAATATTTATTATTCTTTCATATCTTGACATAAGCACTTTTCTACAAGGGCTTTAATAAATACAGGGAAAGTAAACAACTATTCAGTCGACGCAGGTAAATTTGCATCTGTGTTCCCTGTGATGATGCTGCATTTTTCACTCTTCCGTGTTTCAGAGTGGGTGTGTCACATCCATCAATAGTTGAGAATTGTACTATGAAGCAGAGCCCTAGCAAAGAGAAGCGCCAAGTTGATAAAACAGAAACAAAAAAACAAAACAAAACTGAGAAGAAATGAAGCAAGTTCTAATGAACTGGCAAAAGGTACTTGTTTAGCACTGAAAAGTCAGCAAGGTGAAACAGTTTCCATCACCAAATAAGTATGTTGAAAATCAACCTAGCATTGAACCCTGGGATTTCTCATCTTCATACCAACTATACACATGGCCCCTCCATTCTAATGGGCTTGATTTTTACCACTGAAAGGAAGATAAAGTATGTTTCTTTACTAGCTTCCATTTACTCACTAGCTCTTTGCCTTTTGACTTCTTTGAAAGCCTCCCAGTAGTCAGGATGATCTTCTAGTTCTCAAAACCAAATACCTTTTAAAAGTCCACACTAAGAATAGCATCTGAAACTCTTCCACTATGATTTCTGTGAGACTATACTCTTATTCTCTTCTCACCTGCTTAACAGGTCCTTTCAAATTGTCTATTGTATTTGTTGTAGACTAAATGTGCCTTCTCCAGCCAAAAAACAAACAAACAAACAAAGAAAAAACAAAAAAAAAAAAAAAAAGAGAGAAAAGAAAAAATCTTATGTTGAAATTTTAACCCCCAGCGTGATGGTATTAGGAGGCACGGGAGGCAACTAGGTCTCATGATCTTATGCGTGGAGCCCTCAAGAACAGGATTAGTATCCCTCATAAGAGACCCAAGAACTTGTTCCAACTCTGCTCTCTGCCTTGTGAGGATACAGGAACACAGCCATCTGTAAACCCAAAGCAGATCCCACCCAGACATTGACTCTGATGCCGTGACCTTGAATTTACAGCCTCCAGAACAATGAGAGAGAAATGCCTGTTGCGTAAGTCACCCAGGTTGTGGTGTTCTGTTATATATATAGCAGCCTGAACTCAGTGTTTCCTCCCTCACCTTAATCTGACCCATAAATGATAGAAATGCTCATTTGCCCCCACCTTTCTCTCCTTTTTCTCTCCCTGATTTCTTCTCCTTACTGGTCATCTAGCACTTTCAGAATTTCAACTATAATCCTTGCGTAGTTGACTCCCAAAGATAGATCTACATTTCTATTCCCCCCTTGCAAGCCCAGTCTGGAATGTCAACTTCTAGTAAGATACCTATGCAAATGTCCTATAGATAGTCTAGCTGCTTGGCCTCAGGCTGGCTTTGTCATTCTTTGTTCATTCATTCCACAAACAGTGGTCTATGATGCAGACACAGTGTTCACCAACCAGGATACAAATATGAGTAGGACACAACCACTGTCCTTATGCAATTCACAACTGAGAAACATATAAATACACTCATGCTTCAGAGATAGTGAGATATTGAGATTACCACAATAAAAGAGTGATCATAATAAAACAAGTGGAATCAATGTTTTCATTTCCTAGGGCATATAAAAATTATATCTGCACTATATTGTAATTTATTGACTGCAATAGCATTAAGTCTAAAACTATACTGCACATGCTTTAATTTAAAAAAATACCTTATTGCTAAAAAATGCTAACTGCCATCTAAGCTTTCAATGAGTTGTAATCTTTTTGCTGGTGGAGTGTCTTGCCTCAGCGTTGACGGCTGCTGACTGATCAGGGTGATGGGTGCTAAAGGCTGGGGTGGCTGTAGAACTTTCTTAAAATAAGACAACAATGAAGTTAACCACATCAGTTGACTCTTCCTTTCATGAACTACTTCTCTATAGTGTGTGATGCTACTGGATATCATTTTATCTATACTAGAAATTCTTTTGAAATTGGAGACACTCCTCTCAAATCCTGTGCCTTGCTTCATCAACTAAGTTTATGTAATAATCTAAATCCTTGTGGTCATTTCAACAGTCTTCATAGTATGTTTACCAGAAGTAGATTCCATCTCAAGAAACCACTTTCTTTGCTCAGACCTGAGAAGAAACTCCTCATCCATTAAACTTTTATCATGAGATTGCAATAATTCAGTCACATGTTCACTTGTGATTCCAGTTCTCTTGCTGTTTCCACTACGTCTGCAGTGACTTCCTCCACGGCAGTTTTGAACATCTCAAAGTCATCCATGAGGGTTGGAACCTACTTGTTCCAAACTCCTAGTCATGTTCCCATGATGACCTCTTTATGTGAATCACTGATGTACCTAATGGCATCTAAAATGGTAAATCCTACCCCGAAGACTTTTAGTTTACTTTTGCCAGATCCATCAGAGGAATCTACCAAGGCTCTTGGGTGATTAGGTGTATCATCAAAAAAGCAGTCATATTTTGAAAGGTTTTTTTGAGCAGATCTCAACAGTGGGCTTAAAATACTTAGTACACCATGTTGTCAACAAATGGGCTGTCATGTAGGCTTTGCTGTTGCATTTACAGAGCACAGGCAGAGTAGATTTAGTTTCCAAGGGCCTTAACATATCTGAAATGGTAAACGAGCACTGACTTCAAATTAAAGTCACCGACTGCGAACAAGAAAGTCAGAATGACCACTGAAGCCACGTACTGACTTCCACTCTCTAGCTATCAAAGTCCTAGGTACCATCTTCTTCCTATAGAAGGCCATTTTGTCTACACTGAGAACCTGTTGTTCGGTTTAGCCACCACCTTCGTTAACTCTCTTGGCTACATCTTCCGGGTAACTTGCTATTTTACCCTGCACTTGTACATTATGGGGTCAGTGTCTCTCCTTAGACCTCATGAATGAACCAACCTCTACTTGCCTCAAACTTTTCTTCCACAGCCTCCTCACCTCTCCCAGCCTTGACACAAGTGAAGAGGAAAAGCCTTGCTCTACATTAGGCTTCGTCTTAGGGGAATGCTGTGGCTGGTTGGATCTTCGATTTTGACAAACTTTCTCCATGTCCTCAGAGAGGCTGCTAAATTTTATCATTCATATGTTCACTGGAGAAGCACTTTTAATTCCCTTCAAGAACTCGGCCTTTGCATTTGCAATGTGGCTGTTTAGTGCAGGAGGCATAGCTTCTGCCCTGTCTCGGCTTTTGACACGCCTTCCTCACTCAGCTCAATCGTTTCTAGCCTTTTTTATTATTTTTTAATGTTTATTTTTGAGAGAGAGAGAGGGGGAGGGAGGGGCAGAGTGCAAGTGGAGGAGATGAGAGAGAGGGAGACACAGAATCCGAAGCAGGCTTCAGGCTCTGAGCTGTCAGCACAGAGCCTGATGTGAGGCTTGAACTCAGTAACTGCTAGATCATGACCTGAGCTGAAGTACGGCACATAACCAACTAAGCCACCCAGGGGCTCCAATCATTTTGACTTTTTCATTTAAAGTGAGACATGCAACTCCTCCTTTCACACGAACACTCAGAGGCCACTGTAGGCTATTAATTGGCCTAATTTCGCTATCTTTGCCTCTCAGGAAATAGGGAGACCCGAGGAGAGGAAGAGAGACTGGGAATGGCCGCTCTGTAGAGAAATCGGAACACACCACATTTATCCATTAAATTTGTTGTCTCATATGAGCACAGTTTGCGGTGCCCCAAAAAGATCACAATGGTAACATCAAAGATTACTGATCACAAATCATCATAACAAAGAGGATACTAATGAAATATCCGAGGATTACAAAATGTGACACAGAGACGTGGAGTGAGCGAATGCTGTTGGGGAAACAGTGCTGGAGACTTGCTGGATGCAGAGTTGCCAGCAACCTTCAATTTGTTAAAAAAACAAAACAAACAAAAAATCCAAAAAACAAAAAACAAACAGAAAACAAAACAAAACAAAACAAGAAAACCACAGTATCTGCAAAGGCAATATACCAAAGCGCAACAAGACGAGGAAGGCCTGTAGATAGCAATAATGGCATGTGACAGTGCAATAGAGCAAAGACCTGTGGGGACATACAGTAGTTCTTGCCATCTTCTCATTTCTTCTAACTGTATCACTAGTTTACCAGTCCTCAGAACCCAAAACCTCAGATTCATTCTTTATTCCTTTAAGAGACAATTCCATTTGCTTCCAACTGTGTTGGGCAACGCCTCTTGCTTTATACTCTTTTGCTTTCAAATACAGCGCCTCCTGCAACATACCAATAACCTCATCTCTTTGACCCTTGGGTTTTCATAACACAGATCAAGGTCTCTTTATGATTGCACACCAACACACTTCGATTCCCCCTTAACACACACTAACACTGAACTAAACTGGGCTACATACAATTTCTAAAATTGGTCTTTCAGAGCACCTGGGTGGCTCAGTCCATTAGCGTCTGACTTGAGCTCAGGTCATGACATCATGTTTCATGTGTTCGAGCTCCGCCTCAGGCTCTCTGCTGTCAGCACAGAGCCTGCTTCAGATCCTTTGTCTCCCCCTCTCTTCCCCTGCCCCACTTGGGCTATTTCTCCCTCAAAAATAAATAAATAAACATTAATAAATTAAAAAAAAAATTGGTCTTCGGCTAACAATATTTTGTTTCCTCCTACATTACTCTTGCTTCTGGCTCAGAAAATTAAACACCCATTGTTGTCAAGGTGTAGGTCAAATCCCAACTGCCAAATAATACTTACTAAACCACTTAAACATATGCTTTCCTCATTGAATTTCCAGAAACCTTTGTTTGCCTAATTTTCAAACTTAGCATGTTCTGTGATGCACTACAGTTCCATAGGCACGCATTGCACACACACACATGCACACCTACATTAGGAGATGGGGAGATAGAACAGGGCAAGAGCAAGGTTTTGGCATCAGATGGATCTGCCATTTACAAACTAATAGCTTGTTCGAGTTACTTAACCTCTCTGAGTCTTCATTTTCCCATCCATAAAATTAAATGTGATAAATAATGTAAAGGACCTTGTAAAGTACATGGTATATTGCAGGGACTCAATAAAAGCTGGCTATAATAATGAATACTATAAGTAGAAACTTATTGTTGAAAAGAGTTATGCTCTTTCGTTCCATTATTTTCAATGAGGTCTAACAGAGGGCTTTGCGTGTACTTGACCCTTGATAAATACGTTTTCTATGAATGAATATATAAATGTGTTCTACTTCCTAACAATGTAATTTTCTCTCTCAGAACACCTTAGTGCTGCCTCAGATCTCAGAATATGCTATTCACAAAACACTTCGTATACACTTTACACACCAAAAGTTTACCCCATGCGTGCTTCACCCCCCGCCATGTTTTCATTCATGTTTTTGAAATAATTTTGGAAAAGAAATATTTATGCAAGTTTCACGATGTACAAGATTTACCTTAAAAAAATTAAGCATATTAATACAACACATATTAGATTTTTATTATTTTGTACAACGTTGTACACTTCCTATCAGTTTAAAATGGTTTACCTTTGTTTCTATCACTAAATATTATGTCAATATACTGAATATTTTATATAGGAAAGAATACCTTGAAATAACTATTCAAAACAAAGAGGTGGATATTTTCCCCCACGTTTGCAAATATATAATGATGTTTGATACTGCATTTCAAAATATTTTGGCAGGAGGGATATTTTTCTGCATAGATTCGGGTAACATATAATTTTTCAAAAAAGACCAAATCGTAACTCTCCTATGACTTTCAGAGGAAAAAGTGTACAATTTCTCTTCAACTTCATTATCGATGAAACTAGAAGGATGCTAAAATTGGTCCAAAGAACATTTGAGAAATGAGGTATTCATAGGCAATGTTAGAATAGGTTTTCTGGGTTAGATACGATATTGCAACAGGGCCATAATTTGCAACAGGGCCATAAACTGTAACCTTTGGGGTTATCTATTCTATTTGACAGAATTATCTGCGTCTCTGGTAGCCTAAAATTTACATGTTAACTTTTGCCTCTATAAAGCTATAAAACAGCTCATACATGGGGTGCCTGGGTGGCTCAGTCGGTTAAGCGGCCGACTTCGGCTCAGGTCATGATCTCGCGGTCCGTGAGTTCGAGCCCCGTGTCGGGCTCTGTGCTGACAGCTCGGAGCCTGGAGCCTGTTTCAGATTCTGTGTCTCCCTCTCTCTGACCCTTCCCCATTCATGCTCTGTCTCTCTCTGTCTCAATAATAAATAAACGTTAAAAAATTTTTTTCTAAAACAGCTCATACAAAACATAAGTCAAGCATAGCACTGTTCAGAAAGAATACTCAAGAATACTTCTTCCCTTTTTCTAAGTTACAGGCAATACTTCTGATACAGGTATTTTTGATAATGAAGCAATACACAACACAATATATTTGCATGTATTTAACATATATGGGCAACGCTTACAAAATATTTATTCCTTTCACACAAATCCTCTGTATTTTCATCTGCTGTGTTTGTTTTAATGAGCTGAGAGCAAAGTTTCTACATCAAACTCCCATAGAAAACTCACTAGTCAAGAAATTCTAGAAGATCTGTAAGAATAAAAAAAAAAAAAAAACAAAAAAACAAACAAACAAACAAAAAAAAACAAAACCCGAAGAGCTGAGAAGAGAACACAATCAAATATTCTGATGGAAGTGAATTAAAAGGAATCAAGTAAACAGATTTCCACACATAACCCATTACCACCTTATAATCCTTCCTCCTGGCAGTGCTACAAACGATTCATCTGAATCTGTCTATACTTACATTTACTGATCACCACAGATTTTTGCCTTATAGGCAAACAGACCTACACATTAACAGCACTAAATTTTATCATAAAACCTCAAACAGCACAATTATAAAAATATTTGAAAGCAGTAGCAGATCTCTTATTACACTTATTCATTATGATATAACACAAAGAACTACATTATCCTATTTATAAACACAGAGTCTTTTGGACTCCAATTGATTTCCTATATTTCTAACAGTTCCCGTCTTGAATAATATCTTAACATACCCACTCAGACATTTAATAGACACTTCAGATATAACCTGTCTGAAACAGTCTTGACTTCCCCATTCTTGTCTTCCCACTGCCTAAGAGGCCACGCCCATTCACCCAGTTACACCAAAAACTAAGGGTCATCCGTCCTTCAGCTTTACATTTTTTTCCACCCTCAACAGAGTCCATGAGAAGGCATTTTGTCTTTCTCCCCTCTCCTAACCATTGTCATGGCTATCACCGCAGGCTCATTAGCCATCACGAGCTCTTCCCTGAATTAGAGAAATACACCATCCCTTATGCCACTGCTTCAAGGCCCATGTCTCTAACCAATCTCTTCGTTCAATAGCAAGAACTGTCCTTTTAACGTCATATTATATCATTTCTGTGCTTTGTACCTTCTAATGGCTTCCCATCACAATAAGAAAAAGTAAATGGAAACTCCAACAAGACCTACAGTGTTCTACATGATCCAGCCTATGTGGCTTCTTCATGTCACCTTGTACTGAACAGTCCCTCGAATCAACACATCTTGCAGTTTCTCAGAAATGCTTATCTCCTTCCTTCTGAGCACCTTTCATCACCATGTTCCCATAGCTATTTTTTCACATAATATATATCGTTCTTCAGAGAGACTTTCTGACTGCCCTATCCAAAAAGGCATCCTCAACATTTCTGTACCTTTAACCTACTTTCTTTTTCCTTTGTATTGCTAACCACTCAGTAAGTTTCATTGTTTTCTTATAGGTCTACACATTTATTGCCTGGTTTTCCCACCAGAATGAACGTTTCACAAAAACAGAGCTTTCCCCCCACTTTGTTCTTTACAGTATGTATATCCTTAGTGCCTAGAACAAAACCTAGCATCGAACACTGGATAAATATATGCTGACTGGATGAAATAAAAAAAATGAATATGGATAAAATGGAAAAATATTAACATAAAATTAATTAAAAACTTTTCATTTTCTGATGCATATGTATAAAAATGCTGAATACAAACGCAAAGCATACAATTTTTAAGAGCAACATGCTTACTTTCTTATATTTGCATGATGTAATTGCAAATAGGACATACTATGCTATTAATACAGGAAAAAAACAGTATTCACATAAATAAACCAACCCACTTTCTGATCAATGTTAATGTAACAATGTTTGATAGAACTTTGAGAAATACATGGAATACATTCAAAATCACTTCTATCTATGTCATTTGTCAAAGCGCAAAGCAGAGCTCCCCTTCCTTTTCCTGATTTTACATTTATTAACATACCCTTCTGATAAAACTCTGCTAAAAAGTCTTTTAGTTACCTACAGTTTCAATTTTATGTCTCCAGGTGTTATCCAGAAACTTTTAAGGTCCTATGTATTTCAAAACTGACTCCCCCAAGCAACTGGAGTTTTCAACAGTTTTTAATGAGTTATTTAAAATATTGCAGTATTAGTTCTAAAGGTTAGCAAAAGAAATGAATCCTAATTTTACTTTGACAAATGGAAAAATTATCTTATTGCTAAGCAATTATACCTTCTAATAATTAATACTCCACCTTATTTTGTTTTTATTAACATGCATCCATATTATATTCTTTTTTTGATTCTTGATTTTGTTACTATTACTGATAGGAAAGACTAAAGAGAACTTAAAAATTATATTAAGTATTTTGAGAACTGTGATAAAAAAACAGTAAAGTTTGACTAGAATGCCATGTCATACTAAGAGCATTTCCTTTTTGATGGATTTATTTGACCACAAGAATAGCAATAGACTTGGCTATGAGAAAAGGCAGAGCCAGACCATATTTATTTCCAGCACACTTCCCCCCCACCCCCCAGCCCAAGGAGGAGGGGATTGAGTACTTGGGTGAGGACACAGTTCTGGTTCATCATCTTTTATAACACAATGTCCCACTTGCCACTTTTTATACTGATAAGTAAACCATAAGACTTAACATTTACAGTTAAGAGAAATGACTTGATTCAAGTCTCACAGTCTGACGGTTATGGTCTCTAACAAACTCTTGGTTTTATCTAAGTTCTGTACCTTAGTTCACTGTAAAACAAGCCTTAACTGAGCTACTTTCTAACCAACATCCCTTCTGCAATTTCTGCAATGTTATGTATGAACACTTAAAAAAAAAAAGTCACCCAGTGCTTCTTATATGAAGTCCAATGTAATAAAAATCTTTAAACTTAGTTTGGTACAGGGAGACCTCTAACAAAAGTATTGACATATCCTATTAAATAATTGATAGTCCTATAAGCCCATTTTGTTTTAGATGCCTGAAAGTCAGCTCTAAATAAAAAATGCAATACAATATAAATGTTTAGCTTATGTGGTTATTATGTTTGAAATCTCCTCATTTAACATGGATTTAGGGACTGTTTCCATTTCAATATCTTTTTGCATAATTTAATATATATACAGTTACCTGAAGTAATTTACTTTGGAGGCACAAAGGCCATTAAAGACAACAGATTTAGACAAAATTTGCCTCACAGTAGTATTGAGATGATCAAATAAGATGATGTACTGTAAAATGCCCTTCCAAACTATAAATCTCACCTAAAATTCTTTATTTCTTATAATTAATAGCTTCTGTCAATTATGTATATTTTATTCAGTGGTTCATTTTTTTTTCTTATTTCAAATTTATTATAAAACAACAATCAGATGGCCAATTCTATTTTTTTTTTAATTTTTTTTTTGAACGTTTATTCATTTATTTTTGGGA
The DNA here is from genome assembly GCF_018350155.1 of Leopardus geoffroyi. Classification (NCBI taxonomy): domain Eukaryota; kingdom Metazoa; phylum Chordata; class Mammalia; order Carnivora; family Felidae; genus Leopardus; species Leopardus geoffroyi. The sequence goes on along the minus strand of NC_059327.1, from coordinate 11,595,486 downwards.
CAGAGAGAGACAGAGCATGAATGGGGGAGGGGCAGAGAGAGAGGGAGACACAGAATCGGAAGCAGGCTCCAGGCTCTGAGCCATCAGCCCAGAGCCCGACGCGGGGCTCGAACTCACGGACCGCGAGATCGTGACCTGGCTGAAGTCGGACGCTTAACCGACTGCGCCACCCAGGCGCCCCAAATTCTATTTTACAAATAAGGGAATACTGACTCATGGTGGATGCCTCAACTTCCTGAAGGTCATATATATGGCCAATGTGCCAGAAATTGAATACAAGTCTAACTTCACCCCTGCATTCTATCTACTGTACTTCCAGTGAATCTAGGGTACAAAAAAAAAGTGTTCAGTAGGTAGTAATATGTCTCAAAGATAAAAAATTCTTATTATTTACTAACTGAATGTGATAAGGTACAGGACAGAAGGTGCCATGGATATATTTTATCCCTCTCTAATTTTCTTAAGGTTGACATAGATATTATAGTTATCTTCTATGTCACCTCATACTGAAAATACTCTTTTAGAGTTTAATACTTTAATCATTGAGAGGATGTTGGGCTGCTCTGAGTCTCTACCAGTAATGACAAATTCTTAGCAACACTATTAATGAATGCCTAGGAGCTTTTAGGTACTGACTTAGAACCTTGGGGATACATTAGAATACGCCCGTTATGTGGCTCACGGTCTAGCTGGGACAAACAAAAATAAACACAGTACGTAATATACACCATGCTGGAGGGTAGTAATTTTTACAAGAGGACAGAACAAGGTACAAAAGATGATTAGTGCAGGGATAAAAAAAGGGAGCAAGTTGTAAATATATACAGAATTGCTACAGAAGACTTTGTGGAGAAAAAGATATTGGATCAATGGCTCTAATGAACTGGGCAGTCATTATATGAATTCAAGAGAGAAGACTTTGGCAGGCAGAAAGAAGGTCTGCAACAAAGGCTTTGAGCCCTGCACACTTAGAACAGAATAAATATGGGGAGCTGAGATGGGGGGTGGGAGCTAACAAATCATGTGGGGTTTCATCTGCCATCATAAGAACTTTGTGTTTTACTCTAATGGAAATAGCAGCCATCAGGAGTGCTTGCACACACAAATGACATGATTTAATAATGCCATGGTCTAATCATTTTAGACCAATCAATCTGGCTATATTGAAAATGGACTTTAGAGGAATAAAGAAACCAACCGGCAATCATGGAGACCAGTCCACAGGCCACTGTGTGATTCCCGATGACAAGTGACGAGAGATCAGTCTAGGGTAGCACAGGGGCGCGAACTGCGCTGGATTCCTAGTGTGTGCGCGCATATATGCGTGTGTGTGTAAGTCACAGCCAATCAGATGATGGGAAAAGCAGCAGGAGGACAAGTCTAGGTGTGAGGTGGGATCAGAAAAAAACAAAAGTTCAGATACGGCTGTGTGGAGTTTCAGACACCTGATAGACATCACCTGTCACCACTCTCCTGTACTGAAGTCATTAGGGACACCATGGTACTTTTTCCTCAGACTCAAGTACAGCACAAGGTCCTCCTTGTGGTTACCCCCGGTAACCACAGCACTGGGTGAGGGAGCGATCTGCCGTTACTATGAGTTGCTGGTTGTTATCTGAAGCATTTGCCAAGTACATAACGAAGATGTGCTTTCCATGTATGATTTTTTAAAAAAAAATTTTAACATTTATTTATTTTTGAGACAGAGGGAGACACAGCATGAACGGGGGAGGGTCAGAGAGAGAGGGAGACACAGAATCTGAAACAGGATCCAGGCTCTGGGCTGACAGCTCAGAGCCCGAAGCGGGGCTCGAATTCATGGACCGCGAGATCATGACCTGAGCTGAAGTTGGACACTTAACCCACTGAGCACTCCCGGATTTTTCTAGAAATTATATGCATTTGAGGTATAGGTTTATTTAAGACACATTTTTCACATCATTTTGATAGAAGAATATGGTCACTGTGAGAGTTACATTTCCTCTGAAAGCGGAATGTTTTCTTTTTGACTTGCAATCATTAAGAACTTGGGATAGTCTGCACAGTTTATAAGCCATAAAAGCAAAATCAACATAATAATGTGCCTTTTGCAACTCCACGTATTTCTGCATGGCTTGTTTTGCTGAAACAAACAGACACTTAAAGTTGACCTATTTCTGTTTCCTTTTATCCTTTATGTAACATTTCTGATAAACTATAATTCTGGGTCAACATCTTGTTCCAAGAGCATTTGAAGGTCATTACTAACATGCATTATTTCTTTCAAACAGAGAGCTATTTCAGAGAGAATATTCTAACTTCATATACCTATGTTAATAGGGGGAAGCGGTTAAGCGAACCATCCAGCAGGTGATTTAGTAAATAAGGATAATGCTCATAAAGTAGAAAGCGAGGAAAAAAAAAAAAAGAATTCATCTCTGTTTGTTGTTGGTGGTAGTGTTTTAACAATCCTATTGACAACAGTAACAATAATTCCATCTATAAAAAAAAAATAGAACACTTAAGTGTCTCTAAGCACCATAACAATCAATGCAATGAATTTGGATTAGGAGTCAAAGATCTTGAAAAATGGAGCGATGAGCAAAAAGGAGCAAAAACACATTTAAAAAGAATAAATTAAGTTCATAGTTTAAGAACCTGCATTTGTATGGATATATAATTTTGCAAAAGTGCCCCAATATTTTCAAGACAGGAAAAAAATCTATAGAGAGTAGAGGACAGAGCTTGGACGCCTGGGGTATGGCTGTCAATCCTGAGAAAACTGCATATGTGGCATTAGCAACCAGTGTAAGAGACTGCTTTCATCACTCTCCTAGGTGTGGATGTCAGACTTGATCTCTAAATCTCTTTGCTTTCACATCTAAACATTTCTTTGAGTTCAGATACTAACTGGCATGATGTCAGTAAAGGGAGGTAACTAATCACTTGTCCAGGTTTTAATCACCCCATAAAATGCAAGGTAATACAATATGTACAGATAAGTACATATGGCAGGTAACTTAAAAGGTAAGTTTTAATGTATCTGCTTTCTGGGTCTTAAACAATTTTTCTGGTGATGTCAGAATCCAATTCTGTATACGGGGAAATAAAGGATTATATTCTTAGACAAACTGCCTAATATTTACTTAATGACCTTTTTCAAAGTCCTTCTATAGAAATCATACAGTATCTGCCCTCAGGCCACAATGGGATTAAACTAGAAATGAGTGACAGAAAGATAATTAGAGCATCCCAGAATAATGGAGATTAAACAAAAAACTTTCAAGTAGCACGAGTCAAATAAGACATACCAAGAGAAATCTTAATATGCTCTGAATGAAATGAAAATGTAACCACAGGGGCGCCTGGGTGGCGCAGTCGGTTAAGCGTCCAACTTCAGCCAGGTCACGATCTCGCGGTCCGGGAGTTCGAGCCCCGCGTCAGGCTCTGGGCTGATGGCTCAGAGCCTGGAGCCTGTTTCCGATTCTGTGTCTCCCTCTCTCTCTGCCCCTCCTCCGTTCATGCTCTGTCTCTCTCTGTCCCAAAAATAAATAAAAAAACGTTGAAAAAAATTAAAAAAAAAAAAAAGAAAATGTAACCACAATATGTATCAGAAAATAAGAAAAATCTAAAATGAGTTATCTAAATTTCCACTGTAGAAAACTAGGGGGAGAAAAAGAGCAAATTAAATCAAAGTAAGGAACAGAAAACAACAACAACAAAAAGAGCAGAAATCAATGAAAATGAAAACTAGGAATAAATTAAGTCAACTGAGCCAAAATAAAGTTCTTACAAAGAACAATGAAATTGATAAACTTCTAGCCAAGCTAATTAAGAATAAAAGGGAGAGAACACAAAATTTTAATATCAAAAGTGAAAGGCAGGGCATCACTACAGGAGTCATGGAAATTGAAATAATACAGGAATACCATGAACAACTCTATGCCCACAAAGTTGATAAACTAAATGACATGGATTAATTCCTTGAAAGATACAATCTGCCAAAACTCACACAAGAGGAAATAGACAATCTTATTAGGCCTATATTAAAGAAATTGAAATAATAACCTTTGAAAATAGAAAACACCAGGCCCAGATGGGTTTACTAGTGAATTCTAACATTTAAGAAGAAAATGATACCAATTCTCCACAACCACTTTCAGAAGGCAAAAGCAAAGGGAATACATACTAAATCATTTTATGGAGGAACACTAGCTTAATAATAAAACCAGATAAATATATTATAAGAAAATGACAAGCAATAATCTCTCATGAATATAGATGTAAAAATCTTCAGCAGAATATTAGCAACTCAGATCCAACAAGTACAGAAAAATAATGCAGCACAACCAAGTGGGATTTATCTCAAGTATGCAAGCTGTTTCAACAATAAAAAACTAATTAATATAAATTCATATCACATGATATTATCAATAGATAGAGAATGCATTGACAAAATGCAATACCCATTTATGATATAAAAAAAGCCTCAAACTAGACACAGAGAACTTTCTCAAATTGATAGACTATCTACAAAATACCTACAGCTAACGTCATATGTAATGGTGAGAAATTTGAAGCTTCCCCAAAGGTACAGCTTTGAACAAGTGGAATTTAAAATTAAAAAACACAGTATCATTTACATTAACACCTCTAGAATAAAACAGGTATAAATCAAAACACTTATAAGTTCCATATGAAGAAAACCACAAAACTCATGAATGACAAAAAACTAAATGGAGAGAGGGTCTACGTTTATGGGTAGGAAAATTCAGTACTGTTCAGATGTCGGTTTGTTGCAATGTGACTTACAGAGTTAATGCAATCCCAATCGAATCCCAGAAAATTATAAATACTGACCAAACTGATTTTGAAATCTACAGAAGATCGAAAGACCTACAGTATCCAACACAATATTTAAAGGAGAACAAAGTTGAAGAACCAAGACTTCCCACTACAATAATCAAGTCAGTGTGGCAAAAAAAAGAAACAAGTGCTGGTGAGGACATGGAGAAATAGGCACCTCCATGCCCGTCGGTGGGAATGTAAACTCGTGCAGCCACTGTGGAAACCAGTATGGAGGTTCCTTAAAACATTAAAAACAGAATGACCCTATGATCCAGCAATCCCATTACTGAGAATGTACCCAAAGAATACAAGAACACTAATTCAAAGACATCCATGCACCCCTAGGTTTCCTGCAACATTATTTACAACAGCCAAACTATGGAAGCAGCCCAAATGTCCATCAGTAGAAGAATGGATAAAGAAGATGTGGTGTGGGGCGCCTGGGTGGCTCAGTCGGTTAAGCGTCCGACTTCAGTTCAGGTCACGATCTCGCGGTCCGTGGGTTCGAGCCCCGCGTCGGGCTCTGTGCTGATGTCTCAGAGCCTGGAGCCTGTTTCCGATTCTGTGTCTCCCTCTCTCTCTGCCCCTCCCCCGTTCATGCTCTGTCTCTCTCTGTCTCAAAAATAAATAAAAACGTTAAAAAAAATTATATAAAAAAAAGATGTGGTGTGTATATATATACACACACACACACACACAATGGAATATTGTTGAGCCATAAAAAAGAATTTTTTCCATTTTGCAACAATATAGATGGAACTAGAGAGTATAATGCTAAGTGAAATAAGCCACTCAGAGAAAGACAAATGCCATATAATTTCACTCACATGTAGAATTTAACAAATGAACAAAGGGGGGAGAAAGACAAACCAAGTAACTTTTTTTTTTAACTTTTATTTTTGAGAGAGAAAGAGACAGACAGACAGAGGGCACAAGCAGGGGAGGGGCAGAGAGAGAGGGAGACCCAGAATCCAAAGCAGGCTTCAGACTCTGAGCTGTCAGCACAGAGCCCAGTGCAGGGCTCAAACTCCCCAACCATGAGATCATGACCTGAGCCAAGGTCAGATGCTTAACTGACTGAGCCACCCAGGTGCCCCGGATAATATTTTAATAATGGGCATGGGTCATTATACATTTGCCCAGACCAGAGAGTATAAAACACCAAGAGTGAACTCTAAGGTGAGCCATGGGCCTTGAGTGACTATGATGTATAGGTTCATCATTGATAAATAATGTACTGGTGAGTGAGGCTGATAATGGTGGAGGCCAAGCCTGTGGGGGCCAGGGGGGTGTATGGGAAAACACTATCTTCTCTGGATTTTGTGGTAAACCTTAAAATGCTCTAAGAAAATAAACTCTTAAAAAATCCTATCATATTTAAATAATATACAAAACAATTTTCAATACGTATTGGTAATAACAATTTAAAATTTCTCTAATGATTATTTCATAAGTTTTGTCTTCCAAGTCAATGACTCTCATTATTTTTCATTAAAAAATAGATTTTTAAAATATACCTCTGTAGGTTCTGTATTACACCTCACATTGTTTTCAAAGTACAAGTCATGTCTGTGCAGTCATCAGAACGTTTATTCAGACAAGACTTACCAAAAAAAAAAAAAAAAAAAAATCCAGCTCTATGCAGCCTCCTTCTATATAGTTGTGTTTAACAGTAAAGAAAACAAAGATTCCATGTGAGTCAATACTGAAGCTAAACAGGCCAGTTACTGGATATCACAGGTAAAATTCCTCTGGGAACATGAGAGCATTATTCCTTAGACCCCAGGAAGATTCTATCAGCTTTCTGTTGGCAGTGCAAAGGCAGAATTAGCCACGGTAAGCAAAAGAATCAATTAGTAGCCTTTGGCCTGCTGACTTTCTTAAAAGCCCTGCCCATATCCTGCATGGGCACAGCTGAATTAAAACGTGATCTCAAGAACTTCCCATTTAGAGGCAAAGGGACAGTTCTGATGTGATCCCATGGTCAATGAATCATCAATATGCAAAACAACATCCACTATTTCGACAACCAATCTAGTATGGAGATGTAAAAAGCCTACTCTACAGTGTCTTTACAACATTCCACTATTTCCCTGTACTGCACTGGAGAAGTGAGAGATTTTTGTACAAATTTGGAATTGTTTATTCAACTGGGTCTTAAAAATCTGTACTCACATCATTGTGGGTACATTGGCAAAAGTGACTTCCTGGAGATCAGGTTTTGATCCTTAATGTTTCCCCTAGGGTAAAAAAAGGACGAGAAATGTAAATGCCTTCACGAAGCACAGTGTGTGTCTGTATTGTATATGCTACTTCAGGCAGGTTAAGTCTGCATGGAAACACTTTACGCCACAGGCAAGTTATAGAGGAATAGAGTCCTAATTAGGACTGATCATAAAGTTCTCTGAAACCCTGCAGCTTTTAAAGTTCACAGAAGCCCAGCCACCAAGAGAAACTGCTTCTACAAGACTTTTTTACAAACAATCGAGCATCCTCATGTTATCAGTTTCCTTCACATCTACTCAACCACTGGGGCAGAGGAGACCGGTTGCAGGGAACTATATCTATGAGGCAGCTGCATTCTCTAAGCACGAACATTCCCACATCCTCTGAGCAACTGTTATGTATCACCGGTACCAGGTTGGAGCAATTAATTTCTTCAAGACAGAAACTTCATACGTGCATTCTGCTGTATGATACTTAGTGGTTTTATGCAATGACTTTATCTGATATTTTCTCATTTTAATAAAAGTTTTTCACACTTTGAGCACAGTTGAGTATTTTAAGTCTTGTACACGGAGTATTAGCTTAGTGCTACATAAATATGGACATTAATAAATATTCAGTGAAAGTCGAAATGGCAATGTTGTCATGAGCACTCCAACGATTCTTTAAAGGGTATTTATTACATATGAAACATGTGTCTTACCTGTGGGCACACATAATTCCACGCCTGTCTCTAATGTCAAGTCTATAGGCATGCTGTCATTGCTTTCCAATGACATTTGTCTACTTTGAACTTAGGGGCAATGGGTTGACATTTGCTGAAGGAATTTATGACACTATGGTCAAAAAAGTATTGTCTCATGTTGTAAAAGTTAAACATACAGTCAATAAAAAATCTCTGATGTTTACTCCTTCAGTGTATCTCAGACTCCTTTTGATGGAAATGTTATCTGGTTTTCCATAATCTTTGATTTTAAGTTGTATAGTATAATCTCCTTACAGATCCATAGTTCATCATTTTCATGGTATTCCCCAGTATTCAAAGTATTCTTGAATTGCTTTTCAAATTCATGTCATCAGATTTTGAAATACACTTACAAGTCCAAAGCCTCCCTTCCCTGTGGATCCCAAAACGATTTCTGGAATTTGAAGGCAAAAGGAGTTCTTTAAGGATACTCATGTTTAAAAGAGTACCTATAAAATCATTATGTTAAGAACTGAGATACAGCAGGTCCCTGCATTATGTTCAACCTCCTTCATGTTCTCCTGAGTGTGGATCTTAAACAAACAAACAAACAAAAAATCACATTTCAAAAATTTTTATATCTGCGTGATATACGTGCATCATACTTTCAAACTATTTCAAGAGGCATTTCCCCTGGGATGGCTCCCCTTCTACCAAGGCAGAGAAAATAATTGCCTGTCCTAGCATTTTGGACTAAAATCTATTACAACTCATATTACTTGTAACACAATTATGCATTTATAGATCTTTATCCCTCATGAGAGAGCATGCTTATTGTGGGTAGGAAACTATCTTAGTGTATCTTCCATAAGGACTGCTGGAAAATTTCCATTCTGTAACTTAAACTCTAAGTGTACCTCTCCAATTTCTGGGGCTTGGTGTGTAAAGAGATAACTTTTGAACTATCCACCTTAAATAATTAGCTCCTGCAGTGGAAAGTGAAACTTCACGAAGATTGTTTTTGAAATGGGTAATAAAACTTATTGTGATGGACAAAAGCAGACAGTTTTGCTTTTTCTTTACGTTCACCTCTCCTAATTCTGGAGACCATTGATCGAGCTCTCTGACTTAACATGAAAAAGATGATACAAGAAAATATGGAGGGGGTGCCTGAGTGGCTCAGTCAGTTAAGCGTCTGACTTTGGCTCAGGTCATGATCCCACAGTTCATGGGTTCAAGCCCTGCATTGGCCTTTGTGCTGACAGCTCAGAGCCTGGAGCCTGCTTCGGATTCTGCGTCTCCCTCTCTCTCTGCCCCTCCCTTGCTCAGAGTCTGTCTGTCTGTCTCTCTCTCCTTAAAAAAATAAACATTTAAATAAACTAAAAAAAAAAATATGGATAAACACAAATTCTTTTCCATATATATTTGAAATTTTCATCTTAATGCAATATGTTCCAGCAAATGAATGTCTATTCTGTGCTAGCCCCAGCACTTAACTACCCCATATCTAATTCTTATATAATCCCCATCATGACCATACAGGTTAGAAATTGAGGCTCCATCTTGCAGGAGGCCATGTGACTGTCCAAGCAGAAAGTACATAGTAGAAAATCTTGTTTAAGTGCAAAGAATCTCTGTTGCAAAGCATACTGTTATGCTTTACAATATTCCCTTGTGTTAAACACTTGTGGGATAAGAATGATTTTCAGAATCATGCAAGAGAAAAAAAAAGAAGTCACCCTTTCCTCCAATAAACCACATTTCTTTGTCTTTTTTTTTTTTAATTTATTTTGACAGAGAGAGAGAGAGAAAGGGAGGGAGGGAGAGGGAATGTCTCAAGCAGGCTCCACACTGTCAGCACAGAGCCTGACACAGGGCTCGAACTCACAAAACGAAATCATGGCCTGAGCCAAGAACAAGAGTCGGAGGCTTAACAGATTAAGCCACCCAGACATCCCTCTTTTTCTTTTTAAGATTTATTTTTTTTAATTTTTTAATTTATTTTTGAGACAGAGAGAGACAGACCATGAGCAGGGGAGGGGCAGAGAGAGAGGGAGACACAGAATCCAGAGCAGGCTGGCTCCAGGCTCAGAGCTGTCAGCACAAGCCCGACACGGGGCTCGAACTCACGGAGTGTGAGATCATGACCTGAGCTGAAGTACGATGCTTAACTGACTGAGCCACCCAGGTGCCCCTTTTAAGATTTTATTTTTAAGTAATCCCTACATCCAATGTTGGGCTCACAGTTATAACCCCAAGATCAAGAGTCACACACTCTACACCAACTGAGCCAGCTGAGGGCCCAATAAATCACCTTTCAATTAGGAAGACTACACATACACTACATGAAACACTTCGAAACTACATGTAAATCAACAGACCAAAAGTGCAAATAGTTCATGTATTTAAATTATTTTTTTTTAGTACTCAAAATGGCCTAACTTCTAAAAAGCTTTCAAATTATTCATCCATCCTCATTTCCAAGTGAAATTTTGTGAAAGTCATCACAATATGTTAGTACCATTCTAATAAAATATTGAAAATAGCTTTCAAAAAGGAAAACAACGTTTAATTTTAAACATTAGAATTTGATGTATTTTCATAATGCATGGTTTAGAAACGATTCAGTTAATTAAAATTGGGGGAAGTATCCATTTTTTAAAATCCTAAACACATCCAAGAGAAGAGTATCCAACAGGAGACAGAAGGCAAGTGGGGAAACCTTCAGGAAAGAGCAAACACTCCAGTGGAGAAGTTACTGCCCAGCACACCAGGACAGCCAGGTTAGGGACCAGACTTTGGTACTGGTCTGAACTCAGGGATCTTGAACAAATTACATCATTACATCACCTTCCTCCCTTCCTCCTTTCTTTCTTTCAAAGTAATCTATACCTCCAACATGGGGCTCATGCTCATTCCCTGAGGATTAAGAACAGCATGTTCTATCAACTGAGCCAGCCAGGCACCCCACCTTCACCTCTGAGTCTCTACTTCAGCATCTGCCAAATGAGAAAACTAAATGACATGATCTCCCAGGAATATTCCATTTCTCAGCTGCATAATCATGCCATTTGATAAACTGGCAAATAACAATTAAGTAAGAGGCTTTCTGTAGAGGAGAACTAACTTTTGAGGCTGTTTAAGTGGATAATGGGCTTCTCTCTGCCGGCGGAATATCAGACCCTGAACCTGCTGGGGCAATGACCCTGTATGTCACCTGAGAATATTCTAACTGTTTTTTTTTTTTTCCCATTTTCATCAGTTTCTGAGGTGATGAACCCATGTCCTGGAGAGTAATGTGATTAAACAGAAGCAGAATATACCAAAATTATGAATTCAAAATTTTTATTTAAAACACCTTTCTTGAAACAAGTCGATCTTCATTTTAAGAGGCTTTCCAAATTTAGCAGTGAAGAAAATCAAAACATTTACCACGCAAAATTTGAGAGGTTATGACAGTTAGCTAGAGTTTAAAGACAAACTTGCCTTTTTGAACGTGCGCACAAACCCATCCGATTCCCTGGACATGTCAAATCTGTGACTTAAAATGAAGCTATTTAAAAAGACTGACAGGATCAACCAAATGATCCAGCAAGGGTTTTCATACCCAAAACATTTCATAAAGCAATGATAGTTTGGAAAACAGTTGCTTTCAGTTTACGTAGCTTATTCGTTTTTTGGTTTATTTCAGATCATTTCTGTCTCCACATAGAGTCAAATGAACACCTTTGCTCTACATGTTGGTAATCTGAGTTACGCCCTCCTCTTTTGTGGAATAAAGTTGTGCCCACAGAGTAGAGTCAAGACTCTGGGTACTGTGCCCCACTTACCGGGTGTGGACAAATTACTTATAGCCTGTAAGCCACAGTGCTCTCATTTATTGTGTAATGAGAATAGGAGTATCTATATATTGGGTTCTTTGGTGGATAAGAGGAGGAAGTCCTTTAAAAACAGTAAGCATGGTGATCCCCAGGTAAAAAGTACTCAAGACATGTTCGTTTGTTGTTGTTGTTTATAGGCTGTAAAGCAAAGCTTCCAGCTTATAAAAACCAGCAAAATGGTGGCAATAATGGCTACTGATTATGTCAATTATGGTTATTTTTTGCTCCACATTATTACCCAAAGCAGATTCATCCCTTCCTTGTATAGCAATCAGGCAAAGTTTCGAAAACCCAAGTGACAAGCCAGTCCTTTATAGGTGAGTGATGTCTGCCCTGCCTTCTACCCGAAGTCAAAGAACGGTAGAGGCAGTGCTGTGTGTGGGGAGTCCCCCCTGCTTGCTCTTGGGGCACAGCTCACACTAGGACATTGATCCCAAACTCACTCTTCTCCACTGTGCAAATCCCCTTGCCATCTTCTGTCAGAGATGGGCAGGATAGAAATTCTCATATTGTGTAATAAAGAAGAAACTAAAAAAAAAAAGCAGAACACTAGCTTTGCAAACTCCCACTGTTCTGAATTACTTTGCATCTTCCTCAATTTCTTCTCTCAGGCTTATAATTATCCAAGTAACTCATTTTCCTCCTAAAATACTTTTTTTTTTTTTAGACACAGCTTCTTCAATACAATCAAGAACACTCCCAAAATGATAAAGCCTTGTTACATTTTTAAGAAGCTTAGGATTAAAATTAACAAGACGATACACAGACATGAAGCCTGCAGTAATACTCTAACTTCCTTTATGATTCTGCTGGGTGAGGTGTCTACACCACAGTCTAATGTGTAAATTCCTACAGGTCAAGGATGAGGTCCCTTGCCACTATGGTAGCCACCAGATACATCTGGCCACTTAAGTTCAAATTAATAAAAATCGAATGAAATTAAACATTCAGTTCTCTAGTCATACAGCCATCTCCCAAGCTCTCAACAGCCACATGTAGCAAGTGACTATCAACACATGCCAGTGTAAGAGAATACGTCTATCACCATCGCAGAAAGTTTGTAGCACAGGGTTGATCTGCGGTACTTTGCCTCATGTCATGTTTTACATCAAAGGTGATGCTTTATTAGATTAATTTTCCTGCAACAAAATTCTTTTTGTTGAAACACTTTTCCCGAAACAAACTAGAATGCAAACAAATCAAGTGATAATTCGAGCTGTAGGTGACTGGTCTATGGCAATATAAATTCATAGGATGAGTTACTCAAGGATTTGGTCGGTAATTTCTGAGTCATCTACAAAAGGAATTTTCAGGGAGAAATGCATTTGAAGGAAAAAATCATTTCATATAAACATTATCAGCTTTAGAAATCATTCACATGCGCACAAAGCAATAAAGGACATCTTGCAGCGTGTGTGTGTGTGAGTGGGTGGGTGTGTGTGTGTGTGGGTGTGTATGTGTAAGAGAGAGACAGACAGAGAGATGATGGTTACTTACTTGGTACATCAGCACTTTTCACCCAAAAGGATAGAACATGTCTGTTTAAAAACAGAATAGCAACAAGGAAATGAAATAACCACGCCCATCTCAATAGATTCATTTGTTTGAACACTAATGTCACCTCTGAGCACAAATCGGAAGGGAAAGAATGAAGGGAGCAAAGAGTCACAGAGGAGTCTTGTAGTTGTTCGACACAGGAGTACACTGATCTAATTTTAAAAAATTAAACCAAAATGTAAACTCTGTTTCATCTCTTCTGAACTTCCTCCCAAAGCTGTGAACCAAGGCAGAACTTCACAGAATGTGTGTGTGATACAGCCTCTGATACCAAAAGGTTGCAAACACGCGATATTAAATTCGCCACCCCGGGGTCAACATATGCCACTACAAAGTGCCACAGTAACTAACCAAATGTGAACAAGGTGAGTGGACAACCAAGGGAATAAAACCTGATTAAATTTTGACTTGGACCTGATATTTGAGTTTCCAGAACTGGAGGAAAAAAATGTATTTTTAGTTGTTTTTTGTTTTGTTTTGTTTTTTCTTTTTTGAAAGAGAGCTTGTGCACATGGGAGAGGAGCAGAGAGAGAGGGAGAGAAAATCCCAACCAGGCTCCATACTGTCAGTGCAGGGATCAAGTTCACAAAGAGCGAGATCAAGACATGAGCTGAAATCCAGAGTAGGATGGTTAACCAACCGAGCCACCCAGGGGCCCCATGAAGAAAGCATAATTTAAAAACTAGTCTGTGAAATGTTCATCAGCTCACTGCAACTCCCCATCCACTCAGTCAGTAGGCAAGCTCACAAAAGTATTCTCAAAATGTTTATTATAGAATAAGTCTGGCATGCCATGGACTTTGAAGACTGCAGAACCTCCCGGATGGAAAATATTGGCTAAGATTCTCAATTCACTGTTTGGACTTCTCTACACCCCAAACCTTTCCATGGGTCTCCATGGTCTTCCCAAGGTTGGAAATCTTTCCTCCCAGACTGTCCCAGTAAATTGAAGTCACCTACACTATTACAACTTGTTCAACTTCTATCCTTTGCTCCTAATTATTGCCAGATGCAATCTAATTAAACCCACCAGGTGTCTCCCCTCAGGTTAGAATACCTCACAGAATCCTTGCTACCACTAAAATATGGAACAACAGAATGCCAAATATATAGTGAACATTTCATGGAAAGGTTGATAGCTACGCTTCAAAAAAATTATGATTATAATAGAAGGAGAATAACTAAAAATGTGTAGGCAGTGAGGTACATGATAATTCTGTCATTCTGTTGTTCACAAACATGTTTATTACTCTCAAGTTTTCTTTCTTAATCTAACAGAAAATGTTATTCATCATGCTAAATATAACAATGAAGCTAAAAGTACTGTGTGGGATTTTTCAAACAGACGTGCTAGTTTACTTTCTCAAGGATATGCACTTGATACAAGTTATATGATGAAATACATTTGCAAATTCAAACATAGACCATTGTTTTTTAAACAACATAAAGTGATATTTTGATGCAATATTCTGAAACCAAAGTTAAAAAAAAATTACTCTAAAATCATTTAATAGTCTGCAGCATTTAGAAAAAAATTTTTCTACTTTATCATTTGCATATATTAATTTCTGTGCTTCAGTATGGAAAGACAAGTCCAATAACAGAATTTCCAGTTTCATCAATTTCAGAAACTCATTTTAAAGTAATTTGCACTCTGATTTCAATGTGTCCTCCAATGTGTCATACGTGCATGTGTTTTGATTAGCTTAGGCAACTTATAATTATTTATCATTTCATTTTAATAATTTAATAATCTTTGAACAAAAATGGAACATTTACTCTATTTATAACTCAACATCAAGATTTTTCTATCTTTTATATTTTCCATGAAATATAAATTTGTGAAGATACAAAAATCTGAAAAGTCTGAATGTGCTTCCTTCTATCAGGAAAAAAAAAATGGCAAATACACTTCATTGGTGAAATAATGCTGATCTTTAAATAACACTTATTACTGACTTATTTATTCAAATGTGATGATTAAATACTCACCTATGCTATTTTTATTAATGCATTTTATGAGTATTTTCTTAGACTCATCTGCTAGTAAACATATGTTCCTATTTTATATAAATGATGCAGTTTTGTAATTAGCAACCCACAACACCAAAAGAGTAGTCATATTTTTTTCTCATTTAGTATTAACAGTTATATTTGATTTTAAATGTTCCCTCTATGTAATTATCACTTTACTAACCTATCTGGGTAAATTCTCACAAGTTCAATCCTGAAAGGCAAAATTATCCTATGGTAACCTCTAAACATTATCCTACAGTAGATAATACTACTTCTCAAAAAAAATCAACATATTCCAAAATGAACTATCGAAGGAGGAATACACGGGGATGGTTTTTTGCTATTCCTAGAAATTCTTAATGATCCGACTAGGCTGTGCTTTTGACATTTCTTCCTTCAACTTGCTAACATACACTTCAGGGCTGCGATAACTAGATTAAAGTAATAACACACCAAGCGTAGCTCCAGGCTACAGTTTTAGCTGACACAAATCATCTTTCACTGGACACACTATATAGTCTGTAACATAAGATGACTTTGCCGGAAAAGCTAGTGTTTGCCAAATTGGGGTTACGTTTATATGCAGTCATAAATCTGCAGCGAGATAACACAAGTTTCTGAGAATTTTTGATAAAATAAGGTCGATGGAGTTAAAATATCTTAATTATATTTCTAAATCACATCAGCTTTAACCAGTATATTTTAGGACTGAATACTCATCTTGTTTCTTACAGGTTTCTGAGAATTTTTGGCTGCAGGCTAGTTAGGTGCATTTAAAATAACACATTTGTCTTGAATTTGGAAAAAAAAATCAAACCCGTAGTTTAAATGCAAAATAAAGAAACATTCAGCGTATCTGGCAGGGTTACAGAAGTTGTAACAAAATCTACTCACATAAGATTGTCTGTAGTAAGTGAACAGAAAAATATAGTTCACATAAAAAGTGGGTGTTTGATTTCAACTGATGTGCTTTTGGAAATGACTATTTACAAATATTTTAACAAACAAGTCTAAACCATCGATTGCCTATTTACACATCTTTAGGAAAACCAATTTAAAAAGTCATGTGTTTGTGGGGGGTTAGCAATGTTGGGTCTGGGAACAAGAAGAAAAAACATGCTCTGGGAAGTGTCAAATCCTATAAGAGATTCTGCTATCGGTATTTTTACTTTATAAAACTTAAAACACTTATTTCCCTGATTTGGTAAATAACAATACCATAATTAAAGAGTTATAACTGAAGGAAAGCAACAATAATAATACAGTTGGCCTGGTTTTTCTGAAAAGAATAGGGTTAAGTCTGTATAGCTACTCAAAAAAAAAAAAATAGTTTTGTGAGAACATTCCATTCAGAGCATTCCCCCTCCTATACTTGAATTTGCATGCCCTTTAAAATAGAGAAGAATTATGTTTATCTGACCTTAAAGCACAATGTACAGCTAAAACATACTGAGATATATTGGAAGGTGTGCAGTGAGATAGGATTACCAAGAACACATTACACGGCATTTTATTACTCTGTCTTCAGTCACACTGATCGACCAAAGCCGAACCAACTGTTGGTATTTCGGAGCACCATAATATCCTCAAAAGTAAATAGTGTATATTTACACAAATACAACAATGTAAATGTATGTTTACAAAGACACTGTCAGTTTGGTGGTCGTGCAGTTTCTAAGATCTCGTGTGTATAATAATAGAATAGTGATGTGATTTGTCTTAGGAGATCCGATGAGATTTCTCAGAAGGAACTATAACTCAACAGGCCAATGGTCCATATGTTTGCAGGATTCACTTCCGGAATTTATTTACATTATCTGAATCCTTGGAGTAATGCATACTAATTAGGTATAAATTATTTTTAATTTTTTTTTCAACGTTTTTATTTATTTTTGGGACAGAGAGAGACAGAGCATGAACGGGGGAGGGGCAAAGAGAGAGAGGGAGACACAGAATCGGAAACAGGCCCCAGGCTCTGAGCCATCAGCCCAGAGCCTGACGCGGGGCTCGAACTCCCGGACCGCGAGATCGTGACCTGGCTGAAGTCGGACGCTTAACCGACTGCGCCACCCAGGCGCCCCGGTATAAATTATTTTTAAATGGGCCCAGGTATATGCAGTTATAATTATTAACAAAATACAGTATTACTAAAGAACACTGGAAGCCACTACACAAAATGAAACAGCTATCTTTTAAATATGTTTTACAACAGGCAACAATGTAGGTGATTAGCAGATATGATCATCTCCTGAGGAGGATTTTCTGTTTTTTAATGAAAACTGAGAAATAAAATTTTAAGTACTTAAATCTAGGGAAGTTTTTTTTTTTTTTCCTAAGTTCCACTCCAATTGTTTCCAAAGTTATGTGGCTCTGGGTGAATTCTAATACGTGATGCTAATATAAAAACCACACAGGTCAAAGTTCTGACTGGTCATGTTACCTACCTGGGAAAATGGTCTAAAAACTAGGTAAGGATTAATCATTTCCTTTTGAGGAGAGGAGAAAATGAGGCTGTATTTCATGGAGAAAGAAAACAGGCCCATTTTTCAATTCTGTTCATAAATAGAATAAGAAAGGTCATACCTAATAATACAGTTAGTGGAGAGATCTCTTTTGTTATTTGAAACCCGAACAGGAGTTGGAAAAGTTAGAACTAAGGTTAGAACACTGGCCGTGGCTGGTGTATTCAGACATGGGGTATTCACGATGTCTATGTTTGCATGTGCGTCTGACGTAGGTACGCCACAGTGTGCGTGCGTCTGTGTGACTCATGTGCATGCTAGTGTAGGTAACCAGCAGGCTTCATGTGCGTCTGCAGTTAAGATCGGAGTTTTCCTTTTCTTTGCGTGAGGACAGCTACTTGCTCACATTTGCCCTCTCGCTGCAATTCTGCAAGAAAAATTAAAGACCCTGGATAATACATAACGTACAAACTAAGAGCTCGTTGCAATTCTTACAACAAAGAGACCCCAGCTTGGAGATAAATGTTTTACTTAAAATTGCCTGTTTTCATGTTAGGAAGTTCTATTTTTCTCTCAGCATGTTTTGCTCCTCTGGATTTGCTTTCCAGACCCCAGTTCAAACAAAATGACTTGCATTTGCTTGCTCTTACATCAGTCCTCTCTCACCCATCCCAGTTCTCCTTCTTGTATCACATTCCTCCTTGCCTATTTTCCTAAGAATTTCCCACTCATCGCATGACACATTTCTTCTAAGAACTCTGCTAATTTTAAGCGCTACAGGAGACAGATCCGTTACATTTGACAACATTTGGAAACCTAGGACAGTAACGACAAGGTAAATAAGAAAACCATGGTAACAAACTGTGTTCTCTAATGATTTATGGTCAGTATCCTGTGCTAATGTACTGCAAATATGAGTACACATTTCAATTTAGAATATTCTACTTAAGAAATCACATTAAGGCTACTGAAGTAAGTGGCATAAATGTTGCTACAATTTTAGCAAAGTTGTTTTTGTGTCATTGTAAGTCATTAGTATACTGGGATTACACTTTGAGTTAGCAAGTATCTGATTTTACACCTTTCTTTTCTGCAAGTGATTTATTATTGAATTATGAATATATCTGCAATAAAACTGAATACTTGTCTTTCTCCCCTAATTTTTTTTTAAACTACCATAATGAAGAATCCTAAATGGCCGATGGTCATATATCCCAAACACTACTAGAAACTAAGAATTTCAGGGTTAGCTATTAAAATGCTGTCTTCCGAATTCTTATGTGCTATGTAGCCCAGAACCAAACCAAAAAAAAAAAAAAAAAAAAGAGCAATGACATTCCTGAAAAAAATCAACATAGCATTTGTACCACCACATTGCTAAGTCACATTTCAAGTTTTACCTAGCTGACATTTCTTTGGGACATATACTTAATTATAATTTCAATGTTTCACAAAGAATTGTATGATTTAATAGCACAGTACTTTTTAATGGCTTTAAAAATATCAAGTTAAAAATCACCTACCCTTCTGCAGTCATGAAGATGGTCTCCTTCCCATTTCCCTCTGTGAAACTAAACTTGATCTTGCCTAAAGGTGCAAGTATACTTATATGTGCAGGACTTCAATAATTCATATTTTTGACACCCAGACATGATATGACCCACAGAATATTCTTAATTAGTTGGAGACGGAAGCATCTGTATGGATTCACAAATTATTTTAAACATGCCTTTAAATATTTTAAACTAGAGCTTCCAATTAAAATTGTACATGTCACATTGTCTCATTTAATTCCACTGTTCTTTTTAGGAGGGACAGCCTCAGCTGAGCAAGCCTCATTGATGTGAGCTGAGCTCAATTAGTTTCTGATGTTCTGCCAAATTGCCTCATTACCTGTCATACAAACACCACTGACACTTTTAAAGTTGAGCTCTTTGCATCCATATTATTCTCTTTAGACCAAAAATCATTATTCTCATTAGAGTAGTAAAAGTAAGCAATTTGCTAATCAAGAATAAACCAACATGTTTGCAATATAAATAAGAAAAAAAACAATGATGGGCTTGTAAATCAAGTGTGCAAACATGTGCACGTGTGTGCGCACACACACAAATTTTTACGTTATATAAACCGTGGGTCCTTCATGAAATCCTTACAGGTTATTGACTGCTTTGTCCATCAGATTTTCCAAATTGCTTACAACATATTGATAAGAGAAACTAGGAGTTTTCCATTCTGTATATATTTGAATTTAAAATGTACTTCACCTTCGAATCATGAAACATACATCTGAAGCATTCCTAACTGCACAGAGGGCTTAAAATGGCTTAAAATACACTAACACTACATTCTAGAAGAGAAAGAATTCATAACCACTTCAAACAATCTTTATTTGTAAATCCTTCATTAATGCTGTTCACCACTTATCAAAATGTTGACCCACAGGTAAAAATTTATGTGGTTTTAAACCCTGAATCTGCAGTCACCCAAATGACTTTTTGTTCTGCCTTGCCCTTTATCCATTGCCTTCTGCATAGGGAAAGAGAAGGACAGAAGGTTAGAATCTAATTAAGAGATAGTTTTTCGAGGTTGGTCTATACAGATGACACGTATTGAAGCACAGACCAATTTTTTTTTTCCTGAATGGCTGGCAGAAGATCATTAATAGAGCAAAAAAAAAAAAAATTCACATTATATTAACAGCTTCATGATTCTGCACACCTACTGTAGTTATAAAAGTTTCCATCCACCAGTGGCTTTTAACCCCGGCAGCATGTGTTTTTTTGTTTATTTTTTTGTTTTGTTTTTTTTAAATACCCATGCCTGGACTCTGAAAATACATATTCTTTATAATTTCCACTTGACAATGAAAGGTTTTTGTTTTTTTGTTTTGTTTTGTTTTGTTTTGTTTTTGTTGTTGTTGTTGTTTTTTCTTTTCCACGCTAGGAGATTAAATGGAATGACTCTTGCTATTACTGCCCTGGACACAAACCTGGGGTAATCATTAGAAGACTGCAGCATCAGAATCTCTTTCCCACTCAAATGTTAGGTTGATCTTATTACACATGCATTGTTATCAGTGTTCTTGGAAAAGCTGACTAACCTGGAGTCTGCAAATAGTGAACAAGCTTTCCAGAAAAGCAAATTTGCTCTTGTGCTGTGAGGTTTGTGCCATCAGCAAATATCACTGCACAATTTGCCTTCAGCACCCTTTCCACTTAGCAGGGGCAATCTTCAGGCATGAAGGCAGTTGCAGGATCACTGTATTGACGGCCCACTACATTTCACTCAGCATGGCAGGTAATGCTCTTACGTCCTATGCCTTGGTAACAGTGGTTCTCAAGGTGGGTTGTTCACCAAAGTCTCTCAAAGGGAGGTAGGAGACACATGCAGCAATGCATAAACAACACAGTACTTTTCCCCCATTACTTTCACTTGGTTCACTCACAATATTTAGCTGAATTTTTAACTCATGACCAGTATTACAGCAAAGTGTGATCGTTAACTTCAATTAAAGGGCTAGGAAATAAACTTAAAGATCCTGCTATAAATTAGGTTTACAATTGGCTGCTATAAATGGATTTCATCCAAACACTTTTCTTTTAGCTTCTAGGCTCTACATTCAGACTTGCATATCAAAGCTTGGGGCACCACAACAGGGGATCAAGAGTTCCAGGGGTTCAACTCACCCAACCAGACCTAATATTTTCAGAGGAGTTTCTGTTCATGCGGAGTGACAGAAAAAATATTATACTCTCGTGCCTTAAATATAAATCCTAGGTTACCTCTCCTAGATGGCCTTGAGCTGGTGTAGGTTTTCTGTGAGATGGAAGGATAGCAAAGATGTAATCATGCCTTCGTTTTCAGTCTTCTTCGGGGCAAGAGGCAGATGGCATTTATGAGATGTGTTGTTATGGGGGCACGTATGGACTGGCAGACTATAATTTCTGTCTAGCTAAAGTTAAATGATCCAAGGAGTGAGCAAATCCAGGACTCTGACAAGATGAGAATTTTATGCTAGTCACCCAAATAGCTGGTCCAGCCCTGAGCGCACCTCCTTTGATGGCTGTTCGACTTTAGGCACATGTCTGGGAGATGCACAGCTAATATCCAGCCTCTTTAAGCCATTTTTTTAAATTTTAAATAGTTTTAGGCATGACTCAGAGTTTTGGATAATTTCATATTTTGAACCTTTCTGTAGGACCACAGACCATCATTTAAGAACCTCTCTGTTTCCCTTATGTTCATCTGTGTTTTCTCTTAAAGTCCTCATATGAGTGAAGTCATATGAGTTTTGTCTCTCTCTAATTTCACTTAGCATAATACCCTCCAGCTCCATCCACGTGGTTGCAAATGGCAAGATTTCATTCTTTTTGATTGCTGAGTAATACTCCATTGTATATATCTACCACATCTTCTTTATCCATTCATCTATTCATGGACATTTGGGCTAAATGGGTAATGGGCACTAAGGAATCTACTCCTG
This sequence comes from Leopardus geoffroyi, assembly GCF_018350155.1. NCBI lineage: Eukaryota > Metazoa > Chordata > Mammalia > Carnivora > Felidae > Leopardus > Leopardus geoffroyi. The sequence goes on along the minus strand of NC_059327.1, from coordinate 11,573,346 downwards.
AAATCATTGTTGCACTATATGCTAACTAATTTGGATGTAAATTAAAAAAAAAAACCTAAAAATTAAATTTGAAAAAAAGACATGAAAGAAAAAAAAAAAGAACCTCTCTGTACCTCTAATTCTCCTCTCTATATTTATTGTCACTTCTTTTCAGTACCACGGATAATTCTTGGTGCCCAGTAAGCATCCAGTCTGGTACAGGGTTGCCCAAATATCCATGCACATTACAAACACAAGGGACCTTCTGAAAATGCAGATACTCACTCCCCTTTGCTTGGTAAGATTCTGGTTCCCTAACTCAGTAGTGCTGAGTGGGGGACGGTAGACAGAGGTTTTGATTTTGCTTTTACATCATTACAGTTGGTTCTAATCCCCTGTCCTGCTGACCAAATTTTGAGCAACTACAAGGAGGAAACTGAACTGGGGGCCAGAAGACTATGTTCAAGTTGTCATTTCAACTCCATGTTCTATCTGATGTTTCAGTGCCTAATCAGTTTCCCCATCTGTGATGTGGAATTAAAAAGCACTAAATATACTCCACACCCAGTGCAGAGCCCAGTGTGGGACTTGAAATCACGATCCTGAGATCAAGACCTGAGCTGAGATCAACAGTTGGATGCTTAACTGACTGACTCACCCAGGAGCCTAAGCATTTACTCATTTGAATCAGTGCCCTTGGTTGGCTGATTTTGGAAGATTCTCTGAATTCAGGATATCTTGATCTTCGCACTAGTGACATTTTGGGAAGGGTAATTCTTTCTTGAGAGGGTGGTCTTGTAAACTGTGGGATGTATGGCAGCATCCATGGCTTCTACATACCACATGGCATTACCACTACCCCATTCTTGATAATCATAAAAGTCCCCATATGTTACCAAATGGGGGGTACCAAAGTACACCACCATCTGCTACTGAGGGGACCACTGTTCTAATTCAAATTTAGATATTATTACTCTAAGAATACCCTATGGATGTTTTCAATTTAATAGTCGGATTATCTTCATATTATCTCAGACAATGACAATTGCGTCGTGCAATGAGTTTCAGGCTGGTCTGTGTTCCCTAAACACAGAGTGAACTTCATCTGTAACACTGGTCTGTGGATGGATCACTAACCACAACTTTCCCCCTTCTTTGGTTTCCTGTGAGCCCACCCCATTTTTTTCAGCTTTACCCATCTTATTGACACCACGCTATGCTGCCACTTTTCAGGACCCAGAAATGGCAATAAAGGAAGATTAGATTATATGCCATACCAGTCTTCTTTGTAAGGAACCTCAGAGCGATGTCACATTAGTTGTGAAAGATGTTTCCATTTCCAAGCCTGAGAATAACGATGGCACCAGAAAATCCGTAGAGACCTTCTAATAGAGACATCCTCTTCTTAGATGTTAGGAGACAGAGGCCCAGGTATTTTAAAGGACTCGTCAATGTCTCTTATGACAAGTCAGTGTTAGATCCTAGATGGAACAATGCCAAGCCCTGACTCAGTCCACTTTTAATTTTATTACAGTTTGCTGCCTTCCCTAATGCTTTGAAAATCATATAATGTGTCTTAACTATAGTGATTGCTAAAGAAGAACAAAAACTGACAGCAAATCCCAAATTTGCAATGCCTGTTACTTACACGAGGCAGTTAAGATATTTTCCACAAGGCTTAGATCTGTCTCCGTTGGAAATCACACACGAAAATTAGCCTTGTGAATTGTTATAGACAAAATGTTGTTTACAAGCTCAGTATACGTTCTGATGTTTTACCCAGGTGATAAAATATTTCAAACTCCTGCTCAATCTCCTAGTAATAATTCAAAATTGAGTTTTGTTTCAATGAAGGTGAATAATGAAATAACCATGATGGTAAAGTCATTCTTCAAAAAAGACTTACATTAACACTTTGAGATTTTACAAGGGTCTTGCTGTTTTTCCCCCATGAGCATCGTAAATGCTGAGCCAACCTTCAGAGTTATTATCCATTTATTAATTAACAATGGCCCTCCCCATCTTTCCACCTGCATACCATCTACTGCCCATCCCCAGAATAATTTCACTACGTCTAAGCACATTTATTAGAGCAGACAGAGGAGCAGGTAGAGGAAGAAACACTCAGTGAAGTTCATTTTTTCTATTCCAAAGCAGGTCCTACAAGATCTCATGGGATTTATGCTGCTTCACACTCCATCTGTGATCGCTGAGCCCAAGTCCCTTGATAGTAACCACTCCGCCACTTAGCCTTAAGTTAGTTTCAGCGATTTTTTTTTTGTAGCAGCTTCTTTTACCTGGTAAGCAATCACCTCACTGGGCTTCCTACCTCATGCATCTCTTTAGCTTACCCCCTCTATAGAAACATCACGTTTATTTATTTGAGTGGGGCTTTTCTGTCTACTGGCACCAACCTTAACCCCAATCTAATGAGACCTCTTGAGCCAGGCCACATACTTCTCAACAACTTGCTACATCAATCCCACGTTCATACTGGTGTTTGCAAGTTGGGTGGTTTTAGCCCCGTGCACATTTTCCCAGTGAAATGACATTTTATTGTGGCCATGCAGTTGCCCTTTTGAAAATAAAGTACTTGCAGCAATGGTCCTTACTGCATATATTAGGAAACACAGGCCCAAGTACAATAAGGACCCTTCCAGATGAGGTTCAAAATTCTGCTCCACTAATAATTCATTGTAGCCTTTCTATCAAGCATGGCATGTTGTGAATAACCCAAGTTATAGAAAATGAGGATAGCGCTTCCCTCAGCCTACTCCTAAGCCTAGAAACCTTTGAAAATAAAAGCCGTTCGGCCACCTGGACGTTGTATTTCACAAATTCTCATAAATTAACATCATGTTGTGGGGATTAAATACATCGGAAGGCAATCCTTTGAATTAAAATGGTTTTACGCCTCAAAATAGGCATACGATTCTAACAGAGAATAAACTATTAAGCAAAGTGTTTATGGGGGGCATCTGCTGATTTCCAATGGTGTAAGCACCCACGCCACAACCATCATCAAGCTACCTGTGCGATGTCACGCCGTGTGGTGAGGGGAAGAGAGATGCAGAATCAGCCCTGGAGGAGTAGTTTGCACCCAAGAGACAGAGGCCTCACTGATGGCTTAGGAGGAGCTAGTGTGGACTGCTACCCAGGGGATCTCCATCAGAAGGGGACATTTAAGGTACATGAAGTAGAGAAATGCTCTCCGTGGCCTTGCAAACAAATCAAGTGTTCTCGGAGGATTAGTACCTTTGGGCCTTGTTACGTACTGAGCGTGTCCCCCTAAATCCTATGTTGACATTCTAACCCCACAGTGTTGGTATTTGAAAGTGGAGCTTAGGAGATGATTAGGTCATCAGTGTAGAGCCCTAATGGATGGGAGTCGTGCCGTTGTAAGAAGACATGACATGGGGCGCCTGGGTGGCTCAGTAGGTTAGGCGTGTGACTTCGGCTCAGGTCATGATCTCGCGGTCTGTGAGTTCGAGCCCCGTGTTGGGCTCTGTGCTGACAGCTCAGAGCCTGGAGCCTGCTTCAGATTCCGTGTCTCTCTCTCTCTCTCTGACCCTCCCCCGTTCATGCTCTGTCTCTCTCTGTTTCAAAACTAAATAAATGTTAAAATTTTTAATAATAAAAAAAAAGACATGACAGCGCTCTGGGGTTCCTCCCACCACGTGAGGACTCAGCAGGAAGACAACCATCTGGAGTAGGAAGAGGGTCCTCGTCTGACACCAAACCTGCCAGTGCCCTGCCCTTGGACTTCCCAGACTCTAGAACTGTGAGAGATTAATGTTTCAGTGACCCAGCTTATGGTACATTTTTATAGCAACCCGAGTGGATAAGACATACATCATCTACAAAGCTATTTCAATCGCAAAATCTCAAGAATTTATTTCAGACTTGGTCAGAATCTGTACTTTACAAGATTTCTAGGTGAATCGCATCAATATTTGAGAAGCACTGGTCTGGAGTATCATCTCCATTTTAACATAGCCAGAACTTCTTCACAATGGTCAGATCCATAGATACACCCATGTTCTGCTTCAGAAAGTCACCTGCCAACGTAGTCCGGGCCTCACTGTACCAAAAAGACACGTACCCTCACCCCTCTTCTCAGGACAATGGGTACATCCCTGTGCCAGTAAATTTGCCTGCGGAACGATACAGAGATTAAGACTCAAATCTCTTAGAGGAGAAAATTCTCCTTTATTCATGATGCTGCAGGAAAAGAAAAGGTTCTCATTTAGTGATTTTTCCTCTGTATGTATTTTACTCACCTTTGTAGACATCAGCCAAAGTTTTTCCACAGTCAGGGATACCACGTACAGAAATACCAGACATAGCTGAAACCTGGGGTTAACTATGCAGAGCGGATGACTGTTTCTGGTAGGGAGAGCAGCCATGACAGGGTCAGACAAGCAAAGGAGGGCAGAAATAAAGGACCCGGCACAGCAGTAGGGAGAGAGGATAGAGCATGTGGGTTAGACATGTTTCTTTCCCTGTCTCCACGTTTTTGCCCTATGCAGGGCATCAACTCTTCCATACTCCAATCCTAACTCTCAGAAAATGAAGCAAACCCTTTTTTCTTCCATATCATGTCCTTCCCCCTGTGTCCCTCCCACTCCCTGCCCCCCCCCCACCTCCTACCCAGATATTTCTTTCCATCATTTAGATCACCTCTTAGATTCCCTGCCTCATTATTCAATGATCCCTGAGGGAGGCAAGCATAATATTGTTCAAAATCGTTGATTTGTATTTAGGCCATCTGTAAACCCCTCACAGTTCTGACACCGACTAGCTGGCTGCTTTTGGGCGATTCCTTGACCTCCCTGGGTCCGTGTCCTCATCTGTAAAATGAACCTAATAATTCAGAGCCAAAAGTATCCATGAGATCATAAGCTTCGAGCAGCTCCTGGTATGTGGTTAGAACATGAACACAGTGGCTATTCTTATTCCTTTACTTCAGTATTTAGTACATGTCAAACCCTCCACCAAAGCTGTTCTCCTGAGAGTCACCAGAGATCTGCAACTGGTCAACTTCATTGGCTCTTTCCCAGACTGTAGTCTCAAGTATTTTATTGTTTTGCTATACTTTCCACAGAAAAATGCTTTTAGTTTCACGGTTGTTTTTATTGTTGATAGGAATTTATGCTTGTTGCTTCTGACAAGGCATTTTGTTCTTTGTAAAAGCTTAATGAAGGCTACCGTTCTATGAGAAAAACTTCACCACTTCTCAGATTGTGGCAATACTCCCGGTATTGATTTGTTTGAGCTTTGCCAAGTACTGGAAACATCATGAACAAAGGCATCAGGCAAATCCTAGCTTTGCCACTCAGTACCTGTCATCTTAAGCAAGTTATTTAAACTCCCTGAGCCTCAGCGTCCTTTGGTGAAAATTACCTATGTGTAGAACCTTGAAGTTTAGGAGCTAAAACTGGTAACACACAAATACTAAGCATAACACATAGTACTTATTCCATACATAGCATTTTACCCTTTCCTGCTTTATAGCTCATGTATTAATTGCTTCAATGTATGAGGGGGGAGAAAAAACTTAGATTCCGCAAAACCTATATTCTTAATTTTTGTTCTGTAATGATCCCTTCTGCCACTTACTTATGCCACATTGAGCCATGAGCAGCTGTTCCTAATGATATATCTGCCTGTAGATTCATCACGCTTAACATCTGAACACAAAATTTGGATCTCCAACTACGTATTGCTTTTATGAATGTCTTCTCATTCTTCCTTCAAATCCCATAAAATGCTATGCTTTGTGAAAATGCATTTGTTGATAACACGCCTTCTTAAAGACAACATTTGGGACAGTATTATAAAAATAGACCTTGTTTGAAAAGAAACACTTCAACAGGTCACGGAAAACACCAAAACTCAAAGTCACTGCAGTATGATCTTAAGCGTGCAACATACAAACCCCCTTCAGATCAGATCCCTAATTTATTTACTGCGGTTTATTCGTTAGGCATAATTGTTTTACTACAATTTGAACGGTAAAGTCCACTTTCTTTGATTTATTTACTTTGAGGTACTGTGTTAACAGAGACCCACTATTTTTTGGTGAAAGCCTTTTGTGTTTGGATGTGAAAAAAAAATGCAGACTTCATTTTTCCTAACATCACTGCAAGAAAGCTGCTTTCCTCAATGTGCACACCTGATCCTGAAACACTTAGCTTCCTAGATGCACAGAAAGACCTGAAAGAAAGACCAGGAAGGTAGGAAACAGTAGCAAATAACTTATAATCACTTTATTAGGCATTCATTGTCTCAGCCAACAATGTGTGTTCCCACCAGGATTTGTGCTAGATCCCTAGGAAGACCGGTGCCCTGTCCTCAAGAAACTCACAAGTCACACAACCCAAAGCCAAAAGTCACAAAGTAAAACCTATGTACTTCTTACTTTAAGGGTTTTGTTTGGTTATGAGACAGCACACAAGTGGGGGAGGGGCAGACAGAGATGGGGACAGAGGATCCAAAGTGGGCTCCATGCTGACAGCAGCGATGCAGGACTCGACTCATGAACTCTGAGATCATGATCATGAACTGAGCTGAAGTCGGACGTTCAACCAACTGACCACCCAGATGCCTCCAAACCTATGTACTTCAAATGATCTGGGGTTGGTAGGGATAAGGAATCAGTGTGTGCGAATCTCAGACTCACACAGAAGACAATCAACACGCCTGGTGACGTGTGTTTTGACGATTACATCACAAAGGGAACATCTAGTTAGGCCACGATCAGTGGGTACTTGCTATCACCTCATTTTAGGTTTGGATATGCAGATAAAAAGGACTTTGAAATGTTGTTTACTACCGTGCAAGTACCAAAAGATTAATCTGGGGACAAGACACAATGCCTAACCAAACTCATTTAAACAATGTACTACATCCTTGTTACACTTGAATGACTCACAGAGCTTCAAAATGCCAAATTCTCTCTGGCAGTGGATATTAAAACTGTAATAAAAAATCTAATGGAATTAAAGCATGCATGATCACCCCCCTAAAAAGGTAATGTGTATATATGTGAACCATGCATAGAACGTAGCTTTTAGGTTGGAGATGTGAAACTAGCCTGCCTGGGTTTCTTTATCAAAAAAGAGTGGGGTGGAGTTAACACCAGGTCTAAGTAGACTGTCAAATACATTGACAAATACAATACATTGATTTTATAAGGTTAGAAAGGGAGTTCTCCATCAACAGTCTCCATGCTTTAGAATCTACTGGAATGATACAAATTAAAATGCCATTTGAAGATCAAAGGACGTTGCCCATTGGTGGAGTGAGTGGAAAGGCAATTAAGAAATTTAAAGACCAAACTTTGAACATAACACTGCTATACCATAAAAGGGCAAATTTTACACTGCAAAGTAGGAGGGAGCTTATAATCCTAACATACAGAAACTTCCATACTATTATTTTATAAAAATCTTCCTACACACATTCTTATTCTTGATATGCACCCCCAAGAGGCTTATGAAGACTGTCGGACGATTTCCAGTTGGGATGAGGAAGTAGGGGAATCACCCTCATCAGCAGTGTGGCCTCTCCACCTCAGAGCCCCACCTGCTCCTACCACAACAGGCAAGGCTATTTCACACTACCCTGGTGACTACAGTGTGGAGACGCTGCTGGAGTATGAAGCACGAATAAGACATTATCTATCACCCCAAGCTGTTGCTTCAAGTTCATTAGAGTAGCTACCACTTTGTAAAGCAAAACAGCCTCCGCACAGACATATGGATAGACTGGCTTGGGAAAGAGGGGTGAGTTAAGAAATCAAGGACAGGGAAATTTTCCTTCTTGCTCTCCATACCCTAAAAACTCTAATGACCTGGCTCAAAAAAAGATTCTGTCTTTGTGTAAAATGTTAGGATAAAGCCCGTGCAATAAAACTCTTTCAATTATTTTTGTAAAAGGACTAAAAACATTCACTAGCCTATTGTCAACTTTTTTTTTTCCCAAACACGCATATCACTCTGCTTTAGTACAACACATCTCTGAGCATGCTTCACATAATATCATAGACACACTGTCAATTTTTGGAAGCTTTTTTAAATGCTCCGGGATGACTTTTCAGGCTGTAGATTTTTGAGAATGAGAATTCACCCTGCTAAGCAGCAGGGCTATTATGCATCATTGATCTCTCTAAATGTAGTTTTTGACCTAAGATGGATGGGCGTTAACTTCTCAGAAGTCATCTGAGTGACACTGAAAACCATTAGAATCACAAAAAAGCTGCTCTGAATAAAATGGTTTACATTTCTCCTGTCCACATTTGCCGTCCCCACTGGGTTACTGCTCAGTGCATGGAAATAGCGCTGAGCATCACATGTACTTTCCAGGCCTCGAAGATCCCCATCAGAGTAAACTGAAATGGGGGCAAAGTGAGGTGTTGTGACTTGAATCGTCTCTCCATTGTTTCACGCACTCAGTCGTTGAACCCGTTTGTAGACGCGAGAGCTCTCTCTCCCAAAACTGCTTACCACCTATTGAGACTCACATTTCAAAATACACAGCTGTGGGCATAAAACTGTAGGAAGAGAAGGGTATCCCTTACTCTCCACGGAGAATTATTCCTTCCCCGGGAGTGGTTTCTGGGGAAAACAGAGCCTGAAACTGCACAGTGCTAATGGCAGCTACTGTTTCTTCCCCTTTAGGCTACGTGAGAGCAACATATTACTCCAGATCAACCAAACTGATTGACAGTTAATTATTCCCTGGCTTCTTGGAGCCAAGGGCAACACTGTTCTAGGCATTGCAAGTACAATCGGCTAAGTAGGCAGACAAGAAGCTGGTTCTCATGGAGCTGCCTTATGAGTGGGGGCAAGACAAGAGATAAACACAGGGACTCACAGATGCTTTCTGAAGGCCGTGAGAGCTTTGAATGAGGGACCCTGGGAGATGGGCCAGGCCAGAGAGTCATTGAAGAAGCTGGTGGTAGAGGAGAAGAACCGGACAAGTTTTTCCCAGGGACAGGAGAACCCGCAGGTGGACCTGAACTCAAGGAAAGAGAGAAGTGAAGAACCCAAGTAAAGAATGAAAAGCAATCGTGAAAATTGTGAGGCAGGGAAGAGAAGGTGTTTGGAGAAATCCGACGAAGGCAGCGTAGCTGGACCAAGGTCAAGAGGACAAGGATAAGAAACGAAAAGGGGGACATGGGCGGAGTACAAATATAGAATTTTGTGGGAAGTGGTAAGCAGCTGCCACTTGACCTCCTCTTTCTTGGAGAACCACTGCTGGTAGGAATATGTAACAGGAATATGAAAAGACACGTGCCAGGAAATCCAGGCCTTACAGAGTTAACTCAAGACAAAACGCATTTAGCTTTTCCCCCTCAATATAGATAAACGTTGTCTGCTGTAATTTGGAATCCTGTAACACCACCTTACGTATCTAAGTCTTTAATTTTTCCTATCATTTACCATAAATTGGGTGTAAGATTTTTTTATTTTATATAACTACTCATGAGAGAATGTAATTATTTCTTTCCATTGTTATTCTAATGGGAATTGTGGCATTTTTTTTTTTCTCAGATGTCTTTCCGTGTAGCTTATTTATTTGGAGATCTTCATTTGTTGCTGTCAGATGCACCAAAATAGATACTTAGGCCTTTTCTGATAAGCAAATATTGCATCCGCCCTATCCCTTCTGCTATCCATCCTGTCATGTGTTTGAAGATGACTTATTTTATTTTTTTCCCGAATGTGGTAGTAGTCTATATTTAGTTCTTTATGCTGACAAATACTTTAATCCCAAAGACTAATCAAAGGTATCAGCTGAGGTCAATGCGTATGTGTTGTTCACAAATGTTTAAAGAAGAATAAAAGGTACCTGCTGCATTAACCTCTGCACAGCGTATCTGAATTACTTTTATTTTGGGGGAGGGCACATAAGCATGATGTTTTAATCAATTGTTTATAGCTCTGTTAATTTTTTTGGAAAAAATAACTGAGTGACTACTTAAAAAAAAACTAAAAATGACCCAATATTGCTATATTTTAAAATTATTACTTTGGATTTCCTTCTTGACACACAGATACTCTCTCTCTTCACACACACACACACACACACACACACACACATTTTTTTGCTTAAAAACATTTCTTGGTTGTTTATTTTAAGTGCCTCTTTTAGAAATACAAGTACTCAAATTGTTTCAAATGTTACCTGAGGGATTCCCTCCTTAGATTTGGGGAGAATTCAAAATGACATTGAGCAAATCACCTTGGCTCTATCTCAAGCATGAAAATTTCCATTTTATTTTTAATATGCCTCAGTGCATTCAAAATAAAGCCTTTTACATTTCAAATGCATATGTGATGGGAACATACTCTAAGTCCTAAACTATGACTTCAATCAATGTGTAAAAACTTGGATGGCCTAAGGATTTTTAAATCCTCTTAAATGTCAACCCAGGCCACCAGACACAAGAAAAGTATATTTGGTTCATATTTAAAATATTACTTTCCTCTAATTAAGCAAATGTACATTATAAAATCTTTAAAGTTCTGTAAAAATAAAGAGGTTTTTTACAAGCATCCCATATTTTAAGCACAAATATTTATGTGAAAAGGGTAGATGAAATTACTTATTTCTGCAAAGGCTTTGGAATTTGTCTTTTGTTAGGATTATTTTTTGTTTGTTTAAACTATTAAGGATCATTTATTTAGAAAAAGATTCCAATTTACAGCTAATGGTATAATTTAATGTGTCTCAAAATGCAACTGACCTTTATCCAATAAATTATGAATGAGTTTATAACTACTACTATGGTTCCTGGCCATTTGAAAAGGACAGAATCCAGCTCTGGAGGAAAGTATGATGATTAGCATACTAATTCGATTTTAGAGTATTTTAATGATTTGGGAATATTGCCAGAGATCATTTATGTTTTAAGATTTATGTAAAATCTTCCTAAATTCAGTTATCCCCAGCTCCTGTGTCTAATACATAATAGTCGCTCAGTAAATATTTGTTGAAGATTTTGAAGGACACTCTAAACTGAATGCTTGAGTGTTCAATGAGTGGTCCTCTACATAATATTCTCTACAATCATTTAAAAAAGCATGGTGTTCTCATCCCCAAACATACTGTGCCACCTAAAGATCTGTGAAGCTCTATTTGTGTTTAAATCCTATTTTGCCCATCCTCAACCCTCAAGAGAGATGAGAGAAGTATATTATGTGTCACCCTTTTTATCTTTTATCCCCCCCCCCCAAGAAAATTCTTTGTAACTGCCCTTCAAAGGGAGACAAACCAAATGTAATGTTTTGTCTTAATATACTATGTTGAATGCACCAATTGTAGATTACTCCTAGGGATCATACGCCACACTAGACCAAAAGCCCCATGAGGAGAGCAGCTGGGTGAATTTATCGATCTGTGGGTCTATACCACCTTGCCATAACATTGGACAGATTGGAACCTGAATCTCTCTCATATGAATTAAATACCAAATGCTCAACAGTACGTACCAGGACAAAAGAACACTTGGGTCTTGATACTTATTAAGCTGGGTGTTTCTAGGTTGGTCAGGCAGCTAAGGTAAATACGGTTAACCCCTCCACTTTTTGAAGTGGTACTCAGGAAGACCTAATTGAAAAAGGACTTCCTACTGCCGGCTTATCAGTCTTGGAATGGAGCATTCCCTATTTTAGACACTAAATGGAGGGTTGAAGGATGCTAAAGAGAGTCATTCTTCGAAGACCCCTGGGTCTCCAGACACGACTGACAAAGTTAGCACATCTTTCCTGGTTTCATGTCCTCACAAGAGCCAATGCAATGCCTTGACATTTTTTTTTTTTTTTTTTTTTTTTGGACTGTGGTCTTGTAGGGATCCAAACTTGGTGAAAAAATGTGTAAGATTTTTTTTTCATAAATTTTACCTTTCTTTCCATTCCCAAAGCAGGTCATCTTTTCTGCACAGAGACTGTGTATATACTCCTTAAAAACACCAACAAATAAGGATGTATTGTTGACCCTGTTAATCTACAAACACAGAAGAGGAGAAAAATGGTGCTGGCAGTTATTCTGTCTACCCAACTCTTTGAAACATAATCACTCACTGTCCATCTTTTTTTCCCCTCACATAAGGGCTATGAGAAGTGAGTTTCCTAACTACCCTTCAGCATAACACATAACTTTCTTCAAGGAAAGAACACTACTTCACCTTAATTGGTATTGTTTCTTTTCATAGTTGGTGCTATCACTGGCTTCATGACTTATGTGGATTCTATGAGCAGCAGATGTACGGAAAGGGCTTTAAGTTGTTGGAGACAAGGAGAGACAGGTAGTAAATCTAAAATACGAAATTAGAAAGTAATTCTGGAAGAGAATAGACCTTGCTGATTTTATTGCCATCCTCAAAGCAGACTGGGAAATGGTATAACATTCCCTTTGACCAGCAAAGTGAAATAGACAAAAGTAAATTCTACCCTAGTAATTATTTTTTTTCACTTAAAAATAGCCTTCACTTTAGCAGACAGAGACTTACAGAACAAACACCAAATATAATAAACTTCTAATTATGTGTTAATGCAGGAGATGTGGTCGGGGTAATACAAAAGGGATCGACAAAGACATTAATCTCTTAGTTCAAGAATTTTCAACCTTAGTTTACTGGCACACAGCAGACACCCGCCGGCCTGCCCCACATCTAAGTTCCACCTCCCAACCATCTGGGTCCCATGGGCAGTTGATTTAAGTAAGCCAGTCACAGCATCCCCAAGATGAAAAGCATTTAAAAATTGGAAGGTACACAAAAATATTCCTCTCCCATTATTTAGGATTTGTCTTTTCTTTCCTTTTTTTTTTTTTTTTTCTGTGAGACCTTTTTAAAAACAAAGGTCATCATTTTGGATGTGAAGAAGTGAAACTTGTTAGTTTTTGGTTTTGTTTTATCACTTAAGAAAAATTTACAACAGTTGGAGTCATTCTTCATTGCCAAAATCATAAATATCATATCATGTGAAAATACGCGTGTCAAAGGATTTGTGGTGAAGGCGGCCCTTTATAAACCCCAAAATTCTAACAATCCATTACTTTAATGCATATATAAAACTACGAGGATTTTAAATAAATATATATATATACTTATTTACACTGGCAGAGTTATTCTAAAGAAATTTAAAATCAGAAAACATTCATGACCTTTCATGTTGGTTTCTTACAAACCTGGGGCTGTTTTTATTCACCCTGTTCTCTCTACTATTAGACTCCCTCCACTCAAATCCTGAAATGTTCTCCAAGAATTAACTGAAGAATCGCATGCTCTATGGAGCCTTCTGTGATCTATCTCAGTTGAAGACTTCCTCTTAGTTTGAATCTTTCAGCAAATGCATACCATAGCTTTTACCAAGATCATTAATACTGGAGTATAGTTCTTTCAGATGGTTTTTTTTTCAAAAATATAATATCAATAAAATAGCTATGTATTATTGATGCACAGTATTTCAGCTATAAATGTCAAATCTCCAAAGTTAGGTTGATAGGTGGAATAGTTTTTCTTCTTTACTAATCATTAAATGAGGTTGTATCTGTTTTTTCTGTCTGGAAGAGCTGCTCTCCTTCTTGACCCAGAATATTCTTATTCACGTTTATGGGCCAAAGCAAATATGGCCTCTTTTTGAAACCTCCCCTAATTTGCACCTGCATAGCCTCCCCTCTGAGCAACCCCAGCCTTCTGCTTATCTTTACAAGACAGCACCATGCATCTTGACCCATAATGATTCATTTTCTGGCCTACCCATCAGTACCCATTGAGTTAGTTCCTCCAGAAGATGATTATTTATTTATCTCTGAATCCTCAGTAGCTAGCATAGTGATTACTCCATAATAGAAGCAAACATTTATTAAAAGTATTATTAGTTGAATGCCAGTCATAACATAAACTCACGTGTAATGTTCCATCCATTTAATTGTTGGTTTTAAGAAACACAATAAATCAAAAGGATTACTTATCACTTTGGCCCACTTCAGAAAAAAACAGTATTCAGTTTGGCTAATTTCAAAGCACTTATGTTACCCAAACTAGAGTTGAAGAAAGGACAAGGGAGGAACTTAAGAGGTAAGTTTCAGAAATATAATTGAATAGAAGTTACTGTGAAGCAGTCCATCGTTAGTGACGATTTCTGAAATATTTCTACTTTAAAATGTCCTAAAGAAGATTATGAAAAATTTCACCCTTTCTATCTTTGATCTGAAAGAATGAATTACTTCCCCTGTTTGGCATATAATGAATAATTAACAACTAAAAAATATATATACAATGGCAAGAATGAAGTTAATATAGAATTTATCCCCAAGACACAAAGAACATGAAAGGGTGGACTGTAGAAATAATCACCTGTATTGTATCTTTGAGAATGAATGTTATAAGATAGTAATGTTTACTGACATGATGCAGTGATTAATTTTAACATTTTGGGAAATTTCCAACTTTTCACGGGTTTACTGGAATGTAAAAAGTCCTTAAATCTAATAGTACGATAGGAAATGGACTATTCTAGTTGGCTTAGGTTATGGTGATATTTTCAAACACTATTCAAGAATTTCTGCAACCCCTTGTCTGAGATGAATTTTAAAACCATGACTTCCAAACCGCATTCCCCAGACCAGTTAAAACATCACCTACAAACTTGTTACAAATGCAAATTCGCAGGCCTTTCCTAGACCTGAGAAATCAGAAACTTGGCATGAGGTCAACAGATGTGTATTAACAAGGACTCCAGATGATTCTGATATATGTTAAAGTTTGAAAACCACTGCATTAGTTTCACAGAAATCTGAAAATTTGTCCACAAATACTCTAGCTAGAAATTCTCAAAATAAGAAACTCATGCTCTGGTCAAAATGTTTAATCGTAGGACAGTCCTCTTATCTCTTCTCTTTTCTCTCACCCAGCTCTTTACTGCTTTGTCAATTGTCTATGAGGTCTCTAAAAGCAAGGACCATTTGCTTTAGAGTGGGCATCTGAGTCACAGGACTATCATTTCACTTAGAAATAACCCGATGACAGTTATTTTGACTTGTGGATCCCATGTCTACAGTTTGAATGGTTCATCAACAGGTGGCCCTCGTTTTGCTTTGTTTTGTTTTTTCTAATTTCAAGCTGAGACTGCTTGCCTAATTCTTTGCCCAGCTCTGGGATCTGAGAATGAGGAAAACCCTAAGCAGTTCCGTAATACTAGCTTCAACTTAAAAACATCAGGTTAAATGAAACAATTCAGGAGAAACATAATCCATTCATCTCAACCTGCTACTTATCTCTCAAGCTTCTTTTACAAGTATTTATTTATTGACATGTAAATAACTTTGTCCAGAAACTCTTTGGTATTTACCATATTCCTGAAAAATAAATTTTAATGATTAAAAACTTGTTTTTTTTTAATTTTTTTTTTCAACGTTTATTTATTTTTGGGACAGAGAGAGACAGAGCATGAACGGGGGAGGGGCAGAGAGAGAGGGAGACACAGAATCGGAAACAGGCTCCAGGCTCTGAGCCATCAGCCCAGAGCCCGACGCGGGGCTCGAACCCACGGACCGCGAGATCGTGACCTGGCTGAAGTCGGACGTCCAACCGACTGCGCCACCCAGGCGCCCCTAAAAACTTGTTTTAAAACAAATCATGACTTCTCATCTCTTCATTTTACAGAAAATGAAACCAAAGTTCAATATATATGTTAAATAGTTATATATGTCTTGTATATATAACTATATACAGATGCATATATGTATGTGTATAAACACATTTTTCAGCAAACTTTGTTTTTGCTTTCAAGTAGATAATAAACAAGAAAATAAACTATTAACTTTGGCTTCATTTCCTACAAAATTAAAAGTTAGGAGGTGAGTATCATTTATTGTTTTGCTTCTTCTTTATCTCAAAATTTAAAGAATTCTATGTATTCTATAATATATACACATGTGTATCCATGTGTGTATAAAGATTAAGGTAGCAGATGGAAAATGAACACATCCATAAGATATAGTAATTGTACACTCTTTTGAAAGTTGTTTATAGGGTACTATTTTTAATCTTACAAATATCTCTTCTTATAAAAATGTAATGATGGAAACATGCTATTCCATCGTCTCTTGAAAATCAGACACTGATAACATTTTGACTTTGTAATTTTTGCTCATAAATAAAATATGAATTATAAAGAGTTTTAAGTCCCAGAGGTCATAAATTTAGTGCAGAGAAAAAACTGAATCAAGTATAAAGTGACCAGGCAATTTTGATAGAGTTATTACTATCTTTGACTTATTTTGAATACCATTAATACTTTTGTTCTATTCATTGAGAGCCTTTAGCCAAAGCTTTCTTCCAACTGTTTTGTTTGGTTTATGACCCCTAATAAGTCCTACATTTTCTGAGTTTTTCCCCCTTTTGCTCTCCCTGAGATGTTTATAGCACTTTGTCCACTTTCAATTACAAACTTCTGCTTCTGTTGAGATATCTATCAATTTTACTGATTCATAATCGAAATGACTTCATAAAGATAGAATTGGTCAGAGGAAAAGAGCTTTGAGAACCTGTTAGTGGAGCCTCATTCTATAGTTAAGAAACTAAGACCGGGGTAAGAGTTAGAATGCAATTGTTTTTCTGTACACAATTTGTTCTTATAATAGAAACACATTAAGTCACATAAAGAATGGAATTTTATTTATGGGGAGGCAGTTTTTAGTATACTGGTTAAAAACCTAGACCTTAGTTTCAGGTAATCTTGGTTAGACTACGGGCTATTCAACTTATGTGTAATTTTTAGCAAGTCGTGTAATTTCACTAAACCTCAGTTTTCTTATCTGTTATAAACAAGAATAATAATGGCTCTTACCTCAACAGCTTCAGTGAGGATTGAATGAAGCGACTTTTAAAACATTTAGTACAGTGTTAGTGCCTCACACTAACAAGCATTCAACTAATGTGATCTAATGTCAGGTACCTCCCGGATTTTGTGTTCCCCTGGAGAGACTACAGATGATGTTGGTGACCTCACACTATAACTGGTCAATCGTGTACAGATAGTTCCATTACTCTAGTCATAGGAGATCATGATAATGGAAGGCAAAATGAAGTTTAAAGTCTGTACATGTCAGGCTAACTTAAAAGAACAGGCAAGATGTGAAGGAGGGATGGCATTTAGTTTCTTTCTTGAATGCCAGTTCAAATCAGTTGGTGGTGGCTGGCTGAACAGGTTGAACAGATTCTCAGGCTGAATCTCGGCACGACAGGAAAGATGCTCAGATAATTAGGTCATGGTCATGAGAATGACAAGTCCCTGGTTCTATCTCAGGGATTCAGGGTCAACTAAAGACTAGCCACATGACCTACAACACAAAGGAATCTCAACATCCAACAGGAGAAACCTCAAAAGGTATCTGATTAGTGTGATTTTTGTCACTACTATGCATACAAAAGTCTTCCCTGACTTTATCAATGTAATTCTCCAAGTCTGAAATTAGATTATACTAGAATCTAATTATTTACTATTCAAATCATTACTGACATTATAAAAGCCCACTTCTCAATCTGATTTATCTAAAGAATGATTCATGTGATATTATTTTCTGTATCTCTTTTCACATAAAAATCACAGTTCCCTTGTCCCCAGAAGTGACCTTTCAATGTTTAGTTGCCTTAAGTGAGATACTCAAGTAGATTTCTACATGGGCCCAATTTGTGATGCAAGAGTTTTAACTAATCCTCCAATAAACTACTATGGAGTCTGGATTCTATGAAAATACTAGTGAAGAACAAATCATGTGAAAATGAAAAACCTATCAGATGGGCAACTAATACCTACGTAGAAGACAGAACATATAAAACGTACCGCAAACGAGAGTGTTTTTCTTGTGCTTAATAAAACATAGATTGTTAAAAGTAGGTGATCCTGGAATGTAAAATAAGTATATTTAAAAATTTCCCTCAATTTTTAACATAACTTCACCCATCTTTAGTAAAATTAAAAAGGTAGATTTTTGGTGAGTGAATTTATCACAAAAGGTTTGAACAGAAATAAACCTACACTATGTCTTTTTTTTTTTTTTTAATGTTTGTTTTTGAGAGACAGAGAGACAGAGCCTGAGCAGGGGAGGAGCAGAGAGAGAGGGAGACAAAGAATTTGAAGCAGGCTCCAACTCAGCTGTCAGCACGAGCTGGACATGGGGCTCTACCCCACAAACTGTGAGATCATGACCTGAGTCAAGTCAGAAGCTTAACGGACTGAGCCACTCAGGCGCCCCAAACCTATGCTACATCTTAATTCCCTAATGACAGGAGAAAGTTGTAAAAACATATTTTTATAATCTAGAAAAATTCCTTTATAAATTTTTATGACGTTGTAGATACTGTTAAGAAATATGACTAACAATGAAAATCTCCTTGACAAAGATATTTCTAAAAGGCACGTTTGAAAAGAATGTTTCTCACAATGGAATCCTGATTGTTTAAATAAATTAAATACCCTTGTTTTTAAAACCATTTTAAATTATTCTTAATGTTTATTTTTGAGAGACAGGCACGAGCCTGGGAGGGGCAGAGAGAGAGAGGGAGACACAGAATCCGAAGCAGGCTCCAGGCTCTGAGCTGTCAGCACAGAGCCTCATGCGAGCCTCGAACTCAGAAACCGTAAGATCATGACCTGAGCCAAAGTTGGACGCTCAACTTACTGAGCCACCCAGAAACCCCATTAAAAATAAAGTTTCTCATTTTCATCAAATACTTTCAAGTGATTTCTGTGTAATCCAATGACGCCAACAATTTCCTAAAAAGTTTATGCTCAGAGTGATCTGTGCACTCCCATCTTTTAGCTCAACTGGCTTCATCTCCGAGTGGCACTGTGAAACTCCTAACCATAGAGATACATTTAAGGTGCCAGGAGGAGGGCAAGTGGGTTTAATGTCTTTGCATCACTTTGGTATCCCTTTGGTGTCATTAGAAAATAATTACTTATGCTGGCCAAATAACATGACAGTCTTGAATCTTAGAGAAAAAGTTAATCTTCTATTTTTGCTTACAAAGCTTACAGTTCATAGTGTTTGACATGACTTTCTCTATGAAGAAGGTCCAGAGGTAATCTCCCCTAAAACCCAAAGTCTGACAAAGCCCAAGTCTACATTCTGTTAATTACTCATTATCCATAGGTCCTGTTATGTGGATTTGGTTTCAAGGCATACTTAGCTTTTAGCCTCAAAGTTTTTAGGCTTTGTACAAAGAGAGGGAGATAGGACAAGAGAATGGTGGCAGAAATTCTAACCCACCCAGACTGAGGAAGGCTGTGGACCATGCAAACAAGAACCCAGAGTCCATCTCAAGAACTGCACATCAACTTCCTGAATGCACAACAGGACATTGTGTCTTAACAATACACTCAGCACCAAGAATGGGTTCAATGTGGGTTTTGTTGACGCAGTGGAGAGACTGATAAATGAATAAATGAACGTGAATGAGCAAACGAATGAATATGTTCAATTTGAGGGTGGGGAATTTGAGGAAGCAGTAGCTCCTAAGGCATCACCCACCCCCGTCCCCCCGCAACCCCACCACCATTGGCTACAGCCAAAGATGACATTCTCTCTCCATTACTGGCAGTAATAGAAAACTGGTCTCAGATCTTTAACCCCAACCATAAAATCCTCACTTCCTGACATACACAAAGAAATTATTCAAGTGACAGATGGTTCAGGACACAATGGGGCTGTGACTTATGTAGACAAAAATCTCTACTAGGCATCCTTTCCCAAGAGCACTCCTCTCTCTCTCTCTCTCTCTGTCTATAGATATAGATATAGATATAGATATAGATATAGATATAGATAGATAGATATAGATATATAGATAGATATAGATATAGATATATAGATATAGATATAGAGAGAGAGTACAGTAACACAATCAACATATATATAGAGAGAGAACTTCAATATATATTTCAATATATATATTCTATATATATATTGAATTCAATATGTATTACAGTTATTATATAATAAGGAAATCTTATTTCCTTTATTTATAAATTATTGTGACATAGCTCACGTTTAGCCCCCGAATCCACAAATTTGATAAGCTCCAAATTCACCACTTGCCCTTGGATGATTATGTGGTTACTCCTTCCCAATCTGTTTTTATTCTCTCAGCTAGTTAGTCATGTGTAAAGATGCTTTCACTGTAACAATATTGACCACTCTCTCAAGGGTATAAAAAATAAACCCCACTGGTGAAGGGCAGCAATTGTGTCTCCTTAAATCACTGTGATGGGATCACTGCATTTGGCAACAATCAAATAAATACTCAGTTGCTTTTATTGTTTGCTGGAGCAAAGTAATATCTTTAAATGAGCGCCTACTCTAGTTAAGGCATTAAATGATGGGCTATAAAACATCCATTGCCTGTCATTGATTCCTTCTATATTTCGTGTTTCCTAGGGTTACTTGCTTGATGCATGGGATGGTTTGATGGTTACTATTGATTCATTTGGTTCCAGCAGTAAAATCATGAGATTGATAGAGTAAAGGTCTGAAAATTACAGTTTCTTGAGTTTCATTTAAACTTCAAGCAGGGAGACATTTGAAGGAACATGGGAGCAAGAATACAGGCCATTTTCTTAGGAGGGGAGTGGGCTCTGAAAGGACCGTCTCCAAAGTTGTGAAGCTTGAGGGGGGGGGGGGCTCTCTGCATCTTCATTTCACAGACCAGGATACCAGAGAAACCTGTTAAAGTGGTTACCTGACAGTTCTTCAACAGTATTCTAGGAGACTCTATTGAGTGGTTTTCCTTTTTTCTTGGTCACAAGAACTAAAAATAAAGGCTGAAGATCAAAAGTGATGGAAAAGCAACCTGCTGTGGGTTTGATTTCAAAGAAGCAAAATGCAGCGGGACAGGATGGTGCTGATGTGGGCTGAGGTTTATGTCGTAAATCAACAGCTCCTTTCTCTGGGTGCTGGAGAGCGCTGTTCCCGTAGATGAAGCTGCCAGTTCCCCTGGGAATTATTCTCAAAAACCAGAGGATCCCCTAGGCCAGACAACATTTTACTCCTACTGATAATTCAAAGTTTGGGAAAGGTCATTGTCTATGACATAGGAACAACTCCCAGGAATTTTCAACGATTTGATTCATTGTCCACTACAGCAATGGCCTACGATCGTCTTCCCTTTCCCTAACCCAAAAGGAAATGGGTGACTTCTGCACAGAAACACAACCAACAAAATGAAAAGACAACCTACTGAATAGGAGAAAGTAATTTCAAACCATGTATTTGATAAGAGGATAATATCCAAAATGTCTAAGTAAGTCCTATAACTTAATAGCCAAACAAACAATCCAATTAAATAGGCAGAGGACCTGAACAAACATTTTCCCAAAGATCTAGAGACAACTAGCAAATACATGAGCATCTCTAATCATTATGGAAATTCAAATCAAAACCACAATGAGATATCATCTCATGTCTGTTAGAATTGTTATCAAGACAAAACAATACAACAACAACAGTAAATAGGCAATAACAAATATCGGGCAAATTATAGAGAAAGAGGAACCCTTGTGCATGGCTGGTGGGATTATATATTGGTACACCCACTTATGGAAATCAGTATTCAGGTTCCTTGAAAGGTTAGAAAATAGAACTATGACACGGCAATTCCACTTCTGGAAATACATCCAGGAACATTTACAGGAAAAATATCTGTGTACTCATGTTCACAGCAGTATTACTTGAGATACTCACGACATGGAAATGTTAAGCATCCACCAGTAGACGTATGGGATAGAGAAGATGTGGTATATAAACAAAGGAATATTATCCACCTATTAAAAAAAAAGGAAGAAATCCTGCCATTTGAAATAACATGGTTGGACCTCACGGGCATGAGGCTAAGTGAAGTAAGTCAGCGAATGACCGATAGTGCATGATCTCACTTATGTAGATTATAAAAACAACAACAATAAAACAGCCCCAGAGAAAGATCAGATCTGTGGTTACTAGAGGTTCACTATAGTGAACACCAGTGGAAAAACAACAAAAATAAAAGCATGAATCCTGTTTCCCAACACAGAACTAATAGTCATCCCCTGTCAACTTCGTTTTCTACACCACGTGCTTCAGACCTACACCTGGGTTTCCCAGCTATAGGTTGCATTCTAGTATTATTAAAATGGCGTCTCTCATAGTACATAATTATCTTGACTTACTCTGGCTTCATGCTCCAGAGGAAATGGTCTAATTAGTTGCCAATTCCTGGATACCCCTATCTGGTTTCTCCAACTTCTGAAGACAGTCCTAATTCTTGTTTTACTTATTTATTTTTAATTTCAGTTATAATTGACATACAAATTTGTAATAAAGTTCAAGTGTGCACTGCGGTGATTTAATGTACGTTTATTTTACGAAAGGATTCCCTCCCATCTGGTTAAATAACACAACCATCACCAAACATTCAACTCCTACTGTTAGCAAACTTCAATTACATTATACATTGTTATCTACTGGAATCCCATGTTTTACATTAGATCCTCAGATATTTTTTTTTTAAATTATATTCCTTACCAAGCACCTAGAAAGAAATAATGCTCTGTTTAGTGTTGGAATGTTGTGTGTATAATGTAGACGTATAAAATCAGATATATGCCATTTAAGCACATGCTTTAACCGACTAGGATGCCAACAAGAGTGATATATGTTACTTATACACACGACTTAGGACTCATCAACACCCAGGAAATTAGATGCCAAAAACACAGTATCAATCATACAAAATACCAGGAAATACTATAACTTGCACTCAAGGGTAGACTATCAGATTCTTATAAGTACCTTTCATAAAAGAGAAATGATTGAAGAGGCAAGGATCTAAGCTGCTGAAATGCAAAATCGAAACAGGAACAAGTTCCAATATTGTGCTATGGCCTTGCCTGGGTGAGCTAAACCCATAATACAGTAGGTTCCTTCATCTGACCCCCTCTCTGAGGGTCTGGACTCTATTAACCAGTGCTCAACACAGCCTGGCGCTACAACACAACTCCTACCTCATTCACCCCACTCCAGCCCGTCCTCTGAGCATTTTGTCCTCTCACCGCATCACAAGGTTGACTACAATACATTAAGATATTCTGAGAGACCACGTATGCATGCATCTTCTATTATAACCTGTTGTTAAAACCATTCTGTTTTATTGTTATTGTTGCTAACCTCTTACTGTGACCCAACATACAAACTTCACCGTGTGTATGTATGCATGAATAGAGAAAACATGGTATACATAGGGTTCGGTACCATCTGCCATCCAGATGGTCTTAGGCATCCAGAAAGGTCTTAGAAAACATGCCCAATGGTCAGGGCTGGCTCCATGTGTTGTTTGTATTCACAGATGGAAGCTGTTCTACAGGGCCCACCAGCTCCTGCTGAAACAAAAATCTCACTGACCTTCACTCATTATTTGTTTGCCCCCAAGCCCCATCTTGCTAGAGGGCTTGCCTGAAACCACAAAACTGGCTGTAAGTTGAAGCAGTTTCTATGTCCTCACCTAGCAGATAGCGATATATAAAGAAAACAGTGTGTGCTTGTTAAGAATGCTACATAGAGAAGTAACCATATAGGTCTCTCAAGCAAGAAATGAACATGGGCGTTCTAATAGCATTTCCTTGCTTACTACAAACGGTCACGGACTATGGCACGGTGTCATTCAACAGTCATCAAAACGAGGTGCAAACTCAGAATTCTGGGTGTGCGAGATGATCTATGGAGCACAGTAAAAAAAAAAAAAAAAGAACTTCAATTAATATATTTTATTCTTCTCCTTTTTGCCTTTAGTTTTATGAATGTTTTATAAGGCACACAATATATTAGTATAAAATACATGTGAGGGATTTATAAATATTTATACTGGATATGAATTTTTATTTTTACTAATAGAATTCCAGGGGAGCTTGGTAACCACTGTTGACACATATGCAGATAATATGGTTTATATACGCATGTTAACCAGCCTGTGGACAGGCTGAGAACTCTACCGTCAGTAATAGTAATTGGGGGAGCACTGTAAATGTATCATTAGAAGCATAACTAAATATGAACTCCTGTTATTAGCTGCTGTGAATATTAGGAACTCTGTTTGAAGGCGTAATATGAAGAAAATGCAAATTCTCACTAACAATCCCGGACTCTTGCTCTCCTTGTTATTACCCTCCGTCAGCTTCAGCTGCCATTATCCGACTGGTGGTTGGATCTATAACCTCTAGCTCCCCAGGCTAACTCATACATCACTTTCAAAAGGGCTAGCCAGAAAATTGTAGATTTCTTTCTAGTGAGCCACATAATGATTCTATCTCACATTTTTACATCACCTGGCAGTTTACACAGCATTTTCATATCCATTATCTCATATGATATATTGCTCACCAGTCCCTGGCTTCCTGGGATTTCTGTTATCCAAACCTCTCAACGTGACTTTCAAGCACTGTATTTGCCACTGATATTGTTGGGTTTTCTTTTATGTTGCCTTTCTCTGTGGCCTTTCCATTCCTGAAGGGTTAGGACTACCCTCTGTCATCTCAGAAACTCCTCTCTCCTGTACCTAGCCCTCTTCCCTGCACATAGAAGAAGCCAACCTGTTTGTTGATGATTGGCTTCACACTCTTCAATCAACCTTCCTTCCTGTCAGGCAAACTCTGGGCTTGCATGGGCTCCTCTCCTTCTTGCACAGAACCTTCTTACTGGAATCAAATGGCTCCTGAAATCTCATGGATGTTTTCCCCCACAACTTCTTCCTCCTTGTCTGGCTACTTGTTTGTAGTTACCGTTTTCTACAAAGGAATTATTTTCTTACCACTATTTGCATTGACTGCACATAGTTAATTCATATCCACCTATCTGGCTTTTCTGAGTAAGTTTATCTCCATGCCCGGGGTATAGGTAATTTACGAAATTATTACCGAACGTGTAGGCCCATGGTTTATGTCGGTAGTGAATGCTATTTGGCAATAACTGCCCTTTATTGTATACCGAATAAGCAGCAGTAAACTGGTTGATACAGAGGTTAGGTATTGGGGGTTATACTGTAAGAAAGGCTATACCCAAAAAATAGTAAGGCCAAGTAGATGGAAGTACGTCATAGGGGACACTTGCAGTGTGTTTTCAAATTCACAGGAAGAAAAAGTACATTTAACTAATGCTGAAAAGTTTAGTATCAAAATGACGCATGAAGTTCCTACCTGTACACAACACCTACTAAAAATTACTAAAAATTCAATCCCTTCGTTTTATAACCGCCTAACGCTTTAGTAAAAACTTTTAAGGAGAAACGAGTATTATACGCAAACACAAAGGTTAAAAGTAGTAGAAAAGAAGGGCAGGGGATGAATACTGGACGTTTCTCAGGCTGTCCCTAGTCACTGACAAATGATTTGCAGATGTGAGCACTGTAGCCATGGCGATGCAGTCGAGAGTCGTTTTAAAAAACAAGAAATGAGGGGCGCCTGAGTGGCGCAGTCGGTTAAGCGTCCGACTTCAGCCAGGTCACGATCTCGCGGTCCGGGAGTTCGAGCCCCGCGTCGGGCTCTGGGCTGATGGCTCAGAGCCTGGAGCCTGTTTCCGATTCTGTGTCTCCCTCTCTCTCTGCCCCTCCCCCGTTCATGCTCTGTCTCTCTCTGTCCCAAAAAAGAATAAATAAACGTTGAGAAAAAATCAAGAAATGAGAAAAAATAATGAGATTCTATTGCATTAAAACAACCCCAGCATTTTGTTCAAGGATATGTTACAGCTTTGAAAGTAATGCTATTGGTTCCCTTTAGCAAGATGTGACTTCGACATCCATAATTCAACTTACCTGTTCATTCAATTATGGTGGTTCTGCTGAGAGGTGTGGCAAACACATTCTCCACAGGAAAGCCTAATGACAACAAAGACAATGTTCTGAAAAAAAAAAAAATTGCTTTCCAGCTTTCAACACTCCGTCTCAAAGACTGACTTCAAGGATGCAAGTTATATTCATTTTAACTACTTCCTTCTGTTTTATAGAAGCCACTTAGCTAAAATTTAAGAGACTGAGGTAATGGGCACACCCTCGTTTATATTTTAACTATTTAACTTAAGGTGGTTAACCAGAATTTATACCTATTTAACATTTCATGATTGAATAGAAATGTTTATTATAGTTTCCAAGCACAGGTCAGCCTTTGACAAATGAGTTCCTCAAAGTGTCACACAGATACTTTTGCCTTTCACAAATGTGATAAGAAAAAAAAAATCCTAACTGCACAGGAATTTAAATGCTCTGGTATATAATATTTATGCCTTTAGGGTACAGAAAAATTGGCCAAAAGCCAGTACCGAAATAAATATTCATTGTTTCTACCCTACAGGCACTTCCATCATATTTTACTAATAAGGATGTTGTTTAGAGGCAGAATTATAAAGGTCAGAGCCTAATGAAATAGCACTTTTAACTTTGGATGCTCCTGAAGAAGCAAGCGAGAAATTAAGAATGTGCATTCTGTTGCCTTAATGAAATGAAAGAGGCCCCAATGTGCAAAACAAACAAATATATGTTAATTGCACTATGGTTGAATCCTCAGAATGTTGATACTCTAGATTTTCTAGGGCTACATGTAATTATAAAGGCCAACATCCTTTTGAAAGTGTATTTACTTCTATGTCAATCATCTGTTTAAAATGCTATTACAATATTCATAATAGCTTTCTTGAAATTTTCTGTTTAAAAAATATTTCAAACTCATTCTTTCAAAGCTTCTGATCTAAATTGCATACCAACTTTACTTTTGTTCTAGCCCTTTTTGGAACAAAATTGTTTTCATTCAGTGTTGCTATCATTTAGTAGTGAAATGTCTGTGGTCCCAGCTTCCGTGGGTATTTGTATCATGACAGGAACTGTAACCGGGAGTTCTCAGAAATGAAGCATATTGAGCCTAGACGGTATCATACCATCCTGCCTCGCTTTTTCCAAAACCAGCAAATCGGTGACCCTCTGCAGAGGACACTGGAATTATTTTGTGAGAGCAACATGCTTTTTTGACATCATAGTGTGCCATCATTTTCTCTTACTCCCCCCGCCCCCAAAGACAATATTCTGGACGGACTCAGACTGGACCATGGATCTGAACATGTCTGACACTTCCTGCATCCCCTGATAGAGGTGAGGCCTGAAAAAATATGAGGAAGTTTCTCAAAGTTCTCCCCCCAGACAAAAAGAGTAATGTATTAGGTCAAGATCATGGTATGTGTTGTGTATAACATAAATGAAGTTGTCTTGATTTATACCTACAAATAATAGTGTGTTGAAGGAAGATAAATTATACTCTAAAAGTTACTTGTATTAATGATTTTACAGAAATTGACAGGTATTTATAGATTTGCAAAATGTATTTTCCCTGTTTGCACATTTTATACTTAGTATAACATGGGTGATATGGTAAATCAGGTGTGGAGTTTAATAGTTCACAGTTCTTAAATCACTCGCATATCGAGATCCATATTCCATTATCATGAAGCTAATTTAGAGTTTCTGTCTTCTTACTTCCCTGCAAAGTATTTTCCCCCACATGGAATCCATGGTTTTATTGTAGACATTATAACAGGGCATATGAACAAGACAATGCAATTTAACAATTCATAGTTTTAAGAAATATAAAATCAAAATTAAGACATTTATTCAGAATAACATGGATTGCTACAATAGGGGTAAAACCATTTCCAGATGCTACATGAAATCAAACCTCACTGCCTCCCAAATTTTAATCTAATTGGAGGAACATGGGAAGTATTTTGAAATACCAGGAAACACTATCAATGAAAACTACTAATCTGTAGATTATGTAAAAAGGGGTTCAGAGATAGAAAATATAATTAGAGAGTACAGACCAAAAGATGCATACCAGACAGGCTGAGCAAGACATGATTTAGTATCAATGACTAAAAAACCCTTCTTTTTTTTTTTTTTTTTAATTTTTTTAACATTTATTTTTGAGTGACAGAGAGAGACAGAGCATGAGTGGGGGAAGGGGCAGAGAGAGAGGGAGACACAGAATCTGAAACAGGCTCCAGGCTCTGAGCTGTCAGCACAGAGCCCGATGCGGGGCTTGAACTCACGGACCGTGAGATCATGACCTGAGCCGAAGTCGGACACTCAACCGACTGAGCCACCCAGGCGCCCCTAAAAAACCCTTCTTGAAACAGAGGGTCAGGCTATGGATTAGGGAGTCAAAATTTGGAAAGACAGGCTAGGGACGGACACTGAATGCCATGTTAAGACCTTTGGACATGAAAAAGAATGGAAAATTATCAAGCCGGTGAAAAAATGTTTTAGAGAGACGATGTTTTTAGTAGTGCCAGGAAAGATCCTGTAACATAAGACTGACTGGTAGACAGGAGGCAAAATTATTAGAGCTATTGCACTACTGAGTTTAAATACCAAGTCAAGAATCACGTGCAACATTTTTAACAGGGAATAATATTAGAAACCATTGCAATCTTACAAGTGTTTCTCTGTAATGGACCCACAGGCCAAGAAGAACCTAGAAATATTCAAGTAGATCTTTCAGCCATGAATTCAAGAGCTCTTCACACTTTGATAAGCTTGGGTATCAGTGTGCTTAGGGATTTAATCATCTTTCCAACCCTTTCATGATTCACAATGAAGTGGCCTACTTGTTCATGGGGTTTCTTTCCATCTGTGCAAAGTAACTTCTGGATTTCTAGGCACTAATCAAGATTTATGGTGCATTGAGAAATTTTGGGTATACCCTAACAAATGCCCTTATTTTCTGCAGAAATTCCTGAGCTACTTTAGGAGAGGAGACTACAATTTAACCTCCACATTTAATGGCTAGCTGAATACATGGGAGAACCAGTACAGGGAAAGGGCCTGGTTGAAACATAAGTATCATTCTGATTCTGGGTGGTAGTGTTTCACAAAATTTGTCAAGAATGCACCATATATCACATATTGTACCATGTATCATATTCTCTTACAAATGACTCATTTTGATGTAAGTTATTTTAATTATGTATAACAAGAAACTTAGCCCTTACAGGACTTTTTTTTTTCTTCTTCTTCAATGTTTATTTATTTTTGGGACAGAGAGAGACAGAGCATGAACGGGGGAGGGGCAGAGAGAGAGGGAGACACAGAATCGGAAACAGGCTCCAGGCTCTGAGCCATCAGCCCAGAGCCTGACGCAGGGCTCGAACCCACAGACCGCGAGATCGCGACCTGGCTGAAGTGGGACGCTCAACCGACTGCGCCACCCAGGCGCCCCCTTACAGGACTTTTTAAAAATCACAAAATACATCAATAAAAATGTAAAGCTTACATTTATCAAAACACCAGGCTTAATACGTTATCACTGATGATGTTGTTTAGATAAAACTAAGTTGTCACCAGCAGTAGAACTATATGATTGAATTTTTCAGCGAGGATTTTCATAAATTTCACACGGCTGTGATATTGTCACAGAACAACTTAATGCAGCCAACAACTTTGTATATTCTAAGGATAGTGAAACTTCCATGAGCTCAACTTTTGGGGCTTCACATGGCTTTAAGTTACCATCAACACATTATTTAACGGATCTCTCTTTTTGCTCTCTCCTTCCCCTCCCCACACGTGATTTCTTATCAACTACAGAAGTACAACTTGAAATTGCATGACACAATATTATGAGATGGCTAATTAGGATCTCATTAATAGATTAACCTTTTAAGATTATAGGATGAAAACTCCTTTCTCCATAAAAATCTAATGGAAACCTCATGTACCTTTGAAAAAAATGGTCTGAGGTCTACTTTCTGGAGAAACCAAGACTGAAAAACACACATAAAATACTCAAAGTCATGGAGCCCCTACGTGGCTCAGTCAGTTGAGTACCCGACTGACTCTTGGTTTCGGCTCAGGTCATGATCTCGCAATTTTGTGAGTTCAAGACCCACCTCCATCAGACTCTGTGCTCAGAGCAGGGAGTTCTGCTTGAGATTCTCTGTCTCCCTCTGTCTCTGCCCCTCCCCCAAAACATGTCTGTTTTCTCTCAAAATAAATAAATAAGCTTAAAAAAAGTATTGAACCTCCACAATGAGGGCAGGTATTTAATTTGGTTTTGTTTTCCAGGAGCAATCATTATTTTATTTCGGTTAACCAGAGCTAAATAAGATAGGAAAATATCTTCAAGAAAATTATGTTTATGAAAATTGTACAATTTCTTTTTCAGAGTTTCTGCCTCCAAATACACATTTCCCTCCATGAGAATAGTATTTATAGTTTTTATAACACACTCCAGATTTTCATTCTGTAAATCCATACTTTCTGGGCTTTTAGCCAAGATGTAGGAACACGCTGATAATTCTGGTGACAATTTTTGTATCACCTAGGTCATTACGATAGTTACAAATTGAGTATTTGGGTTGTATGAAATTTATCATTCCATTTAACAAAAAGAAAAACAGAAGCCTGATTTTTTTTTTCTTTATATTTTCATTTCAACAGCTTCAGTTCCTTAGGAACATGAAGACTGGCCATTATGTGATTAAAGCAATGGCCCCAGTGGTCAATCTTAAATTATTATGGGAGGGTGAAAAACAAAGATTGTAGGGAATCATTTGACTTTTTTCTTTTTAATGTTTATTTTTGAGAGAGAGAGACAGAGACAGAGACAGAGGGAGGGAGGGAGGGAGAATGTGAAGCAGGGTCCAAGCTGTCAGAACAGAGCCCCGTGAGATGCTGAAACCCAGTGAACTGTGAGATCATGACCCGAGCCAAAGTTGGACGCTCAACAGACTGAGCAACCCAGGCACCCCATCATTCAACTTTTAAATGAACGTAAAATTCCTAACGGACACTGTTTATTAACGTAACAAGCAAGCATTTGAATATGTTCATACTTTTGTCCCCAAGTATTTTTTTTTTATTTTTTTTTTTCAACGTTTATTTATTTTTGGGACAGAGAGAGACAGAGCATGAACGGGGGAGGGTCAGAGAGAGAGAGAGGGAGACACAGAATCGGAAACAGGCTCCAGGCTGTGAGCCATCATGAGCCATCAGCCCAGAGCCTGACGCGGGGCTCGAATTCATGGACCGTGAGATCGTGACCTGGCTGAAGTCGGACGCTTAACCGACTGCGCCACCCAGGCGCCCCTAGTATTCTTGAATAAATTGGATTTCTCAGTTCCTCTCCATTCCTTTCCTTCATGTCCTGACAAAGGATGAGCTGGTGTAAGGCAGGAGTGAGGGGTGACAGACATACATTGGCAGTTTCCAGCAGACTGCCCTTCACAGAATGGAACAGCCCTCTGTGGGCAGGAGCTTCTATGGCTCCATCTGGCCTGATTTCAAGGCATAATGGAGCTTCTGTGGGTACTTAAGCAAAATGGGGTGATAACCTTATGAATAAACAGAAATTAGTATGTATCCTGAGGAAATCCTAGAGCCTGGAGATCCAGTGTCTCACATTTTAAAGCAGTAGGACATACAAGTGACTGCTGACCTGCCTGAGGTAATTTGGTGATAGGACAGCTGAAGCGTGACCACGAGACTGGATTATGAATCTGCTGCACAAATAAGAAAATGCCATTTGGAAACTACTATCGGTTCACTTAGAGGAACATATCCTAAGGAAATGATAGAGGATGTTCGGGTTTACAAAGATGTTCCTTATGGCATGGCCATCACTAATGAAGAATAGAAAGCAAGGTAAATATTCAGTTGTGGTATGCTGTATCAGGAAACCACTATCAGAATATGGTAACATGACACCTATCAACATACAAGAACTTTCAACACGTACTGTAGACAAAAAATAAATAAATAAAAATTAAAATAAAACACCCAAAAACCAAAACAACCTGCAGGCAATAAAACCATTTATCAGCTACAGTATGAGTCAATGTCCCAACTAGGAACAGATGGCACACTCAAATTTGCATAACTCTCAGATGGTTTAAGAAAGGAACCATTTGCCGCGATGTAGGTGGAGCACTCACAAAACCCATGGGTTCCAGTGGGGATGTCTCCCCCACCCTAGTATGGAGGAGACAAGTGAAAGAGCCATTCCTAGAAGCTAGCAGAAGGGGCTTGGAAGCATGCATTGTCAGGAACTAAGGGCTGTGGCCAAGGTTGCTTGAGGCAACCACAAAAGGAGGGAGCCAGGGAAATAAAAACCCCATCTCACCGTCCGCTCCCCTTCTCTTCTTCTTCCAGGCTTTCTCTCACCCTGAACCAAAAGACTCCAGAAAGCAAAGGAGGTCCTTGTGCCTCTGGGGACACAGACAGCAGGATGGCAAAGCATATGGCTTAAAAAGGGGGTTAGGGCTCTACTGTCACAGGTGCAATTTTTTATGTATAAATAAACGCCTAAGAAAGTCTAAGAGAACACACTAGAATGTCAGTGGTAGTTATGTCAAGGGGTGATGCAACCAAATTATGGTAATTTTTTTCTTCTTCACATCCACAGTAACTCAGTAGATACAATCAGTATTGCTTCTACAATGCAAATCTTATTGTGTTAAGAAAACTATCCCCAGGTCCACTTTATTCTATAATTCAATTTTTAACATGGATACTTATTCTCAATATGAAGGTTTTATACTGGTTCTGTTTGTTTAAATGAAGAAAATTAATCCTTGGGAATTCTGAAGACAGAAAGGTGGCTTACGAGCTACCCTGAATCATTCTCCGGAGTTGAGGGAGAAAAGCTTATATTTACTTCAAGGTAAATGTATAAAGGCAATGACAGTATGTAGGAAAAGGAATAAATATGGAATTTTATTCTACATAGAAAGAAACGCATTGGAAAAAAAAAAAAACATCTTTTGTGTGTGTGTGTGCTTTAAATATTTACCTGGAACACTGATGTAACTTAGGCCTCATAAATATGCTAATGACCAAAGTGCCAGTGAAAACTTGTCAAAAGTTGGAAGGTACAAAGAAGCACAGAGTTGATTCAGAAATGAAAGGAAAGTACTATGGCTCAGGAGGACTTCATACGACGTTTTTTTTCAGACACTTTCACGATTATTGAAACCGACTGGAAGTAATGATCAAGAAATAAAAGGGAGATGTACCTTTAAATACGGAGAGGAAACCTACAGTATATGATGTGGGGTTTAAAGAATGTGTGCAAGAGGGCACTCTGGATGTCTAGAGAAAAATCTGTATTTTTCAGTCTTCTGGGAAAAATTGCATGATGACAGAAATTTATTCAGAAAGGTTAATTTTATTTATTTATTAAGATATTTTCACGTTTTTTTAAATATTTTTTTACTCTTGCGAGACAGACAGACAGAACATAAGTGGGGGGAGAGACAGAGACACACATACACACACACACACACACAGAATCCAAAGCAGGCTCCACACTCTGAGCTCTCAGCACAGAGCCTGATGAGAGGCTCGAACGCACGAACAGCAAGATTATGACCTGAGCCGAAGTCGGTCGTTTAACTGACTGAGCCACCCAGGCACCCTAGAAAGGTTGATTTGTGATTTGAGTGCTTCCTATACAGTTAAAATCCTCGTAAGAGACACTCCCATCCAACTTTTAACCTATAATCCCAGATAAACTCACTGCATAGACGTCTAACTTGAGAATGATCCTAGTCTCAAGATTGTTCAAACTCTACACATTTGTCAAAATAGACATCTGCCATTAGAAACAACAGAAACAAACTTTTTTTTTTTTTTCTTTTTTTTAAGGGCAAAACATCCTTTTGACTGACTGGGGAAAAACTGTTTTATGATAGACATGATTAGTAGGCCTTGATCAAGAAGGGTAAAGGAAGTCATTGGACCTTCACACTCATGTGCAAGCAAGGATGGAAAAGAAGCAAGGAATTTTCTCTTTTTTTTTTTTTTATAAATTTTTTTTTTCAATGTTTATTTATTTTTGGGACAGAGAGAGACAGAGCATGAACGGGGTAGGGGCAGAGAGAGAGGGAGACACAGAATCGGAAACAGGCTCCAGGCTCTGAGCCATCAGCCCAGAGCCTGACGCGGGGCTCGAACTCCCGGACCGCGAGATCGTGACCTGGCTGAAGTCGGACGCTTAACCGACTGCGCCACCCAGGCGCCCCAGCAAGGAATTTTCTCGAAGCACATGGACCTCATACTCTCTTTTGATTGAGTGAAAAATAAAACCAACGTATAACTTTGAGATAAAATCAACAAATACCAAATATTCTGAATGCTGTATTATTAAAGCGCTTGGAACAACTTTTAAAGGTCAATTAAAATTTTCTCAAGGGAATCCACGGCCTTTGTTTTTCCTTACCAGATTAGTTAGCCGGGCCCAGCGAAGTTAAGCATGCAGTGCCTTTCACTATATTGTGAAGAAATTTAGTGATGTCATAAATACATTCCATTATTCAAGCAAATGGTATTTAAAAATGGGTATCTCATTTATCACCGGTAAATTCTTTTCTTTCTCGCTTTTTGCTATAAAAACATTAAAAACATTCCAGCTCCCTGTCAACACTGAGTTTATCCTGGCAAGCAGCCTGGTGAGAGCCTGGCTTTCTGGAGAGCTGAGTCACATTACCACGTGCGGTATGTTTTGTTTGTTTTTCCTCTCTCATTTTCCTATGTAGGGATAAATCCATAGGAGGAAAATAGCATATAAAGTCCTTTCACGTGATTAAGTATCTGCATGTGTGGACTGGACTGGGCATCAGAAGTCCCGTTGTGAACCCATCTTGGCTTCTCCGACTTTTGTCAAATCACTTCTTCATCAGTCCTGATCAGAAATACAAAACGTACCAAGTCCTCCCGACCGTAACAGAATCATTTGGCCAAGGCGTGTGAAAATTTGTGACGAGTGAAACATGATTACAAATGTAAATTATTCTCAAAGTTTTGAAAGAAACAGATAAAATATAATGGGTTAGAAACCAGCACAGAGAACATTTAGAACGGATAGAGGAAAATCGGTTGAGATATTTCGGAAGAGGCCTGGATATCAATCATATCTGCTTAAAGGTGTTTGTTGTTGTTGTCGTTGTTGTACGGGCAGGGAGAAAGATGAAGGAGAGTAAAAGAATATGAATGAGAAGTCCTGTATACATGTGTAAGTTTTATAGTAAGTGTGGAGAGGAAGCAACCCCACTTTTTTTTTTCTTTTATGTTATAGGGCTGCCTGGGCAAGACTATTGGCCTCAAATTATTCCTCCTGCCACAGAGATCATCACATCCCCTTACATTTACGTTAAAGCCATTACAGAAATTCATTAAAATGTAAGTATTACCCAGGAAGGCTATTGAGCCATTTTCAGCTATTTCACTATCCAATTAGCCCAACAGTGTTTTAAGAGAAAGCACTGCAAAAAAGCGATTTTTCCTAAATAAAGAATGAACGAATAGGGCTCCAGTTGCAAGCTTCAGTAGATAAAGAACAGGAAGTGCCTGGAGAGCAAACAGTTTAAGTAGGGACACTGAAGGAAAGACAAGAAGGGAGTATTTAAGATGTATTAGGAGCCACTGAAATCAGAGTTGTGTTACCTGGGCCCACAGGGAAATCCCCCGGGTGGGTGCATGGATACCACAGAGCGCCCAGCTCTACCCAGAGCTAAACAAGATACTATGCCTTCAATTCCATTGCCAAAATGTCAATATCTTACCAGGTAAGTGCACCCAAGGGAAAGTTTACAGTCACGAAAGAAAAAGGACCAGGCACACCATAACATCATCGTTGTATCAGAGAGAACAATAAGGAGTTGGTCCGAGGCTGTGTGTATCTAGTAAGAGATTTACTCTTAGAAGAAAGCCGATAACTAAACACTGTCAGAATCTTTACATCAGTCTTGCAACATGGGTATTTTTATTTTTTAAGTTTATTTATTTTGAGAAAGGAAGAGAGAGCGAGCGAGTGAGCGTGTGCAATCGGGAAGGACAGAGAGAGAGACAGTGGGAGAGAGAGAGAGAGACAGTGGGAGAGTGGGGGAGAGAGAGAAGAGAGAGAGAGAGAGAGAGGGAGGGAGGGAGGAGAGAGAGGGAGGGGGAGAGAGAGAGAGAAAGAGAGAGAGACAGAGAGAGAGAATGAATACCAATGTCATGCTGTTGGTGCAGAGTTAGACACAGGCCTTGATCTCAAGAACTATGAGATCATGACCTGAGCAGAAATCAAGAGTCAGAAGCTTAACCAACTGAACCACCCAGATGCCCCCAACATAGGTATTCTTATATACAGTTTGAAACATGATGAAAATGTCCCAGAGAGGTTAAGGAGCTTGCCTAAGGGATCACATAGCTAGGAAGAGCTGAAGCGAGGTTTATAAAAGTGAATTTTAATTGACCCCAAATCTGTGTTCTTTTCACCAGAGCCTTTGTATGGAGAGAAGGGAAAAGCTGGGAAATATCTGAATATTTTGCACAGAAGTGATCCAGAGAAGTAATGTAGTCTGAACACGGACTGTGACGGCTGTATAACTTATGATATACATGTGAAGATTAAACTTACACACAGAACTTTGTTGTAATTTTATGATAGCTAATGTCCCCAGTGGCATGGAAGAATTGTGGATTACTGAAAATACTTCTTGATCACTTCTTTAACACTTTTATGCGCTCCTGCCATAATATTCCAAAGCTTTTAAAGTAATAGTATTTTTTGTCTCTTCAAAATGCATGTCTTTGTTAACTCAATAAAATGAGGGGCGCCTGGGTGGCGCAGTCGGTTGAGCGTCCGACTTCAGCCAGGTCACGATCTCGCGGTCCGTGAGTTCGAGTCCCGCGTCGGGCTCTGGGCTGATGGCTCAGAGCCTGGAGCCTGTTTCCGATTCTGTGTCTCCCTCTCTCTCTGCCCCTCCCCCGTTCATGCTCTGTCTCTCTCTGTCCCAAAAATAAATAAACGTTGAAAAAAAAAATTAAAAAAAATAAAATAAAATAAAATGACACGATGGTTAGCATGTTGTATACCAGACTAATTTTATCATCTGATCGTAGAAATTGAGGCCAGGTAAAGAAACAACTATTAGGCAAAGAAAACGGTTATCATTTGTGAATTTACTCATCTTAACAACAGAATTACACACAGAGCCACTCTGTTACTATAATCCATGGCAGAGTTCAAATGCCTCGAGGGCAATGTGTTTCTCTCAAAAGCAAGTATGCAGGTATGAAAAGAAAAAAGTGATGGTTATACACCAACAAATATCACTAAGTGAGACCTAGAGCCAAGACGAGTAATCAAGATCGATGACGGCTATGGGACCTGTTGGAGGGCATCTTCTGAAGAACCAGACCATGACTTTTTACACCAATGCAGACCCGATGCCAGGTACACAGTAAATAATAAATCCATTATGTTTTAAGTGCCTGACTGAATACTTGGAGAAAGGCGAGTTAAGAAACAAACCCGTTCAATAGTCATTTCCTACTACGTAATACAGATACACTATACTTAAGTATTTACTTTATTACTAAATGGGTTCTTCAAAATCTAAATGTGAGGTTGAGTCAGCAGTAACATTTAACTCCTGGTTAAATCTAATAAATCACTAGACTTTGAAACGTGTATGTATTCAAGGAAAGACTACATATCATATCATTGGCAAATATGTTTTTACAGCAAAAAAGTTTTTTATCCTACCTTGCAACATTTTGTCAGTTAAACATTTTTAAACTTCAAAATGACGAAGCTATTCTCGGATTTAAACCAACCAAGTAACAAAGACTGATAACCAAAAAAGCCGCAGCCCCATCCCAGGTGGCTGGTAATTTCCTTGAAAATGGTTGAAAACAGTCTGGAACTCAAACAAATGTGGTCAAACTGAACTGTATTCTTTGTATTTTACTTCAACGAGTATTTCTTTTAAAATCACCAGGTTAATTAATTATTCTTACAAAATAGAAAAATGTGCCAGTTGGTCTTTTCTTCGTAAAGTCTGCATCATGAACAATAATCCGGAGCTTAAGATAATTAATACTATATATCCTTGCCTTTGAACATCACAGCTGTCAGCCACGGGGCTTTAAAATTAATAGGCCCTTCAAAGCTATAAATAGGAAACCATGATAATTTTATATAATATTTCTTAAAAGGCACTTACCTTTTGGAAGAAAACACTTCTGGCAGCAAATTACCTGTTAAAATAAAACATACCATTTATTGGTATCCAGTAAATAATATGAAGGATGATACACTATTATAGTCAGCACAATTACAGAGCAACTTTAAAAACTTTTCTTGATTTAAGTTTTTTTTCTTTTCTTTTTTTTTTTTTTTAGTACAAATTAAAATCATCTCCTTGGTCATAATAATTAAATGCTTCTCTGTTAAATGCATGTTCACTGAAATCACAGAAGCTAATGAGTTTCATGTCTGAGAGCAAAAAGCAGAAATTACAGGGCACATTATCCAGGTCATGGGTGTAGATCCCAGCATCTTCCCCTCCCGACTATAATGAGAAGCATGTGAATTAATGTCTGTACAGAAGTTTTAAGGTCTAGGTGTCACTGAGGATTTCATCTCCACTAAATTCAAAATAACTTCTACCTGGTGGTATTTTATTTTTTATCAAATCTTCAAGTGTTACATTAGTTATTTGAGTCTCTTATGTACTTCTCACTGAACTACATTCAAGTCTAAGAGATTTTTTATTTACGATACCCTCATAAATATCATGGAGGTAAAATATAGTCATGGTTCATGTAATATGCAGAAAAGAAACAAACTGGCTGGAATCAATATAATATGTTATCCTAATCAGAGGCAAAGGAGGGATATGCTGGTAGCGGAAGAAACTCTTGATGGTTATTTCGTTCCCACAGGATTCAAACTTGTTTTTTCAGAAGTGAAAATCTAAAAGACGGGAAAACTTTTCCTGGGAGTTTGGCTTGTTTCATTATATAATACTATACATGTGTTATCACCACCACCCCCTCCACCAACTGTGTGTATATGTCACAAAGGCAGACATGCAGATGCCTCAAATTACACGAAAAAAAAAGAAAAAAAATTAGCTGAGTTTTATTTAAAACAACCAAGTAACAAAGACTGATAACCAAAAAAGCCGCAGCCCCATCCCAGGTGGCTGGTAATTTCCTTGAAAATGGTTGAAAACAGTCTGGAACTCAAACAAATGTGGTCAAACTGAACTGTGTTCTTTGTATTTTACTTCAACGAGTTTTTCTTACAACCAGGGAAATGTAAAGGCTTGAAAAACTGATAAACATTTAGAGACTCATTTGTAAACAGAGGTAGCTCTTGTTGTAAATTCATCTGAGTTCACTTGAGTGTTAAATTGTCTGAACAGCAAAACCACTTCTGACTGTAGTCCAAGACTGATTCTGTGATCAGATTCAGAAACGGGGAGGGCCTCTCAGGGTTGCTCAGAGATGGATAGAGTCCAGCCTGGTAATGCTGCTGGCTCCCCAAGGTAGGCTGCTGCCCTGTGAGCGCTGTGCACTGTCCCTTGTGCTGCTGTGGGAGCCCGATGCCAGCATGGGGCCAAATCCCCACTCTGAAGGAGCCCTCCCAGCAATTAAGGGGAAATCGGATTCAGAGTAAATGAAACAATTAACAGAAATATTTACTTGTCCACTGACATGATTTCCAGATACCTCTTTGCTTTGATAAAAATAAATGCATTCAGGACAAAAAAAAAATATTACCAAGTTGAGTTCCGTGAATTCTTAAAAATAGACAGTTTGCCTCTCCTACTAACTACCACCACAGCTCAGTTTACACAATCCCGCACGATGCTATCATTTTAGTGAGCTAAAGGGTCTCCACCATTCTGCTGCTGTTCATGCAAGTTACCCTAACCCTAATCAATTATCTATATATGTGTCACGGTATTCTTCCAAAAAAAAAAAAAATAATAAAAGCAGATATAATCAAAATTCAGTCCTTCTTAAATATTGCAGTATGTTTTGTTGTTAGTACTCACAGAGCAAATTTGAAAACCCTTGACATGGCTTCCAAGATTTGTTCTGAATCCTGCTGAACCCCTGGGTCTAATCTCTCACAACAGACTCCTGTATCCTAATACTAAAGGGCAATGGCCCTTTGCATACACCCCCACCCCCACCCCACTCCACAAATTAGCTTCTCTCTTTTTGGTCTCAGGGTCAGGACCTTGGCACATGTGAAAGCAGATGAAGCCCTTCCATGTAACTCTTGACCTAACTTACAGATCTCAAACATTCCTTCTTCAAAGTCTTCCCACAAATCCTAAACTGGGTCTCTTTTACAATCTAGTGATTGTGGTTTGCTCAGTGTTCCCTTTTTAAATACTGTAGAGAGAAGTGTTGAGCTCTGCTAAGTTCCCCTATGGAGAAACATAACATTTATCATCTAACTGGAGAGTTTTGAACTGAAAGAAGGCACTAAGCTGACTAGATGCCAGTACAGAACATGTGATCC
Organism: Leopardus geoffroyi; assembly: GCF_018350155.1. Lineage (NCBI taxonomy): Eukaryota > Metazoa > Chordata > Mammalia > Carnivora > Felidae > Leopardus > Leopardus geoffroyi. Next base: position 11,532,979 of record NC_059327.1, on the reverse strand, counting down.
AGGACGGGTCTGAACACCCTTGGGCATATGGTTAACCCCCCATGGAGGAAAAGCCAGCATGTATACAGAGGGTAGCAAGGTTAAGGCTCCTCACGTTTAGCCAAGGGGACAGAATGCAAACAGTTGATGAGCTTTCAAAGCTGAGGGTGACTCATATAACATGTTCCACCAAGTAAAATGTGAAATAGCCTCACTGTTGTTTTACTCTACTAAACTATAGAGAAAATCTTTAAACATCTAAAAATCAACACGGTATCCAATGAACATCCAAGGTTATCAACAGCTGGCACACAGCCCAATTACAGCCACCAATTAAACGCTATCTGGGCTAATTTCTAGGCAAGCCAGGAACTGCCACTTTTCAGTCTCTTGATGAGCTCCTCTCTGCCACCGACATATTCAGCACTCATCGGCTTATTTCCAACCAAGGACTGCCACAGCTGACATGGACTCCTTCACTCCAGCGTACTGATTATGGACTGGAGAGGAGGAGAGTAAAAGAAATGGACTTTCAGCACTTCCAAGACCTCCCCACCCTCTTCGTAACCAGATCCACAAAACATCCTCTTTGAGAAGATTTCAGGGTGAAGTCCAAGCACAGTTTTAGAGTAACAACAGTAGGATTCCCTTCAGATAATCAGCTTTCAACTTTCCAAAGAGATGGGTAAATAAAGAAATGAGTACATAAGAATCTGGGTCCTTCAAATAGGCCACCTTTCTTTTTCTATGTTTAGTACTCTGGTTGAGTGAGTGTGTGTGTGTGTGTGTGTGTGTGTGTGCACGAGCACGTGTGTCAGGGAGATGGGGGAGAGAGATGTTCTTGAAACACTGGGTTAGCAAGGTCATTTATTTTCCCTTCTTTGGAGGTTGAAGTGAAAGTGTGAATCTTCAAGTCTGAATGGGATTTAATCAGACAGTGGCAAACCGATAGATAAAGGCCAGAGACACGGGAAACCTGACAGCCTAGAGTATTACTAAGTAGATCACTTTGGCCTAATTAGAGGGAGCCTTCGGAAGAAGACCGGAAATAGTGCTGAAGGGCCCAGATCTTTAGGCAGTGTTAAGATAAGTCTACTTTTTAAATTGAAGGATATAAAGGATTTTAAAAAGGAATGTATAGAACATATTTTTGGTTTTGATAATCAGGCTAGCGATATGAACGATGCTTACAGTGGGATGAAACACATCTGTGAACAGACTGTGGCAGTAATTTAAAATTGAAGTGGTGACAGGCTCAACTGGGTCAAAGTCAATAGGGGAGAAAAGAAAGGAGATTTCCCAGGTGTTTAAGAGAGAAAATTCATAGACAGTTCTGACCATCTGAGAACAAAGGGTGACTCGTGTTTAGCTTGAGTGACTAAAGCACCAATAACCAAATTACTGATTATTTAGAAAAAAAGAATGAAAGAAGATGACAATGCGTTTCAGATTGTTAAAGTTTCAGACTTTTGAACCTTAACAAAAAATTCAGCAGGCATCTCAGCCCCTAGATATACATTACTCTAATTTTATAACTAAGGAAATAAAAACTAAGATATTTGAAAACTCAAGGTCATACAGCTGCTGTGTGGTCCAAGAAGGATTTTATTTTAACTTCCTTGACAGCAAATTTCATTCCCATTATAGAATTAGCTCTTTGGCTTTGTAAACTCATGCCTAATTACCACAGTTTCTTCATCTATGATGCAATGATGGTATCTAATTTGATTAGCTGAAATAATGTAAAATTAAGATTTAGTATATAAAAAAAATCTCTCCGGTGGACATTTTAGTTGTCTTGGTAATATACTTTTGAATACTAATTATTGACCAGCAACTACTGTGACAAAAATATTATGCATGTGTGTATGTGTATATATAACCTTATATATGTATATATCTATATATATAACCATATACTGCATACACACATATATACATGTACGTGTGTGTGTGTGTGTGTGTATGTGTGTGTGTGTGCAGCTCTGCCCCACCATTCTACATTGATTCCATTTAATTAGGAAATCAAAAACCATGTCCATATCTATGTTGGTGAAAACAGTGGATATGGTGCATGAAAAGAGACCAGATGGCTCTTAACGTTAAACCGGCTACCGAGCAAGACATTTACTCTAAATTTTTTATTTGTTTCAGGCTGGCTTCTCATATTCTTTTCATGTAGATTCTCATTTGTGCATTTCATGGTTGTTATGTGAATCTGTTGCTACCGAATAGGTTGAATCTTAAGCCTTTTGTAAAAATTAGTATGGTTCTTTGTGGTTATAAATAACAAATGTATTATTTTAGATAGAAAGGACAACTAAAGGGTTTTTTGTTACCTTTCTGTTCTTAAACTTTGTTCATGTTGATTTATTTGGATTGTTAATCATCACCAAACTTAAAAGATTATCTCAAATAAGAGCATGTCATGTCTTGTCTATTTTGCTGTTTGCTAGAAATGGACCATTATGCTGCCAAGATATATTGTGAGAACAATTTATTTTCCTGGTTTTCACCCTTCCCCACTCTACTATGGAGAGCTGTGTTAGTGTTTTCATCTAAAGTCTTGAATTTTCAAAGAGGATTAAAAAACAAGAATTGGTCATGCATACAATAAAGCAAAAATATTTATCATTGAAGTTAGTGAAGGGTTGAGACATGTTTAATTGTGCAGCGTATACAGCAAAAAATCCACTTGTAGAATTTTAAAAAGTTGCATTTAGACAGAAAGAATTTTATGACTTTAAAGGTACAAAGCCTTTTAAACAGTCAATTTACATAGTATTTATCCAGAGTGAATGGACAGAGATTAAGGATGTTGACTTTGGCTTCACACTGCCTGAGTTCAAAGGGGACCTCAATACTTATTGCACTGTGAACTTGAGCAAGTTACTTAACTCTCTCTGGCATTATGTCCTTAAATGCATAAGGAGGAAAATAATAATCAGCATCTCATGGGAACATTTTGAGGATTAAGTGAGTTCGTATATAATAAAGCACTTAGAATATAGCTTGAACACATAATTAGTGATCAATAGATGTTAGCTTTCATAATGTGTTGAGTCAATCTATTTTTCTACTCTTTAGAATAATTACCAAATGATATAAGATTGAGCTTTGCTAAATATGAAATGACATAACGCCTCAATTATCCTACATCCAGAACACAATCAGACAGTAAGAAACAATGTAAGTAGCGAAAGCTCATTGTGAATACTCTGCAGAAAATCTGAACTACATTGGTCTTACAGAAAAACCTCAGCCTTTTATTTTGGCTGATACTGTACCATAAATGATGCAAAGATAAACAAGAATCTTCACCTGAAAACTACTTGTAATCTAGTTGGAATGTAAACAGGAATAAATACAGTATAAGTTAATATTGGATTATTTCTAAAAGACCATTACAAGGTAGGGGGTGGGGAATCATTTTTTGTCAGAAAAGCAAATTCTGGAAAGAACTGCCCATGGTGTATCATCTTATGTGGAACCACCATACCATTTGGCAATCTTTTTAATTTTAGAATTAGGATCTCTTGCTTCTCTACTAAGCTTTATTAGTCTTATTAACAGCTAATGTGTCATCTCTAATTACCGGTATTGCTCAAAGATCACTATTAATGTAACCACTATTTTTTGAGTAACAACTTAAGTGAAACACAGGAAGGTGCCATCATCAAACTTTGAGTGCCCCGAGAAGCCACCATTAAAAACACAGAATAGCCAACATGATCTTGAAGAAAAAGAACAAAGCTAGAAGTATCATGCTCCGTCTTCAAACTATGTTACAAAGCTATGAAAAATAGAGCAGTATGGTATTGGCATAAGCACACACACGCACGTGCGCCCACACACACACTCAATCAATGAAACAGAATGGAGAGCCCAGAAATAAACCCACACATATGGTCAATTTATAGCAAATAGTCAACAACATACGCTGAGGAAGAGTCTCTTCAATAACCAGTGGTGGGAAAACTGGACAGCCACATGCAAAAGAATGAAACTGGACTACTGTCTTATTCCACACACAAAACTCAACTCAAAATGGACTGAAGTCTTGAATTTAACACCTGAAACTATTAAACTCCTACAAGGAAACACAGGTGGTAAGCTCTCTGACATTGATCTTCAAAGTTGACTTTTTGGATTGAACAACAAAAGCAAAAAACGCCCATGTGGGACTATATCAAACTTCTGCAAAGGAAGCCATCAACAAAACGAAACAACAACCTACCAAATGGGAGCCAATAATTGAAAATCACAATCTGACAATGGGTTAATATCTTACATATATATGTATACATATTTAGCTGTAAAACCATAAAACTTGATAGCAAAAAAAAAACCCTGATGAACACATGGACAGATATCTGAATGAGCATTTTTTTTTTATAGAAGACATATAGAAACCAACAGGTACGTCAAAAGGTACTCAATAGCGCTAATCATCAGAGAAATATAAATCCAAACCACAATGAGGTATTATCACCTTCCACCAATTAAAATGGATTATTACCAAAAGAACAAAAGTAACCATCATTGGCAAAGATGTGGAAAAAAGGGAATCCTTGTGCACTGCTGGTGGGAATGTCAATTGGTACAGATGCTATGAAAAACACTACAGCAGTTCCTCAAAAAATGAAAACTAGAACTACCATATGATCCAGGAGTTCCACTTTTGGGTATTTATCCAAAGAAAAATGCCAACACTAACTTGAAAAGCTATCTGCACCATGTTCACTGCTGATTTACAACAGCCAAAATATGGAAGCAACCCAAGCGCCCATTGATGGATGAACAGATAAAATGTGTATTAACTACCATGGAATATTATCCATCCATTACAAATCAACTCTTGCCATTTGTGGTAACATGGATTGACCTTCAAAACAAAACACTAAGTGTAGTCAAACAGAAAAACAGATACTATATGATCTCACTTATACGTGGAATCAGAAAGACAAAACCAAAAAACAGACAATAACTGAGCTCACGGGTACAGAGAGTGGTTTGGTGGTCGCCAGAAGGGGGAAGGGGGTAGATGGAAAACTAGGTGAAGGAGTTAAAGAGCTTGTACACTAGGGGCTGTAAAGTAAGCCATGGGATGTAATATACAACATGGTGACTACAGTTAATACTGCGTTATATATTTTAAATTTGCTAAGAGTAGATTTTACAAGTTTTCATCTCAAGAAAAATACTCTGTCCCTATGTATGGTGATGGATGCTAAACAGCCTCATTGGGGTAACCATTTTGCAATACATACAATTATCTCGTCATTATATTGTAAACTAAAAGCTAATATGTTATATGTCAGTTACATCTAAATCTAAAAAGCTACCAAAAAAGAACAAAGCAGTCTTAAGTACTGCACAAGAAAACAGGGTGACATACAGTGCCAGTGTGTGAGAGATGCCGTTTTATTTTGCAGAGACATGGAAGACAGGGTACTTGATCTAAGAAAGGAATGAAACGATACGCAGCCACCAGTCTGGGAGGGTCCAGCAGCATAAGTACTAAGAAAATGGAAACACAAAGAAGGACAGCCTAAAGGAAGATTAAAATATTGCACCCTGAGAAGAAAAAAACCTTTCCTAGTGAGGAGGCTGGTGGATGAGGTCTAAGAAATGCGCAAGTATAAGGTATAAGAAATGAGTTTGGACCTAAGGGCCACTTCCAAAGTACAAAGTGGGAGCACTGAGGTTCGGGAAAAAGAATTACATGATCCATTGTGTTTTTAAAATAATTCTTCAACTGTTTGGTGAGTTGATAGCATGGGTCCAGAGAAGAAGCCAGGAGAGCAGTTAAAATGCTATTCAAGTAGACCAAACCAGAGAGGATGAAGGGTTGGGCATGGTGGCTACCATGGCCAGAAATGGAGGATGCTAGAGTCAAGCTTACAGGTAGAGCTCAAAGGATTTGCTGATGGAATGGAAGGGAGATTGAAGGAAAAAACAGGAATTAAATACCATTCCTAGGTTTCAGGAAGCAAAATAAATTATGCTGCCTTTTATCAAGAAGAGACTAAAAGAGGAAAAACCATAATTGGGAAAGTAGATAAAGATTTTTATTTTAGCCAAATCAAGGGTGAGGAACACACTGACTTTTAAGGGTAATGGTGCAAACATAGTTCTAGAAAATGTGTATGGGTTACAGGGTTTTCAACCTCAACATTATTCACCTGTAGGCTGGTTATGTTTTTACAGGTGCTGTCCTCTGCATGTGAGCACCGCAGAATGGTCACAGCATCTCTTGCCTTCATCTACTGGATGACCCTATCTCCCCCACCCAACTGTAACAAACAAAAATGTCTCCACGCACTGCATAATAGCACGGGGTGGGAAATGGGTAAGTGCAAAATTGCACTGGGTTAATGATCACAGGGCAGAAAGTCTATATTTAGCTGTGAAAACAACCACTGATTTCCATACCTGGGACCTGGGTGATCTCACCACGGAAAAGGAAAACAAGAGTATAGGGTTCACCCCAGCACACTCCAAATTTAGAAGCTGAGAAAGAAGATCCAGCAAAGATAACGATTAGGAAGGAATTAAACCCAATGTGTATGGTAGATTAGAATCCCATAGAAGATGTCGCCAGCACGAGAGAGTAAGCATATGTGGCTCTTATGAATGAGCTTGATTAGGTAAACAAGGACAGAAATATAATCACTTCTAGATCTATGTCTAAAGAAGAGAGTCACAAGTCAGCTTCAATCTAAAAATTTGTATCAGCTTGAAATTTCTTAGCAGGACATTTTGCTTGGACAAGGTCTGACCACTGACAAAAGTTGATTATCAGCCCCTCCTCAATATAATTAGGTGTGTTTGAGGCTTGCAACTTAAGGGGCCAGAGGCAGGTAAGGTTGGCTGAGAAAGATTCCTCCCATGAACTGGCATAAAGGGTAAAGGTACCTCCATGGTACCCTGAGCTCCTACCTGCATTCCACCCTCACCAAACTGTAGTGTATTACAAACATGTCCAATGTCTGGGCCGCTGTTCATCAAAGGCAGATGGAAGAAAAGGGTAGTGTTCCTGAAAACAAAGTTATTATGAGGGTAGGAGCAGTCTGGGCTCCTCTCTACTCTAAGGACAAAAAGATCAGTAGTGGAAACTTGTATTAGAACTTTTCTTATCTGCCTCTCTCATCCTATAAGCATTTGGGGAGGAGGTGCTATTTGTGTGTGAAACAAATGAGTTTCCAAAAAAGCTCTAGTGTCAAGTTTTGGGAAGGGGTTCAGGGAGACTTGCCTCACTTCCCAAGACCACAGAGACCTACACTTAAGCACAGCATGAGGCTACTGGGAATAGAAAGCCTTGTGGGACTGTCACAAGGTGGGTTGGTGGCATCTTCAACTTGCCCAGTAGCAATGGCAGCAAGTTCAGAGATCCAAGCCCACTAAAGGTAGTGCTGATTCCAGTTTTAAGCTCCACTGTGAGTAATGTAGCTGTGACACTTGACCTAATAGCACACAAGTTAGGAGACAGATCTGTACATGATGTGTTTCAAGGTGGACAGGTGATAAGAAATTACAAAGGTTGCAACAGTCAGTCACACAAGACCTTTAAATTTGTAAATTTACTGGGGCGCCTGGGTGGCGCAGTTGGTTCGGCGTCCGACTTCAGCTAGGTCACGATCTCGCGGTCCGTGAGTTCCAGCCCCGCGTCGGGCTCTGGGCTGATGGCTCAGAGCCTGGAGCCTGTTTCCGATTCTGTGTCTCCCTCTCTCTCTGCCCCTCCCCTGTTCATGCTCTGTCTCTCTCTGTCCCAAAAATAAATAAACGTTGAAAAAAAAAAATCCATGCGATAAATTTGTAAATTTACGTATTTTTCCTGTAGAGCTAAATGTGCTAGGTCAAGGAACATATAGACATCATTTTAATTGCTATCGACAGATATTTAACAAAAATAACCCATGACCCCACTAGTTAAATGTGTCCACTTCCCTAAATTTTCACCAGCTCTAGATGTGAACGTTCCTTTAATTCTGACTACCTGATGGGCTAAAAAAAAATGCCCTCTCACTATTGTTTTAATTTGCATCTCATGTTCACTATTGAAAGCAAACTTTTCATATAGATAATTTGTATTTCCTTTTTCCAGAAATTGCCTATACATGGTATTTGGGTTTTTTTTGTTTGTGTGTTTTCTGACTCTTGGTCTATTTCATACTCATTTGTAGAAACTCTTTATATTAGGGACATCAATCTTTGCCTTCTTTCTTAAGATCTTATCATCGAATGTGGGTGTATTTCTGCAAAACAGTTCACATGTTCCTATAAATCATGGATGCACGTCTGCTACTTCCTTCTACAAGACTGGAAACACAGGCACTTCCCTTGTGAAAATATGGGAGTGCAATCCCTGAAAAAGACTGGAATTCCTCTGACTAATACAGGTTGGGGGTAGGTCTCAATTACTAAGAGATTATTATGATGATTCATTTTTTTAATATTTATATATTTTTGAGACACACACACACACACACACACACACACTCTCACACACAGAGTATGAGTGGAGGAGAGGCGGGGAGAGAGGGAGACACAGAATCCAAAGGAGGATCCAGGCTCTGAGCTGTCTGCACAGAGCCTGATACGGGGCTCAACTCACGAAACCGTGAGATCATGACCTGAGCTGAAGTCAGTCGCTTAACTGACTGAGCCAGCCAGGCGCCCCTATGATGATTCATTTTTGAAGAACTGGGCTGGAAAAAATTAGCTAGTCACTTCAAGACAAAGATCTAGCTCGTTGTTTCTCTGTTTTCAAAGTCACTTGAATATTTCTGAACTATTATAATGAGTTTCCTCACTCAAGGTAGACTTCCCAAACAAAATGTGTTCTGTGGGGCACTGCGTTAACTCTGGGGGCGGTCTGTGGCCAAATATATTTGGCAATGACTTTGTATAAAATGTCGATTTCACACAGTTAAAAGCTATTGTTCATTATGAAACTAGGTAAAATTTCAACATGCGGAATTTACACAACTGTTGGACTACATACAGCCCTTTGAGATTTCTTCTCCAAACTATACTACCAGAGCTAGTATTCATAAAACGCAATTTGTCTAAATGCTGACTTAAGGAAATAGCTCCACACTCCCTTGTAAATTGATGGCGTTTCTGGGATATTTGCCTTAGTGCTGCCACCTGTCACCACAAATCATTCAGATACTAGTGCAAACCTTGTCTAAAATTACCAGTGGAAATTTTTGAGAAGATTCATAAATTCAACACGAGGTTTGAGATGATTTGGAAGAACTTAAATGTTGTTAGAAGTTATACAGGGGATTTGTGTATAGGAGTGTGTGTGCTTGTTTGTTAGATTATAAAAGGCCCGTCTTAAAGAATACATAAAGTCTCATCTATTAAAAGATGAGGACTTAATTTGTTGATAAGCCTTTCCTCAATTAAGCTAAAACAGAATCCTCTGTCTTAAAATATTTTAGTATTTTTGCATAGAGTTATGCCAGAGTACTATATTAAATGAAAGTAAAATCTTTTATTTTAACAAACTTGCTATAATCTTTCAGGATCTACCCAGAATTCTTGTTACGAAATATAGTTTTAAAATAACTGTGATGTCTGCTCACTTAAATGCACAGGTATGAGAAAATGAGATAAAATTATAAGGGACTATTATGATTCAGAGAATTATCATACATCACCTGTATTGTCCATGACTTGTTCACTGTCCATTTAATTAGCAGGTACTATTGATAAAATATAAGTAAATCATGGCTAATTATTCACTTCTGGGTTCCTCAGCTTGTCATTTTACCTGTAGGTTCCAGTAATTACTGGTTCTTTCACTCCAGAGTACATAGAAACATTTCTAAAAAGCAGGAGTATGCATTGCCTATTAAAGTTATTGCCAGCATCTCAGAAACTGAAGTAAATGCTTTCACAAATAGCATTTCCAATGAATAATGCTGAAATCAGACTTTTTTTTTTTTCATTGAAAGTGCCTCAAGTAGTTGGCTCCTTTCCCATCGGCTACTTCGTAACTGTGAATATGACAACATGACGGTGATTCACAGATGCCAAAATATGACGAGCAGAGCAAATCTGTGTTCCAGATATGATAAGGTGAGAAAAGCGGAACTCTCGTCCGCAGGTGATTTCCATGAAGGCACCTACGTACTGCGGGGCTCACTATCTATAGCATGCAGCCGCCAACTCTAATAACCTGAGCAGGAGGGAAACACATCTGAAAATGCAAATGGATGAAAAAAGAAAGCTGGGTTGCATAGTAACATCTTAAGCAGATTTGAGAGATGTATGTTTGGAAAGCAGAAGCCTCAGCCTTGGAAAATGCTTTTTGTTGTATTCAACACATACTGGGCTACAACTGAGAAAATACATCAAAATTATGAATACTTTAAAAAATTCCTCCTCCAATCCACCAACCTCATAAACAATGCAATATTAAGTAACAGCTTGTTGCTTAGTTTTATCACAATATTTAGAAACTTCTTTTAAATGTACATATGCTCCATAGTTTAGGGGCATAGTAACATCACTGGACTAAAAAAAAACAGTGAACTTGCAGCTCAGAAAGATCAGCTATAGGTTCATATAAACCACTTCTCTAGTCTTGCACTGCAACATTTGGGAATAATAGTATCATAAAGTTTACAAGCCTGTTTTTACTGTTTGAACATAGACACTTATGTATATTCCATTCGTTCCTTCTGATTTCTGCCAACTGATTGGCAACTTAACTCACGTAAGCTCATTTATGGTCAGAATTTATCCTTCAAATCAACCATTTTCCTGTCAAACCTAGAATAGGCTTTTATTAAACACAACATAATATAGATCTTAGAGTATTCTTACCAGATTGATGAGAAAATAAAAGGCATTTTAATGTCAGATTGGCAGTCTAAACATATTGTTCAAAACCAAATTTGTAAGTAAGAGAAAAAGGCAATGTTCCCTTTATTTCCTAACTTACTGACATTATTTGGTGTATCTAAACGGTGTAAACAACAGTGGTATTTTGGAAAATTATACAAGGAAAAAAAGGAATTTTAGCATAGGTACTTTCCTAATTGGTTTTTAAGAATTGTCCCATGTCATTTTTTATGGCAAACGATACATATATTGAGAAGTTAGAGATGGTAAGCCGAGAGAAGGAATTTTGTTTACCATTTTATTCTCAGCATTTAACACAGTGCCAAATACACAGGACATGCTTAATGAGTATTTGTGGAATGGATTAATGGATAAATAATTGAAGTCAATTAAAAAAATGAGGTTTAATCAAAACATTTTACAAAATATCCAAGCCTAGAAATTAATATAAGATATACATCAAATGCCTAACTATGTAAATTGACTTTAAAATGGCTATTTTTGGCAGCAAATTGCTTAAAATATTCCTACATCTTTTTTTTTTTCTTCCATTTTTAGGGTGTTATGCTGAGAAAAAAAAAACAACAAAAGAAAGACGCACTTAGAAACTATACTTTCCAGAGCAGTTTCAAAAATATTTGAGTTTTAACATACAATGCCACTTATTCACAGCAAAATGCCACTTATTCACAGCAATTCTATAAAAATAGACTTGTTCACTTGCCCAACCGCATCCCTTCTGAGCCACCATGGCATCCCGAGCTGAGCCAAGATCCCTATGATCCCCACAGTAAAATGTTCGCTTCAGCATTCACCCACACGCACTCTGCAGGCTTCTGACAGCATGTTTCTATCCCTACAAAACGTTTACTGCGTCCTAAGCACACATCAAGTTCTGTACGTGGAATGTCTCATTGAATAAGCCCTATCAATATCCCTATGATACAGGCAATATAGACGCAGACAGGTAGAGAATTTACGTAAAGTCAAAAATCATGAAGTGGTGGAAAAGGGCCTTTAATGACCAAGTAGAGAAAAATCCTTCAGTCGGTGTCTCTCAGCTAGACCAAAGAAGTATTATAAAGGAGCACACTAGAGGTCAAGCGAAGTAAAGTCAGACTAACAGAATGGACACTGGGTTTCTTGATTAAGAGTCAACAACAGGCTCGAAGGAGTACTGGGATGAAGCCAGGTAGCACAGCACAGAGGAATTAACACAACGTTAGAAGGCAGAGGTAACAATCAAATTAGTGTCTTCAAAAAGGAAAAGAATTGCACTTTGTGTGAACGCTAAAGGATAGATTTGGTAGCAGGAAGAAAGACTTTAGTATGTTTTCAGCCTGAGAGCAGAGAGATGAGCCTCTGGGGTCAAGGAGGGAGCAGTCTACACAATCTACTCAAAGTCCTCTGTAGACTTGGGACAAATCTGGATGGCAAGTAGATTTTAATATCTACTTTCATATAAAACACTGACAGTGCCTATTGTCTATACTAATTGTCTATGTTCATTACATACACATTAAGTAACACAGGACTATCAAGATGGGTGGGCAATTTATTCAGTAATGCATGGTGAGCACGGACACTGTTCTTGGTACTGGGGCCCAGAGATCAAAGACTTAGCCCTGGCCTTCAGAGATTCACAGTGTAGCAGACACGACAGGTATGGTGTGCTTCCATACAGGATGAATCCATGGGCTCTGAGATCATAGAAGAGGGAGACAGAAGCGAGAGGTGGAGAGGAAGCCTATCAAAAAAATAGTAACAGGAACTGAATATTGAAGTTGAATTGTAACCACTTAAATGGACTTACACCCGTGTTAGGGTGTATGTACACATGGTTCATATAGGATACTATCAATACTAGGTTTCAGAAGCAGGGTCTCAGGGCACCTGGGCAGCTCAGTCGGTTATGTAACTGATTTCAGCTCACGTCGGGATGTTGCCGTTGGTGGGCTCAAGACCTGTGTTGGGCTCTGTGTTGACAGCTCAGAGCCTGGAGCCTCCTTCAGATTCTGTGTCTCGCTCTCTCTCTCTGCCCACCCCCCACCCCACCCACCCCGCTCCTGTGTGCTTGCTCTCTCTCTCAAAAAATATATCAACATTAAATAAAATTTAAAGAACCAAGGTCAGTCACAGAATATTGTTAGATTTTTTAAAACCACAACTTCTAAGTGATTTAAAAAATATCACCATAGAATTTGCTACGTTTTGAGTAACTCTATACAGTGATTTGCTGTGTATTTTCTTTTTCAAATAGAGAATCTACTTATAAATTATGAAATTTAAAATTCTATGGCTAACTATCTGCTTTACACCATTATTTTTGAGAATCAAAACAACAAAACCAAACTTCTAACACACATAAAATCAAATTAAGGTCCAGTGGGGCAAGTATTTTATAGGTCAATGTAAAACAGAAAAAGCAGAAACTTACATTCATTCCATACAAGATCTAATATTATCATTATTGCCATCTTACAGATAAAGACAGTGAGGCATTAAAATATTAATAAACTGGGGTCACTTAGGTGGCCCAGCCAGTTAAGCATCTGACTTCGGTTCAGGTCATGATCTCATGGCTGGTGAATTCGAGCCCCGCATCAGGCTCTGTGCTGACAACTCAGAGTGTGGAGCCCGGAGCCTGCTTCGGATTCTGTGTCTCCCTCTCTCTGCCCCTCCCCTGCTCATGCTCTGTCTCTCTCTCAGAAATAAATGGACATTAAAAAAATTTTAAAAAAAGGTATGAATAAACTGGCCTCTGTAACACAAAAGAAGATTTAATAACATTTGTATTAAGAACACGGAGAGTTTATCACCACAAAATTGGTAAGGTTAAGAAGGGACAACTGAAGTATCAATGGATGAATGAAAGCAATCTTAACCTTCAGTACTCAAAATATCAAAAATGTAAACAAAATGGCAAAGGCTTAATTCTAAATACAAATATATAAAAGCTATTAACCTATGTAGTTTGTAATGAAAAGACCAAAATGTACAAAGTAACAGGTCAATGTAACACGAAATCCTGGATAGTACCAAGCTGAAAAGGGTTTTTTTGGGGGCGCCTGGGTGGCGCAGTCAGTTAAGCGTCCGACTTCAGCCAGGTCACGATTTCGCGGTCCGTGAGTTCGAGCCCCGCGTCGGGCTCTGGGCTGATGGCTTGGAGCCTGGAGCCTGTCTCCGATTCTGTGTCTCCCTCTCTCTCTGCCCCTCCCCCGTTCATGCTCTGTCTCTCTCTGTCCCCAAAAAAATAAAAAAACGTTGAAAAAAAAAAAAGGGTTTTTGTTGTTGTTGTTTTTTTTCAAGTATCAGTTGTTCAGAGCTATATCACCTCATGTGATATGGACTTTTAACATTAATAAAACAGGCATAATAATTTAATACAGAAAAGGGATATCGTTAATGTATAAAATCATTCATATTTAACATCTTAATATTAGTTATGCCAAAGTGGCCCAAAGGAGACAAACTGTGAGTGTGACATCAAGTCTATGTCCAAAAGTAACAATTTGTGAGAGCCTCTCATTCGATTGGCCTTGCTGCATAATTACGTTGTCAGGAGACACAGGGGTAGATCTTTCTCTTTATTTTCCCCCTCCCATCCCTCCCTCTTCTCTTTCCCCTTTTTCTCCATAAAAGCATGTGTACCTTAAATGAAACTACAAGGCACGTATGAAATGTGGAAAACTTTGTATATGAGTGAATATTAAGAACTGCTCCTAAGGGATACTTCTGCTAAATTTCACCCTTGGCTACGATGTTATAAAATCTAATATTAGAATCATCACAAAGATGCAAATATGCAGAGGGAGAAATTAGTCTATGTTGGGTAAGGGGAGTAATTAGGATACAGATATTTGATCGGAGGATCCTGAAAGCCAGTCTAAGAATTCTCTACTGTATTCAAACAAAACAAAACAAAACAAAACAAAACAAAACAAACAAACAAAAAAAAAAAAAACAGTAGGAAACCAGTGAACATTTTTTGAGCTGGGTGACACGGCCAATGTCATGTGTTAGAAAGAAAAGTCTGACAGCAGTGCCTGGATCCTTCAGGATGGAGAAAATCTAGGAACCGGGAAATTATTTAGGAAACCCATTAAGCTGTGCACAAAATAGTACATGTGTGTATCATTATTGATCAAAATTAGATTTCCAGTATTTTTATTGCTTTGAAAATACATCATTTGAAAAATTTGCCTACCATCACTGATTATGGTATTAGGCATTAATTATACCTTATGTCATAGGATTACAGGAATTAAAGAAGGTATCTTAAGGAATAATAGTGTTGAAGCATATTTAGAATAAAAATATGCCTTAGAGGTTGAAAGGGAGAGGGAGAGAGACTGTCAGAATCCTGTGAAAACTTGCCTACTGCCTTGAAAAATTACCCTCCAGTGAATTGCCTTCAGGCTCCATTTTCACAAATTATATTCTAGTAGTGGTCAATTTTTCAACCCGAAGGGTGATATTTCTCTCCATAAATTTGATTCCTAGTCAATATTTCTTATGTATAATATGATCTAGGTATTTCACAGTTAAAAATAACCAAGGTTAAAATGCCTCATAAACACACAGTTATCATTAGACATCGGCCACATAAGGGGAGCGCTGGTCCCTCCGTTGTTGAAGCTAACTGTGTTATCGGCCTACTTGACATTCTTTCTTCTTAGACAATTTCAACAAATAAACAGTGAAGCCCATTATTTACAGTTCTCACTGTCAAAAGCTGCCATTCTTATCCCGATCCAAACAGGAGAATATGCTAGTTATTTCTGTAGAGGGATGGGGCTACTTTTTAGGATGCCAAAACATACTATAATTACAGTGAAATTGATCGAATCCGGATAGAAGATAAAGATATGAATGATTAAGTTTAGGTTCGTTCCAAGTACATATTCATTTCTTGAGAATAGAGCCCTACAGGTTTAATAGACCTGTACACTTTTCTTCCCCACCACATGACAAGTCAAATGCGCTGAAGCTAGATTCTGGCACAGAGCTGTGTACCACAGGAGTGCACTGAAATGATGGGAGGAGCTGATACAACCTGATTTACAGTAAATGACTATGTGGTAAAGACTCCATCCTCACCTTCCAACTCACTTATTCAACTCGAGGGCAATCACTCATTCAAGTGACTCCAATCACTGCTTCTCTGCATTAAGAAACTTGAATCTCCAATACTTATTTTTCAACCAAGTTCTTTATTTACAACGGAATATCAAGCATTCGATTTACTGATACTGCTTTTCACCCAAACTTTTGTCCACTATTGAATTCTTTCTTTGGCCCCCCAGATGCATCCTCATCACAACCCAGCATACACTGGAGTCACTGGGGATATCAGGAAACTTTGAGCCACTTGTGACTGTACTTTTATGAGCACCTAAGTCAAGAGCCCCCTCCCAAGTCCTCCCTTTACAGAGGACTTTGATTTGTTTCTTCCTTCCTTGCCACATTAATAGAATTTTTCACCCCAATTGACTGTAGTTGCTTTCTAGCTTTTTGTTTTTGGCCTCCTGTCTCTCCCTGCCTGTCCACCTTATTGGCTACACCACCACTAATTTTCTGACAGCACTATATTTACCACGACTCCCTTTGCTCAAAAATCTAACACAGCTGCCTTTGTCCCTGCTTACTTGTGGCTGGCACCCATTAAAGGGCTTACGCAAGAGAAGGGGCCGTGTAAACCCATGAATTTAAATGTGCTATGAATTATGATTTATCATAAATATGCTATGTGGGGTCAAAATAAAAAGTATGAACAGACATTTCCAAATTAACCTTGCAAGCTTTTTGTACCTGTTGATTATTCTGGTGTAAGGTATCTTGTCAGATGAAATTTCTTCCACTTAAAACTACACATAATATGCCACTTAGAAAGGACCGTGAAAAATGAAAAAAGAAAAAAAACAAAAAAAGGCACAGGGGTAGAGGTAAATTTCTCAACAGAGAGGAGCCTGTGTGAATGGTAAAAACTTTATCCATTTCTTATGTATTGAACTAAATTCCTTTTTAAATGGCATCTAAATATTAATTAACGTTTGACCTCAATGCTTTCGTTTCAAGTTGTAAAGAAAGTCCAGCTCAGGGGCTCTGTTCAGCCAACAGTTTTATTTAGAAACAGAACACACAGGCATACGTGGTATATCCATCACCTATAACACTTTCTGGATAATAGCTTCTGTCCTCTAAGAACATTTTATCTACGTAGTAATGATAGTCAACCTTTCCTGAACATGTAATTATGTGCAAATATGATACCGATTTATCAACAGTATCTTATTTAAACCTCACCATAACAGGTGAGGTGTAATAGATGTTAAAATTGAGGCTTGCTGACAAAAAAAAAACAAAAAAAACAAAAAAAAAAACAACACACGAATGAATTTCCAAATGAGAATTTTGCTATCATCTTCTGACTTCAAATCTGAGGAATATAATCTTCATGTAATACAGTCTGACTATGATGGCAACAATATGAGATTTATCTTAATTTCATACATATATAGGTATATACACACCTATATATATATACACAAACACACACGCGCACGTACACATTTATATGCTATCCCACTTGTCAGATGTGAATTTGAAGAAATGATTTTGAGAATTAATATTTAGTTTCAACATAATCTAGGACCTATGTAGCATCCAAATTATCACTGAACTAAGTAGACTGAGTTAGTATATAGAATAGCTACTCTTTAGTGTAGAAATATCCCATTTATTGCATCTTAATATTGTATAAAATATTTTTTAAGTGTTTACTTATTTTTCTGAGACGGAAAGAACATGAGTGTGGGAGGGGCAGAGAGAGAGGGAGACACTGAATCTGAAGTAAGGTCCAGGCTCTGAGCTGTCAGCACAGAGCTGAATGCAGGGCTGGAACCCACGAACCATGAGAACATAATCTGAGCTGAAGTCAGACGAGTAACCAACTGAGCCATACAGGTGCTCTTAAAAATATTTTAAAATATTTACATAATACCAAAAAGTACATTTTAAAGGAGTGGACCATTTTTTTCTGAGAGAGGCAGTGGTTAAGTATAGACTAAATTGTACAGCCTGTGTGACATTGGAACAATGACTGAAACTTCTTTAAGCCTTGTTTTCTTCATGTGTACAAGAGAACTGACAATACTAAACTGTTGGCTAAAGTTTGATAGGAAAATTAAACCAATTAATATAGACAAAAGCACATATGTCACTGCCTACCATGTTGTTAATAAGAAATAGTAGCCATTATTGTTACTTACATGTAACACACCAGTTTCCAAACATTTTGGTGACATATGGGTCTTATTTTCATCTTTACATTCTTAAAATTGACTATCTCAAAAAGCTTTTGCTTATCTGAGTTCTATCTATTGTATTGGCCATATTAGTAACTAAAATTGAGACTATTAAAATATCAACATAAATTAATAACCCTAAATTTGCTGACAAATGTTCATGGCAAAGCAACATTTTAAAACAAAAAATAGGGGGAAGGGGATCATGGGAAGATGGCGGCCTAGGAGGACGCTGGGCTCACCGCATGTCCTGCTGATCACTTAGATTCCACCTACACCTGCCTAAATAACCCAGAAAACCACCAGGGGATTAGCAGAATGGAGTCTCCGGAGCCAAGCGCAAACGAGAGGCCCACGGAAGAGGGTAGGAAGGGCGGCGAGGCGGTGCGCGCTACATGGACTGGTGGGAGGGAGCCGGGGCAGAGGGGCGGCCCGCCAGCCAAGCAGAGCCCCCGAGTCTGGCTGGCAAAAGCGGCAGGGCCGGACAGAGTGTGTTTCGACAGCAAACGGGACTTGACATCTGGAAGGTTATAAGCTAACAGCTCTGCTCGGAGAACGGGAGGGCTGGAGGACACCGGGAGGGAGAGTTGTTGAGCCCCGGACGACAGAGCTCAGCTTGGCAGGGAACAAAGGTGCTTGCCAGCGCCATCTCCCTCACCCATCCCCCAGCCAAAATCCCAAAGGGAACCAGTTCCTGCCAGGGAACTTGCTTGCACCGCGCAAACACCCAAAGCTGTGCTTCTGTGGATCCATCCCTCCGGCGGGTCTGACTCCCTCCTGGTGCCGCAGGGCCCCTCCAGAAGCGGATCTCCGAAGGAAAAGCGAGCTGAGCCTGCCCCTCCCACCCCCATGCACCTTTCCAATCCACCCAAGCTATTTCGCCAGATCCCCAGCACCACAAGCCTGGCAGTGTGCAAGTAGCCCAGATGGGCCAGCCACCCCACAGTGAATCCTGCCCCTAGGAGAGGGGAAGAGAAGGCACACACCAGTCTGACTGTGGCCCCAGCAGTGGGCTGGGGGCAGACATCAGGTCTGAATACGGCCCCGCCCACCAACTCCAGTTATAAACCACAGCATGGGGGAAGTGCCCCGTAGTCCCACACCACTCCAGGGACTATCCAAAATGATGAAACGGAAGAATTCCCCTCAGAAAAATGTCCAGGAAATAACAACAGCTAACGAACTGATCAAAAATGACTTAAACAATATAACAGAAAGTGAATTTAGAATAATAGTCATAAAATTAATCGCTGGGCTTGATAACAGTATAAAGGACAGCAGAGAATATCTTGCTACAGAGATCAAGGGACTAAGGAACAGCCAGGAGGAGCTAAAAAATGCTATCAACGAGCTGCAAAATAAAACGGAGACAACTACGGCTCGGATTGAAGAGGCAGAGGAGAGAATAGGTGACCTAGAAGATAAAATTATGGAAAAAGAAGCAGCTGAGAAAGAGAGAGATAAAAAAATCCAGGAGTATGAGGGGAAAATTAGAGAACTAAGTGATGCACTAAAGAGAAATAATCTACGCATAATTGGTATTCCAGAGGAGGAAGAGAGAGGGAAAGGTGCTGAAGTGTACTTGAAGAAATAATAGCTGAGAACTTCCCTGATCTGGGGAAGGAAAAAGGCATTGAAATCCAAGAGGCACAGAGAACTCCCTTCAGACTTAACTTGAATCAATCTTCTGCATGACATATCATAGTGAAACTGGAAAAATACAAGGATAAAGAGAAAATTCTGAAAGCAGCTGGAGATAAACGTGCTCTAACATATAAAGGGAGACCTTTAAGACTCGTGACCGATCTCTCTACTGAAACTTGGCAGGCCAGAAAGGAATGGCAGGAGATCTTCAAGGTGATGAACAGAAAAAATATGCAGCCGAGAATCCTTTATCCAGCAAGTCTGTCATTTAGAACAGAAGGAGAGATAAAGGTCTCACCAATCAAACACAAACTGAAGGAATTCGTCACCACTAAACCAGCCCTACAAGAGATCCTAAGGGGGATCCTGTGAGACAAAGTACCAGAGACATCGCTACAAGCATGAAACCTACAGACATCACAATGACTCTAAACCCGTATCTTTCTATAATAACACTGAATGTAAATGGATTAAATGCGCCAACCAAAAGATATAGGGTATCAGAATGGATAAAAAAACAAGACCCATCTATTTGCTGTCTACAAGAGACTCATTTTAGACCTGAGGACACCTTCAGATTGAGAGTGAGGGGATGGAGAACTATTTATCATGTCACTGGAAGTCAAAAGAAAGCTAGAGTAGCCATACTTATATCAGACAAACTAGACTTTAAATTAAAGGCTGTAACAAGAGATGAAGAAGGGCATTATATAATAATTACAGGGTCTATCCATCAGGAAGAGCTAACAATTATAAATGTCTATGTGCCGAATACCGGAGCCCCCAAATATATAAAACAATTACTCATAAACATAAACAACCTTATTGATAAGAATGTGGTAATTGCAGGGGACTTTAACACCCCACTTACAGAAATGGATAGATCATCTAGACACACAGTCAATAAAGAAACAAGGGCCCTGAATGATACATTGGATCAGATGGACTTGACAGATATATTTAGAACTCTGCATCCCAAAGCAACAGAATATACTTTCTTCTCGAGTGCACATGGAACATTCTCCAAGATAGATCACATACTGGGTCACAAAACAGCCCTTCATAAGTATACAAGAATTGAAATCATACCATGTAGACTTTCAGACCACAATGCTATGAAGCTTGAAATCAACCACAGGAAAAAGTCTGGAAAACCTCCAAAAGCATGGAGGTTAAAGAACAGCCTACTAAAGAATGAATGGGTCAACCACGCAGATAGAGAAGTAAAAAATATATGGAAACAAACGGAAATGAAAATACAACAATCCAAACGCTTTGGGACGCAGCGAAGGCAGTCCTGAGAGGAAAATACATCGCAATCCAGGCCTATCTCAAGAAACAAGAAAAATCCCAAATACAAAATCTAACAGCACACCTAAAGGAAATAGAAGCAGAACAGCAAAGACAGCCTAAACCCAGCAGAAGAAGAGAAATAATAAAGATCAGAGCAGAAATAAACAATATAGAATCTAAAAAAACCTGTAGAGCAGATCAATGAAACCAAGAGTTGGTTTTTTGAAAAAATAAACAAAATTGGGGCGCCTGGGTGGCGCAGTCGGTTAAGCGTCCGGCTTCAGCCAAGTCACAATCTCGCGGTCCGTGAGTTCGAGCCCCGCGTCAGGATCTGGGCTGATGGCTCAGGGCCTGGAGCCTGTTTCCGATTCTGTGTCTCCCTCTCTCTCTGCCCCTCCCCCGTTCATGCTCTGTCTCTCTCTGTCCCAAAAATAAATAAACGTTAAAAAAAAATTAAAAAAAAATAAACAAAATTGATAAACCTCTAGCCAGGCTTCTCAAAAAGAAAAGGGAGAGGACCCAAATAGATAAAATAATGAATGAAAATGGAATTATGACAACCAATCCCTCAGAGATACAAGCAATTATCAGGGAATACTATGAAAAATTATATGCCAACAAATTGGACAACCTGGAAGAAATGGACAAATTCCTAAACACCCACACTCTTCCAAAACTCAATCAGGAGGAAATAGAAAGCTTGAACAGACCCATAACCAGTGAAGAAATTGAATCAGTCATCAAAAATCTCCCAACAAATAAGAGTCCAGGACCAGATGGCTTCCCAGGGGAGTTCTACCAGACGTTTAAAGCAGAGATAATACCTATCCTTCTCAAGCTATTCCAAGAAATAGAAAGGGAAGGAAAACTTCCAGACTCATGCTATGAAGCCAGTATTACTTTGATTCCTAAACCAGACAGAGACCCAGTAAAAAAAAAAAGAGAACTACAGGCCAATATCCCTGATGAATATGGATGCAAAAATTCTCAGTAAGATACTAGCAAATCAAATTCAACAGCATATAAAAAGAATTATTCACCATGATCAAGTGGGATTCATTCCTGGGATGCAGGGCTGGTTCAATATTCGCAAATCAATCAATGTGATACATCACATTAATAAAAGAAAAGGTAAGAACCATATGATCCTGTCAATGGATGCAGAAAAGGCCTTTGACAAAATTCAGCAACCTTTCTTAATAAAAACACTCGAGAAAGTCAGGATAGAAGGAACATACTTAAAGATCATAAAAGCCATTTATGAAAAGCCCACAGCTAACATCATCCTCAATGGGGAAAAACTGAGAGTTTTCTCCCTGAGATCAGGAACATGACAGGGATGTCCACTCTCATCGCTGTTGTTTAACATAGTGTTGGAAGTGCTAGCATCAGCAATCAGACAACAAAAGGAAATCAAAGGCATCAAAATTGGCAAAGATGAAGTTAAGCTTTCACTTTTTGCAGATGACATGATACTATACATGGAAAATCCGATAGACTCCACCAGAAGTCTGCTAGAACTGATACATGAATTTAGCAAAGTTGCAGGATACAAAATCAATGTACAGAAATCAGTTGCATTCTTATACACTAATAATGAAGCAACAGAAAGACAAATAAAGAAACTGATCCCATTCACAATTGCACCAAGAAGCATAAAATACTTAGGAATAAATCTAACCAAAGATGTAAAAGATCTGTATGCTGAAAACTATAGAAAGCTTATGAAGGCAATTGAAGAAGATATAAAGAAATGGAAAACCATTCCATGCTCATGGATTGGAAGAATAAATATTGTCAAAATGTCAATACTACCCAAAGCTATCTACACATTCAATGCAATCCCAATCAAAATTGCACCAGCATTCTTCTCGAAACTAGAACAAGCAATCCTAAAATTCATATGGAACCACAAAAGGCCCCGAATAGCCAAAGGAATTTTGAAGAAGAAGACCAAAGCAGGAGGCATCACAATCCCAGACTTTAGCCTCTACTACAAAGCTGTCATCATCAAGACAGCATGGTATTGGCACAAAAACAGACACATAGACCAATGGAATAGAATAGAAACCCCAGAACTAGACCCACAAATGTATGGCCAACTCATCTTTGACAAAGCAGAAAAGAATATCCAATGGAAGAAAGACAGTCTCTTTAACAAATGGTGCTGGGAGAATTGGACAGCAACATGCAGAAGGATGAAACTAGAACACTTTCTTACACCATTCACAAAAACAAATTCAAAATGGATAAAGGACCTGAATGTGAGACGGGAAACCATCAAAACCCTAGAGGAGAAAGCAGGAAAAGACCTCTCTGACCTCAGCCGTAGCAATCTCTTACTTGACACATCCCCAAAGGCAAGGGAATTAAAAGCAAAAATGAACTACTGGGACGTTATGAAGATAAAAAGCTTCTGCACAGCAAAGGAAACAACCAACAAAACTAAAAGGCAACCAAAAGAATGGGAAAAGATATTTGCAAATTACAAATTTGACAAAGGGCTAGTATCCAAAATCTATAAAGAGCTCACCAAACTCCACACCCGAAAAACAAATAACCCAGTGAAGAAATGGGCAGAAGACATGAATAGACACTTCTCTAAAGAAGACATCCGGATGGCCAACAGGCACATGAAAAGATGCTCAATGTCGCTCCTTATCAGGGAAATACAAATCAAAATCACACTCAGATATCACCTCATGCCAGTCAGAGTGGCCAAAATGAAGAAATCAGGAGACTATAGATGCTGGAGAGGATGTGGAGAAACGGGAACCCTCTTGCACTGTTGGTGGGAATGCAAATTGGTGCAGCCACTCTGGAAAACAGTGTGGAGGTTCCTCAAAAAATTAAAAATAGACCTACCCTTTGACCCAGCAGTAGCACTGCTAGGAATTTACCCAACGGATACAGGAGTACTGATGCATAGGGGCACTGGTACCCCAATGTTTATAGCAGCACTCTCAATAATAGCCATATTATGGAAAGAGCCTAAATGTCCATCAACTGATGAATGGATAAAAAAATTGTGGTTTATATACACAATGGAGTACCACGTGGCAATGATAAAGAATGAAATATGGCCCTTTGTAGCAACATGGATGGAACTGGAGAGTGTGATGCTAAGTGAAATAAGCCATACAGAGAAAGACAGATACCATATGTTTTCATTCTTATGTGGATCCTGAGAAACTTAACAGAAACCCATGGGGGAGGGGAAGGAAAAAAAAAAGAGGTTAGAGTGGAAGAGAGCCAAAGCATAAGAGACTTTTAAAAACTGAGAACAAACTGAGGGTTGATGGGGGGTGGGAGGGAGGGGAGGGTGGGTGATGGGTATTGAGGAGGGCACCTTTTGGGATGAGCACTGGGTGTTGTATGGAAACCAATCTGACAATAAACTTCACATATTGTAAAAAAAAAAAAAAAAAAAAAAAAAAGAAAAATAAGCAATCAATAGAAACAGTACCTAAGGAAACCTAGGCACTTAATATCAGCTATAAAAAGCTAACTTAAATATGTTCAAAGAATCCAAGGAAACTATGTTGAAAAAACTAACAAGAAGTATGAAAAGGGTGCCTGACTGTCTCAGTCAGTACAACATGCAACTCTACATCTTGGGGTTGTGAGTTCGAGCAGCACAATTGGTGTAGAGATTGTTTAAAAATAAAATCTTTAAAAACGAAAAAAAAAAATACAAAAAAACAAAAAAACAAATAATAGGGGAATGCCGTTGTTTTGTATTTTTTCAAGTCAATGTTTTGCTTTGTGATAGCACACGTCATATTGTCTCTGGAAAACTCACTGGAATTGAGTGGATAAAGAAGGAAAACCCTGTCTTTGCTGTATTGTTTGATGTAGTTTTGAGCTCCAGGACTCCCTGAAAGGAAACAGAGGGACCCCCTAGGGTTTCACAGACCACACACACTGAGAGGTGATGCTTCAGAGAAAAGGCTTCCCTAAGTGGGTTGATTCTGTGAAGGTTTAGAGCTTGCCTAAATCTATTGCTTGTGAATGCTAATGGTCACTGAAAAGGTCTCAGGTATATGTCCAGCGTTGCCTTCTCTACGGTTTGGGGATATAATATTGTGTACTTTGGCGGGGGATGTAATTATCTTCCCATGAGGACAAGCAAATAAATAGGTAGCCTTTTCCCTCTAAATAGCTACTGTGCCGTCCTGCCCTGCTCTACTCACTGATGTGCATGGAACCTTCCTGATAGCCTTCCTCCAATGCTTCTGCAGAGATGACTTTTCCAAATCAGACATGTGAGCATGTCCCAGCCCGTTTAAAATCTTCAGTCAATTTTCTTTTCCACAGGCTGAAATTACAAGAGCCCAACATGATGCGCAATACCAAATGTGGTGTGCTCCAGCTCAGTTTGTCTTTTCAGTTCTAACTTTCTTTCTGCTCCCTAACTTTTCAACTCTTCTCCAGCCATTCCGCAGTCTGGAAAAGCCCCATAGATACACGGCACGCCAACTTTTTCTGTGTCTGGGATTCTGCCACTCATCTCCAACTAGCTCCTACTCACTTTTCACAACAGCTTTCATTGCAGTAGCTTTCTCTGATTTTTCTGTCTCACTTCCTTTGCTCTCCTCCCCCGCCCCACACACATACTTACACTGGGTGCCATATATCCCACTGGTAGGCAGTGTGAACTTTGACAGAGGCTTGTTTCCCTGTGTACTTATCTCTTCTCTCCACTCAATGGAAGAGATGGGAACTAACCCATCTTTGTACTATCAGTACCTGACAGATGGTAGGTGTTCCATAATTGTATGTTTCATCAAATTAACATTATTAAGCTAGACTAACATTTTCCTCTGCTTTGCTTTAAAAAAAAAAAAACAAATTGGGTTATTAGTTTAATATCAGATCAATTTAGAATATTACTTTTAAACAGTAGCTCAACAGGAATAAGCTGAAAAATAAAAGTTGAACCTCATTTCTAATTTCTAATTTCAACTGAAATTCCTCTGCTCCCTTAACAGCATCCTCAAACTATAAAAGAAGGGCTTGCATTGTCTTAAATGTTTCAACATTTTTGTTTTATACATTCGGCTCCAATGAGGAGAGGATTCTTGGAAAATTTCAACTGCTCTGTGAAATATGACACACTGCTTAGATGACTGATTCTAGAGTTAGCCTCACTTGGACTTACATTTTAGCTCTGTGATTTCATAACTGTGCAATGTAGGGGAGGAATAACTCGCTGAGCCTCAGTTTCTTCAGCTGTAAAACAGGGTCGGCCATGGTCTCTACCGCTTAAGTTGTGAGACTGACTGTTGTAAGATAAAGCATGTATAGAAACCAAATGCACTGCCAAAGTAAGGGTCTATAAGTGATTCCACTTGTTGATTTTATTTTCATTTATAACTTCAATATTATATTTAAAACGGACACTGCTTTGGAATATATCCCACGGAGTTCAACTTTATTCATAACCCACACGTGGCTGGCAGCACTCCTGGGCTGTAGCATTGTCAGCCATGTCTTAAGAGGCAGAGAAGTAGTTAGAGCATCTGGCTCTTCAAAACCAGCTGGCCTGTCTCATAAACCCTACCTCCTGTTGTCCAAATTTCCAGAGTCAGCATGAAACTCATCGGGGATTCAAGGAGAAGACCGTGCCCACACTGAATAAACAATCGTTTATGCTTCTACAGGGTCACAATTCATTGTCTTTCTCAAGATGGGAAACTCCTGATTTAACAGTAACTTTTTCCTAAATTACTCTATCAAGGGTTCCAGAGATGAGTTCTACACTTAATGCTGGTGTAGAAACAGATGGTTACCATTGCCTGCACAAAGAATCGGTGAACTTATTTCGGGGATAAAGGCAAGCAAATTGTCTGGATAAAGACCAGCATGGGATGATGATGAGGACTGCCAGCCAGGTGCACTGCAACGAGGATCACACAGGGCTATTTCTACTAAACGGTATCAGAGCCACAGGCAAGGACTAAAAGAACATAAGACACAACGTTATTTTGTTACTCCTTTATTCTTGACACCTCTTATTGTCTGTGTTATCTAATAAACTATTTGTATAACCCTTTTATCAAACCTACTTGAAAATTCTGCAAAGGCAGGTTTTATGTCCAGTGTTGTTATGTATAGGAGGACAATTTGCCAAAGGAAGATGGATAAATCAACTACTAATATTGGTACTCAAATTCCTATTAAAATAGATCAAAGTCTCATATATGTTATAGATATTAGAAATTACGCCAAATAAATAGGAGTATCGATTGGATAATCCACATTGGTGAAACTATTACAATAATACAAGAAAATTCTCAGAATGTATCTTTCACATTTAAGTAAGAAATAGAGCAGGATAGAAGTAATGTTCTGGAGTCATTATGAAGTCTTTAGTATTTAATCAAAGTAACGGAAAACAGCATCTTCAATGAATTTCTAAGTGACTTTGTCTCCAAGACTCCATTCAAGAGATGAGGTAAGATGAAAACAAGATAAAATAGTGAATGAAAGAGGCAGGAAAGACACTTGTTTGCAGATAACTCACTGCAGCTAAGGAGCATCTATGAAAACCCAGGTGGATCACATACCTATTGTCTTTTCCTGGGGGAGGGGTAGCATGGACTGACTAGGTGTCTCTAGAGAAAGAATGAGAGGAGAAAAATGTGTGGAAAAATGTCATGAGGTCTATAAAATCCCTAAAGACTAACTGGGATTATAATCTAAATTAGATTAGCAAGGTCTACACTCAATGGAAGACTCAATTAGACAAGATCAATTATAACAAGTGTCCATTTTCAACAAGTTGTAAAAAAGAGGCAAAACTATATCCCATCTATGTGACACATAAGTAAATTTAGTTTATATTTCACAACAAGATTCCTTGGAATAGTAGAAGTGTGACAACAGTAAATAATTAATTAGGAATTTCATAGACATTGTTTCTCTGAATGTACCTAAGTTCCTAATGGATATTGAACCATATAAAAATACAAGGCTAAGTTATAATTCTTTCTGCTTGGGATAGCTAGCTAAGGGGGCTGGCCAATTGTCTGCCTTGGTTAATCGCTGTTTCATGCTTTGCTAGGAAGAATTAGTATGAATTACATCCTTTACTTTGGCAGAAAATTATCTTTCAGTTTCTTTTCTATGTAAATGATAATGTCTAAAAATAGTTGGAAGTTTATATTCTGTACTTAGAAAAACCTAGAATACATGTTCAATGGCATGTGGATATTTCTTAAAATTGACCCTCTAGGTCCAGTGAATTTCAATGAGCTATCCAGTATTCTTAACAGTTTGTTAAAAAAGATTCCACCTCCTGAGAATGAGTAAAGAAGGAAAATAAAATATATGGAAAATGAAGAGAAGACTAACAAAGTTAAGTTTACATATTTTTAAAAATTTTTAAATGATTTTTTTTTAATTTTTTTTTTTTTCAACGTTTACTTATTTTTGGGACAGAGAGAGACAGAGCATGAACGGGGGAGGGGCAGAGAGAGAGGGAGACACAGAATCGGAAACAGGCTCCAGGCTCTGAGCCATCAGCCCAGAGCCCGACGCGGGGCTCGAACCCACTGACCGCGAGATCGTGACCTGGCTGAAGTCGGACGCTTAACCGACTGCGCCACCCAGGCGCCCCAAAATGATTTTTTATATTTAAGAGAGAGAGACACACACAGTGGGTGAGCAGGGGAGGGGTAAACAGAGTGGGAGACAGAATCTGAGGCAGACTCCAGGCTCTGAGTTGTCAGCACAGAGTCAGGTGCGGGGCTTGAATTCACAAGGCATGAGATCATGACCTGAGCCAGTCAGAGGCTTAACCGACTGAGCCACACAGGTGCCCCTCAACTTTTCATATTTTTAACAATTATTTTCTACAGAAGAAGTTGGAGAATAGTACTAGATAAGATGAATACAAAATTGACAGAAATAGGTAAATTTTTAACATTTTCTGTAGTTTTAAAATAAGGGTTGAGGCACCTGCATAGTTCACTCAGTTAAGTGTCAGGCTCTTGATTTCAGCTCAGGTCACGATCTGACAGTCTTGAGATCCAGTCCCATATAGGGGCCGGCCCAGCCTGCAGCCTGCTTGGGATTCTCTTTCCCCCTCTCCTTCTGCACCTCAATCTCTCACTGTCTGTCCCTCTCATAAACAAGTAAATAAATAAATAAATGGATAGATCACTTGACAGATATCTGATCAAAACCTATTTAAGCTAAATGCTATATATATGTAGAGTTTATATACATTATTAATATATACATATATGTATAACATATACATATATATTAGCTAAAACTTTACAGAACCTAGCTTTTGTTAAGTTGAATTTCTATTCCTATTAATAGCACTGTTCTTTCTGTCTGTACACTTCTCATAAATACAAGGTAAAAGATAAACTAAAACAAAAGGATAGGTCTATAGAGATAAGCTTATGTTCTCTTGAGGAAATTGAAAAACTATTAAAGAATTACTTAAAATTTTAAGTAGATGTATGCTGTTATGTCTCTTTTGCCATTGAGACTGCAGAATTCTATGGTTGTTTAGCCACTGTAGACAATTTAAGTATTTTTATTTATATAATGTGGTACCGCATATTTCAAACTTTAATGGCAAAGACCCAGAATAAGAAACATGATGTCCATGGCAACCTAATGTTCACATTTAAGTTTTATGAAATATGCATCCTTACCAAATATAAAGTATATTTTTTCAGTTCTATATATTCTATATATTCTAAGTTTAAACTTATATATTTTTAGCCTAAGCTAAGCTATGTATGTTTTTGTAAATATATATCTTTACAACACCATTAAAAGTACGTGAACTCAGTGGCATCTGAGGTACACTTATGAAGGCAAGGTATTCTGTTTCCAAATGTTAAGGTCCAGAAAAGCCAAATACAAGATTCAGAATGTAAATTAAAAGCACATTCCAAATGGACTTTCAAGCACCATGAAGTAGAGAAAGGTTAATTAGTTATAAAAACAAGTCTATAAGAGCTTAAAAATATATTATTTATCTAATGATTATTATGTGTCAGGCACGGTGTTAAATGCTCTGTGGATATCATTTCACATATTCTATCAAACTCATGAGGTCCCCATTCACATTTAAGGAAAAGGGGGTAAAAAGTGTTTATTATCCAAAAAAGCTGTCTATCAACAGAGGCTAAATTTGCAAACAGAGTACTAGAAACAGGGATGTGGGGGGGGGGGGTGAATCCTGAGATCCGATCACAAAAGACATCCAGATAAGGCCTAAAATATGTGGACATTGGCCAGGTCCAATATAAGGAGCAAATTATCACATATCCCATATTAACCCTGGTATAAACTAGGGATTCACTGAGGCAGAGAGAAGACATTAACCTCATTACTGAGTGAAAAGAGCGTCAACAATAATGGCTGTGAGGATGGTTCAAGACTCTTACTGGTTTCAAGAACCGGCCTCGAGTTTTACGTGATGCTACTGTGCATAATAGAAGCAACTGGTATTAGCATAAAACAGCCATGAGAATCAATAGAACAGAACAGAGCCCAGAGATAAACCCACACGTATACAATCTTTGACAACGAGGGAAGAACATACAATGGGGAAAGCAAAGTCTTCAATAAATGGTGTGGAGAAAACTGGACAGCCAGATGCAAAGGAACAAAACTCCACCACTATCTTATGCCATACACAAAAACTGACTCAAAATGGATTATAAATTGAGTAGAACACCTGAAACCAAACACCTGAAACCATCAAAAGCCAAAAAGCACATAAAAGACGCACAACATAACTCATCATCAGGAAAATGCAAATCAAAAGCACAGCAAGATAGTGCCTCACACCTGTCAGAATGGCTATTATCAAAACAGACAAGGGGCACCTGGGGGGCTCAGTCAGTTAAGCATCCGACTTCAGCTAAGGTCATGATCTTGCGGTCCGTGAGTTCGAGCCCCACATGGGGCTCTGTGCTGACAGCACGAAGCCTGGATCCTGCTTCGGATTCTGTGTTTCCCTCTCTCTCTGCCCCTCCCCAATCACACTCTCTCTCCTTCAAAAATTAAATAAACATTAAAAAAAATAATAAGACAAATAACAAGTGTTGGCAAGGATGCATAGAAAAACAACCCTTATACACTATTGGTGGGAATGTAAATTGGTGAAGCCACTATGGAAACCAGTATGGAGTTTTCTCCCCAGAATTAAAAACACAACTACCTTATGATCCAGCAATTCCAGTCTGGGAATGTATCCAAAGGAATTAACACTAACCGGAAAAGACATCTGCATTCCCATGTTCCTTGCAGCATTATCGACAATAGTCAAGATATGAAAATAACCTTAAGTGTCCATCGATGAAGGTGTACACACACACACACACACACACACACACACACACACACACCACACAACAGAGCATTATTCAGCCATCAAATGGAACAGAATGTTGCCATTTGCAATGACGACACACCTCAATGGCATTATGCTAAGTGATAGGAGTCAGAGAAAGAAATACTACAGGATTTCACATACAAGGAAGGAAGGAAGGAAGGAAGGAAGGAAGGAAGGAAGGAAGGAAGGAAGGAAGGACGGACGAACGGACTCCTATATACAGAGAACACGTTGGTGGTTGCCAGAGGTATGGTGGGGTAGTGGTATTCAAAATAGCTGAAGGGGACAAAAGGTGACAGGCTTCTTATATATGGCATTGTGAATATAATATTTTATTACACATTTGGTAATTGCTGAGAAATACAAGAGTTCTCATTACTAGGTAAACAAAAATTGTAAATATGTAGGTAACAGATGTTAGCTAAATTTATCGTGGCGATCATTTCTCAGTGTGTGCATTTACACTGTATACCTGAAACTAATGTTATGTCAATTATACCTCAAAACACAAAGCTCCTACGTGACCTTTGCCAAGTTTTTTTTTTTCCCTCTGACTCTTCACTTCTAATAGAGTGTAATACCAATGTGTATATAACTGAGGATTATAATGAAAAGTGTCTGAAGTGTTTAGTGCCTTATACACAGAAAAAACATTATAAGTGGTTTATGTTATATTTCAGTTTATTTTATCTGCCAGTTTATTTTTTAAGCCCTAAAGCAAGACTGGGATCAAGGTGTAAAATAAAACTAAGCCTACAGAAGGTCAATGGCCCGAGCTGTAAAGGAGGAAGATGGGAATCATGTTGCCATGCATTTATAATGTACAATGACTAGCTTGAAATCCTATTTGGTAATTTTTTTTTTTAATTTTGTTTTTACATCAAGTGTTTGCTTTCACCTGCTTTTGAGCATATTATTAAATACACTTTGTCACAGAAGAAGGGTAAAGGTTAGGTAATTGCCATTTCCCAAGGGGTGTGTGGGGGGGATTAAACTTGCCTAATTAAAATTATCAGGTTAATACTATTTTACTATTGAGTTTCTGGGGTTTTAGGAGCTAAAACTTCAGTTTTTCTTTCCTTTTAAGAAAAAAATAATACCCCCGAGTGTATGTACTCCCAAAGAAGCCTGAGAGTTTGGTATTTATGTCACAAAGGATACACGGTCAACTTTTTATTTAGTAAATCATTTTTTTTTCTTACCTACTGCACCAATCCTTCAAATATTGATGGTTACTAAAGAAGTTGTACCCTTAGATCGAAGCCCCAGGGGTGAAAATGCAAGGGAAAACAGAAAACATTAAAAAAAAATACTTTTATTTTTTCACCAGCGAACTGAACATTCAAGAAACATGCCAGCACTTCTAAACAGAAAAGCAATAGAAACACATCTGTAAGAAAATACCCTTGAAAACATAATTAATATATTCCATAATTAAGCAAAAAGCACATATTATGGGAAAATATTTGGAATAAATATGCTAATTGGGTTATAACACCCTCTCTGTACAAATTCTTAGAGGTAATGGAAAATTCTAACACCCCAACAATTGGACAAAGAACATGGACATTCAACAACCAAATGAAGAAATAAAAGGCTAAGAGTTTGAGTTGAACCTCAATCATATAAATTAACTGTGAACAAACAAGTTACCATTTTTCTCCAAAGCAGCTTTCTTAACAGGCTATTGCAGGGGTGAGGAGGGTAGGAGGTAGTCACACCTACTCATACATCACTATGGGTGTTTGAAGGACAGTTTGAAATATATCTCAGAAATCTCTAAAAGTCTGTGGAACCTCCCGGGAAAAGAGTTTATTAATCCAATCTTTTATCAAGGATTGACAGAACTACTGTTCTCTGCTAAAGTCTGGGCAACTAGTTTGGTCTTTTTAAAAGCAATTAAATTCTGTAAAAGAAAACACAAGTAGCGCTTACATGTAATAAAAATAAGTTCTATGTAATACAAAAGGTTTTTTTTGTTTGTTTGCTTTACATTTTAATTCCATTGAGACATCTGGTATGCCATGGTTACAGCCACGCAAAGGCTCTATTACAAGACATGCACATCATCTTCATTTCTCATATTTAACAAGAAGTTTATGGATCGCTAAAAAAAAAAATGAACTTTGACAGAAACTCCTAGAATACTCACAAGTTACATTAAAACTCACAATTAAATGTCTGGGTTTTTTAAAACAATTAAAAAAAAAAAAAAGTCAAGGGGCTCCTGGGTGGCTTAGTCGGTTAAAAACATCTGATTCCTGGTTTCAGCTCAGGTTCATAGTTCTTGGGTTCAAGCCCCGGGTAGGGCTCTGCACTGGCAGCGTGGAGCCTGCTTGAAAACCTCCCTCCCTCCCTCTCTCTCTCCCTCCCCCCCCCCCCTCTCTCTCTCTCTCTCCCTCCCTCCCTCCCTCCCCTGTGGGCTCTCGATCGATCATTCTCTCTCAAAATAAACATTAAAAAAAAACAACTCAACATGCCTGCATGATAGGGGCGTACTTCCTCCTGCTTCTGTAATCATAGAAGTTACCTCTTCCCCAAAGCAGAGTGATTATTCATACAGTAAACACACAGGAGTGACAAATGTTCCTTATTTGCCATTGAAATGCCTACCATATGATTTCCTTTATTTGAATTTTTAGAAACAAAATTACAAAGATAAAATCAGATCAGTGGTTTCCAAGAACAGACGGTAGATGTGGGTACTAACTGTGAATGGACACAAGGCGAATTTTAGTGGTGCAGATATTCTAAAATTGAACTTTACACAAATTTACCCCAACTCATGAATTTCAAACTTAAAGCAGATTGGTTTTATGCTGTATGAATTATAACCTGAGTAACACACTTGTTCAAATTGAGTTTAATTTACAATTGCTATATTTGTTAATCTATTTGACTTATATCTGTGATATTTTGATATATATATTATCAAGCTTTTCCAATAGAACCTTCAGCTGGCTTAACGATGATATCATAATTTATTCCACACCTTAGTGATTGAAATCCATGAAATTTTCAAATTTCCCCTGTAAGTGTCTTAACAAAATATACATTCATAATCACTAAACGAGACTATAATCACTTTATGATTTTATTTATCAAACATGAAAACCGTCTCCTCACATTCTGCCATATTGGGA
The DNA here is from genome assembly GCF_018350155.1 of Leopardus geoffroyi. Taxonomy (NCBI): domain Eukaryota; kingdom Metazoa; phylum Chordata; class Mammalia; order Carnivora; family Felidae; genus Leopardus; species Leopardus geoffroyi. The sequence continues at coordinate 11,498,384 of NC_059327.1, read as the reverse complement.
TTGCCCTGAAAAATCCAGACTGCTGTAAGAATGAGGTGTCCTATCACCATTCATTTAGTTAACAGTATATTTTTTCTAAGTCTTGCCTCACTCACACTATCAGTATTTGCCACTATGTTTGCCTTCATGTCCTGTTCTGGGATCCCTCAGGTTGAGTGTGGAGAAATATCTAAGAGTCAGGCTAACTCATCACCACTCTTCCTAAGCCCTTCCCCACGTGCTGTATTTCTTCCCCAATGTTCATCATCCTGACCTAAGTGAGCACTCACCAGCCACTCATTAGGCAGCTGATATGCATTAATTTGCATCTTATTTCTAGTTTTATGCACAAGCCTTCCTTCTCAAATAAAATACTTCATGGTTTCTAGATCTTCACTTGATTCCTTTTCACTCACCCCTTTGTGATTCCTCCACACCCTGCCCCAGGAAACATTCTTTGATAACGTAGATGATGGTGCCTAGTGATAGTGTGACAGGATTTCCTATTTGGGTATGTTTTCTATTCAAAGAAATACAGTCCATAGATGAAGTAGAATTAAAAAAATAAAACACGGCCACTTTAGCTTTCTGTCTCAAAAGAACCAAAAGACACAAAATAGAATTTTGACCCTATCTTACACTTCATCCAAACTTTAGAAAACACTAAGAAAACAGAAGCCTTGACATCCTTGGCATTCATCTGGTCTATGATAGAATGGCACAGAGAATAAGCCAACAGGTAGTGAGCTTGCCAGCAAGGTATAGATTGGGAAGTAGAATTTAATTGTACCCAAATATCCAAAATGTATAGAAATGAAAATAAAATCTGAGTTCATTTAGCTTGCATAAGAGCTCCATTTCTAACTTATGTTATAGGGACAATTTTTTTTAGCATAAAAATTTGGTTTTGGTTAAAAAAACCACTACCTTCTACAAGAGAATCTAATGTTAAATTTTGCATCCAGTATTTAAGGCTCCTTGTGTGTGAGAGGTTGGAGAAACTATTTTTTTAAACAGTGTAACCAACAAATGAAGAATAGACCTCACAATTACAGGCATGTCAGGGACTTCTATCCATACCTCTTTTATATTAACAACCCTTTCTGTTGTAGAAGCCAAGGCATGGTGAATTCTGCCAACCTGGTAAGCACCTAAGGATGTTAGGGAAAAGATAACTCCCATTCCTTCTAAACAAGATGCAATTGTTTAGAATTGTTTTGAATTGTCAATTCAAGATGTCCCTAGCCAGGATGCACCTCCTACTAAGGCTTCTAATTTTTCTCCATTTTGTTGAAAGAGTGGAAGATGAAGTGTTAAAATTCTGCTTATGTAGAAATAAAGGGGATTTTTACTTTCGCCAGCAAAAAGAGTAGGAAAACTCTTATCCTTAAGAAGAGCATAACCAGCAGGGAACTAGACAAGGAGATCTAAACCAGGCTTGATTCTAAACAAAAGTTTTATTTTATTTAAGGAAAATGCTGTGAATGAAACCCTTGGGTCAGGTATTGCAATCTGAAACTTTACTGGTTAAAAAATAAGTTTTAAAAATACAGAGCCTAACAACATGAAAGAACTTACTATAAGGAAAAACAACAATTTTCTTGTTTAAGACTACTAAACAAGTGGCAAATTACCAAAAAACCAGAGTAAGTGAATCTCTGGTAGACTTTTGGTGACCACTGTGTTTTCACAGATCTGGAGATTTCCCACACATGGCACTAAAATGCCTACACCCCAACCAATTTCTCCATTCCATGCAAACCCAGACAGTTGGCTACCTTAGGATGAAAATCTTAACGAGAATAGACTAAGGTACCATTTTGAAAAGGATAATGGCATCTTTAGACATGAGAAAGATGAATCTAGAGGAGAAACAGTTTTTCAGAGAGCATATATTGAAGGACCTCTTGTCAAGTAGATGGAAATTTGTCATCTCAAATATTAAGGCATGTGATTTTTTGATTCAGGACTATCTGGCTTGCCCAATACGTTCACCCGGTCTATTGTGTGGGCCAGATGCCAGCCACTACTCATTTCCCTTTAAACAGTGGGGGGCAAGGGGGAGGGGCGACAAAAAGCTGGAGCAATTTCTCTCTTCTGGGATTTAACTCTGTATTCAAATCTTTACCTAGTATATATTGCACCTGGCATACTGCTCAAAAATATCTTATTTTCCAAGTATTTATTTAGTATTCAGACACATTACTGCCATATGACCTAACTGGTACGTAAAATGTAACAGAGTCCATTGTTCTTCACAGTTTTGACTATTGCCAATATTCAGAGTACTTACTGACTGTAGAGGGACAAAATGTGTAATCACTTAAGAGTTACGAGAAGGCAGTGAATGATTCTATAGCTGTGTTTATGCAACAACATACTCTGATAAGTTACATTAATAACATTTGATCTGAATATATCTTGACTGCATCAAATTTTCCTGGCTGATATACTGAAACATTTACGATGTGACTACTGACCGAATGGATCATCAAGATGATTAAAATAAATCTAATATTAATAGTTTATCCAAATGATTAGGACAAATGCACAATCTTTAAACGGTTAGGAAGTATAAAATAATGAAGGATTATTAAACAGGGGCTGGATATACATGACAATGTAAGCCTTGTGTGAAAAGAAAAACATTCTTATCAACATTGTGAAATTCAACTGGTTCTCTAGGTATTTTAGTAACATTCATATATTCAAATGCACAGATGTTTGGATTTGCCATGTAGACAAAACATTCTAATCATTGCCTGAATTGATTAAATTTATGCCACTATCTTACAGATGCCTAGCACCATGTGGGCAGTCTAGATATTTGACACTTTGTCTAATGATATCTTGAAAACATAGAACTTTTCTGGAAGAGTTTTTATTTTTTTCTCTTCTCTCCTAAAACAGCTGATGCTTTCAGTCTTGGGTAACTTCAGATGCCCAAAGTGTTTTTCTGTCTTATTTTTTATTTGAGAGAAATGAGTAAGAGGCTGACGCAAAGGAATACATTATCCCAGGCTATCTACACATGCAGATGTGAGAAGATCTTGGCCTAATTTGATTTTGAAATAGTGAAATATTCTACTGTTCAATAGACAGTTCTAGCATACCTTTCTCAATCTGTGTTGAACACTGTATGTTGTAAGCACCACCAATTTATTGCAAATTTTAACAAAATTCATTGCAAAAGTCCTTCTAATAAACACAGTTCCACAGGGTGGAACTGTTTACTCTTGGACAGAGTAAGGCACGCTCACTACACATCCATTTCAGGTGATGAAGATCAGGATTGGACTTGAGACGTGGCCACACTATTGGTGTTAAAAGAGAAGTTCAGGAACCAATCTTTTGTGAAATTATTGGATGGAGCAGTGTCAAATTCAGTAAAGGAAAATACGAAATATTCTATTATTTCTATGCTATAAATGTTATGTTCTCCTATTTCTCAGCGTAAAAGGTTTTACATCAAAACTGGGGAAATAGATCTTAAGATACAGGAGATCTCAATATCCTCTATACCACTTTAACTGTACTGTGAATAACAGTATGTAGACAAAAGACCTTTCTTCCAAAAATCACTGAGTTTCCCATCAAAATGCCTTCCATGCAAGAGGCTCAGATTTTAGAATTAGGTTAAATGAAGGGAGTTATGAATTACTAATTGGCTCTAATCCCAACTGGCCCTTTCCCTCCCCCGGCTAACTCAGTTGTTGTTGTTCATTCATAAAAACCACTACTACTTCTGAGTTTTTGTCATCTTAGAAAGCTTGCTCATTTCTCCCTTATCTTCTCCCTCTAACTGCTTAAAGCCCCAGGTTGCAAATGCAAAGACTATTCACCTGAAAACACCATCATGGGAAAAGAATTAACACTTACTAAAAAAAAAAATTGATTCTTAATGTCCTCAGTTTTATACCTTTTTTTCTCTCTCAGGCACAAAATATAGATTACTGATGAAGAAACAAAACTCTGAAGGGAGCTATTTTGAAACTTGTTTTCAGTATTTTATATATTATATATTATAAGGGCCAGATCGAATGTTCCAACTGACCGTATTTCAAGGTCTTTGTTCTTTTCATTGCTCTACAATACTATTCACCTTAGGAAGGAAAAATTATAGATCATAAAATTGCTTAATCCTTTAAATCAAGATGGAAGATTCTAGAAATTCTTGCCCCACATCCATGTTTTATGACCTTACTGAACTACTGGATACTATGCGTCCCACCCTTGGTCTCTTGACGTAAACGCTGTGGTTTTGAACAAGTCATTTCACCTTTTCAAACTGAAACATATGTAAACTCAGAGCTCTTAAGGTGAACTATTCAAATATGAAGCTCTTACAGTTACATCTCAGACACAAGATTATCCTTATTCTGCCACTAATTTCAAAGTATTTTGTAAAAATGTGCTGATTACATCATTTCCAATGTTTTTCTCTTTTTAAACACAGGGGGTTGTAATAAATGACATTATCGCTTGAGAATCCTATTGATGACTCAAAATAAAAGATTTTAAGTCATTCAAACAAATATCAGTTTTGGTATTATAGGTTATATATACAAGGACTTAGAGGGAAGTGCTAATTTAAATGTTGAGAACGTTATGTTAATTACGGGGCACCTGGGTGGCTCAGTTGGTTAAGAGGGCAACTTCACCTCAGGTTATGATCTCTGGGTTTGTGAGTTCAAGCCCCACTTCTGGCTCTTTACTGACAGCTCAGAGCCTAGAGCCTGGAGCCTGCTTTGGATTCTGTGTCTCCCTCTCTCTCTGCCCCTCCCCTGCTCATGTGCTCGCTCTCGCTCTCTCTCTCTCTCTCTCTCTCAAAAATAAACATTAATTTTTTTTTAAACGTTGAGAACATTATGTTAATTATACTTCAACAAAAATTAACTTAAGGAAATATTAGGAGAATAATTACATATCCACAACTGATGAAGATACCCATATGAACTTCAGCATTTTGCAAATGTAATTGGCAGAGCATAATTCATAGTTTCATAAAGGCACAGTATTTATGTAATATACCCACACCAAACAAACTGTAGTAAATAATTTTCAGGACCCTTCTGTCTTATACTCACAAATTAAATCCTATTACACGTCATGCAAATAAAAATAATTCAGCAATTTTCATCTCTTTGTTCTCTTAGAAGCAAACTTAGAAAATGATACCGGCCATGGCGAGTACCATGGCAAGGACCATGGAGACATATTAGCCAACAAACTACCTTCTAAGGGTTTATGTGATTTAGGGAAGAGGGAAAAAAAAGCTGTATAAACATTTATGTTTTGAAAATACATTTTCAGAAATACGGAAATTTCTGTAATTTAATTCATTGACAATTATGGGACTTCTCCCTGGTATAAAAGTCTTTTTTTAAACAACTTGTTAGATGAGGTAGAGAGACAGCAAAAGATACCATATAAATAAATGGAAGTTATTTGGCTGGATGGACGATTCATTTGATTACCAACAGATAGATAAACAGATAAATTTCCATGACGGATATGTGTGATGCACCAAAGGTGAACCAATTCCCTAGAATTGAATTTTTTTTAGTATGTATTCATTTTTGAGGGAGAGACAGAGAGATAGAGTGCAAGTGGGGGAGGGACAGAGAGAGGGAGACACAGAATCTGAAGCAAGCTCCAGGCTCTGAGCTGTCAGCACAGAGCCTGACCCCAAGCTCGAACCCACGAACGGTGAGATCATGATCTGTGCCAGAGTCGGACACTTGCTGACTGAGCCACCCAGATGCCCCTAACTGAATTTTCTTAAAAAACAATAACAAACCAAATAGGAACTTATATGTATTCTTGTTTACCTTACAATTTTAAGCTAGGTAACAATTTTGTTGAGAAACATGAGCATTTTCATTTTAGTAAATAGAATTTTGTTAAATAAGAAAAATAAACATATTTGGATAACTACTGTAGACAAAAAAATACACACACACACACACACACACACACACACACGGTTTACATATTGGCAACTCATTAACATGCATAAGTTAAAACTTAAAAGTACAGTGGCACCTGGGAGGTTCAGTCGGTTAAGCATCCAGCTTCAGCTCAGGCCATGATCTCGTGGTTCGTGGATTTGAGCCCCATATTGGGCTTTGAACTGCCAGTGCAAAGCCTGCTTGGGATTCTCTCTGACTCTCCCCAACTTGCTTGCTCCCTATCTCAAAATAAACCTAAAAAAATTTAAGAACTAAAACTTAAATGTACTGAATGTACAATTATTGAACAAGCATTGAATATCATATTGCCAATTCTAGTCGTAGTAATTAACATTTAGCTTAATTCACAATCAGAAAATGGAAATACATGTTCAATTATTGAATAATGTACAATTATTGAACAAGCATTGAATATCATATTGCCAATTCTAGTCGTAGTGGTTAACATTTAGCTTAATTCACAATCAGCAAATGGAAATACATGTTCTTTTCAAATAAGGCATTTTCTCTTTGTACGGTCCATTGGAAAGTAAAAATGAAACACCATGGAGATGAGGCTGAAGATCGAAGAAAAACCAGAATCTGAGAACCAGGTAAGTTCTGATCCTCCTATAAAATACATCCTTAATGAAATAAAAAGGCATCTAGTTCCTACTTTGGGTAATGAAGCAGGTGCTAATTAAAGTCATCCAAATAGCATCATACCTATGGTTTACTATGGGCAGAGAATCTAAGATGTTCTTGATCAATCACTATCATCGGGATCAGCATCAACATCACCACATTCTTCTACCTGGTCCTCGACACTATTATACTTCTAAAACTCTAATTCAAGGATTGCAGTGTGAGAAGCAAACATAAGTTCTCCCGAAGTGTGGAGGAGAAATATAACATTGAAATACAACTTTAAACAAGCCAGCATATGCTATTTACTGCTAAGAGATAGCAACGTCACGCAGCATGCAGTCATGTAAGTGGGTCATCATTCCCTGGCAACAAAAATAGAGTAGAGCTTCTAAGGTAAAGAGACATAAATATGAACAGCAGTTGCCCCTACAAACCACTGCCACAGCTGCTACCCAGAAGACATACTGCAAGTGAGCTCTCAATGCAAACTCTGGAATGTTAAATCACACGGATGGGAGCCACACTTGACTCACGCTCTGAATGAAATTCTGTGAAAATCGGTTGTTCAAGACCAGTGACTGTAATTTTACCCTCAAAATAGAAATACATTTCCAATACAATTTAACAGATATGAGTCACTATCTAGGAAAATTCTCCGCATTATTCTAATATTTTGAATCAATTCAAATCTGATACAGATTGTTAAGTTATTTTTAGGTTTCATGTCCTCATTTATTTGGCAGATGCCCAAAATACCTGTACCATATGGCCTACTGAAGATAATGTTATAAAATTCAGCATGTAACTTTTAATGTTTAATGTATTCTATTCAGTTATTTTACCAGCATCATTCCAGTTTTTCTTGGGGGAAAAACCTTATGCCTCATTTATATCAGGTACTATTTGAGCATCATACATACAGTTTTCCTAAGACAAAGTTCCTGCCCTAAAGGAAGTAACATTCTGAAGGTTAAAAAAGACAAGTAATAAATGTCTAATTTATAACACTAAGTGGTATGAAAATGAAATGGTGCACAGAAATGAAAAAAAAAATCTTTGTTAGTACTTTGGTCAAGGGAAGTATTTCTGAGTAGAGAATACTTAGACAAAAAATGCAAGGTTGAAAAGGAAGGTAGTCATGTCAAGAACTGGGGTGGGGGAATGAGGAGGGGATATTCCAGGGACACGGATCAGCCTTGAGGCAGAAGAGAGCTCCCTCTGCCTATCCTATAATTCGTCAGCAAGCCAATGAGACTTCAAGGACAGAACATGAAGTTAGAGTGGGAGATCAGGGACCCATGCAGGGTCTGGAAGACTGGGAAGGAGACTAAACATGATGTCAACTTCATTAGGAAGCTGGGAAAGGAATTTAAGCAAGGCAGCAACATGATTTGATTTGTCTTTTCAAAGGTGATTACGGCTTCTGCATAGATAGTAAAACTCAGGTTAGAGGTGGGGGAAAGAGGGAAAATTGACATGGGAAGACTGGTTGGGAGGATGTTGCAAGAATTCAGAAAAGAATATTGCATTAGACTAAGAGATCAGCAAAGATGGAGAATAGGGCTTGAGTGGAGGATGTTTGGAAGGAGACAGGAAATACATATATACTACATACTAGATTTAATATGGGAGGTTATCCAAAAGGGGCTCAAACTAACTGATTTTTACTAGTGTTTGGATCCATGAACCATTCACTATGATGGGGGAGACGGCAGTTTAAAGGGATTAAGGGTTCTGGCTTGGACACACTATGTGTGAGATGCCTAAAAGACGTCTGAGGAAACGAAGTTGTATATACACATCTAAGAATCAGAAGAGGGGTCTGGTCTGGCCCTACAAAATCAGGAATTATGGAGAAGTAGATGGTAGTTAAAACCTTGGGCAATGAGATAAACCAAGAAATAGAACAAACTGAGATAAAGGTATAAAGGTGATCAATGCCACATCCTTCAAGATTTCAGCTTGCAAAGAATGGGTAAACAAACACAGAGAAACTGATGCAAGCAGCTAGCTAATCAAAAGGATGATGTGATTCCCTGGAAAAGTTTCAAGAAGAAAGAAGTGATTGTGTTGACACTTGCTGGGTAATCTATGCAAATCTAATCAGGAAATATAGACTAACGCAGAATCCACTGTTGTTGCTACCAAGAAACATTTCAGGGGGTTGTTGGGTCAAGAATTCAGTTTGGAGTAAATGGAGGAGTTAATGGTGAGGGTGAAAGACCTTCAATCTAGAATGTACTTTTGAGGCAAGTAAGAGGCAGACAACCAAGGAAAAGACCTCCTTAAATAAGATGGAGGAAATGGGGTCCAGATTATCTGAGAGGAATTTTAAAAGGAAAAAGACTGAGACTGAACAGATTGACATAGAATAAATTTACAGTTACAGTGAATCTTGACTAAATTGCTGTCCAGGGACTTCCATTTCTCCATTACATGCTAGGAAAGGGTGCTCTGGAGAGAAAGGGACAGGAGGCTATGTGAGAGATTCTAAGAGAAAGGATAAAAGTTGTCACCTCATAGTGTGCAAAACATACTACAACAGCATGATAGCAAAGAAGTGATTATCCATGTAAGTTAAATGATCTGTAAACTTAAAGGGAAGTCAGTTGTATTCTCTCTCTCCCCCCATCCCTCTTCCCTGTAACCTCCAAACTTAAAAGCTTTTTGTGTTTTAGGAAAGGAGAACCTGTACTGGACTCAACAAAGGAACTTTAGTTACAACCTTAGCATTTCCCTTCACTGCTCCAACTATCTGTACAGTTGACTACTAATAGTGTGGGGATCAGGAGTGCCCACCTCCTATGCATCTGAACATCTGTGTATAATAGACTTCCTTACAAGTGAATTTACCAATAGCCCACCATTTACCTGAAGCCTTACCAATAACCTAAATAGTTGAATATATTCTGTATGTTTGTTTGTATTATATATTGTATTCTTTCGATACATTAGATACACACTCATCCCCAGAGTCACTGATATATGATGTCTTCCGAGTCAGTTTTGGGTGTTCTATCTGAAACCCTATTTTCAATAAGCCATGAAGTTACATAAATGGTTCTAAAGTATTTGTCCACTGTGTCTAGTGTAAAATGCCCTTAGTTGTGGTTTTCATTCTCTCATGATTCATCTATGGCACTGTTCTCCTCAAAGGAGAATCCACTGTGGGCTTTTCTAACTACCCCATAACCTACATCGAGGTTTCTTAATTGAAGTAGTATGCATATTATTGACCAGGTCATTCTTTCGTAGAATCTGTCCTGTGTATTATAGGATGTTTAACAGCAGCCTAGGTCTCTATCAACTAGATGCCTATTAGCACCTCCCCAATTGCAACAACTAGATATGTCTCTATCCATTATCTAGTGATCCCTGGGAGGCAATATAGTCCCCACTGTGGCCTCCCTCCTTGAGAATCACTGGGTCTACCTCCAGGACAATCACTACATCAGTGATTCTCAAAGAGGTGGCCATAGTGGGGACAATAATGCCTCACAGAGATCACTTGAGAATGGATAGAGACTTAACCTTTTTTTTTTTTTCCTAAAAAAAAAAGAAAAAAAGTAGGACTACAGTTTGTAAGCCCTGGAGGTCTCATTTTCTAAGGGCTAAAGACCTCCTTTCTTTCTTTCTCTTTCTTTCTTTTTCTTTTTTTTTAATGTCTATTTATTTTTGAGACAGAGTGTGAGTGAGGGAGGGGCAGAGAGAGAGACACAGAATGGAAAGCAGGCTCCAGGCTATCAGCACAGAGCCTGACACAGGGCTTGAACCCACAAACCGTGAGATCATGACCTGAGCTTAAGTTGGATGTGCAACGAAGAAAGCCACCTGGGCGCCGCACCACCCTCCCCTTTTTTTTGTTAATGTTTTTTAAAGGTTTATTTTTTGTGAGAGAGAGACACAGCACAAGTGGGGGAGGAGCAGAGAGAGAGGGACACCGAATCCAAAGCAGGTTCCAGGCTCTGAACTGTCAGCATAGAGGCCAAAGCAGGGCTCAAATCCATGAACCTCAAGATGGACGACCTGAGCTGAAGTTGGACAGTTAACTGACTCAGCCACCCAGGTGCCCCAAGTCCTAATTTCTTATGATATTCAGGTGGCTTGAAATCCAGCCTTATTTTATCTTTAATATCCTCATTATCCACCATAATCTCTCTCATATCCTTCCCCTCAAATTATGTAAAACATCCTGCTGTGTCTGGAACATACCATGTGTTCTATTATAAATAGAAGCCACTCATTCTTCAAGATCTGTCTGAATCCTTTCCTGGTTCAGGTATGCTTTAATAGCTCTTACAGCCCTTAGTATTTCCTATACTTAGTAATTCCTGTATTATTATTGATATGTTGGGTGCTCCAAGATAAAAATTGTTTTCCAATGATCTTTGAGCATAGTGATCAGCCTATGGTAAGCATTCAATAAATACTTAATGAATTAAAGAGTACTGCTGATTGCTTTAGGCGTGCACACATTCATACTTCAACATAGCTAAAGCATAGTTTTGTCTGTCTGTTTTAATGTGAATGGCTCTAAGTTCTGGTGTGCCATCTAATAACACCACACCCTAAATACCAATACAAAGTCCCTTTCAAATGTGATAGTGTTCTTATATGTTGTATTTATCTTTATTTTTCTGGTACTATCCTTATATTAGGTTATATAAGAGAATTAACTATATAGAAAAATTTTATTGTAAAATTTTCATTAACAAATCATGTATCACACACATCAAGTCACTTTGTAGATGTTATGTGATGATCCTTTTTTTTTTTTTTTCAATTATCTGGACTCTGGCTATCTTGACTTTGAATTTCCCTCTACTTAGCCTGGATAATCAAGAGTTGGATAAAATTTCATTTTTGACGGAGCACATGTAAGCCGAGCACTTAGCCAGCTTATTTCCTCCAATTAAACTGCAAGAGACAATTTCAGAGGAAAGTAGGAAACGGATATAGCGCTAGAAGCCCTGAAATATATTCCTACCGACTGTTCACAATGAGTAGAAGAGATAGTGATGAATTGCCTCTAAAGTATATTGATGGCTTTCCTTGAAAAGCAAAGGAGATTGTTACTAGCAGTGGGTTGGAAAAACATATATTAAAAATGGTTTTGTGGAAAAAGCCATCAGCCATTATCTGGGTCTGTACAGAGGTCAACACTGTAACACAGGTGAGGTCATCCTTTAATATTTTCTTCTCACTCTCACACCATTATCTGTTAGCGTACATGTTTTAAAGCAGTAGTTTAAAATACTCAATAAATATTAATAATTTATTAAAATTGTCTACATTAGAGAGGTGAGAAATGATGTTATTTTCATAGGATCAATACAGAGATTCCAGAAGAAATTAAATGACTTGATCATTATAACAAAATCAAAAAGTAGGAGTATGTCAGAACAGACAACATTCAAAATGAGGGGATCTTCCAGTACTGGATGGGATGTCAAGCATTCTGTAGCTGAGATAAAACCTAACAGAAGATATACAGAAACTTTCTAAGTGTAACGAAATAGTAAATGTCGGAATTTTGATGGCAAGAATCTTCTTTTTTCCACGAAACCCCCACTCAGATCTCTAAGATGAGAGTTTTCACAAATAACTTTATACAAGAGAAAACAAGATGGCACCCACACCAATGGCTCTTGTATGCATTAACACATGTCAAGTATTTGGGGGAGTAAAAATTTACAGAGCTTAATTTCATTGCTTAAAATAACTTAGATATAGAATTTCAAAAATGTGGTAGAATGGGAAATAAAACTAATATATTTAAGTTAAAGTCTAAGTTTTAGCTCAGCTCCTGACTTGGCTACTGGTTAACAGTGGCAAACCTCCAAAAAGTCATTTTAGGGAGATGACAGCCATTTCTTAATCCCTCCTGCTCTTGTTTTTCCATTTCTGGGTTAAAAGCAAGAAGTTACATAAGCATGAAAATTTGCATGAAAATGAGAAAATTTACACATCCTTCTAAATGTCAGAATCTATGGGGGAGATGCAGCTATTAAAATTTCCTCACCCTAAATCATGGCTCTTAGATGGCACAGGACATTCTTCAGAGAGAAAATGAAAACATTGAACTAAATAGCTTGAAAAGAAGTAAACACACCATAAAATATGAATTCTCCAGAAAACATATTCACCTCCATTCATTGGCAGAGAATATAATAATCAGAAGTATAAAAACTTTGACATTTTTAACTAGGAAAGAACCATGGACCCTCTTTACTCCAAAAAATGTATTACATATGGACTTGCTTACCCGCAATGAAAAAAACGTAAATGACAGACACAAAATTGATGACATCATTCAGGGTTTAACAGTGGAAAAGAAGAATATTAAAAGAAGTCTGCCTCTATGGGCCAAATCACAATTTTTCACTCACTACAAGCCCAAGCATTGGTTCCTGAATGCAGCCTGAATGAAACAGAATAAAGTGGCACCATGACAATGAAGTAGGCAAAGAAAGGTAATACATTTAAATAAAATGACATGCGTGCATCCATTTGCATTGTAATTGAAATGGTAATTTGAGGGCTAAGCACAAAATTATCTTAGGTATAGAATATATAAAGAAACGTAGAATTCTGGCTCTAACTCGACAGGCTTTCGAAATGCCTGATGTGAAGAGATGCGTATTTGAAATATAAAAGAAAAATGGAAGATAGAGGACACTGTCATTTCATTTACCTTTGTAATTATTTCCTTATTTTCATCTTAGAGTAAAATTGTATTTGCGTGATTTATTCTTTAGAATGTTTATCCTTTTAAAGGAAACACAAAGGAATTAACTTTTTTTTTTCTAATTCTCAAATTATTTTGTTTTTCTTGATATATTTTAGAGTTAAGAATACCCTATCAATATTGGGGGCAGGGAGTGCCTGGGTGGCTCAGTGGGTTAAGCATCCCAAGTCAGCTCAGGTCATGATCTCAGTTTGTGGGTTCTAGCCCCATGTCGGGCTCTGTGCTGACAGCTCAGAGCCTGGAGCCTGCTTTGGAAGCTGTGTCTACCTCTCTCTCTTTCTGCCCCTTCTCTGCTTGCTCTCTCTCTCAAAAATAAACATTAAAAATGTTAAAAAATTCAATTAAAAAATACCCTATCCATTTTTTTAAAAAGGAATATACCTTACCATTGAAGGTCAAGTGAGGATTACTGAATATAGAAGAGTAATGGAGAGTCCTTGTCAACAAAAGGAAAGGATGCTGTTCAGTTTTTTACTACCATGAAAAGGGACCATACAAGACAATGTACAAATTACAAGAGTAATTTTGCTAATGACTTGACAAAACCCTCTCATGCCATTTTCCACTGACAAAGGAGAAAAAAAAAGAAAAATGCTATTACATATTAACCACCATTTTTATCTGGGAATTCAAAAACCAAAGTATACGATACTACTCAAGAACATCTTTTTCTTCAAGTGCACCATTCAGGCCATTTAATTACACCAGACTATGCAATCTATTAAATGGATTCACAGCCGTATTTGGTACAAGTAAGTGTCTTAGTATTCTCAACAGAGGATGATAACCAAGGGCCTATATTCTTTGTCCCCAACCAAAAATAAGTTACCACTAAAGCCATCTCAGAGCTTCTCTCCAGAGGCAGAATTATTCCAACAGCCACAGCGTATTAAGCAGTCACCATATGCTAAGCATTCTATTTGACGTTTTATGTATACTTTATCATGTTTAAGTGTCATGCATGTGAGGTGAGGTTATCCACGTATTTGAGAACTGAATCTCCATGAGATTTGGTGGATGGTGCAAGGTCATACTCATCATTCAATTATGCAGGGCCAACAGGCTTAAGGGCCATGATTTTCCGGTTTCAAAAGCATACCCGTTCTCTAGCATTCACCCCTTCACCTGGTAACCCCTTTAAAGACTGGTGCTACATGAAAACTTAAGAGTTTCCTGTAATGAGAAACAAACCACTTAAAGTGACACATATTTGTTCCTAATGACTGAATAGGGATAATGTTTTCTGCATTTCAAGTAAAGTAACTGATCCTTAACATACTACGCACGGTATAGATAAGCCATCAAGGGCTGATTGGCTTTCATATGAGCACTTGAGTAACATCACGTAAACAAGATACCTAAACTCCTAGTACCAACATAAGCCAGGCTGGTTTTGCCACAAATTACAAGAGTTGACATAAGTTATAAGAATAGATACATTCATATTCTCTGCATGGTCTAAGGTGTACACTCAATCATAAATCACTATATCCCAGAAGCAACATCTGGAAAATAAAATCACTAACTCATCATTCTCCTCTACACAGAAATGTCCAATGACCCACCCGTGGCAGAAAGTAAAGGTCATTAACACTTCCTTTCACTTAGGAGCTACCTCAGTGACCACTTCCAGTTCCTATCTAGACCATTCCCATTGTTACCCATGCTTGTAGTTAGTGATAATTCCAAGTACAATTCAGATACCAACATGTATCTTTCAGTTTTACATCTTTATGTGACAGACTGCATTTTTACATGCATGCACCTCACATGCATGACACTTAAACATGACACTTAAACTCCACCAAACTGATTTGCTTTTCCTCTTGAACACACACCTAAATTATATCACACAACCCTCTGCATTTAATGTGGCCACGGAATGTGTGCTAGCCAACAGAAGGTGTGGGAAGATAATGTGAGCAACTTGCAAGCATGGTTCATTAAAAACTTTCAAGTACTATCCCCTTCCTTCTTTCTGCCTCCACATGTTAGCTGGCTGTCAACCTCCCGATAAAGACCTTGAATATGGGTGTTTTGTCAATCTAGGTTCACAGAGCAAAGCACTGCCAACATCCCCACCGACTGAAATTTAAATGAAGGCAAAACAAATTTCTGTGATATTAATCCCTCTAGCTTGAGTTCATCTGTTACAACAGGTAGCCATGACTTCATTAATCTACAAGGTGGTGCCCACATTATTGGAAAGCTGTCCACTCTCGACCACAAGATGTGTGCCAGCATTTCCATTACAGGTGTATCTTCCATGAAAAATGTAACCAAATTGCTGACTTTCACTCTGATTGGACCAATTTGGATGGTGTGTTAATTCCTGAGTTACTCATTGCTAATTAACTAGGTTTTATCTCTAGGCCCCATTCATGAACTGAGACCATCAGCTTCTCCTAAGCACATATGTGTGTCGGAGAGAGACACAACCAGGAGGTAACGGCTATTCAAACAAGATGGTGGCTGTGTTGCCTAGCCTGATAAGAAATGGGATCTGGAAGGCCAAATTCAGCACATGTTTACTACACTAGAAAGAAAAGGATGAGGAACCCCCAAGGTTTTTTTTAACTTTAGTATGCACAATTTGTTTTTATTTACCAATCTAGGCTGTTATCCAAACTAGGCTCTAAAGAAATCATATGGTCCAAAGCAGTTGTGAAGTAAGAGCTGTTCAAAATGGTCCTCATAAACTTTGTGGCTTAACTGGTATATGTATTCACAAATTCACCATTTGACCTAAGCTACAATGGGGCAATTATTTTTGACTGCAAGCATGTTCCTGTGTTTTTGTACAATTACTTTCACCTTTTCAGTGTGGGAAAGACTCAAAAATCCTATTTTTTTGACTCTCTGTAAAAAGCACTCCCCCTAGGACTCCTCATAACCCTAACACAATATAATTCTTCCCCACAGCATATTTCATCATCTAATACACTACAATATGTTAGTGTATTGATTTGAGTCTTCTCCGTAGAATCTAAGTTATACAAAGGCAAGGACTTTGTTCTGTTTACTTTTATATATCTGGCGATACCAAACATGTAATAGATGGTCAGTATCTTCAGACATGTAGCCTAGTTGACCTCTTATTTACTTTTATCCGGTAACAACCTATAGGCTACAAAGTACCAAGCATTTTACTGTTACCATAGTGACAATACAATAGATTCTATTTATAAGCAGTCTTAATACCAGGTTTACCACACTTAAAAAAATGCATCTAAGAATATTAATACCAGGTATAGACTAGCTACTCCATATATATTTCTTCAATCTAACATTATTGAAATATTTAATTTCTTTTCAATTTCAATGTTTCTTTATTTTTGAGAGACAGACAGAGTGAGAGTGGGGAAGGGACAGACAGAAAGGGAGACACAGAATCCAAAGCAGGTTGCAGGCTCTGAGCTGTCAGCACAAAGCCCAAAGTAGGATTCAAACTCCTAGATGGTGAGATCATGACCTGAGCTGAAGTCGGATGCTTAACCGACTGAGCCACCCAGGCACCCCTGAAATATTTCATTTCTTAAACATCGACTTTTGTCTTTTGAATATTTGTAGTTCTATAAAAAATAATTAGAGCTTCTTTAAAACACTGTTAGCTACAGAAGCCCCTCAAAGGCCACACACACACACACAAAATAAAAAATAAAACTAAAACACTGTTAGCTTAAAGACTATTTTCTTGATAAACAAAATATGTTGTTTTTTAAAATGTTACTAAAAGAAGGAAAGAGAAGTGAAAAGAAATCATTAGGGAAAAATACACGCACGCACACACACACACACACACACACACACACAGCCTGCAAAGGAGAGCCAGTAGGGAGAGCCAGTAAAGAGCCATGTTTGTTTCAGTCTTCTCAATGGTTCTTAACTGAGTGCAAATTTCCCCTCCCCCTAGGAGACAGATGACAATGTCTGGAGACTTTGGTTGTTAGGACCAAGGACAGGCACTATTCTGCTACTGCTATCTACTGGATAGGAGCCAGGGATGCTACTGACGGTCACCACCCATAAATCATACAGTCAAAATGTAGAGAGTAGGAGGTCAAGAAACCTGGGGTTGGGTTGACCTTGGATAGACTTTTTAAATTAAGATAAAGACTCCAAGAACTGATAAACCTAAGCTGACCCCTACATAGATTTGGGGCTTGAATTCACACGATATTTGTGGTTCAAAACATTCAACATCCATTAAAAAAAAAGTTCTCTACTAGTTCTGGGATGGGCACAATTTAAGTGTAAGAAATTCTACCTGCTGTGGCTTCTCTGCAGCAATCTTAAAGGCAGGAAAACAGTTTTAGAAATTGCTAACATTTCATCGAATTTAAAGTGTTCACGAAATTTGAAAAGCCCTTATTTAAAATACTGGGGAAAATCTATTGACCTAGAATACGTATTGTGAGGTCTTTCAAAAAAGAGGGTAAAAAGGAAATTTTCAGGCAAAAAACTTGAGGCTTTATTAGCAATTGAACAGTACTAAAGGAACATATATAAAAACAAAGTCTGAAATAAAAGAATTAATTGGTGAGCAGGATAGAGACAAACACCAAGAGGGTAATAATAAATTCAAATATATGGCTGCAATTAATGCAGTGGAATTAATTCTTCATCAAAGTGCAAATATGATCATATCTCATTTAGATACTGGGTTTGTACACTGCCAGTAACTAGCCTAAAATACGGCACATAAAAACAATGAAACTTTGTGGATAGATTCATTGTGGACAAAAATGTGCATCAAGAAAAAAAAAAATGAAACCTACTAAATACAAAAGGTATTGGTAATGATAAAGTGTTTAATGTACTAAAAACATACTAGTTAAATGCATATAATATTATACCTTCGACATAGACATGAATCACAGAAAGACACTTTCAAGGAGAAATGGGTGGACTTATCAGTTCAGTAATTTCTAAAAACATGTCACTCAAATGATACATCTGACAAAAAAGGTCAGTGAGGCAACAGATCATCTTCAATAGACTAAGCTTCCTTCATTGATCTTTTATAGCATTTTGTCCTCAACAACTGAAGAATATGTTTGTTTCAGCAAATACGTAAGTAATACCCAAATAGTCCCCGTGTTAGGCCACCAAAGAATTCCGAAACAATTCCCAACAGATGGCATCATGTAATTAAGTTTCAAATGGCTCTTTTAAGTTAGAAATCAATAAATAACTAGAAAAATAAAATGATAATGTGGAAACTAACATGGCAAATACTGAATACCCTGTGGTAGCCAACATCCTATATAGTATATCCAAATATAGAGGTAGCTGGTCAAGTGCTTTTTAAAGGAAAATGTAGGCTTAATGCTTCTGTTAGCACATAAGCTAAACATTAATGACTAATAATCTCTTAGGTTATCAGAGAAAGGATACCACAAAAAATCCCAGAGATACAAGGATAGTAATAAAGAACTAAACTTTGAACAATTAAAAGAAAATGAAGGGAAAAATGAAAAGGCAATACACTTGCATTTATATAGATACTAAAAAAAATATTATTTTTTGAGTAACTATGTGCCACTGAAAACTTAGACAAAAGTATGAATTCATCACCAACTTAATTCACCTAAACTCACTCAAGGAATAGTAAAAACTAACACAAACAAAACAAGAACACAATTGCCCTGTGAAATTTAAGGCATAATTTATAAAAGTTCCAGGTGGCGCATGGGATTATCATCCCAAATTATCCAGCAAGATTTAAAGTATGCACTTCCTATGCCAAGAAACTCCCTTTACTTATATCTCAAAAATCCTTTGCATTTACACACCAAATTTACAGCAGTAGCCAAAACAAACAAACAAACAAACAAACAAAAAACTGTGGAGAAAATATCTGTGGACAGGCAAACAGATAAAAAGCTGTTAGAATCATACAGTAGAGCAATGAAACAAAAATCAGTGAATCTCAATTGGGCCATCAGCATGAAGCATCGCATGTGTACATTGAACAAAAGTCTAACATTTGCTAACATAAACAACGTTTTTATGGCTAACATACATATGCACTAAATCCACAAATATAATTAAAAGCACTAAAATAAATCATCACAGAAGTTAGAGGATCTCGTAGAGAACTTAAAATGGAATCGGAGAGCCAAGCAGGCTTCAAGGTAGAGAAAACGTGAGATTTCTTAAGCATCAGGATGGAGACGTGTGTGATTATTCTCATCACAACTTCCTAATTTGATGACACATACAAGGTATTTAGTCCGCAGGTTGAGTGGGAGGGGTATCAACAAGGAGGTAGAACACCACGATCAGCCAGGTAAGAAATAATCACAATGTCATTATCAACATGCTTATTTCACTCAACTTTTCTGTGCTACTCTCCGAAATCTATCTTTTCACCTTTGGGAGCAGGCATACCAAAGAATTATGATGCACTATGTGGAACTTAATTATTAGAGTTAATGTTACTCATTTTTAATTTTTATTTTTATTTTTATTTGTTAATTTATGAATATCTACTTTTATTTTTTTCATTTTTTTCCAATATATGAAATTTAATGTTACTCATTTTTTAAATTAACTTATAAAGGAACTTGTTATTTAGAAGACACAACCAGCATACCAGCATACTGAATTCTAAGATATCAAAACATAATTCCGTCGAAGATTCAGTGCTATGTTACCATAAGGCAGCATTAATTCTTGCTTTCAAAATGCTTCAAGAAAACGACTTTGACCAGTAGTGGTCAAAGGAACAGTGTCAGACGTGCCCTGAGAAGAGCACGTAGCTCCCAAATCTGAGTGTTTCCCATCTACTTCCTACATACCTAATCCCAAAATAAAACCAATTCTAAGGAAAAATACGCCTTGCCCTATATGCATAATTTCAAAAACAGCATATTAAACCACTCCACAGCCCTACTCTTGAACCCAGTATTAAGTAGAAATAGTAAATAGCTTTTAGAAATTTAAAAGCGGAGGATCACCTGGGTGGCTAAGCTTCAGACTTCATCTCAGGTCTTGATCTCCCAGTTCAGGAGTTCGAGCCCCATGTTGGGCTCCGTGCTGACAGCTCAGAGCCTGGAGCCTGCTTCAGATTCTGCCCCTCCCCTTCTCTCTGCCTCTCCCCTTCTCTTGCTCCATCTCTCAAAAATAAATATGAAGAAAAAAACGTCAGAGAGGAAATAAAAGCATCAGGGGGCATCATGGATTGCTCCTTTTACTCCTCACGCAGACTCACAGAGTGCCTCCAGTAAAGCCTTCCCCACAGACATGGTGGGAACACCACTGCAAACCTACACCTTTACACGGGAGGTTGAATAAAAATATGCAGAACAAGGAGACTGGATGATACAGAAATGCTGGGAATGTGCTAAAGTACTAACTTAGTATCCAACAGGATAATGACACCGCACTGCTCCAAGAATCCGTGACCAAAATGGGACCTTTGTGAATGTACACATTTGCTTGTTTCATTTGTATTGTTGACCATGCTCAGAAATAACGATGGGTCTCAACAGTACGAAGAGGTGGTTGTCCAGGGAGTACTGGGGCACCAACAGGAAGATGCTGGGTGGCCAGGACTGCAGATAGAAACATGGAGACTCAGACATGTTCCGCTACAGGAATAGCTAAGAGAGGATTTTCACATTTGAGTAAAATATGTTGTTATTCTCAAAGGAGCATGGATATGGGAAGAGAGAATGTACATTCTGACAAAGGAAAAAACCATAGTGCCAGTCTCCAGCCATCAGAGAATTCTATTTCCAAGTAGCTCCTGAATGTAGAAAGTGATGGAGGAGAATGTAAGACAAAGTAGGGCATCAAGTCCAAGGAAGAGCTATTAAAAGTAAATTGGGAGAATCTTTATCAATACCCCTTCCTTTTTGAGGGGAACACTGGGCTTGTCAAAAAAATGAGATGGAAAACTATTTTCCCTAAAAAGAATTTTTTTTTCTGACAATAAAGTAGAATAATATTTTCCCTAAGAAGAAACTTTTCCAAGAATGACAATCTATACATTTCCTAGGAAAGTAACTTTTTTTTTTTTTTTTTTTTTTTTTTTTTTTTTTTTTTTTTTTAGCAGTTCGTCTATTTTGGAGCACATGGGTGTAGCTCATTCGATTAAGCATCCAACACTTGGTTTCGGGTCAGGTCATGATCTCACAGTTTGTGGGATCAAGTCCCACATAGGACTCTTTGCCGACAGCTTGGAGAGTGAAACCTGCTTAAGATTCTGTGTCTTCCTCTCTCCTTCTCTCTCCCTCTCTCTCTCTCTCTACCACTGCCCTGCTCATGCTCTTTCAAAAAAAAAATTTTTTTTAAGTTTGTATTTTGAGAGAGAGAGAGAGAGAGAGAGAGAGAGCATGAGAGCACAAGCAGGGTTGGGGTAGAGAGAGAGAGGAAGGGAGAGAGCATCCCAGGCAGGCTCCAAGCTGTCAGCATAGAGCCCGACATGGGGTTTGAACTCATGAACTGTGATATCATAACCTGACCCAGTATCAAGAATCAGATGCTTCACTGACTGAGCCACCAAATTGCCCGAGTTAAATTTTCTTTCTTTTTAAAGTTTATTTTTGAGAGAGAACGAGAGAGAGAGAGAGAGAGAGAGAGAGAACGCAAGCACGAGCAGGGGAGGGGCAGAAAGAGGCGCGAGAGAGAGAGACTCCCAAGCAGGTTCCACAATGTCAGCACACAGCTGGTCTTGAAGCTGGAACTCACCACTGTGATATGACCTGAGCTGAAATCAAGAGTCAGATGCCCAACCAACCGAGCTGCCGAAGCGATCACTGATTTTCTATTTCTATTTGGCATGTAAGACAACTTTAGGAAAGAGAATTTCATTTTTCTCAGCTCTACAATGTAAGTTAAATATGTTAGTTTCCCCCCACCATCACCTCACATAAATATTATCCTGATTCTAAGAAGTAGATTAGTAAGGACACCAGTCCCATTTACTTATGTGTACTTCAACCATTTGAGATTTACTCAGCAGATCCTGAAGCGAGATTATACACCCCTTGATGGTTTTCTTTGGCACTTCTGCTTTCCCCTCTGCATTCCGTGTCAAGAACTCCATCCCCCCCCCCCCCCCACCACCATGGTGATTATGTTGCCATTCAGTTTGGGAGAAACTGGATCTATTATCCTGAGCGTTAGTTCTGTTACACAGAGGGTAACTTCTTTTGTTTTTATGATCTGCTTAGAAGGGATATAACACCTGCCTCAGAGTTGTGAATTGCAACTCTGATTTCTGAAGTATATGACACTTGACTTTTCGGGTAATAACGTTAGGAATCAGGGGATGCATATAGCCCTGTTCATCTCTCCTTACTGCTAATTCTAGCCATCTGCTAGTTGCTTCTTCCTCCAGGAGCTGAATTCTAGCTGCGATCCTTTGGTAAACCCATTATGTTGGATTTGTGCCACCCCTCCCCCCCAGGTACTTGTTCCTTTCAAGTATGAACTGCCAACTTTTAGGCTCAGAAAAAAGACATTCATTACAATAGCCAATGAAAATTACATTTTTCTTGTTTGCTTTCAGATACCTTTAGTTTCTTCTTGGTAACTGCAGCTTATTAGACCAAATTACAAAAAAGTTGTTGCATTCCGATTCTTGAGCTGATTCTCGATCACCGATTATAGTTTCTTTATTCCAAAGCAGGGGTTGCCAAGCTTTTTATGTCAAGGCCACACAGCCAATATTTTAGCATTTGCAGCCTATACTGTCTCTTTCACAACTACTCATCTCTGCTGTTGCCACATAAACACGGCCACAGACCATATGTGAAAAATTTACATGGCTCTGTTCCAATAAAACATTAGCTATAGACACTAAAATTTGGATTTCTTGTTTTCACAGGTCACTAAAATTTCTTCTTCGATGATTTTCAAACGTGAAAATCATTTTTTCTGCAGTTTGCAGACCACAGCAAAGCAAGCACAGCCCACATGTGGCCTGCGGGCTGTAACTTGCAAACCTCTACTCTCAAGCGTTGTGTTTGAAGCTCTCGATCATTCACCTTTTCCAACCAAAATCTTTTAGTCTACCTTTTCCGTTTAAGAACAAGACAAAACAAAATCCACCAAGCAGCGCTACAACATAGGTTTCTGTTAGATAACACAGGCAGTCATTTTCCCCCTACATATTTATATGCTCGTATCTTTTGGAAGCAGGCTGTCATTTTGTAGATGTTGAAGCTCTTTGCATAAGCTACATTACAGACCAATCAATCTTCCTTCTCTGTTTCAATCTTTTGAGTGGTTTTCTTTTTTCCCCTTAAGATAGTTTAAGAACCAATCCTTCATCATCTACATGTGCATGTCAACACAGCCTTGAATTATATCCATGGGTTGCAAAACCAGAAGAGAATCATGCCCATGATGGCTCCAAACACACCAATAGCTTCTGTAAACCCAGTAAAACAGACCAAGAAAATCACTTAGAAACTAAACTCTGCCACTGTGCTTCATGGCCATATTTTTCCTTGCAAGTATGAGAATCACCCAACTGCCTTGTTTCAAGGTGTCTATTTTTGTCTCTCCATTACTGACAGGATTCTCATTTGTATGTTTGTCGTTACTAAATAAATTGCACCTTTAGAAATTAGTGCTTACCTCCATGAACTCTGCAACAATGAAACCCATAAGTACATTAAACAGCCGAAGGTTACTTAGGAAAGCAGTATGAAGAGGCAATTCTCTCTTGCAAGTATTAATCATACATTAACACTTCCTCTAACCTTTATTTCTTTTAATATTTCCTATATTCCTGAAATTATGCTAGCTATCTCATCTGTCAATGGTGGAAAACCAGCAGAGAACCTAGCACTCTCATCAAGGTAGGAGCACTGTGCAACGTTACATGCTCCAGCCTTCCTAGCCATCAGTATGTGCACGATACTGGAGTCTGAGCATCACAGGTCACTGTGTCTCCCTCTCTCTCTGTCCCTCCCTCACTCACAATCTGTCTCTGTCTCAAAAATAAGTAAAACATTTAAAAAAATTAAAAAAACTAATCATAAAAAAAAACCTACATTACATATGTATATGTGCCCAATACTGGAGTCTGAGTATCACAATTGGCTATAGACCAATTGTATACACAGAGCTTAAGAAGAGAAGGAGTTTAAAAGGAAATATTTACAAGACAGGAAAAAGAAAAGAACATATATTTCCTTGGTCATCGACTCTCTGCTCACTGGAATCCCTGAATGTGTAACAGTTTATTTCATCCTGTCTTTACCCATACTGCTAACCCAGCTAAAGAAAGTCTTCTTCCTACGTTTCAATGCTCAACCTCTGTTCCCTGCTTCGAGTCCACATCGACTTTACCGATTTCTCCAGGCGATAAAGCACCAGTTCTTCAAGTTTCCATGCTGCCAAATACATATGGAACACTAAAGCGCTTATCATATTGTTGTAACGACGAGGGTATCTGTTAGACTCCATGCTTATTTCAGGCAAGAACCCTTTCCATTTTTATCGGTATCCAGGTCGCATGGAACAATGTCTGCCACAAGACGCTTAGTGAATGGATGAAAGAAGTCAATGAGCAAAACACTGGGAGGGGGATTGGGTGGAGTCCCGCCTGTAACTGTAACAGGTGCCACTCTGTAGTTTCCAGTTTCACTATTCTAATCTGGCAAAAGAGCAGAAAACGTTGCCAGGGGAGAAGCAAGTGACTAACAGCAGTTAAGACAAATTTAATGTTAACAAGGGCAATTAAAATATTACAAGTAACAGCCAGTAGGCCCTCCCAAAACATTCGCACTCCACCTGAGCAAGACGTTTCAGTTCCTTATAATGTTCCCTTCCTTCCATCAGTACCTAGTTTATCAGGAAGACGGGAGCACAGCAGTTTGTCCAAATGTTAAAACAAAATTCATTTCCAACTACTCATCCACAAGTACATTAGGAAGAGAAAAGATAAAAAGCTAAGGGCACAGAGAGGTAAGCACAGTTATCAATGACGATTCGTTTCAGTAGGATATTGAGTATTCGCTTGTCTTTTGCTCTTCTGTAAATTATACTTTTGAAAGCCTGCCTTGTGACGTTTTCGTTAAGTTATATAAGCATGCCTTATACAAGTTAATGAGAACGACATAGAGGAACAATGAATCTCTTAATGAAAACGGTTATAACTGTCAGCAGATTTCATACTTTAAATGATAAAATGATGTTTTTCATTCAAAAGTGTTAAAATTTTAGTTATTTTTAAGAAGGTCCTTGAAGAATCCTATATCCTATCACATGTAATATTGAATGGTAAAATAATCCCAGATCACATATAGGTAGGGAAATTGTACTTGAATTCAAGAAACACATTTAATGGCACACTGTCATTGTTCCATAAAGATGCATTCACTATGCACTACGAAACAACCCAGTGATGGTATCTTTGGTAAACCTAAATAATGATAGTTTTTTGTCTTCATTATTGACAATATCTGAAATGTATCTAGAATTATTTATAGCTCAAAATTACTATCACTGTCCTGAAGACTATAGGGCTAAGAACTGGTCTTAAAAATCTACGTTAGGTAGGAGCGCCTGGGCGGCTCAGTCGATAAAGTGTACAACTTCAGCTCAGGTCATGATCTCCCAGTTTGTGGGTTCGAGCCCGGCGTTCGGCTCTGTGCTGACAGCTCAGAGCCTGGAACCTGCTTAGGACTCTGAGTCTCCCTCTCTCCCTGTTCCTTCCCCACTCACGATCGGTCTCTGTCTCAAAAATAAGTAAAGCATTAAAAAAAATTAAAAAAATAATTATAAAGAAATCTACATTAGGTAAGTATATTCAAAGATTGGATTCAAAGCCATCAACTGAGCCATTATACACATGAAAACTGGAAATGAGAGATTTGTGCACAGTTCATTATTCTCAATACATTTTTCAGTTGTACAATTTCAATTTTAGCTACTGTTACATGTAAATCAAATCATTTTTGTCCAGTTAGTCTTTACAAAGTACAAAGAAATTACTACGGTATTGCCAGCTGTTGCTATTGTAAAATAAGATGCATTTTGTATGCATTAATACCCCTGATGAGAACAGATGGAATTTACCCCTTGCACATTTTTTAACTATTAATTACTTCCATTTCTGTTGTGTTGTACATTGTGCACTTTCAAAGGGAACAAATCCAAGCTCAGATGGGGTATTTGCAGCTCACCTATACCAAGACTGTAAGTGAAATTTGGCTGTCATTTTAACTAACTCATTAGGATGCCTCTAAATTCATCATTACTGATGGCTGTTTTTTATAAAATTTATATAATAATGCTGTACTTTGCAAAATTAGAGATGACTTACCGTACTTATTAGTAATCATAGAGCTGATATATCTTCTGCTGGATTTAAAAGCAAAGCTGTCCATGGCCTAATTAAAGTATTAGACACACACAAAATTTGAAGCAGCTCTTAGGTTTTTTAATCATAACAAGGCAAACAGCTATCTTCTCTTAACTTTAACTTTTTGATAGAGTATCTACCAATGACATTAAAACATTTATTAATTTTTTTATGTTTATTATTTTTGAGAGAGTGACAGCATGAGTGGGAGAGGGGCAGAGAGAGAGGGAGACACAGAATCCGAAACAGGCTCCAGGCTCTGAGCTGTCAGCACAGAGCCCGACGCGGGGCTTGAACTCACAAACCATGAGATCTTGACCTGAGCCGAAGCCGGACATTTAACTGACTGAGCCACCCAGGCACCCCAGAACATTTATTTTTAGGTGTGAAGAAACAATTTGAAGCATATTCATAAATTAATCAATAACCAATAGTTAACATCTAATAACTCTACTAACTGGCTATTTTCTATTTCTATGTATCCAACCTAATTTTTATTTCAGAAAGATACAAATGACTACCAATGTGGTAAAAATATCAAGAATTGTTTTGGTTTTAGAAAGTCTTGTTTTATCTAAATTATTCCAGAAAGATTAATGCTTGTCAACTAGTCTTTAAAAAGTCTAGGGGTGCCTGGCTGGCTCAGTCAAAAGAGCATGTGACTCTTAATGTGGGGGTCATGCATTTGAGCCCCACACTGAGTACAGAGATTACTTAAAAATACACCCTTTAAAAATAGAAATAAAAAATAAAGTCTATAGAAGATCATATGGTAATTAAAAGGCACCCATCCACCCAATATATACTAACTGAACTTTGACAATGTCCTTGGCATCTTCCCTAGGCACTGGAGACATTTTGGCTAAAATAAACCTACAACATTGCTGTCTTCATGCATCACGCAAGGCGGGGAAAGGTCAATAACACATGGTTTCACAAGTAAGTAACACAGGTGGATGGTAATGATCTCAATGTTTTAAAATCAGGATATGAGCAAGTCCTAGAGGAATGGTGGTTACTTTTTTGAAATCTCACTAACTGGACACATACACATTAACCACGCCCTTACAATCTACAGGGATGGATCTTTGAGAATTAGCAAGAAAAACACACATGCCCCCACAACTATGTCTATATTATATATTTGTAGTAAAGTCCGTTAAGTGAAGCTGAAAATAAAGTTATTTATGTTCTTTGATAAAATGTTGAGTTTTGTGAAAATTAATGATGTTAGAGGTTTTGAGGGAGAGGGTATTAAAACTTTTCTCTAAATCTCCCATTCACAGCTCAAGCTGCCTTGAAGCCTTGAAGCACGTGGGCAAGTCTCACACCTTATTGCATTTTGATATTTTTTTTTCAAATGAATGACTGTAAAATGATAGCCACTCTATAATGACAATATCATGTATTCCAGAAGAGTTGTTAAGGGTTGTCTCAGTAATTCTTTCCATTCTCTTGAAAGAAAAGGGGTTATTGTTTCCATTAAACAGAGGAAAATTTTGCAAGCAACGAAGGCATTTTTTTTCCCTCTATCCCATAGCTGTAACTATTTGGCAGACCTGAGATTTACACTCTACCTCTACATGATTTCAAATATTATACTGCAGTATCCACCTTGAGCTATTTTACTAGCCCTGATGCTGGTCCTGAATTAGTGAACCTTACATTCATTTTCAAAAGTTTTGCCAATACTATAAAAAAGAATATTGAAAGTTCAGCTTAAAGTCCATACGTGTAACACAAAGCTAGGATCTAAGAAGCAAGATTATGCACCTCAAACATACTAAAAGAAATTAAAGAATAAAATCCCTCAAGAAGGCAAATGTACAAAGAATCTGTTCAAAAAACCCTTAACATTGGTAGGAATAGTTGTCTCAAGAACCAAACCCAGGTCACAAAATAAGCATACCTTTAAAATAGAAATTAACCAACAGTGGTGAACAAAGAAAACAAGAATAAAACCATAATCCATTTGATGCATATTATTGTATCCACTACCTGTGCATTATCTGGCCAATGATAATTTATATAATTAAAAAGCATGTTCGGCCTGGACTCTTACTGTAGGAGACACAGGCTCCGATGTGTCAAGCAAATGAGAGGCCATAATGACAACTCTCACAGGACCTTGATTAAGTGTCCCATCCTGCACCGACAACACTTATTGGGGTCTTCAGCCTACGTGCACCATGTGTTATCAGACTAACTTTTATATTTTTCACTGGACACTGTCAAAAAGGAGCCTATTTTACCAGAAAAGGCACTTAACCAGGAGTAAAGAGATCAGAATTCTAGTGTGATACTTCCAGTCACCCAGCTTAAAGCTCTTGAGTCTCTAACTTGAACAATATGTAAAATGAGAGGATTTGGTCTCAATGATCTTGGGAATCTATTACTTTCTCATTAAAATATATATCTGCATAAGCTATTACGTTTCTATGTACGTCTGTTTATATTAACGTATGCATCTCCAGTGGTTTTCCTAAAAACTAAAAAAAAAAAAAAAAGTTAACATGTTAACAGGTTAAATGCAAATTGATATATATTCCAATGTGGTGAAATAAGTTCGTGCAAGGAATTTATACTTAATGAATACACTTGGTTATATTTCTATTGTACCTTGTAACAGGATTTCATTTAAATCATGATGAATGCTTATGAGGAATGTGGTACAAATTAAATGACTATAGAGTAGAAACACCTGAAAAAGCTTATTAAGAGGCTGGGGTGCTCAAGGAAATAGGGACATAATTGAAGAACTCTTAATGTACATTTTATGAGCACATTTGTTCCTGCCGAGGTTCATAAAGCAGAAAAGTAGCCAATGCAATATCTCTATTTCTGAAAAACGGAAAGGATCCAAAAACACATCGGGCTATTACTATCTAATTTAATGACCATTGTGGCAAATGTCATAGAAACAATTTAAAAGGATCAAGTAGAGAACATTTCACATTTTGATTAAGGCAAATACAAGTTATTTCACAAAACTCATCACTATTCTTTAAAAAATGCTGTTTCTTTATTTCTAATACAAGATAATCACATCACATGAACAGTCCCAGAAAAGTCTTTGACAGTTTCAGGATTTGAGGGAAACGACGAACATATAATAACACCAGCCATTAAAAGGAACATGTACTTTCAACGTACATAATGCTAATTTAACCTTAGTTTCGAGAACACGAGTGTAATTTTTCCCTGAAAATTTTTGTGTATTGTTATTAAAGATCATGAAACATCATGGAAAATCAATGGACTATCTACAAATATAAATGTCAATGTTTGCAGAAATGAGGTTACATTATCTTGAAATATTTGAGTAAGATTCATGTAGTTCTCTATAAACAGTAGATCTAGTACTATTTAAACCCCACCTCTGATTTCAAACATTAGATTTGAAATTTTTTAGTAATATTTTGAATTTAAGGACACATGGGGTATTTAAGTTTTCTTCTTTGACTCATACTCTGGGATGAATATTAAATATACAAACAAGTATCCTTTTAAAAGGAGGCCCTTTTCCTACAGTTCATTAAAAAGACTTAATGAGAAGTTATATTTATCTTAAAAAAAAAAAGATACGCAGACAAGAAAGATACATCTCTATCGTCAATATACAGCTGGAACAAAAATACCTACAAAGTTCACTAAATCTTATGTCAAATATAAAAAGGAAATCTATTGACCTTGCAAAGAAAAAAACATTAAAAAAAAATTTTTTTTTAACGTTTATTTATTTTTGAGACAGAGAGAGACAGAGCATGAACGGGGGAGGGTCAGAGAGAGAGGGAGTCACAGAATCTGAAACAGGCTCCAGGCTCTGAGCCATCAGCACAGAACCTGATGCAGGGCTTGAACTCACGAACCGTGAGATCATGACCTGAGCCGAAGTCAGCCGCTTAACCGACTGAGCCACCCAGGCGCCCCGAAAAAAACATTTTTTAAACAAAATAAGCATTTTTGGTTTTTAAGAGTTATTGTTAATAGTTTTAGCCTATTTATTGCCTTTCAAATCAAACTGATAATAGGGGATATATACTAGTTTATATTCCTAACTTCTAAAAGCCCCTGGAAAGCAGCAGTAATATAAAGACCTTACCATTCACTCTTTTCAGTCTCACCAGCTTCAAGAAAATCAGCTCTGGGCTAATTTGGTTATTTGTTCCACAATGAGTTTATAATGGGAGAGCAAATGTGACCACATAAAGATCTAACTGGAACGGACTTTATCCATCTATTCCCAATAAAATTAAACACACCTGACAGCTAGATATGGGTCCAGCACTGCATTCCTACCTCTTTTATTGATGGCTCTCCCCTTCACTAAGAGATCTCACAGACCAAGTGTTAATAGGAGACACATCTAAGTTGCCTTCACCAGGGAGAAAAGGCTTTCCTAAATTCATCTCTAAACCTAAAATGCAATCAACTGCAATGGGCTGAATATCGGTTGCTAAAAAATGTCCACATTCTTATCCATGGTACCTGACAGAATGTTTCTTTCCATGGCCAAAGGGATTTTACAGAGGTGATTAAGCATCTTGAGATGGGAAGATTATTCTCATCACCCAGGTAGGCACACTGTAATCACAAGACGTGACCACAGAAGCAGAGTTACAGCACCATCGGGTCAGGAGCCAAGAAATGAGGGCCGCGTCTAGAAGCTGCCAAAGCCAAAGAAATGAATTCTCCCCTAGAGCCTCCAGAATGATTGTAGACTCCCTGATTCATTTCAATTTGCGATGCTAGAAGCCATTGTTTGTTGTAGTGTGTTACGGCAGCTATCAGCAATGTACACTCCAGCTAAGTGGCCAACTAAACCCAAAATGGGCAATTCAGACCCTGGTACTTTCACACATTTTCATGTTTCATTTGGGCTAAGACATTTCCGCACGGTTATCCTGATCATTAGAGAAAACCTTTGAAGAGGCACAAGTAAATCAAACAGCTACTCCTGTTTCATGATTTAAGTAAGTGCCTATTAAATATGTTTTTGCTTACAACCACTTAAGATCAGAGGACACTTTAGCATACCATCA
Source organism: Leopardus geoffroyi (assembly GCF_018350155.1). NCBI lineage: Eukaryota > Metazoa > Chordata > Mammalia > Carnivora > Felidae > Leopardus > Leopardus geoffroyi. The sequence goes on along the minus strand of NC_059327.1, from coordinate 11,466,689 downwards.
TGACAACAGCTAGGAAAACATACCTTGTTTAAAGGCTCCTCAGAATTTAGGGGAAAATGGTTGTAATGCTTTTTGATTATTTTTTTCTTTGTTGGTTGAAATAAATTAATATATTCCTATGTGAATTGTTTTTCCCCCAGATTTTTAGTTAAAGCTGTATTTTCAAGTATAAAATACAAATTACCAACAAATTTGTTGTTTATGTCAAAAAAACCCCTCAAAAAACAAATTACCAATTTTAAAACACTATTAGACTCAGCCATTGCCTTTATTGCGTTAAAGAACAGGTAACACCGATCAGATAAGTCTTTTTTGCAAAAATGTATTTTTTGGCACTATTTACTTAAACCAAATAGCTATCTGTTGCATGTTGATGTGCTAGGCCTTGTGCCGGACACAAATAGGTAAAAAGCCTGGTCCCTCCCCCTCACCCCCACCTTGGTGCTCACATGACTTTAGAGGAAGCCCCGGATAATCAAACAGAACGTCTACTAGAAGCGCTGACTGTTGGAGTTACGGCAATGAACGTTCACGTGGTAAGTGGACTGCAGCAATTGCTGGAACCATTATTACTCACAAGCATGACGGAAGAACCACTAGCCTTCATAAACTCCTGCCTGACTCCTAACAAGGAGGGACTGGCCCTGCTTCCAAAATCACATGTGGCTTGTGTGACTCCCAGAAGACAAGGATTACTTACGCTGCATTAAGATGTAATGTGTTTCTGTTTAACAAGCTGCCAATGCATCTGGGGTTGTGTTCGCCATGGCAAATGTCTCTCAGTGCTGATTTTCATCATTTAGGTTCATCAGTACCAACGACAACAAACGTGTCTAGCTCTTGCCACAAGTATTGTGAAAAATTCAAATACTAAACCCTAAGGAAGGATTTTCTTGAACATCGCTAGTTTTTTTTTTTTTTTTTTTTTTTACCATTTATTCAATTTTGAGAGATAGCGCATCAGAAAGGGAGGGGCACGGAAAGAGAGGGAGACACAGAATCTGAAGCAGGCTCCAGGCTCTGAGCTGTCAGCACAGACCCCGATGTGGGGCTCGAACCTGGGGACTGCAGGGTCATGACCCGAGCAGAAGTCTGGCACTTAACTGACTGAGCCACCGAGGTGGCCCTGAACTTTGTTACTTTTTGGCATCAATCTTAGACTCAACCAGAAATTAGCCTATTTTTCCACAAGGGAGGCGTGTGTAAATAATGCATTATTACATAAATAATAATTGTCAAGTAACTCAATTAAATATTTGTGTCATCTCTAAACTCTAAAACATTTCACTAACTATTTTATAGGTCTAAATTGCATTTTAAGACTGTTCCCCTAGATATTTTAATAAAATATTAGTTCTTATACTATGAAAAAATCTGACCTATACAATTAGTTCTGGAAAGATTCAGTTTCTCTGGTTATTTCACCAAAATAGGTATCTATTGTTTAAACATGAAGTGAAATTTAAAGTAAACTTTTAAAGTGTAACCATATGTTCAGGGGTGCTGGGTGGCTCAGTAGGTTAAGCGTCCAACTTCGGCTCAGGTCACGATCTCAGTTTGTGGGTTCGAGCCCCATGTCAGGTTCTGTGCTGACAGCTCAGAGCCTGGAGCCTGCTTCAGATTCTGTCTCTGGCTCTCTCTGCCCCTCCCCCACTTGTGTTCTGTCTCTAAAATAAATAAACATTAAAAAAAATAAAAATAAAGTGTAACTGTATGTTTAAAGAAGAGCAATGAAAACAAGCACAGTTTAAAAAAAAGGAATACTTCCAAATCTAAAGGTTTTTCTCTGTCACTGGGATGGCACCTTCCTAGTTACAGGGGTTTAACTGGACTGATTTGTTCTGTTTTCAGACACAAGTAGGAAACGTCAGGTTGCCAACCCTACAGACTATAAATGAAGATTGGCGTGTGCACATACCCACACACATACACATATTGTCACATGAAGAATAATTGTTTTTGTTTTTGTTTTTTCAGATGAACTCTAGAAAACACAGTCTGGGGATGACTGATTTCTGATGCTAATTGCTGTTCTGCGCGTATCATACTCTTCTTGGTCCAGACAGTTATGACAGAAGAGGAGCGACTTCCATAACCAATTCTGGCATGAGAGATGCGATGCTGGGAGATGATGTGGAAAAATACGGACCAGACAGTTCATCCATCATTGATCACAAACCGAATGTATTATTCCAAAAACCACAATTCAAGTCATAGCTTATTCCTGTTAAACTACTTCCTCCTGTTGCTGTTTTGCTTTTTACGGAGTATTTCCACACCTTTCTAAAACTGGACTATTAAACTAAGACCAAGCTCTACAGCAATTAGTGCAATGGAATGCTCTAGAGTCCACCTTTTCTTGAAATATCCAGTTCCACAAACTGCACACAGATGACCCATTTGCACTAGGAGATTATGAACATTACCTAAAAGATCCAGTTTCATTCAGAACCACATTTGTGATTCTTTTCTCCTTCATAAATATATTAACATTTGATGAGCATTCAGTACATGATTATATTTGGGCTGTGAAACATAAAATAGTATTTTAAGCATGGATTTTTATTTATCTGATAAAATGTAGTACAGCAGTCAAATATTTAACAGTATTTTTATTAATACTTTGCAAGCATAACTTAAACATCAACTTATATTACATTCAATATGTATTTTTCCTACTGTATCTCAGGAGTCTAACACTCAAGATTTTGCTACGCATTTTCCCTTTTCAGTAGTCAAAGGGACAGGTCACCATCCCTTTACCAGTGACCAACTAGGTGTCAAAACAGTAAAATGTATTCAGGATATTTTCACAGGAAAGCCAGTGATTGCTTGATTAAATGAATTAACTACCAAAATTTGCCTAGCTGCCTAAGTACACACTTGAGCATTTTTCCAGAGGATGTGGTAGGTTTCATTTATTCAACCAAAGTTTATTTCGTGTACATGATATAAAAGGCAATCCATTAGGGACTAAAATTTAAAGACGGGGTCAAATACACATTTATTTGGAGGCTTATGGGGAATTCAGACTGGTAGTCTCACGATCCCATCATTACAGAGTGCAGAACCGAAAAAAAACATAGCATTCTAGGCAATGAGAATTTGGGGAAGAAGGGATCAGAAATGGACATCTAGATGATGAGCAAATTAAAGTAGCTGAAGAAAAACAATCTGAGTGGAATAAAAACTCACAGCAGACAAAAGGACACATGCAAATGTCTGTGAGGGAGAGATCAAGTGAGGCATTTCTGGAGTGGAAATAAGAGTCTTTTAGCCTGGCTGAAATACAGTGAGCAGGAGAGAGTCAAAAAACGTAACTTGGATGTTAGCAAAAGCTGGATCTTCGTGGGCATGTGAGAAATATTAAGAAATGTGGTTTAGACTATAGGCAACCAAGGCAATGCACCATATTTGAGAGAATGATTTCAACAATCAGAGTTGCACCCCGGCAGTGTGGCAAAGGAAATGGAAATCATCCCAGCCAAGAAAGCACTGGCCTGTAGTCACTGCAGTGTCTACGGAGGCATTTACTTCCATGCCATGTCCCCTCAATCTGCTACATGGTTGGCAACACGATGAAATAAAGGGATGGCATCAGCTACCTTTAAGACATGATGGAGTTCCAGCTTCCCTGCTACTGCTAATTTCCATTAAAATAAAGCAAAATAAATGAATAAATCTGAATTTTTTGCCATCCTTTAATGTGTATTAATACTCCCAATTTTCTCAGTGATAGCTTCATTGTTTCATTCTTTTCATTTATTAACAAGACTTTAAGAACTATACTTTATTAAAAGAGAATATTAGAATGTAACCAGTATTTCTAGAACCTGTTTTTCGTAACGGATAAAATAAGGAACAGGGATGATAAAATATCTATCTAAAACTGTATAGTTTGGGGGCACCTGGGTGGCTCAGTCTGTTAAACATCAGACTCTTGGCTTTGGCTGAGGTCACGATCTCACGGTACTTGAGTTTGAGCCCTGTATTGGGCTCTGTGCTGACAGCGTGGAGCCTGCTTGGGATTCTCGCTCTCCCCTCTCTCTCTGCCCCTTCTCTGCTCATGCTCTCTTGCTCAAAACAAACATTAAAAAGACAAACAAAAAAAAAAAAAAACAAAAATGTAATCTCCAGGATATTAAAAAGAAAACTGTAATTTTAGTAGTTTAAAAACTAATGTGTTTAACTGTGTTTACATGTTTTGTCTTTCTAAATTTCTAGGTCACACCTGTTATCACTCTTCAACTCCAACTCAATAATATATTTTTCTTATTGAGAATATAAATAGAAATTTAAAATATTCTATTTTAATTTTACATATGTTTTGTGTTGTACTTATCAAGATCATAATTTCTTTAACTCTGAAACTTGACAGAACTTTTGCTGACATCTCTTAGGCTCTCGACAAAAAATAAGCCTCTCTTTTATTTACGCTTCTTTGGGCAGTCATCTGAGACCATAACTACTGGACTAGGACTTAAAAGGGCATACAACACAAGTTCCTCAGGTGTCCTAATATTATTGATGCCACTCAAATTTATCATCTAGGACACTTTTGCAAGAGGGTATATACCTTACAAATTCTGAGTCTTCTGTTGCCATCAACTTTTTTTTTTTTTTTTTTTAAGTTTATTTACTTTGAAAGACTGAATCCCAAGCAGGCTCCGTGCTGTCAGCACAAAGCCCATCAGGGGGTTAAAACTCATGAACTAAGATCATGACTCGAGCTGGTATCAACAGTCATCCACTTAACTGACTGAACCACCCAGGCTCCTCTGCCATTAACATTTTTGAAAGGTTCTTAAATGTTAGGAGAGCTTAAAAAAAAAAATAGAAGAGGAATCAAAAGTTCCAAATATCCTAACTTACCAAGTACACTACCCTAGTAAATACCAACTCCTGAATAAATTCTCGAATAAATTCACATTTCTGCCTGTGTCAGCCTCTCCTCCACTGATTTACTTGTCAATTTATCTACCGTCGTGCAGGTCTGTTTGTGCATTTCCAAAAGGGTTTGATATACTTTATAGAAATACATTTAGTTCAACAGATAAAATGCAGAAAGGAGTAGAAAATTGACAAGGAGAAGCAGGTTGTGTTCCGTTGTAATGGCAACAATAAGCCACATGCTAGGGGCTTGCCCATTTGATTATGCCCAAGCCCCAATCCTTTTCCTGCAATCATTGATTTCACATATCAGACAGTCTTACATTAGGAATTGTTATTTGTTAGTTCCAAGGGAAAAAAAAAATCAAGAAATTTAGGCCACAAATCTCACACTTTCTTTTTACTTATTATATTTTTAGTGATTGTATTTATTTCTAACTTTTATAGTCAAGAGGTGATACTGATAATCTTCACTTCTAAAAACAACTTCAATACATTGTTCTCCATTTTTCAAGCCAGATGGTATTGCAACAGTATTTTTCTAATGAGGTATAATGAAGCTAGTAAAAAAAAAATCTGTCTGTCAGAGTAAAGTTATAAACAACAGAAAATTCATCTTTTTATCCTCAAACAAGTGCCAGTAGGAAATGTATTTCTGATACCTTGAAAAAAAAAGCCAAAGATTTTCAGGGTGTTAATCAAGGATCATTGCTAGATGTGATCCTTCATTACTGATGAAAAGAAAGACACATAATTTTCTTACAATTTCCTTTTGAAAATGAGGAATCAAGATCACTCAGGAAAAAATAACTTTTCAGCTCCATTTGTCCATTCCTTCTATCTTCCATGTCCTAGATTTATCAATTTCTATTTATCTATATTTAACCCACTATCCACTAAGACAAGGTCTTTAAAAATATATATTCACATTTAAGCAATTATAGTAACATTTATGTATGTGATGGCTCCAATAGCTCTGCTTCCTAGAACTAATGATTATATCCTATGCTCACCACTGAAATTCACCACCCACAATACACCAATCATCTCCGACTAGCCAGATTGTCCTGTTTATCATCTTATACCCCTCTAATATATCTTATGGACTGCCATCCATATGCACTTCAAACACTTTCAACTATTCATGTCACTAGCTCCCAGCAAAGAATATATTTCACTTTTGCAGTATGGTCCCTACATACATAAAGAAATGGTTGTACATACTTGTCTTCTCAGTAGTTGCACAGAAATGAGTCAGGAACTTAGGATGACATAAAGATATCTTTTATCTAATCATTACGTATAACGGTACAGAACAACATCAGATAGATCCTTCTACAAGGTTTCCCAAGACAAACAGTATCATATAGGTATCAAGTGATGATGAAAAAGGGAGAGGAGTTTAAATTTGAATATGGCCATGTAGCATGAGTAGCTGTCAGCTCGAGTGAATAAAGAACACAGACTACTTCAAACAAAAACAGGGTCAACAACAATGTATATTTGGCAATCATTTGAGAAATCATCTTGACATTTTATAGACGAAACTGTTGGCAAAGTGTTCAAGCATTTTATAAATGAACAACGTCTGGAAGATAGTTGGGACTTTGGAGACAAACTTAAAATACAAGACATTCAGAAAAAGATATCCAATAGCTTTTGTCACGAAATTGTTTTTATAACCAACACTAAGAGAAAATATTGATTTCTACCATAAGTCTTCCTTTATACTATTAATTGGCCTTTAGCATTAGGTAAAATGTTTTGCTGCAAACTTTACACAAAATATGAAAAGTTCCACATTCGCACCAAAATACCCTATGGCTTTGAAAACGATTAATTGCTCAAATGTGTGCCATAATTTAGTGAAATGGGAGAACGTATTATGAGCCACCTTTATGCTTCTGATTAATAGTTAAGTGCTAATTGTGAAGTAGGAGAGCCCATCATCTTGAATACCATAATGATGGATATCCACCATCTAGTTACAAGACCATTACTGACAGCCAATTGTGACTCTGTAAAATCTCACACCATAGAATAGAAACAATGTTTAACATTTAGGGGATGTCTATCAAGTGCTAGGCTCTCATTCATATTTCACAATAGTTCACTGAAGTAGTTTATTATTGATAACTTTATTTTAGAGAGGAGTACAGTTAGATATCGTACAAGTTAAGTGAACTGCCTAACATCTCAACTGGTACAGAGTGGATCCAGGGTTTGAACTCAAAGATAGTCCCTATTCAACAAGGACATTACAGTTATTCTGCTAAAACTGCAAAACTACAAAAAATAAATTTTCCATGATTAAAATCATTCTCCCAAGACGTCTGTTTCAGAGTGTAATTGGTCAAGCCTTATAGAATTCTGTAGTTGTTCAGCGACCACAGGGAAATATAATGTTAAATAATTCAAGGCTCATGTTAAATACAAGGACCCGTATAAAGGACTATGCAAGTAATGTTAGTTTTTTAAAAGACATGTTTCATGCCTGTAATGTAGGTACGATTAGCACTTTTGATAAAAGCTGTAGACAGCATCTTCACAAGATCAGAGCCAAAGTTCATGAAAACGCACTATGCATGGTTGGGCAACATTACATTCCTGCAGCCCATCAGCTTTCTGCCAGATTGATCCAGAGCCTCAGATGCCAAACAACTGTCTTCAATGCTTCAATCCTGTGGCAACAGGCTATTTCCTCTGGAGTAATGATTACCAGTTGATTTGATTTGCATTATTGTTTTTTTTTTTTATTTTTAACATTTATTTATTTTTGAGACAGAGAGAGACAGAGCATGAACAGGGGACGGTCAGAGAAACGGAGACACAGAATATGAAGCAGGCTCCAGGCTCTGAGCTGTCAGCACAGAGCCCGATGCGGGGCTCGAACACACAGACCGCGAGATCATGACCTGAGCCGAAGTCTGATGCTTAACCGACTGAGCCACCCAGACGCCCCTGATTTGCATTATTGTTAATGTCGAAATTTCCATATTGCAATGGCATTACCTCTTATTGCTACTGAATTGCTAAGTGTTCACCCTCAAGGGTGACAAGTACACTGTTCAGTCTCTTTAATGCCCCCCTCTTTTCTATAAATAAGTACTATGCCCAATGTGGGGCTTGAACTCACTATCAAGAGTTATGTGCTCAACTGACTGAGGCAGCCAGGCACCCCTCTGTTTTTCCTCTTTAATCTATTGCATGTGGTACTCTGAATCGAACAAAAAAGACTACGTGAAATTTCCCCCAAAATACCAACAGACACCCTTTCAAAACCAAGGCCCTGTAGTCTTTGTGATTCAGGATTTCTGAACAGCATTTTAATGCCCACAGTATATGCACTTTTAAACAATTTTGTTAAGTGCCACCCGAAGATAGCAGATAAGCCTAAGTTAACGTTATTTACTCTACAATATAGCATTCAACACTCTAAGTCAGAAGTATACTATTCATCTAATTTTTAATTAAAGATGCACAGAGAGTACCTATTTCCGTAAGGACGTACAGAGAGTTATTTAATTCGATTTAATTTCAAGTTCAGGCATCGTCTAACTTTTCCATGAGAAATACAGTTCTATCCTGTATACAGAGCATCATCAGATGACAACAAACCAAACCCGTGGCTAAAGACACTTTTGTCCACAGTAGTCTTATGAGGTCAGAATTACATAGCTTCTCATATTTATGATCATTAGTCTGTGTTGCCTCCAGGCATAGACTAATGAAACTCCTTGCTCCTGGTAACACATATCAAGTTGCTAGAATGTACAGCAGAAGGAGAAATGAAATATAAATGTATTTAATGCACACTGTGAGCAGCAGGTTATCAAACACTCTCACTCCAAACAAAACATTTATTTTTGTTGTCCCTCCCTACCCTGAGGGATACCTCAATGTCATTGGATCACTACCTCAATTTTCACTTAAAAACTTAAACAAACAAAGCCTTTTTTGCTACAAGTATGATTGAACTCTCTACTGTTTAACACAGAGAATGGTGTGTTCTTAGAGTTGCACAATTTAATGGGTAATTTTTTTTTCTACCAGGTCTTTATTATTTAATTTTCATTTCTGGATAAAATCATGGGAAGTTTTAAACCAGTCTCAAAAATATGCAGAATCAAAAATAGAAACCAAATATGAATACCAGAACAACTCTTTCAAGTCAGTTACCATCTCATCAATTGCTTTTCAATTAATTTTGCATGTGGGTTTATTAACGAAACTGACAAACCAAAGTCAGGACATCAAAAAACTGTTTTTCAAAAACAGGTTTTAGATACGTGGACTCTTTCCTGAGTGAGCCCTCATGAACAATCCTGAGTTTGTGTATGAATATGTTTTTGATAACATTTTAAGCTGCTGGAAACAGCACTGGTGAGATCTAAAATTAATCCAACAAAATCAAGTGAGGTCTACGAGATGACATTACAAATTTTACAAGATCAACGCAAATCTAGAGGGAGACCAGTTCAGCTGGACAATTCTTATAAGACAGTATTAGAATGCAAATTGCTTTGAAAAACTGGGAGAGCCATCAGAAGTAAATGTGCTGGTCCATCTAGATACATGTTGAGAGAGAGAGAGAGAAAAAAAAGAAAAAAAAAACACTATGCAAATCCCAGGGGCAAATAAACAGAATGGTGTCCAGCTCACGCTAAAAAGGCTTGAAGTTAATTCACAGGTTTATATAGGATTTTAAATCTTTTCTACTTACCTTGCTTTTCTGTTGGCTACTATGTTGTAAAAGTATTTACTCACACTAGGCCTGACTCACCCAAGAGAGACAAGATTATATTGTCTAAGAGAATAAGTTTTGAAACATCTATTGAATATACATGACAACCAAATGTGCTTAAAAATCTTAGAAGTATCTAACTAGATTAACTTCAAATATGGACTATGCTTTCAAGGTAAAGGAGCAACCCTCTTGTCCATGTAACGTTTTTTATTTTATTATTTTATTTTTTTTATTTTTTATTTTATTTTAATTTTTTGCCACGTAAGAATGCTAATCAAGTTGTTGTAAAAATAGCCACACTCTAAATACATAGTAATTCTGACTCAGGTTAGGTTCAACCATAGGTAAAACTGTCTATGTCTCACAAAACCAGTGATCTCCAATACTTCAACATAATATGTTAGCTCCCTCAAGTCTTAATCAGAATCCAAAGATTTTTGACTTCTTTCCCCTTGAGTAGGCTTCTCGCCCAGTTCAGGGTTTGAACTCATGACCCTGAGATCAAGAGTAAGATACTTAACCAACTGAGCCACCCATACACCTCCCTTAAGACCAATGTTTAGAAATAAAGAGAAAGAAAGCTTTCTTATGGCTACTACATGCAGCCTATAGTATTTGCCCCCACAGTGTCGTTTGCCACAGCAGGCTTTGCTTATGGTTACATAGCAAATGATCCTTCACCGTCATTGCATGTTGACGTTCTAACTCCTAGAACTTGTGAATGTGATCTGGTTTGGAAATAGAGCCTTTGCACCTATAATCAAGTTGAGTTCATTTTGATTAGAGTGGCCCTTAGTCCAATGACTGGGGTCACTATGAAAACAACTAGAAGCAGACAGACGCACGCACACAGGAGGACACCACGTCACAATGGATGCAGAGTTTTACATGTTGCACCTACAAGCTGAGCAACACCCGAGATTCCTGTCAGCCACCAAAGCCAGGGCAGAGCCACAGATAAGACCCTCCCTCTGAGCCCCAAGAAGGAACTAGTTATAATGATAGTGTTCTCAAGGACAAAAGTCTTCAATTAAGCTAAGAATGAGTTTCTGTTGTTTTAAACTCCCAAAACTTGTGTTACTTTGTTAGGGCCACACTAGGAAATGCATTTGTCAAGAGCACCTTCACCAGAAGTACCCATAAATACCACAGTTATCTTCCCCTGTGGACACCTTATCTCACCCAGCAGAAGCTCCAAGAATAAGGTAGCACTGTCACTTGCTATGTCCAATCTTGTTCTGTGGAGCCCTCAATATCTGTAAGACAATCGTATACCACAGGGAAGATGATGATCCCCCCATCCTTCTTTACGCTCTGTTAGATGGGACCAAAGCAGTGGTCCTTGTGCCTCAACTGGTTTACAGGTTATGGACTAGATGTTTGTATCTCACCAGACTTCACGCGTTGAAATCCTAAACCCCCTGCCCCAAGGTGATGATCTACAGATAGAAGTGGGGCCTTTGGGAGATAATTAGGTCATGAGGGTACAGGCTGCATGAACAGGATCAGTGCCCTTACAAAAAGGACCCTGAAGAGCTCTCTCACCAGAAGACAGTTATCAATTCAGACCCTCGCTGGACACCCACTTGGCTAGTGCCTTGGTCTTAGACTCCACAGCTTCCAGAACTGTGAGAAATCAGTGATTGTGGTTTACTCCACCACGTCCATGGCATATTGTTACAGTAGTGCAAATAGACTGTCTACATATTGCACCAATGAAAAGACCCCTTCTGTTTTTGTTTTGCTTGCAGTTCCCTTTTCCCTGAGAAACATAATCAACAGTTGGTAGGTGAACTGAAGGATGGCCACCATGTGATCTGCAGAATTCACCCTTCCCTATGTATCTGATTTTTTCTTTCTCTTGAACAAGCACTTATTTCATAACCCATAGGAGCCCAGGACTTATATTGGCAGCAGGGTGGTGGTGGGGATATGGAATTCTCTTCTAGAAATATATGGGTGTGTTTGAGTCCTAGAGCAAATACAGTCTAAGCTCGAGCTACCAACCAACCATTTCTAGCAAAATCTACTAAATTTCTGCTTCACAAGTATTCTCGAGTTCTTAAATATCTGCTGTATTTATATAGAAGTAGAAAGAGATGCAGGTATTTATTACAGAGATGGCCAGTATGTGGAATATACAGGAAGAAGGAAAATACCTTATGAGAAACAAAAAGGTAGATTTTTGGCTAAATATGTAGGGAATAGAAAATACATTTTGCATTAACTACCAGAGTAAAACAAACAAACAAACAAACAAACAAACCCACATATGGATGAAGAATAAAAGGATACATCAAGCATGTCTATCCACACCCAAGCAAAGCTAATATGATTCCTATAAAATTCACTAAGTCACACATACACCAACATTGAGGCTCACACAGCATGTACATGATTGTAAAAATAACTTCAAATGTAACACTGAAAGGATTTAAGTATTCTTTACGTCGGAGAGGAAATGAATAGCCTGTCCCAAAAGATGTCACTTTGGCATGTGGATTATTTTGAACTGCAATCAAAACCTACACCTTAGGGAAAAACTTTGACCTCTCCCTTAACTGCGAATCGTAACTTAGGCCAGTTGTACTGAGACAGCTGTCACCTGGGGCAACTGTTTTGATCTAAAAGACCTACATACCTGGTGGGGCAAACATCTAATCAGCAAACATCTGTTCTGATCTTCCCCCAAATCGCTCTCCTCCACTTTGAAGGCCCAGCTCCTCGGGTCCCCATCCCATCCCTCACTTCAGGAAAGCTCCTAAGCCTAAATTGCCCAGGTTGCCTTTGGGTCTCATATTTTTATGGGAATCTCTTTCGGACGAAATTTGTTTTTCTCCCGTACAACTATTTTATGTCAATTGTTAAACCTGTCAAAGAAGCTGGAAGTGAAGGAGGGAAGATTTTCCCACTGTTACAATACGGAAGCCTTAGTAAGACGCAGAAGTCTGTGAGAGATCGAGTCTAGTGAGGGTGAAAAAGCCAATTTTTTCTTTTTCTTAACTCCAATATGAGGATGATTTTCACCATCAAATACACTTGGAAACAGACCTGAATGGAGACAGCGCTCCGGATATTCTAATAAACTGAGAGACGACAGCTTGATCAGTAAGCTCAGCTGACAGTAACCTGGGAGTTTCGAAGAACAGAAAGCTTGGCAAATGGCCAGTGCTGCGGAGATCCAACTTGAGTTTATGGTTGTTTGGACTGCACGCAGCTCCAGAAACACCATGCCTTTATAGGCCTTCACACCTCCTACTCCCGTCCTTGTGCGAGGGACAGGTCTGCCTTGCTTGTTCACATTATCTCCCTACAAGAGCTCCAGGGTTGAGGTGGAAAAGCCCTCACTGTTAAATCAGATGCTGGGCCGGCAAAGAGAATCACTCTTGACTCTTAGGCACGAACCTTGTGAGGTAGTGGAGTTTATTTTAAATTACAGCTTCGTTAATGGAAAATAACTTACTGGAGCAAGAAGGTGCTATTAAAGACAAATAGAATCATCATCAGGTTGAGACCGATTGGTATAAATGTTAAGAAAATAACCGTATAGATTAATTGGACTTAAAAGTTGTAATTTCCTGGAGTATCTCCCAAGTAGTCCAGTTCCCGGTCAACGACTGTGTAATAAATACAATCGCCAAGGGCATTTGCAGGAGAGGGACTGGTTTCACCCTAACTGAAAACACTAACAGGTAATAAAAGAAAAGGCTATCTGGCCATGTCACCGCCTAAGAAATAAGGAATAAACAATAATGATATAACAAACCATTAGGCTAACTCAATATGAACATAAGGTAAACATTTTTATTCTGTATCATAAATATGCCCTTATTCAATGGAAATTAGCTCTGAATAGCTGTTTAAAAGCTAATGAGTCTTAGCTCTGCTTCAGTGAGGTTTATCCTCTCTAAAAGGATCCTGCCATTGGGACCATGCCAGCAGGAGTTAATTAGGCCTTCTGGCCTTCATAATATCAAGAGAAGGAAACAGTTTATTGTGCTCTTTAATGAGCACTTCATTTCTTAACTTTAATATATTTTTTTTCATATTTTTGGCATATTACACGTAAATAGGTGTAGCTGTTGCTTAAATACCATTTCAGAATGGTAAGAAAAGTTACCTAATTTTGGTCTCTTGTAGATCATTTTATTTAACTGAATAGCCTTATTCAGAAATATTAATGTGTGGGATCACTGAGAGTTTTCATGGGCACAGCACACTAGGGCACAGGGAAAACAATTTATACAACCACCACATGAAAACAATTCTGTGTCCTCAAGACAGAGAAGTTAGGGGCAGGGGGAGGGGGATGGGGGATACTCAGCTTCTCTTCATTAAGGTGCAAAACCTGTTTCACCATTTTCTAAATGCAGAAGAGATGCATAAAACATGTCTTGTGACTACAGACCATAATTAGCTAGGTGCCAAGGCTGTCTGTTTTAATAAGTACATAAATAAGTAACATTTATATTAGTATTTTATGGCTATTGCTGAGGTGAATTACAAGGAACTTCTCTCACATGGATTTTCTCTTCTACTTATATGCCATATAGATATAGACACTGTAAATGCCTTGAACAGATTCCTCAATATTTTCAAATATACTAACGGGTAAAATTAACCTATAGAATTGTATTATCTTTTGTACTAGGAGATCTTAAGAAATCGTTCCCTCACTGCTAGTCTTGGAAGACATGTTTAAAGAAATGGATCCTGTATTTGAGCGTGTACAGAAAAACCTCGCCAAGTGAGTAATTTCAGTTCTACACATAAGAAATCCTGAGTATTCACAAAATTGTTCAAAGCTTGGTAAGAATGCTCATTATCAAAGTATTGTTAATATTGAAAAATGATAGTAACTTAATAGCTCCACACTAGCCAATGGTTCAATTATGGTACACTCATAAGGCAATATGATGAAGCCTTACAAATGAGGTTGAGAAGAGTTATTACTAATGGAAAACTGTAAATACATCTTAAACAAAAAGGAGGTAAATAACTAAAAATATACAATAATCCAATTTTATAGAAGAACCACCAAAAAAAAAAAAACCCAAGAAAATTTTCATCATACACAAACAATGTAAGTATGTTCAGAAAAATATATGCAGTGGTTTAGACCTGGGAGTTGGTATAGGCTATCAATTCCTTTTTTTTTTTTTTCTTTTCTTATCCTATGCTTTCCCCATTTTCTTAAGTCAAACCCATAGTGCTATGATAATAAAGCAAATTTTTTTTCAACTTTGATAGAGTATACATGATTTCTAACTGTCTTGATCAATGTATATAAGATCACAGAGTATCATAAAAGAGTTTTCTTCTCTCTGGTTCTCAAAAAACTCAAAAAATTTCCCCCCCCCCAAAAAAAAAACCCTCAAAAAATAAGAAAAAAAATCAAAATCAAAAAACTCACAAAGTTTAATTCTCTTTGGTTCTCAAAAAAACCAAAAAAAAAAAAAAAAAAAAAAACACAACAACAAAAAAATGGAGTTCTTATGTTACCATCCAGAAAATGGAGATCTCATACATACATGAGTATTTTCTGTTTAAGCTGGTTTTAAAAAGGCAAAGTAAGCTCATCCTAGAGGTTTGGTTCAAAAAAGGAAAACTGAGCTACATTTAGCAAAATTCATCTCTTAGAAGAGTATTTTAATTTTCATTTTAGAAATCGTAGCAACAACAGCATAGTTTATAAGGAGAGAGTTCTGGCTGAAAGTAGAAAGACTCCAGAGTGAAGGGTAAAAAATAGCATGCCACATAACACAAAACGCTTAATGTAAAGACAAAAACAACTTACAAAACATTCCCTCTGACAAGAGATTTGTGACAAACACAAAGAGGAGGCAAACTAATATAGTCCGAAATGTGTTAAAGGATAATGTATGCTTTCAGTTGCCACGCTTCGATTTTATCCGGTCACAAAAAGTGTCTTTGTGTAGCTGTTTGCTAACAAAGATGTGTTGAAAATGTTGAGACATGTTTAGAAATATACGTATGTATTTTGTGTCTGTGTTTTGGCCTTAGGTAGCTACAGAACTGAACTGAAACAGCCAAGGCAAGGATGGTTCAGGATTTTGTCTCTTCAGGGATCAATTTAGGTTCTGCCATGCTCAAGTTAACCATAATAAACCAACCCATCAAACTCTGCCTACCCAGTTGCCATAGTCAGACAGGTGATTGAAGTAAAACCAAGAAGCATTTCAGCCACGGTTGCCTTCCAGTATGGGAGAGAGACAGGCAAAGAGGCACACAAAGACAGATACACTAGACAGGAAGAGAGCAGCTGTTGTTCCTACCAGTTACTTACATGACACAATTAAAAGCACATTCAAAATGGCCTCTCCCTGTTGACACTGGGTTGCAATTTCACCAAGTTTCTCAACCGTGTTCACTTGGAAACTCGGTGCTATAGGTCTTACGTTAACTCAAAGTTCAGGAGGTTTTTCAGGTTACCTTTTAACTGGTTTAAGCAAACTTGCCTTTAATTTATACTGCTATACTATGGGGAAGACACTGAAGAAGGTGGTAGAAATACAAGTAACATAAATACAGCACACCTCTTGCTTTCAAGAGAGCTCACAGACTGATGGGAAAGACAGAACGTGGCCAATTAAATACAGCCACTGCTGGGGAGAGAGTTGCAACCTCAGTGTCCAAATGGGGCTCTGAGGAGAAGCATCACGGAGAAAATTCGTCCATCAAGTGTTTTAGGGAACTGTAAGTAATGCAACACAACTATAGGATGAGTACTGCATCAGTAAGCAAAATGTGAGAGGAAAAGCTAACAGGAACCAGACTTTAAGAAAAACAGAAGTTTTTCTCCTTAAAGTCATCCAAAGAAAAAAAAAAGCTTTTAAATCAGTGTCTGTTCATTATCTTCTAGTAGTGTGCCTTTTCCTTGTGATTCCAATTGACGAAATGATTCATAATGTATTTCCTAAAGAAAAAAGTGACATGGAAAATGGCTGCCCACAGGATATCTAAAGAACAAAACACCAACATGAATGATGTTTCGTTGCAATAAGGTCTGTTTTTTTAAAAATAATAAAAATGATCACTAGCACATCTGAAGGAGTTCAAATATAATGGATCTAAGAATAACATGTTGTATTTAAAAACTCATTAAGTAATAATCACATACAATATTTTATTCTACTTATTTTTCAAGTATCTAAAGAAATACAGAATCAATATATATTCATAACTATTCTATTACCAACACAATGTTTTTTTAGCATATTGGATATACATGCATACCCTAAATGTTATTGCTAAGAATTCAACTTAAAACTCAAAAAAATTCAAGGGGCGCTTGGGTGGCTCAGTCAGGTTAAGCATCTGACTTTGGTTCAGGTAAGGATCTCACAGTTCTTGAGTTCTAGCACCATGTGGGGCTCCAGCTCAGAGCCTGGAGCCTGCTTCAGATTCTATGTCTCCCCCTCTCTCTGCCCCTCCCCCACTTGTTTGCAAGCAATCTCTGTCTCAAAAATAAACATTAAACAAAAAACTTAGAAAATTCAAACACAAAATTTTAACTTTAAGTAATTTTTTAATGTCTATTTATTTACTTTGAGAGAGAGAGGGGGAAGGAGGGGCAGAGAATGGGGGAGAGAGAATCCCAAGCCAGCTCTGTATCGTCAGCACGGAGCCCAATGCAAGTCTTGATCCCACGAACTCTTAGATCATGACCTGAGCTGAAATCAAGAGTCATACACTTAACCAACAGAACTACCGAGGTACCCCATCCCTAAGTTTTAAATCTAAATTGATTATTTTTGCATACAGGATATAAAAATATTTTACGAATATTGAGCAATATTTTGCTTCTCCTTCAGCAGGTACCAAACAAAAAAATGCTTATAAAAATTTACAAAAACTCAAAGCACAGTTACACCATCAATGGCCATTTAGGCCACGTTTTAAGTTTCTGAAAAGTTAGACGTGTGTAATTATTATCAAACTTAAGGTTTAAACAACATCAAATAAGCCTTAGTTCAGAATTAATCTATATTATGACATTAGCTTTGAATTTTGTTTGTACACAATGTACCTATGAAACAAAGTATCAAAGTGGTTTGGAAATAAGCATTCTTACTCAAACATAAAGCTGTGGTTAGAGTTACAGAGAACAGTATGGAAGTGAAGGACGTTCTGTGAGAAGAAATTGCTTTTCCATTCACACTGTGGTTTTAAAAATCATAACAATAATGTATTCAGTGATAGCATCATACATACTTGCCAAAATTCTTGATTTTGGGAGCATGAACAGTGCCCTACTTTTGTGTCAGGGAACACCACCTCACCTAGGACTGCATTTTTCCCACTCCCACTTCCAGTGAGTTTATTTCTACAGCAGGAAATTCTCTAAAATAGAGTAAAAACGGTTTCCAAAAAGAACTCTTACTTTTGATAATGTTTGACAATATGTA
Organism: Leopardus geoffroyi; assembly: GCF_018350155.1. NCBI lineage: Eukaryota > Metazoa > Chordata > Mammalia > Carnivora > Felidae > Leopardus > Leopardus geoffroyi. Next base: position 11,448,623 of record NC_059327.1, on the reverse strand, counting down.
CTGTCCCCATTGAGGTACACACACCAAACTGTCCAAGAGCCTTCCAAAAACCCATTGCTTGTGCTTTAACTTGGCATTCAGCACATCCAAAATTACTGTACAAAATAACTTTAAGACTCAACTCCCTCCACTTACCACTCAAGGAAGGAGTCATTGTTATTCCTGTGTCTCTGTTCACACTGTTGTCGTTGACTGTAATACCCTTTGAACTACACCCTCTCCTTCTGTCCAGACATCTACACCTACCACCATCAAGCACAAGTTTTCTAGCGATGGAAATTCTATTCTTCCTTCAAAGTCAAGCACAAGAGATGACTTAATTTCTGTAAGGACTTCTTTGTCATCTCCTACTTCATATCAAATTGCCCCCCAGCAAAGGTTCCCCCTTACTTTTCCATTTTCTGACTTTTGTAGTACCTGTATCTCAGTTAATTCTCTTCAATCTTGCCTTTCCTACCCAATGGTCGAGACCTGAAAGATACTACACCAATGTCCTAGTGAAAAGCACAGACATCACGTGTACCTACACGCTACTCGACATCTTTTATATAATGTGCTAATATGCCTGGTAAGCTGTTTAACCTTTTCAGTCTCCTTTTTACTCTTACACATGTGATTAAGTCTATCATAAAAATACTATTATGAACATTAGGTTAAATGAAATATTGCACGTAACTAAAATGCCTGAAACAAAGCAAACACGGGGAAAAAATAGTTACGAGCTCAAAGTATTGGCTACATTATCCATGCAGATTCATCGTGTGAATCTTCTATGAAACCTAACATAATGGCTTGCAGGGAAGAGGCACTCGAATATGGAATTAAATTGCTATCTGCAACCGTCCTCTTTAAAATCTGAAAGCCAAGAGCCAATTTCTTCCAGCAGAAAACAATTTAGGAATTCTTAAGTTCGAAATGTGTTTCTTGGGTTGATGCACTTTTGTAGGTTACCTGCATCCTCTTAACTTTAGTTACATAAATCCCAGTTTCTGCTTGATATGGTCTTTTATGGATAACTAAGTGAATCTTGGAGCATAAAATCCCAGACAGATAATAACAGCAAGGCTTAGGCAGGAGAAAACGTGTAAGTTTACCATCACATGCCTGTTGGCCATCTGGATGTCTTCTTTAGTAAAGTGTCTATTCATGTTTTCTGCCCATTTCTTCACTGGATTATTTGTTTTTCGGGTGTGGAGTTTGGTGAGCTCTTTATAGATTTTGGATACTAGCCCTTTGTCCAATACGTCATTTGCAAAAATATTTTCCCATTCCGTTGGTTGCCCTTTAGTTTTGTTGATTGTTTCCTTTGTAGTGCAGAAGCTTTTTATCTTCATGAGGTCCCAACAGTTCATTTTGCTTTTAATTCCCTTGCCTTTGGAGATGTGTCCACTAAGAAATTGCTGCAGCTGAAGTCAGAGAGATTTTTTCCTGCTTTCTCCTCTAGGGTTTTGATGGTTTTCTGTCTCACATTCAGGTCCTTTATCCATTTTGAGTTTATTTTTGTGAATGGTGTAAGAAAGTGGTCTAGTTTCATTCTTCTGCATGTTGCTGTCCTGTTCTCCCAGAACCATTTGTTAAAGAGACTGTCTTTTTTCCATTGGATATTCTTTCCTGCTCTGTCAAAGATTAGTTGGCCAACTTTTGTGGGTCTAATTCTGGAGTCTCTATTCTATTTCATTGGTCTATGTGTCTGTTTTTGTGCCAATACCATGCTGTCTTGATGATTACAGCTTTGTAGTAGAGGCTAAAGTCTGGGATCGTGATGCCTCCCGCTTTGGTCTTCTTCAATATTCCTTTGGCTATTTGGGGTCTTTTGTGGTTCCACACAAATTTTAGGATTGCTTGTTCTAGCTTCGAGAAGAATGCTGGTGCAATTTTGATTGGGATTGCACTGAATGAGTCGATTGCTTTGGGTAGTATTGACATTTTAACAATATTTATTCTTCCAATCCATGAGCATGGAATTTTTTTCCATTTATTTGTATCTTCTTCAATTTCCTTCATAAACTTTTATAGTTTTCACCATACAGATCTTTTACATCTTTGGTTATGAAAAGATGCTCAACGTCACTCCTCATAAGGGAAATACAAATCAAACCACACTGAGATATCACCTCACACCAGTCAGAGTGGCTAAAATGAACAAATCAGGAGACTACAGATGCTGGAGAGGATGTGGAGAAACGGCAACCCTCTTGCACTGTTGGTGGGAAAGCAAACTGGTGCAGCCCCTCTGGAAAACAGTGTGGAGGTTCCTCAAAAAATTAAAAATAGACCTACCCTATGACCCAGCAATAGCACTACTAGGAATTTACCCAAGGGATACAGGAGTGCTGATGCATAGGGGCACTTGTACCCCAATGTTTACAGCAGCACTCTCAACAATAGCCAAATTATGGAAAGAGCCTAAATGTCCATCAACTGATGAATGGATAAAGAAATTGTGGTTTATATGCACAATGGAATACTATGTGGCAATGAGAAAGAAGGAAATATGGCCTTTCTTAGCAACATGGATGGAACTGGAGAATGTTATGCTAAGTGAAATAAGCTGTACAGAGTAAGACAGATACCATATGTTTTCACTCTTATGTGGATCCTGAGAAACTTAAAAGAAGACCATGGGGGAGGGGAAGGGAAAAAGAAGTTAGAGAGGGAGCCAAAGCATAAGAGACTCTTAAACACTGAGAACGAACTGAGGGTTGATGCGGGGTGGGAGGGACAGAAGGGTGGTGATGGGCATTAGGGAGGGCACCTGTTGGGATGAGCACTGGGTGTTGTATGGAAACAAATTTGACAATAAATTTCATATTAAAAAATAAACAGAAGAAATAAAAAAAAAGTTTACCATCATATACCTCCCACTTTCTTACAGTGCGGAGCACTTTTTTTTAAATATTTTTTTATGTTTAGTTTTGAGACACACACACACACACACAAAGTACCAGTGGGGGAGGGACAGAGAAACAGAATCTGAAGCAGGCTCCAGGCTCTGAGCTGTCAGCACAAAGCCTGACATGGGGCTCCAACTCATGAGCCATGAGGTCACGACCTGAGCCGAAGTTGAATCCTCAACCAACTGAGCCACCCAGATGCCCCATAAACATTTCTAATATAAGGCTGGATAAATGAAGCTCTCACTTAATAGGCAAAGGAGGGGTGTGGTGGAGATGCAGTGAACCTCCACCTTGTGAAGGAGAGAACTTCACATGTTCTCTGGGCAGAAAAAAAAAACACGTTTATTATTTAAATGGGTATTTTCATTAAGGGATTTGGAACAAATGCAATAAAAATGATACTCTTTAGTGGAACTTGACTCTTAGGCTCATGTCTTACCTCCAACTATCAACTTCGATACCTTGGCGTACCTTGCGGTTATATAGAATATGATTATGTCTATTAAGCATTAAAATCATCCATTGGAAGGAAATCCTGTGAGATCTGAAGATGCTTATATGTACATTTTAAACTTCTAAGTTCCATTAACAACAAAGCAGTCTCTTTAAATATGTATGTACATTTTCTCCTAGCCAACTCTTTTCTCTCTCTCTCTCTCTATACACACACACACACACACACACACACACACACACACACACACATGTTTTTTTTTTTTCTTAAAGTTAACGGTACTAATAGTAGATAAATAAATTTTGAACAATATTCTCTCAATGACAATATAAATCTTTACATTCAAGGGAAGCAGTTTGAACTGCAGATGTTAAGAAGATGGAGACAAGCTGAACACCTTGAGTGCCACAGAAAGATCCTAGAAATATTTTTAGAGTTTTCTTGGTATCCAAAGAAGGCTGGTACTTTACGACTGTAGCAGCTGACAAATGGGGACATTGGTGTCAAATTCGGTTCCTTCCCAAGATAAATTCCCGAGTGGCGTCAAAGACAAGTGGAGTTGAATAAAAGGGAGAAAACCATTCTCTTGAATTTGTTTTAATAGTATCATGCCAGTTCTTCCCACATGGATCTATTGATTCAAGGCAGTTCTAATCAATACTCCAGCAAATTATTTTGTAGGTATAGACATACTGATTCTGAAGTTTACATAGAAAGGCAAAAGGCTCAGAAGAGCCAAAAAAATATAGGAGAACAAATCTGGAGGATGACACTATCCAATATCAAGACTTAACAATGCAGTCATCAAGACAGTGTGGTATTGGTGAAACAACAGATCAGCAGGGAAGAACAGAGAGCCCAGAAATAGACCCCCATAAATACAGTCTACAGGTCTTTGACAAAGGAACAAAAACAACACAATGGAGTCAAGAAAATCTCAACGTGTGTTGGAACAACTGGAAACACACGTGCAAAAATAAACACAGACACAGACTTTACAACCTGCATCAAAGGAACTCAAAATGCATCATAGGCCTAGATGTAAAATGCAAAACTCTCAAAGTTCTAGAATATAGGAGGAAACCTCAATGACTTCAGGTAGGGATATATATATATATATATATATATATATATACACACACACACACACACATATATACATATATATGTATATATATATAATTTAGATAGAATATCAAAAGCATGATTCATCAAAAAATAAATAAAAATAAGCTGGATTTAATTAAAATTAAAAACCTCTACCCTATGAAAGACAATGCCAAGACAATGAGAAGATAAGACTCAGCCTGGGAGAAAATATTTACAAAAGGTACATCCAAATCAGTAACAATCCAAGATATGCCAAGAACTGCTCAAACTCAAGAAAACTCGATTTAAAAAAAAGGGCCAAATACCTTAACAGACACCTCACCAAGGAAAACAGATAGCAGATAAGCCTAGGAAAACCTTTTCCACACATGTCACCAAGAAAATGGAAGTTAAAACAATGAGCTATCACTATCCACCTATCACCATGGCCAAAATCTAGGACACTAACACCACCAAATACTGGTGAGGATGTGCAGGGGCAGGAATTCCCAGACTTCCTGATGGGGATGCAACATGGTCTGGCTGCCTTGGGAGACAATTTGGCAATTTCTTACACAACTGAACACGTTCTCACCATACATTCCAGCAACTGCACTTGTTGGTACTTACCCCAAGGAAATGAAAAATGATGGTTGACACAAAAACCCACACATGTGTTTATGCCACCTTTATTTGTACTTGATACAACTTGGAAGCAACCAAGAGGTCCTTCAGCAGATGAACTGATAAATACACCATGGAATCAACAGACAAGGGATGATCACTCAAGACAGAAAAGTTCTCAGCTATCAAACCACAACATGACATGGAGAAAACGGAAATGCCTATCTCTAGGGGAAAGAAGACACTCTCAAAAGGCTACCATATGGCTCTAATTGTATGATCAATTATATGTCAATCATATATATATATATACATATATATATGCACACACACACGTGTGTGTGTGTGTGTGTGTGTCTGTAATCATATGGAAAAAGCAAAATTATGGAGATACACTATCAGCAACTGTGGTAAGGGGGGGAGGGGGATGAATACGCAGACCACAGAGGGTTTGTAGGGCAGTGAAAATACTGATACAATAATGGATACAGGTCATTACACGTGTCCAAGACCATAGAATGTAAGGCACCAAGAAGGAATCCTTGCAGTAACTGTGGATTTTGGTCAAGAACATGTCAGTGTAAGTTCATCAACTGTAATATGCATAGTGCTCTGATAAGTGGTGTTAGTAATTAGGCAAACTATGCATGGGGAGCAAGGGACTATTGGAAATCTCTGTACCTTCCTTTCAATTTGTTTGCCAACCTACTATGGCTATTAAAAAAAATTATAAAGGGGCGCCTGGGTGGCGCAGTCGGTTAAGCGTCCGACTTCAGCCAGGTCACGATCTCGCGGTCCGTGAGTTCGAGCCCCGCGTCGGGCTCTGGGCTGATGGCTCAGAGCCTGGAGCCTGCTTCTGATTCTGTGTCTCCCTCTCTCTCTGCCCCTCCCCCGTTCATGCTCTGTCTCTCTCTGTCCCCCAAAAAAATAAATAAACGTTGAAAAAAAAACAAAAAAAAAAACAAAAAAAAAACAAAAAAATTATAAAGTCCTTGAACAATGAATGTGATGTTATAGAGCACATGATCTGAAATAGTACAAGTGAATTTTCATACCTTAAGGGTTTAAATATCCAGATGAGAACTAATTGTAAAGCAATTTTTTTCTTCCAGAATGGAAGCATGATGCTTAGGAGGACTTTCAAGGGACATGGTTTGTATGATGACACAGCCAGTAATTTAAACTGAAGAATGAAGTCGTTTTTGATGGCACAAGGTTGAACATGTTTTAGAACTGCACTAAAATGTCAAGTAGATACCAGTTATTATCCAGGCCTGATGGGTAGGTTTATGAGTACTATCTCCTATCATGTACTTCTACATTTTAATATTTTAGAGAAGGGCAAAATTTGGCTTTACAATAAGGGATATTAAACTAAATAAATGTAAATGTAGGTGATAAAAACATGTAGGAGCAGAGTCGCCACTTCAGTCCAGATGTGTGTTTTTTGTATTTTCTGCTTTAACTTGATAATTCATCTTTCAAAATCTTTATGTAGACTAGAACTACACTGATAATGATGAATAAAATATTTTAGAGTTAAAGGCTCAGTATATTTAGAACAGAAACTAGACAAAGTTCAATGGTGAGATCGCCTTGAATGGAGGTTTTGCAAGTGGTTTACACTGTCAAATAGGTCCATGAAGCCTAAGGGAGGCTTCAACAACTACTCCCACACACTTGGATAGCAGACACAAAATCCCAAGTGTAGAGAGAATAAAAGTCCTGATCTAGTTAAACAGGTAATTCAAGAGTCCCCTGCAATACGTCTCGCTCTTGTGAATTATCCCCAAACTATGCTACCGGATTTGGCTTTACGTGGGTAAGAAAGACAAAGAATATACTCGTGACATCAATCTCATCGCTCCTCTCTCCAAATCCCCAGATCATGGGTCTGTCATCCTAAGCAGCTCAGAGATTTCTGCCAAAAACAAGAAGGAAAGAGCATTACCAGGTGCCAACGCTTCTTAACACCATCTCTGTATTTTCACCTTCCTTGGGTCCATCAATTCCAGACCATCTAGCTTTCCTTTGCTTATATTTTTCAAGAAAAGAAAAACAGTTCCTTGTAATACCTCTTTTTTTTTTTTTTTAACAGTGGTTGTGAAAAACGTTTGAGTTGAACAAAGTCATCAAATGACAAGAAACCAAGCTCAGCATTTGGGATCCAGCACCTTCCCCGCCATGTGTTGTGTCAGTGACTCGATACTCGCCTCATTTACAGGTACAAGTATATGCTCACTTAGTATTAAAAAATGTAAGAAGACACATCCAAATATAGAAGATCCTTTCACAGCACTATGGTAATTTGACAAATTTTCCATATTAAAATATGATCATTATATTCTAATTTAAGGAGAGTGAAATTGATACTGAAAACCAGTTCCTTATTTCAGATGCACAGCACAACAGATCTCAGGAAAGGTACCTCTGCCTAGTTACAGGGCTTCTTGTGCTTTAGCAAACAAAGTGATCCCCACTCATGTTGCTATAGCTACACTTGTGTACCTTTAAGAGGACTGCAGAAATGAATTCCATTATATTGGAGAACAAAAACACCAGAGACATTTGACTTGACAGAAATTTTAAATTTATCTCCTTGCAGAATACCCCTAACTTTTACTCACGTTGCGGGTGAATGACCGTTGTTCCATTCATTATATGCAGAAATTTCCCAGACTACTGCCATTTGCAAAGTACAAAGAAATGTTTGCATGCTGGGACATAATGAGAATCCATCACAATGAGAGGTTTCATAGCTTATGTAAAATGTTTAGTTTTAATGGGCTTAGTTCATCCATTTGAGAATATACCAGATTCTTTTTGAAGTTTCTCTAAGTTTGGAAAGGTGCTCCCCTCCTTCCTTGTGAAAGGTCTTCAGACTGTGAGTTTAACCTTTGTTGCTTGTCCTGGTAAAGAAAATTTGGTTGAAGAAATGGGAAGAAAAAGGGATTCTCCTTTTTTTTCTAAAATGACTAGGACTATAATAAAAAATCAGCACTACCTTGTGGTAAAGAATCATAGCTCACTTATCAACTTTCATATTGTTTATGTAACTCTCCTACTGCTATTAACATTTGAAGGTACTGAACTATGAGCCATAACATCCTAAGCTGCTTCTTATGATTTTTTTCAGTGAATCCCTTTAAACTTTGTCTTCTCTTGCACACACAGACGCACACACACACACATATACACACACCGTGCCACCTTTATAATCATGAGGTGTTTTGCCTGAGACCTGGGCCTGAAGCCTGTCAATGTTCTTTACTAGCTGGCCTATTTCTGGATCTGTTAATTGGCGCTAATCATAGAATCTACTTCTTAGGTTTGTTCTAAGTTTTTTTTTTTTCTTAATGTTTATTTAATTTTGAAGGAGAGAGACAGAGCATGAGTGGGGGAGGGGCAGAGAGAGAGGGAGACAAAATCCGAAGAAGGCTCCAGGCTCTGAGCTGTCAGCACAGAGCCTGATGCCGGCTGCAGCTCGACAAGTATGAGATCTTGACATGAGGCAACTGCAACGCTTAACCAACTGAGTCGGCTAAGTTCTAAGGTTAGTTCTAAGCCCCAGGATAGTTCTAAGTTTAAACGGCAACTGTTAGCGCTTACCTTGGTACTTAGTCCGGGAAGTTCCCAGTAAGTGTTCACAGTTACCCTTATTCCACGTATGTTCACTTACACGATAGTTTCTCACATACTGGACTCTGGAGTAGACGGCAAGCAGAATAGATCTATCCCATCCCTGTGACTGGAGCTGTGTCTATCCTTTCCCTATGACTTTCACCATTGATAACCTGAATCTTGAATGGAATGCTGTGTTTTTATACTTTATGTTAGCATTAACTCTCAAGCAAAGACGTGAAATCATTTGAAAACCATTAATAAATGCCATTTACCTCTGGGGATATTTCTGGTAATGTTTGTAGTAAAAAGGTAAAAAATAAAACAATAAAAAATAAATAGGCTTGGGATGCCTGGGCGACCCAGTCAGTTGAGCTTCTGACTTCAGCTCAGGTCATGAGCTCACAGTTCCTGGGTTCAAGCCCTGCATCAGGCTCTGGGCTGACAGCTCAGAGCCTGGAGCCTGCTTCAGATTCTGTGTTTCTCTTTCTCTCTCTCTCTCTCTTTCTCTCCTCTTCCCCTACTTGTGCACCCTCTCTCTCTCTGCCTCTCAAAAATAAACATTAGAAAAAAATAGGCTCAAATTCATCAACTGTAGCAACTACCTATAGAACACTTTCAGAGGACTAAGTGGTAAACCAAGGGAAACCTGAGCCCTAATGCTGAAATGTTAATTATATCAACATCTACATTTAGATCCAGATCATATTCCCGTTTGTATCTACATATAGAAGTGTAAATTGTATTGAGTACTTGAAAAATAATAATCTTTTATTTTTTTTGCAAGTTTATGTCGTTAGTGCTAAAATCCATTTCAAAAAAAATCAAAAAATAAATAAAAAATAAATAAAAATAAAAAAATAAATAAAATCGTTTTCAAACTTCATAGTCACATTTGAACTACCTCCCGATCCTGCCTTTTATTCTTTTTCCAAATAAAAATCCAGTTCCTATCAACATTTACCATCCTATCCAATTCTACTTTTCTCCATATCAGACTGTTTTACCACCACATATGAGCACATGAGTTCCCATTTATTTTTAGCTTTGAGTTTTGTCTTTTTTTATTTTATCATCCCTTTCATATTTCTGGACCTTTCTGATGTAAAAGATACAACTCTACAAATACACTTTTTTTTTCTTAACTTTGAGGTATCAGTTGCCCATCCACTTAGAAAGTCTACATTACGTGATATGGGTATAGTTTACGAGAAAAGCTACATAATTCTTACCACTATTGTCTACACAGTTCATTATAGAAAAACAGTATGAAGTCAGTCTATTACATATACCCAAATATTTTTTTTTTTTTACCCTGTTCACTAGATGAGCAAACCTCAGACTTTAATGAGTAGGCAAATCGCTAGAGGCAATTGTTAAAATCCAAGTTCAATTTCAACAGGTCTGGGGTGGGAGCCTGAGAATATGCATTTCAACAAGTTCCCAGATAACACTGAGGATATCAGTACAAGGACCAGCCAAAAACTAGAGTGATCCCAATCCCATCCTTTATTTTGATAATGATTCCATTCAACACTATTTACAGTATGTTTAATAGAACATACTAAACATGGTAGGGTTGGTCTGTTATGTCCAATTTCAGCCTTCCATACTTTACTAACAGGACACAAAATACTTCCAGGAAATTTAATATTGTTAGAGCCATGCACGCCTTCTCATAGACCCTACCATGAATTGAATAATCTCTTCCAAAATATTTCCTATCGTCTTCTAAACACGGAGCATAGAACACACACTGAGACACACACACAGTGAGGGAAACTGGCTATTTCATTGAATCTGCTAGCATGGTATGAAATTCAATCCATCTGTAATCCTTATCAAAGGACATTGTAGAGACACTATCAGGTTAGTAGAAGAACATTACATCAAAGATGTGTTTTTAAGAATGTATTTACTTTACCTTCCAGTGTTGAAAGGCATGGGGTGTTTGGAGAAAGAGCTAAGTTACAGATCTTTCTTGATGACGTGTGGTGGAAACAAGTCCCAAAGCCTTTCAAGTCTTAAAAAGTTCTAAACCCTTAAGTAAGGTCTTTTCTGTGGTAAAATAGGATTTCAGTCATACAATGATTCATGACAATACTTTCCATCTTTAACAAAAGAGACCCTGGGGGCAGTGTGGCATTAAACCTTAATTCTGCCCCTAATTTTGTGACCAAGAGCACATTCTCAGAAAAATGCCTGTAACTGAATATACATTTGATGGGAGTTATTGTGAATACAAATCATACTGGTGTATTTCAAAGAAGTCTGAAACCATCATTGGACTGTACGGAAGTCAGATGGATGGCTCCCTTTGAACCAAGAAGGTAAACTGTGAAGAGGTTCTACAGACCAGATAATCCCTCCTCTGGGCTTCTTCTATTTCTAGCTTTTCCTCATTAATGTAGGTCTGACATAAGGACAATGACATATCATACAGCACAGTGATGAGCCGTAGTGAAATTACCAGGAAATCAGCAGTACAAATTCAGAAGTTAAGTCCCCTAATTCACAAGCTGACAAAAAAATTCAACAAGGAATTGACCAAGGAAAGCCAAAAATACATCCTCGACATTGTGGTTAGGAAAGGACTTACTCTGCTAATTCACCTAATGATTTTTTAGGTATGCCTAAAAAATTGTGTAGGAAACAAACATTTTTATCTGTATTTTGAAGTGAATTTAAATCATGCATAAATTCTTCCACTTTAGGTTAGATATATATATTGAACACCCGTGTTCAACTTAATTACTGAAAAATGTACACTGATAAATGGTCAAGAAGCCTGTTTTACATATATATATACATACACACACACATATATGATTTTAATAGCACTGTAATATGTTTATCTGTGAATATGAGAATATCCAAGATTTCCATGATGATATTCAATAATGAGAAAATTTAATGTAACTACAGTTTCTTCATTAGAATGTCCCATTACACCTTATCAAATGTACTCATTTTTAATTCAGGATATAGCCAGATGTCAAATGTGATGACACATACTGATGTCATGGCATAGAAAATTTACATCTGATAGCTTAGTAAAAATACGGTTATGATCTAGTTCTTTTGTATATTTTCTTTTCAGTTTTGTTGATCTTTTTATTTCCTCCAGATTTGAGAAAAAAGACTTGCTGTTTATTCTGAAGAATTAAAATCTGATAATGAATTAAGATATGGATTTATACTTTGATTTCCTTCAACAGTGCAAAACAAATGTGGAAACATTACTGTCTAGGTCTACGGGGATGCATAATGTAACATTTTAAAGAACTTAAACCATACTGAGTATCTTTGAATAAAATTGTTAGCTCATTCTCCCTACACTTAATTAGAAGGTATAAAATGTTCTTTTCCTCCACGTACTGTATACTTTAAATAACACAAGCTACTTTGGGGGCACATTGTAACATCATTTAGAATATGCATCCATGGTTCATTCTAAATGGGGTTACACATCATTCTCATCCATGATGCTGATTTGCACACGTTTCTCCCCTACCAACTTGGAGAAGACTAGAACATCAGCTAACATTCGAGGGGACAACAGAGAAACCCAGACAAAGATTTGGCTCTGAACTCAAGTGAGCGCATCTGATTAAATCTAAATTGCCATGGCATCACATTATCTAGTAATGTTAACAAAAGGGCGATGCTGCTGGAATCCAAATTTACCTTACAGATATCACAGAAGTGAAGCGTTGTTACTAAAATTTGAATCCTGTTTCCACAGGAGGTAAGTGTCTTCCCATGTTCTGTACAACCTGCCTCAAGATGTCTTTTCTGGTAATGATCATTTATAAGGCTTGTAATGGAACACAAAGAGAGAGAAACACATGGTTATGTGGGTGATGGAAGTGTACCTTTAAATTCTGGGTTCTCAAACCAGTTTCTTGGAAAGGGATTCCTTTTCCTGTCACCCCATCCTAGTTCCAAACATCTAATTGCACTTCAAAATGTTAAGGCACAAGATAAAGAAGGGCAAGAACCAATGTTTTACTATTATTGTCAAGTTGCAATTACTCCTAATGATATGAAACCATTTCTATGCATCTCACTTGAAGATCTTGATTTTCTGGACAGGAATGGGTTCAGGGATGAACTCTGAAGTCTTAGTTACACCTGTAGGATACCTATGGGACCCATGTTGTTGTAGAGTGTTTTCCTGGTTTGTGACTGTGAGTAAGAATCAACTCCAAGAAAGAGAGGCTATTGTATCTGGGTGGGTCAATACTGAACAGACTGACAGAGAACCAGCAAGATGATCTATCCAGAGTGCAGTCTGAAAGTAGATATACACACAACGTGTTGGGTCCCAGACTTTTGCAGGTGTTGTGAACTCCCTCTTTGGCCTTCTCTTTCCTAGAATGATTCCTGGATCAAATTCGCTGTATATAATCCTTTTGCTATTCATAAAAAACTATATGGGATACAGAGCTAAATGAACTATTGCTACATACAAAAAAAAAAAAAAAAACATGCATGAACCTCACAGACACAGCAGTGAGTGAAGACCCAGCAGGTACTAACTGCATGATTCAATTTATAGCAGGTTCAAAACAAATCAAACTTATCTAGAGCATTAGAATTAAGGATAGTGGTTACACTTGAAGGGAAGGAAATAGAAAAATAACAGCGAATAGGAGGGATTTTCAGGGGCTGGTAATACTTTTCCATTTTTTTTCACAAGGCACTGGTTACACAGTTAAATTATTTGTAAAATTTCTTTTGACCTCACCCTTGTTTATGCACAGGCTGCACTTGAATTTTTACTTAAAAATGGGGCAATCATCAAGGCAAGACCAGATATTCCTAGATAGCCTAATGTGGAGGTTACACTGTGTGAAATACTAAGTACCTGCTTGTTTACAATAATCAGATCAACGCATGCAGAGTCAGAAATTTTTAATCACAGCACAGATTCATTCCTAATAAAGTGCTACTTTTATAATGCTAGACTTCATTTTTATGTGTGAAATGGAGAATGGAAAATGATTGGGCTTCTCAACACCTACAGGGTAATAAAACCAGTTTCCTCACTTAAAGTGTTTCACTTCAGGGGCACCGGGGTGGCACAGTTGGTTAAACATCCGACTTCGGCTCTGGTCATAAACTCACAGCTGATGAGTTTGAGTTCCATGTCAGGCTCTGTGCTGCCAGCTTGGAGCCTGGAGCCTGCTTCGGATTCTCTGTCTCCCTCTCTCTCCACCACTCCCCAGCTTGCTCTCTCTCTCTTTCTCAAAAACAGACATTTTTTTAAGTAAAAAATAAAGTGTTTCACTTCATCAAGACAGTATCAACACCTATATTCATTATTTGCCAGGTACTGTATCACAGGCTTGGCAAATATCCAATTTTACTCTCAGTGAAAAACCAACAAAAAATGACCTTTAAAGTACCCCTATTTGACACAAAAGGAAAAGAAAGGGACTCCAAAGACTTAAGTAGCTGTGCTCAAATTACCAGTAAGGAAAAGAGGTTTGATCACATTTGGTTTTCATTCATCACAGCAGCAGTTACTCAAGTCTCATGCAATAGGGCTCCTAGGATCAGATGGCTAGAAACCACCCCCAGGACTTCTGACTCAGAAAATCTGGGGTGGGCTATACCATCAGCATTGGAAACCAGCTCTCAAGGGATGGTGCTGGCCCCGGGACCACACACTGGGACCACAGCACTACACCTGATGCCACCTCTTTCCTCCTACTTCCCTGTTTGTGCTCCCCAGCAGGGCTGGGATTAGCCTCTTTCTGGGCACCTGTGTGTTCCCATCACCTAGCCCAGTGAAAGGGATCCCGGAGGCCTTTCCTAAGCATATACGAATTAGCAGAGGATTGAAGAAATGTCTAAGATACTCGCAAAGACACAGCCTCAGAAGAATCCACTTAGGCATAAATTACTGTGATACAATCACAGAAGGTGAGGTCAACTTCTTCATTTGACAGGTGACAGAACAGAGTTTCGGAGAATTCAAGAAACTGCCTGAGGGCCAGCTGGCCAACACTGCCTCCTAGGATTTTCCTTATTTAAAAGAACGGATTATATTAATCTATCCAGGGAAACGATGGGCAACAAATCAAAGTCTCAACCACTGTTCTTAGTGTTTTCTGTTCCAAACGGATATGTGGAAAACCTAAGAATTTGAATGTTGATGTTCAACATAAGTTTTTGTGTTTTTTTTCCTATGATGTCACTGGCAGATAGAGTAGAGAGTAAGATTTCTAACACACAGTCCCTTCCATCAAATTTTACCTTCTAGTTAGGGAGACAAAATTCACACATGAATCACAAACAAGATAGGAGACAGCATAAAGTGGCAGTACCATGGGAGTTATTATACATACCGTCGCACTGACAGAGTAAGAGCTCACGGAAGATGCTAAAGCTTCACAGAAGAGGTGGAGGTTGAAACAGGCCAAAAACCGTATTTTGGACTGGCAGGGAGAGAGAAGGCCAGGAGCTTAAAGGCACAATTTAAGGGCACAGCAGAGTACAAAATAGATGTGAAAATGTGCATTGTGTAATGAGGGCCGGGAACACATTTGTGAGTAAAAGATCTGATGGAGGCCAAGTCGACTTGGGCAGACGTGAGAAAACCTAGCAAGTTGCTCAGTATCGGGAAGTGGTTATGGTTCCTTGCAAAGGGTAGTGACCCAGGAAAAGAGAAACCTCCGTGTTTTTACTGTCCCTTTCCTGGGCACCACCTATGCTATGCCAGCATCCCTGCAGGCAGTAACGGTCCGGGAGGAAAATCTCGTCCAGTGTTTAATCTCAACTCATCTATGGCATTAAGACAGTGACCACCAGCACTGATTAGGTTGTCTCAAACTAGGTGAGAATTTCAAATGTAGGTGCCTGTATATGAAAAACTTGTACAGTTTATTCTGTAGCCACTGTCTCCATTTTCCACAACATAGGTTCCTCCAACCATAGTTTGCCCTGAACCCACTGTATTCACCCAACCCCCTGCCCCATCTTCCACCGACAACCCCACTTCTTTCCTGTGTGTGTGGGGAGGGGGGGGAGGCAAATAAAACCATGTTCTTCAGTCTGCCATTGGATTCTAAAACAAAACTTTTGACCCTGAAGTTACCGCAACTCAGCACCCAAGATTCCCTGAGATTGCTCCCAGAGTAATTCCCCCATCTTTTCTCTGTTCTGCCTGCACTCACAGTAATAAGCCTTTTGTGTCTGTGATTCAACTAGCCCATCTGCTGTTTGTAGTAATTTTCTAGCACACTAGTTAGTTCAGCAGGCCCTCCAATCTCAAACAGGACCTCACTTACCCTCTGCCTTCTCTTACACAGTCTGTATTTTACTCTGGAAAGCTGCCTTTCACCCTGGAACACCCAGCTTCCTGTACCTGTATGGCTGGCGTTCTACAGTCTCAGTTTCCCAATTTAATGCACTGTTCAGAAGTTTTAAATACAAGGATTAATTCTCAGGCTTACTCAGCAGCAACCTTGTCAACATTTCCCTGTTCCAAACTAAGGGTAAAGTCCACATACAGATTTTAGGGGATAGTTCAATCCATTTAAATTTTGATTTTACCAAAGATTAGTGGTCCATAGGGCCAATCAAAATCGAAAATGATTGATCAGGGCTTTGTACTTACAGGAGTTCCCACTGCAATCTACCGAAAGTTAGCCCTGGATACAAGGATTTTGGGGGAAGAAACCAATACCCCCCCCCCACCACCAAAGGATAATGACATTTACAAGAAGACTATCTCAAGAGTTTACAGTTTTCCAAAGTGTCTGCTCATCTGTGACATTATAGAATTCTTCCTTCCAGAGTTTGGTTATTCCAATAATAAACTTGTTTGCTGTAGCAGGTTTTTATAAAAGTCTTTAAACCAGTTACTAGGAATAGTATACCATATGTGTTTAGTTGTCCAACTCCCTGAGTGAGTTAAATGTCTAAGGAGTTGGAAATAAAAGGCTTAGTTTGAAAAGTACAAAGTTTAACACACAAACAAAATAGACCAAAAGTCACTTCAGTCTCTACATAATCAGTGAAATACACTGTAAACTCATAGCATTTATTATGCTATTTGACAAAGAAAAAAAAATCTGTGCTAGCCTCTGACTTCAAATTCTAACAGAAAATCAAGTATAAAAACAGCATTAAGTGATGGTTTGAGAGCATGAACTATCTTGCCTCAATCTCCGCATTTCTCAAGTTTAATCATTAATTCTATTAGTTTCTGATTATGGGTTGTTGAAATGAGTAATTTATTATAATAAGTGCTTGAAGTTAGAAACCAATAATTATTCCCAAGACTTTTTAATTAGTAGTTTTATAAACCATAAGACAAATTAAATACCACTTCAATGAAGAACATTTTTTAAAGCTCATTTTTAAAAGGAGGTAAATGGTTAAAAACAAAAAGGTGAGTTTGCAGTTTTCAAATAATGGCCAAAGTTGAAAACACATAGTCATTTCATTAAAAAATTAAGTCCCTATAGTGTGGACCGAATTTCTGAATGTATACTGTAATGAAATTTTCTTGTACTGAAAATCCAGTGAAGAATGATTCTCAATCTAGGACAACACTGTATTTCTATTGTTTCATTCTCCTATGGTTGTGTTTATGTACTCTGCGACTATACCTTTAGGGAAGTTTTATTTCAGCTAAGTAAGCGTTGAAAATACTATCACACAGCTTTTATTCTAGCTGTGGGCAACTATATAGGAAATTTTTTAAATGGGTAAAAGAAAACCTATTTCAGATTCTATATTGTCACATACAGACTTGGTGAAAAGCATGAAAAATGTCACTTAAAATTATGCTCAGGGGTTAAATTCCAAGTTCACCTTACTGTGACATGATGTACTACTCTTTTTGTGTGTATGTGTGTGCACATAAGACAGACATGTACAGCAAATAAAGTCAAAAAAAAAAAGATACAATTGTAAAGGGGGTGAAGACTCTAAATTCCTTTGTAATTTGGGATTTACCACAATGGTTTCAGTTTATGTCTTCCCCAAGGCAATGAGCCTGTGCAGATGTTGTTGGAATCAACTTCCAACAGTGTTTGAAACACAAATCATTAACTTGTTACCAGTCTACATTGGAAGTCAGAATACAAAACAGTTTAAATATGTTAACTTAGATGCAGTGAAGCTTCCTCCACATTCATTTGAACTACTGAGAAGTCGGTACAAAATCCACAAACTTCCTATGCCTTGGAGGGTTTCTTCGTTCTCTTAAGAATACACTATGTCTGAATATGTTCTCCAGATATTTCTGCCATTCAACAATTTGATAGACACATTCATGGTGAGAAAAAAAAATCTATTTTCAATATGAAAAAAACAGAGTTCAGAACGTTAGTGTAGAAAACCATACAAACAATGTGCTCTGAACAATAGGCTAAATATTTTTTTTTAATGCTTCTTCATGGTTTAAGCCTACCCATGTAGACTTAATTCATTAATTCTGCTATTATTTACGTGACTTCTATTTCCTTGAGTGTGCTCAAGAAATCTGAGTTATCCTAACTGGAGAGCTAAAACATGACTCTATTCAAGTCTGGGGAGCAAAACTATCAAATAATTCAAATGTATAGAATGTTAAATGGTAGTCAACAAAGATGAATAAAACTCATAAAAGAAAGAGTAGGGAAAGAGTTTCTGTTTTAGATAGGAAAGTGAGACAAGTCTGAGACTGGAGGAGAGAACTCAGTAAGAAACAAGCCATACAAATACCAAGAGTAGAACATTGCCGATAGAGGGAACCATATGGGCACAATTCCTGAGATTTATAACGGCACATCATTTTCTAAGCAACTTTACTCAGTTACTGAACATCAGATTTCTCATACCTAGTAGGGCATAATGTAGTTGTATTGATTAAATGAGTAATGCTTGTCAAGAACTGTGCCCAGAACCTGGAAAATATCTCATTACATTTCAGCCATCGTCATTACATGATAATATCATTTGGTTCCTTATTTTTCCAATCCTACCCCAAGGTATCATCAATATCAACAGCCACTTATCAAGCAACTGAGTTATATGCTCGGGGAATTATAGGATGAAACACATATTGAATTCCAGGATTCCCATTCTATGTAGATAATAACTGTACACATTGTCAATACATCCATTATTCAAAGGCAGCGCTTGTATTCTAAGAAGCTGGTCAAAGTAATCCTATCATTTGTTGTTAGTTGTCCAACCAAGCCTGAAAATAATTTTAATTCTTCATAGTTTTATATGGTACAGTTAGGTTTTAACTGATGATAAAATTCATCTACATTTCTTTTCTTGACCTTCACATGGTACAACTATAGATTTCGTATAGTCTACTACAGCTTTGAAATGTTTCCAGAGAATTTCTCCTCTGTTCACAGAAATTTCCTATTTTCTCTGTTTTTTTCTTATCATACAATCACTGAAGACATTGATTCTTCATTCCTGGAGTGATAAAGAAAGCTCTCAAAATCAATATCCATATTATCGGTAGGAGCTTAGTGGTCAGCTATAGATCCATTGTCATTGCAGACATGGCTTCATTTATAAAAAAGAATAAAATAATAAGAGCATTCAAGTTAGTGGTGCAGATGCCATCCTACTTTCCAAGAGGATTGATTGACTATTGTTTTGGGAGGGAGTGATTCCTACTGAAAGACACTGGCTATTTTCTTCTTTACTTGAACCCTGGCACTTTAAACTCCACGCACTGCACTGTCACTTCATGTGAAGGGGCTCACTACCACTATGTGCTTCCTTCATTTTGAAGATACACAACTCACTTTCAATACTAGCCAACACACCAGTGGTCCTCAGGGCCACAGGGTGAAGGGATAGAACACCCAAGTCCTGGGTAGACTGAAGAACACGGTAATAAGGCAGTATTAGAGAGCCACCAATCTCGCACGATGAATTAACAGGACTAAAAATTAAAGCGTATTTCAAATTCACAAAGCATCAATGTTTGTTAAATGCCGTAAACTCATTCATCTCCAACAGTCAAGAGGCACACATTCTGTGTCGATTTTTGTGGGACCTACGGCTTTCCCAGGCTTATGATCATGACCAATATAGATAAGATGTGGATAATGCCTTTGTCACAGCATCCACCCAAATGAAAATACGCCTCTTCAGGAAAAAACTATAGCTGGTCTAAGTATTTTATGACTGTGGATTAGGTAGCACTCTCCTACTTCATACAACATGGACAAGGTGGAGAACTTGTTTTCCACTCTTGGTAGATGTCCACACCCATATACAGATGCATACCGATTAACAGAAAAAAAATCTGACATTCCTCTGCCCCATTACTCCAATGTAGTGCCGGTTGAATTGTCAGATTGGTCTATTTCAGAACAATGAACTGTGGGAGCTCCTCTGAGCTCTGCCTCTCTCCTTGTTATGACTATTTTCCTGCAGAACGAAGGACTCCAGTATTCCACTAGGGGCAGACAATTCCGTATCAGTTCATACCAATGTAGGTTTTGGCCTCAATCTACCACACTTGCATTTCTCAAAGTGAAAGCTACGTGGGGAAGACCTGTTCTATTTGTGGGGTTTTTCCTGAGGTCTCAAGAATACTAAACCTTGGGTCTTTGGAGGGATGGTTGTCATGATTAACCAGGCGAGAAACTGTTTTAGGGCAGTGTTGCCAGAAAACTAAAAACCCCAGCCTTTGTGCTGTGTGCCTAGGCATGACTTCTGAGGTACTACAGTAGATAGATCTCATGTTGAGGGCTTACTGTGTGAATCATTTTAAACATTTTCTTACTGTTCAGTTTCCACAACACCATCTTATAGATGAAACTGAAACACAGAAGTTGAGTGACCTAAAAAGGTCAACCAGAGAGTGGTAGAAGGACTGGGAATCAGGCCGTCTTGTCTAAAGAAGCACCCTCAAGAGCTGTGCTATAAACTAGAAGGAACTAGAAGGAAAGAAACATCAAGTCTCAGTCTGGAAGCCTGAGCACAGAAAGCAAAGACATAGTTACCCCAAGTTCAGGAGTAACTCTCCAAGAGCATCTGAAATGATGGTCAAGTGCTATTGAAGCAAACAGATTCAAGATATTCAAAAATGATAAAGTACTCAATAATGACTTTCAAAATCCCTCCCTGCTCATGCACACCATACATATTTATAGAGCACACAAGGCAAGTCTGGAGATGCTGATGATTGATTTTCTCATAAAAAGAACCTGTCAAGCTGATTAGATGGAAAAGGCTCTCTTGACCATTCAACTGAACAAGACTAAAGAAATTTCCTGAGTCCTCAAGTCCTTAGTCCTGAATTCTCAGACCATGATGGACCTAACAGTCTCCAAAACTGAGTTGCCTACAAGGTAACTGTTAGCTATTCGACAGTTAATATATCAAGTTATCATTTTTCAATTGAAGGCATGATTTCACATAAAAAACTTCCGTTGTAATGGACACCATAGGGTCAAAGTTAATAGGCAGGTTATACCTCAAAGTACCTAATGGATTCTCAAAGTAATACACACAGGCTCTGTAAGAGAATGGGTTCATACTCTTGCTAAATAAAATAAAATAAAACAAATAAGAAAAAAACCCTGTACATTTTATGTATCTGACAATCCTTTGAAGAATGTACCAGAGAAACAGAAATATAAGTACACTCAGGATATTTCAAAGACTGCATTTGTTCCCTGGTTTATGACTATTTCACTGTTACAACGAAGTGTTAATGAGGTAATTTTTTTTTTCTAAGCACAAGGGCATGGGAATCCAAGTGTAACAAATATGCTTTGTCTGCATGAATGATATACCCGAGGTCACTACTTAGCGGAAACTTAATACAAATATGGTAAGGTCTATGTCCAGCATATTTTTCATTAATAACATGTGGAGATCTAAGTAATGCAACTTGAGATTTAGAGAAAAAGACCACGAGATATCTAACATACTTTACACTTAGAGCCACTGTCTTCAACTTTTCTCTACATAATCAAGTGGCTTAAAATTATGGAGCACCATCTCTGGGGCATCTTAAAAAAAATAAACATGTATCCCAAATATCTGGGCCCCAGGCTTTCTGGGAATAAGAAGTACCTGTAAAATTAACTACTTATCATGCCCTCAAGTGTTTTAAATTTGAGGTATCAGGTGAATGACAGCCAAATAGCTCTTTTTGGTCCTTAAGTTTTCAGCTTTACAAAGCAGCATTGGATATCAAACCAGAAATTTGCTGAATCTAGGATTTCTGTGGACAATTCGTCTGTTTTTGTCATGGAAAACCAGAAATACTCTAGGTCACTACTAACTCATCAACCGTTTGGAAAGAACAAATTCTACCAAATCATTGTTAATAGTTTACGAACTATTTTCGGACATGAATGGATCACGAAGATACAAGGCAGTTTGTTTTTTTTGCACAGGCAAAATAGTGTAAGTCAAGAGTAGAGTCTCCAATCTCTTTTAATAGATTTATAAAAAGTGGTGTCTTCATGGTTTTCATATTAGTTTGGGACGATCAAGGAACGGCTGAGGGAACCTGACTCACTTTTAGTCAAGAGCATTTGAGCAGTAATGACCTCCCTAGTAGCCTCCATTTAAGGTAAGTGGTTTAATGAAAGTACGTATTGCTGAATGAAACAAACCCAGCCATTCCTATTTTATTCTATTTCACACCAACTTAAGTGATGCCAATCATTTAAGAGCGCAGTTCATCTTACAGAGTTCTAAGTCCAGTCATTTTGTTCTAGTCAAAACAGGGGTAATTTAGAACCGTCTCATACTTCACTCAGGAAACATAAACATGTCCAAAACTTACCTAAAATATTAACATTCAAGTCAGTCTGAAATATCAAATTGATGGCACATTTACAGTGCATTTTTATTAGCACTTATTTTCAAATTCTGTTGCTTCTAACATTTTAGTTATAGCCAGGTCTGTATTTTAAATGACAATTTGAATATACATAATGAAATGATTTTATCCATCACTATTAACTAGATACTTTTCTAAAGTCAATTTCGTATCATTTTCCTGAAAAAGAAACTTCACAACCATTTAGTCTTTTTTTTTAATTTTCTGATTCAACTAAGATTTCAATTTTATAAAAAAATAAATAAAAGTTGATTCCTGGGAGTTAAATCTGATACAATTTCTGATATGCTTCAACTAATATATATGACCCTAACAATTTTCCTATTAATTCCTACTTTTCCATCTTTAGTCTATTTAGAACATTTTTTGTTTAGGGGCACCTGGGTGGCTCAGTCGGTTAACCATCCAACTTCGGCTCAGGTCCTGATCTCATGGTTCCTGAGTTCGAGCGCCACCACATCAGGCTTTGTGCTGACAGCTTGGAGCCTGGAGCCTGCTTTGGATTTTGTGTCTCCCTCTCTCTCTACATTCCCCCCTCACACTCTGTCATTCTCTCTCTCTCAAAACATAAACATTAAAACTTTCTTTTTAAATCCTCTTCGAACATTTTTGTTTATATTCCTCTTATTGAAAGCCTAAAGACCGATTTGTTGAGTGTTATTTTTTCTCTAATGAAAATGATTAATTTTCTAAGTTTATAATGGACCTGTCCTCCTAAACTAAAATCTCATTTGCTATACCTCAGTCTGTTTTAACATAGTTCAAGTAATGCCACAGAGTAAAGGAAAAAAAAATCACACGTGCCAAAGATTAGAAAAATTCAGTTTTTCATAAACATGCTATTGGAACACTTTTCATTCAAAAGTCAGTTCCAAGTTCCAATTGAGTCAAAGGTATTCAAATGCCATCGAAGTCACATTCGGGCTTCCAAAATAAAAGCCTCAAAGTGAAGCAGAATACATGTGAAAAAAATCCTGTACCCTAAAAAATCGGATGGAACACACATACACCTCACAAAAGTCACATTCACACACCCAAGATATTTTGGGGAAGTCTTTACATGGTACTATTTAATCAAAGGAAATGACTTTTTGAAATGTTTACTTTTTTTCTTTCTACATTTTTTATATTTTACATCAAGTTAGTTAGTACACGGTGGAACAATGATTTCAGCAGTAGTTTCCTTAAGCCCCTTACCTTAAATTTAGCCCATCCCCCCTCCCACAACCCCTCAAGCAACACTGTTCTCTGTATTTGTCTCTTATGTTTTGTCCCCCTATTTTCATTTTTGCTTCCCTTCCCTATTGTTCATATGTTTTGTGTCTTCAAGTCCTCATAGGAGTGAAGTCCTAGGTTCTTTGTCTTTCTATGACTGGCTGATTAGGAAAGGACTTCATTTTCAACAAGTTACACACAGCACATTTGAGATTTGAATTCTAGGGCTGTAAGGAACTCTTCTCATTTATTATGATGTTGTGAAAGGTTTTTTCACCAATGAAATCCCGTCCTTCCTTCTGCTTCCTACTGTTACAGTGAGGGTCTCAACTGATTTTGTTTGATTAAAGATTCGTTTTCCAAACACACTTCTTTTATGGTGCCATTTCTTTGCTCAAAATTGTTCAGTCTCTCCCCATTAATGTTATGTAACGCTTTTCGTCTGCTTGCGCTGTGCTAGGCTCTGATCGGAGGGGTCTGCACACAGAAACTCCGTTACCTCTCACCAGTGCTGTAAAGGGACTGCTACTGAACACGGTATCCAGCTTGATTGTAAAACGGGGACAGGCGACCCAACTTGGAGATCAGCCAGCCCAGAAGGTTGGGTCTCGTGGAGGCGCCAGCTGGCTGACTCCAGAACCAGGGATGCTCGCTCCCCACAGGTTTATGCTCAGACCCCTTCGTCTAATACTCCAGACCCTCCCGTCTGTCTCCAAGTCACCTGTCTAATCTTATCTTCCATCACTCTCTTTACCAACAATTGCCACGCTGGTCTCCAGAGACCTAAGAAACACGTAAGACAGTTTCAAGGATCACATGAGCATAAGAGAATTCCTTGTTAAAAGTCTCTGATACGTCCTGTGGTGAAGAATGTGTTTACTTTTACCAAATATTCCTCTAACTCCTACCATTATAGAAACTTATTTTTCTTCCTATCTAGTACCACAGTGGCATCGTTCAGGAAAGGATGTTCTAAAACATACCGTCTTTGAAATGGATACATTAACTCCCTGAGTTTCACTGATGAATTGTCAGTTCTCTATGTTTGTTCCCATTTTTCCCTACCTGTAATATCCCTTCTAAGTCAAATATAGCCTTTACAACTCAGCTCCAATCAGCTTTTCACCAGTAAAGTCTCCGAATGTTTGCAGGTCACACTGATTTAAGATCTCATTATGCACATCCATTTTATTGCTTCTCAACACCTCTGGTGCTCGCTTTGTTATTTGTATGGGGCTCCTCTCACAGCAAAATGGTCAAATGCTTAAAGGGCATAAGCATGAAGCGCTTTTGCAATCATTCCTTCAACTTGACTTTCTAGCCATTAGAGAGAATACACGTTATAGTGCCTGAAACTTAATAATCCCACTCTTACTTGCCTAGTGTGTTTTAAACCTGAACGTAGATTTTTGGAGCCAAAAGGCAGGTGATATGGGGCGCCTGGGTGGCGCAGTCGGTTAAGCGTCCGACTTCAGCCAGGTCACGATCTCGCGGTCCGTGAGTTCGAGCCCCGCGTCGGGCTCTGGGCTGATGGCTCGGAGCCTGGAGCCTGTTTCAGATTCTGTGTCTCCCTCTCTCTCTGCCCCTCCCCTGTTCATGCTCTGTCTCTCTCTGTCCCAAAAATAAATAAACGTTGAAAAAAAAAAAAAAGGCAGGTGATAACATTACAAGGGTTTATGAAAATTGAGTCCCAAGGAAGCTATTGACTGTTTATATCCAAATTTTTTAACATTTTCAGTAAGAGGCAGATAATGGAATATTGGGAATAAAGTTAAAGCTAAATAATGAACTATGATAAGGTATGTAGTTGCAACGTTACTTGTCATCTATACGATGCAACAACAGTGTCACCTAAGTTTCACTCTGACAGTCTAGATGAAAAGGATCAATGTGATAGTTTACCTAAAGTTCTCCCTATCTAATCAACACATCAGATTTTGCATAAGAACACAAAAAAAGTTATAAAATTAATCAAGAACTTCCTCTATGCCAGATCTAGGGCAAACCCATTTTGGTCTTATCACCTCAATGCCCTAAGAGACCTAGCAGTTAAAATTATGGTCTCTCTCTTCTTTCAGATTAAGAAACAATCTCAAGGCGATTATAAAGGCAGTAGAAGTGATTTTTATTAGTAACAGTCAAAGCCCGTTCTAGAACTCAATGTCCACCTAATTTCAAAGCCACTAAAAATCTAACGGGGTGAGTTATAAGGTGGGCCACAGGCAGGTACGAGGTGTTTTATCACAACAGCTTTGAACCTACTCCTTCGTGCTTACACTGTGAACCACAGTTCTAAAAGCAAAGACAAAAACGGTCATTTCCTGGAAAAGCTTGAGGCTGAGTTGTCAGTTAACTGCTTCTGGCATTAGAGGACTTTAATGTGACTCTTGTGGAAAATAAAACCTTGAGCAGACTGCTTCCCAGCGGGTTTGCCAGGATAAATCATCTGCAAGATATACCCTGAGACAACTAAATTAGTTAATCTGTAGAATCAAGGTGCTTACTATTAGCCATCTGCATGATATACAGTGCTAAATATAACTTTTGTTATTTATATTTATCCTTGTGTTTTTTGTTTTTTTTTGTTTTTGTTTTTTTCCCTGAGAGGAGCTGGTAAAGAATTTTGGTTGAACCTTAAAATCTGTACTGAAAATCAGCAGGAGAAGGTTTGACCACCTGTTTGCTATGGTAGAAGGACCATCATTCAATACAGAAACCTTCTAAGTTTTATTATATTTTTAAAAAGCTATCATTCCCATTGAAATTTGCTCTATTAAAAATTCCACTCTGATTCACAAGAGTGTACTTAAAAAAAAAAGTATTGTTTATTTGTCTTAGAGAGAAAGGGAGACAGTGTGAGGCAGGGGAGGGGCAGGGAGAAAGGGAGACAGAGGATCTGAAGTGGGCGCTGAACTGAAGCAAAGAGCCTGATGTAGGGATCAAACCCAGGAACCTGGAGATCATGACCTGACATGAAGTCAGATGCTTAACCGACTAACACCGAGGTACCCCACAACGGTGTAGTTTTGATAACTTCTGCCTTTACATGGGTCTTAGGAGTTCTCCGTCAATTCCCAGAAGCTTTTATCTTTCATGCTCTTATGACATTTTATATATTTTTTTTCTTAGTACCAATCCCATTACCCTCATCTGTATACAAATTCCCACTACTTGATTAGATTTCAAGTACCTTGAGGCTGGAAAGTCTATGTCCCCCCTCTTTGCATCTCCAATGTCATTCAATGCAGGTAAACACACACACACACACACACCCCTGTTAAACAGAAAAGTAAATGCTATAAAAAACCTTAAGGGGCACCTGGGTGGCTCAGTTGGTTGAGCATCTGGCTTCCGCGCAGGTCATGATCTCACAGTTTGTGGGTTCGAGCCCCACATTGGGCTCTGTGCTGATGGCTCTCAGAGCCTGGAGCCTGCTTCACATTCTGTGTCTCCCTCTCTCTCTGCTCCTCCCCCACTCAGGCTCTGTCTCTCTCTCTCCTTCAAAAATAAATAAAAAACATTAAAAAAAACCCCTTACATTGGTAACAAAATTTACATGCAAGTAATTGCCATGAGGACAGACCATGGAAAACAAAGCCTCAGGTTTTGCCGTGACTCAGATTCCTAGATGCAAGAGGTCTTGGGCTAGAGTTTATGCACAAAAGCAAGCTTAGAATTCTGCAGAAGCATCTAGCCAATCGCCAAGTATGCAATTCAGGGTGAGTTTAGGATGATCCATCATCTGTCCTGAGAGGGAACGAGACAGACATGGGAGGGAAGGTGAAAAGAAAGAACAGAGAGTTCTATTTTAAAGGATTTCCAGTATTTCTTACTCTAATTTTTCTCAATTGTTACTCTCCCAAGAGAAACAAAACAGACCCATGGAAATTGAACTTTAATCTATGACTTACAAATTTCTATGACAAAAAGAGTTTTAAGTATTTAGTTTCATAAAGGGGTCACAAGTGACCAGAAACGAAAACCAAAAAAAAAAAAAAAAAAAAAAAAAAAAACCCACAAACATTTCACAGGAAACCATACTTATCACAAGCTTCCCAACTGCTCTCCCTTCCCCACTCCTGAGCTAAGCAGTCACTCGTGGTATCCAAGGAGAACATGCCAAGTGTGAAACCAGAGGGAAACTGTCTGGGCCGTAATGCTTCCTACCTGCTATACATTGCACGGTCATTGTAAAGAGTCAAGTGATCAGCTCCCGTTGAGTGATGAACCCAGGATCAATAAAATACCATATGCTTCAGGGAGAGGTTCCAATTACTGACTTGAAAAGCACTCTAGCAAAATTTCAATATTAAGTCAATGCTCTAAATGCCTCTGTTTTGGTCTGTGTTATACTAGCTAAAATGAGAGAAGATATTTTAAGCCGATCCTTAAGACAAGTTAATGTGTATGTATGGGGTTGGCTACTATAAAAGATGTAAAAACTGAGGAAGTAAGGCAGCCAGCCCTAAAACCACTGTTCACAAAGCAGTATTTATAGCATTCAAATGAAGCAATGCAAGGCATCTGAGATTAACCAAGTGCTATTCTGTATCTTTGTTTTAATCTAACCCACAATGGGGAAAAGGTACTATAATTACATCTTTGCAAATCCTACGTATTGGATAACGTGAGATGAGTCCTTCAGTAGGACTCTAGTTGTGGATGATGGGCCATCTCAATGTGGTTAGGGGAGATTATTCCAGCAAAGCTTTGTTTGTCCTCTATCAGTGACCCCTTCCAGTTCCAAGAGCCTTAAGCACTTGTTAAACTTGTTAAAATGTGAATTTGATATGGCTTTCTAGACCAGGACTTTATCAGTCACAATAGTTTAAAATAAGGGGAATTATGCTAACCATAACAATGCTTCAAGCCTTTATATGTATCTCTCATCAGAAAACTGCTGAAATATGTTTTAGGAAGTTTAATTTTCAGCAAAAACGAAAATTGCATTCTAATACATCTCATGCTCAACCCTTTTTGCTCCTTCACAGATGAGTTTTCCTAACATTTTAGTGAAAGGAGAAGTGAGTTTAGTCTATGTAAACATCACTACGGGCAAAGACCAAAATGCTAAGTTTCCAGTTTTTTGTTAGGATACAGAAACAGAAATTAGTATTTATCTTTCAGCTGGGGAAAACAAAACAAAGCACAACAGAATACGTAAGGAAGAAAGTTTTTGAAAACAGAATACCGTGTATAGACTTTAATACTAAGCATATGAAGTGTATGGGAATTTAAAATAGCAATGATTTTACACACAGGTTGTTTTGACCCAAGTAATAGGTTAGAAAAAAACTTGCTTATCCAAGTATTTTTGTAATTATTAGTTTGGGAAGTTCAAAGCAGTAAAGAGAAAGCGGTTTTATGGGAGTTTCTAAACCCCACATAGATTCTTACATATTTGATGCAACATAATGGTTATTTTATATGATTCTAAGATCAGGTGTACATGTAGCATACGAACAGCATGGGCTTTTGCCTCAGATAAAAAGAGATACACATGTGGCCACCACCCACTTACCAGCTGTGGGATCTTTAAGCTGAACATCCTTTAGCTCCTGTTTACAAACTTACAAGGTAGAAAATAATGATCCTAACTTAAAAGGATACTGTGAGAATCAGTAGCATATATAAATCACCTAACACTTTTCCAGGGCCTGGTACGCTCTCAATAAAGGATATATACAACAATCTGATTAAGAAGAAGAATGCAATCAGAGCTAAAAATGAGAGGGCAAATGAGTTATTTTGAACAATGATTTTTTTAGCTTATATATTATGAGATTAAAGTAAAGGCAGATATAAAGGACTTCATGCAACTATGGCTGAACAACATGTTACATTTTCCAGCACCTCTGGTTAATACTAATCATAGAAACTAACAACTACAATGTGGTTAAGTACGCTTTTTAATCTTTCCCCCAGAACACACACACTAGGACATGTGGAAGTTTCTTAGCCAAGCTGGTGAGCATAAAAAGTCACACCAAGAAACATTTGGGAGTTACTTTAGTGGATATGTTTATGAGGGGGTCTCAGGGCAAGAAATAATTTGCAGAGAAAGTGAGAGATTTCTATGACCCGTGATGGTCAAGATTTGTTCGCAAAAACAACTTGGGCCAGATCCAGGGACATGGCTTTCTTATTCCGATAGCCACAAAGGGTCATTTTTTGATGGATGAGTTGGAAAGGGACGCTTAGGAAACTGGCAGAAATACTAGGAAGACCACCTTATTGAGAATTCTTTGTTTAGGAAATACTTCAGTAGTGGACCACGGAAGGGAGGATGTGAGGACTGTAACATGTTGCAGGTCTCAAGACGGAAAGGGTGACCTGGCTGAATGGCCAACTCTTGGGTTATCTCAGGTTGCTGTTGCCAGAGCAATGGAGAGCTTGAAGCACGCTTCAGATAAAAAAGCCCAACACTGTGAGACACATCGCAAAATAACTGGGGTTCGATCAAGAAAAATCACAATGAGTTTACATAACTAGAAACTCTATGATGTAAAGGGAACAACTTAAGGTTACTTAAGAATGAAAAATATTTGGGGCGCCTGGGTGGCGCAGTCGGTTAAGCGTCCGACTTCAGCCAGGTCACGATCTCGCGGTCCGTGAGTTCGAGCCCCGCGTCGGGCTCTGGGCTGATTGATGGCTCAGAGCCTGGAGCCTGTTTCTGATTCTGTGTCTCCCCCTCTCTCTCTGCCCCTCCCCCGTTCATGCTCTGTCTCTCTCTGTCCCAAAAATAAATAAACGTTGAAAAAAAAAAAAAAGAATGAAAAATATTTAGTTCCTAGGATACAGGGCTAGGCATAAAATTTAAATATGAATTTAAAATACCAATAGTTTGCAGACAGGTAGAGAAATACAATGTTCCAGATGAAAGAAAAGTTATCTTTGTTTAAAGGATGGTTTTAGGCACTGTCATCCAGAGGTAATAATCCTATTTGGTTCAAATATTAATTTTGGATTAGCGAACTTTCCTTCTAGGTTTTTTCCACTGGTTTCCCTCATTTAATTTATTAGTTTTGTTAAGTGAATATATGGTGTAAGTAGATGAGAAAATTTTAAAATAGACCTCGTATGGGAAAAAATAAATAAAAGAGTGAATACTGAGTATAATTTGTAGCTAATCCATTTTCATAGTGTTTAAAACTTGAAATATTAATTTTGTCTGTTGTTAAATATTTACCACATAACAGAAATGGAAATTACTGAATCGGAAAATAATTATATGAGTAAAGCAAACCAACTTTGTACAGAGCTTATCATTAATCACTTGGAATATATTTTAATATAGTTTTCTATCATAAGACCTTTTACATGTGAACGCATGCCTGGCCCCTTCTACTTAGTGGTATGTATGTGGAATGTTTGTACGTTAACAGTCGTATCTTTTCCATTTAACCTAGTAAGCCTGATTTTTAATAATGTGGGGTTTCTTTCGCCATCACCTGACTTCTTACAAATGTCTGAAGATCATTTAAAGCAGCTCTACAGGAAAAAAAAATTCTAATAAAGTTTGATTTCCTGTTTTATATTGATTTACCTTTTGTTTCAAACTTATGGCTATTTGATAATATCTGATGATTATTTGTTATTTTACGTGTATCATTATAATGTGTATCACCCCATATTCAATTTTCATGGATTTTAAATGTCATTATTGAAAGGATTACAGGTCTCTAGTGAAACTGTTTATTCCTCTTCCTGTATCAAACAGTACATCATCTTTAAAAATCATCAATGCTTTTTTTTGAAATATCAAACACCATTTAACTCCTATGGATTGATTTATACTATACCGACCAACTAACCTGTGTGTGTGTATGTGTGTGTGTGTGCGCGCGTGCATGCGCACATGTATTTTGATAACTTCAGTACAAGAATGCAATCACTTTGGAGAAGTGTTTTGATTTCTGTAACAAGGCACATCAAGAATGATATCACACTGTCACTAAACTGCTACAAGATTTAGTTTGTCTTTCCTGAACAGCAAATATGTGACTACTCTTCTTGGAAAGTCTCCAAGGAAGATTCAAATATGAAAACGGTAGATAGCAGTATTATAAAACTATGTATGTATGTTATTCCACCGCACTATAAAAATCTCATAAAGATAATCCAGAATTCACAAAACCTCAATTATTTTCACTTCCCAACACTATTTTACCCCCTTGACATTTATTCTAAGAATGGCAATATTGCCCTTGCTGCACTACAACCCTAGTGCTTTGCAAAGTATAAAATTAATGCATTCAAGCATTGCTTTCCTTTAACTTCTAACAAGATCACCAAGAAGAAAACGTTTTAGAAAGCAGATGAGAACACAATTATATGTTATGCTCTATGTTCTCTCTTGGAGTATCTTTAATTACAAAAATACAGGCTTTTTTTTTTTCTTCCACAAGTCTAGCAATAAGGAGCTAGTGTGCAAATATATTAAATTCCACTTGTATCATTTAATTGTAACAGAGAAACAGGACAGACTTTAACCATAGTGAAAACAGGGGTCATTCGCCTTGTAACTGAATGTTGTCTGGGATGGAATCACAAATGTACAAAGTCTATTAAATAGGATATTAAATGAAATGTACATTTATAAGCCAGCAACCCATACTGGTTTTGTGTTCCAAGGGAATGGAAAAGCAAAGCAATCAGGACCTTGTAAAGGAACACTAACATTATGTAGTCAATCTATGAGGCAGGTGGAAAGTTTTGTCCCTTGTTCTCCCTTTAAGACAATATTTAGTCTTTTAGTATCATGGAAAATAACTCAGTTAAAAGCTCGAGACATCACGGAGAACGATGTCGTGGGTTTAGGCTCTGCCTGTGTTCAACAACCATTCACCGAGTTGCTAATCACTTTCACACGCCGCCCTTCCAGGTTCGAGGGATGGGAATAACACCGCATCTTTAGCCAACAGTTTGGTTTCTCTGTCCTCTCGTTATTTTTCAAGCAGGTTTACCCAAACTCTGTGGTGCCTAAAGTTCAAAGTTGAGGAGATGGTGAAAGTTGGCATTTTCCAGTTTCATGCATAAAATGCTGGAAATCTCATGTTAGAAGGCCAGGTGGCTGTGCAGAACTGAGCATCATCAGACATATATTGACCACTAAGGAGACACCTCAAGTATCATAATGTGAAACCTGACACTGAACGGCCTTCTTCAATCCTCCTGTCATTCTCCCTTCACTCTCAGCCATAGTTGAAGAGCTACCGCAATTTGAACAATTACCTTCTATCACCTTCTAAAATCATTTGATGTTAAAGCAGAGACTTTTTAAAGTTAACTTTTTGCCCCCACACAGAGTTCTCTCAGTCTCTGACCCTTTGTGACTCTCCAACTGTATGTCCTGCCAATCTCCCTCCAATTAAGCAGACACGTTGACAGGTCCTGCAGCAACACCGACTCTCCCCTCCTCTTTCATTCTGTCAGGGAAACTCTCCCGCCAGATCTTGAAGCTGTTCAAGTTCCGGATCTCTACTTCACTGGCAAGTCCTTGGAGAAACCTTCTTGGCCACCCTTTTAAAGCTTGACCATTCTCTTCAAGGCACACAATCGTTTTCAGTTAGAAAAAGTTAGGCGATCGACTCATGCCATCTCCCTGACTGGAATATCAGCTCCACGAGGCAAGAGAAGCATGTGTTTTTGTTCACTTTGGGTTTTTTAGAATGTAGGTGTTCCACAGATAAAGCGTACATGAATGTTTACTGTGCCTGGTGACAAACACAATAATCCTTGATCTCTGAAAGCTCCCTGATGGGTTGGGAGTAGGGGAGGCGGGCTCTAGCAAATACAGCTTGACAGAGAGGTGCTCAAATACACGTTTATGAATTCATTTCATTATCTTTCAATTCAGCTAATGCCAAGGCATTCACGTTAGCTTAAGTTTTCTCTGGGAAATAGATGTGCTGTTAAGTTATCGCCTGACTGTATAGCATTCTCTAGGATTTTGAGATGCATTTATCAACAGAGGATGCTACACTGACTATTTAAATGGATTTGAAACTTTAATGTGTATCAACACCACTTGGAGGGATTGCTGAGACATAGTTTTCTGGGTCCCACCCTCACCTTCTGACTTAGCAGTTCGGGGGGGGGGGGGCATTTCTAGCCCTTTCTCAGGTGATGCTGCTGGTTCCAGGATCACACGGAAGAAACCACTGCTTTAAATTACAAATTCTGTTAAGAGACAAATTTCTTCTGTAGGGTTAATTTTCTGTTAACATTTATTTTACTCCTGGCCTCTGTTCTACCCATGTTCTTTTGCATTACCAAACAAATTACATAGGAGCAAGCATCTCAGTTTTTCTATAGGAGAAGCAGTAGTTTCTTTGCTAAATATTAAAACTGCAAAGCTAAGTAAATGCAGAAGTTTTCAAACCAAGACTCTAACAACGGAGACTAGATTGCATGGCTTTCCTGCTCCATTTTTGTAGGTCACAAATGTTGTATTAGGCATTTCCTGTGATCTTAATCCCCTCTTGTCATTTTTCATTTTTGAGGGCTTTGTAATTCCCCTGAAATTACCAATACTACCTTTGGGCTCTTCTAGATGAATAGTTTAGGTGTTGAGTAATTTAACGTTAAACATGTACCCAAAGATATTTATTGATCAGAAGCCGCATGCCACTTAAAAATGTACGTGGCCATTTTCTTTCATTGCTGTAGAACACAATGATGTATGAGGAAGAGAACAAGGCAGGGGAGCAGAGTATATTAAATTAGGACAAAAAGAAAATAAAGACCTTACCTATCCTTTTCCACCAATAAATTTCAGTAAGTGGACCTTGAAGCCTTCATTTTAGGCTCAGCAAAGACAAGAACAAAGCAACAAAGGAGAATGAATGCAAGAGAGTAGGAATGGCTCACATCAGCAGATACACAGAGAACATATGGGAAGGAGGCTCCATAGTAGTATAGACAAGGGCTGGCACGGCTTCGTCAGCATGCCTGACTTCATCTTCAGCAGTTGAATAACTTGGATCTTAGCTTTTAAGACCAGATTTGCCCTGATTTCTGAGTTCAGGATTGGATTCTAGTTGGAAAAGCTCCTATGAGCGAATTTTCTGTATCTTACAGGTAGATCTCTAAGAAATAGCATCTCTGCTATGCCTCTATGCTATGCCCTGCCCATTATGTAGGCAGTCTAATGACATA
The DNA here is from genome assembly GCF_018350155.1 of Leopardus geoffroyi. Lineage (NCBI taxonomy): Eukaryota > Metazoa > Chordata > Mammalia > Carnivora > Felidae > Leopardus > Leopardus geoffroyi. The sequence continues at coordinate 11,413,726 of NC_059327.1, read as the reverse complement.
GGAATGGTGGAGTGTGCCTTAGGAACAGAATACAAGAAAGCAAAGACTGGCAAAGGTTCAGGTAACCAGGGGGAGCCCAGTTTGGGCTGCAGTGGTAGACACTCTTCAGGAGCCAATTCCTAAGGCAATCCTCACACATCTAGTTCTTGCCTGCTTTTTACTCTAGGGCAAAAAGGAATTTTAGTTCTCACAAATTCGGAGTAACCATGGGACCCAGTCTGTTCCAGGACACGCCAGAGGATATAAGATAGGACACTTCTAGATTTTTCCTCTAGCCTGCCTCCTGCTAACTGCCTATGCCCTCCAAGTAGTGCTTGTTATTTGTGAATGGCATGAGATCCGGCAATGCTAGAGACACATTACGATGGTAAGCCAACAGGCATGACAATAAAAAGCCCATAATTATTTATGGTAATAGACACTTGACAAGGACCATCTAAAAAGTTTGAACAAGGCTTTTTAACTATTATCACAAAGCTTCATGGAAGAAGTTCTAGAGTTTAAGACACTGTTTTCTTTTTCCATTACTTGGAACCAAATGCCTCTCTATCACAAATGTCTAAAGACACATTTTAAACCTAAGATAGCAAAGTAGGTAACAGGTCGGAGGCCATCAGGAAGTGGGTGAAATGGCCAAATACCATGACATTGAAAGAACCCTCAACTGTCAGCTACATGGTCACCTAAAGATCTAGTTACATTCTAGCATTCTAAACAGATAGAATGTTGGGGTGACAGAATGTGACCCTCCCTGATCAGATGGGGTCAAGTTTATGTTTTCAGCAGAAAACTAATCATTTCAATGATGGCATGCATAGATTTCTTTGTGGTTTGGGCTTTTATTCAGCATGTTCTCCTTTTACAACATGTTGCTCTTGTAGGTTGATTTAATCAAGACTGAAAATAGTGATTATTCACCTGGAGCACATAGAGACAAATGGACAGAAGATAGGATCCTTAATGTCATTTTGCCAACTCTACTTTGACAAGCTCTTTGGGAAATTTCAACAAGTTCTTAAAACCTACTGCCTTTTAGCTTTTAGGGAAACTTATTTCCTGCCTAGTCTTCATTCAGGAACTGAAAATATTGTTCGTTAACCACCCGAATACTCTTACACCACCCTATGCTATTAATACAGAGAGTGAAAATCATGACTTATTCAACTATCTCATTTACTAATATTCAAAATTCATTTACGTGGACTCATAGCCTACTATCCAAATGTAACTAGTGTTTATAAACATGTGCCATCTTCGATTCAATATAGTGCACTAAATCCACTGAAATAACCATTGATGGAAGATTATCAGCTATGTTTGTCTTTGGGGCTAAAAAATAAGAACCACCATCTCTAAGCTAGAGACAACAAAATTACACAAGCATAGTTTTAAGTACCTCCTCCCTCACCCCCAAAGTGCTTTAATTAAGTTATTACAATAATGAAATAATTGAGCTGTTCAGGTATAAAACCTCAGAATGACTGCCATGATGGGAGCCTGGCAGCCCAGAGTCATCAGTGTAAGGTCTCTGAGGTGAGGTGAACAGACACAAATCCTCCTTTCAGATAAAGTTGAACATATAAAATATATTGTGAAATCGCCAAGGGCAAATTTCAACACAAGACTTAGAGTTGCAAATCAGGATGAGGTTACACACACTATTTCCCCCATAATGGAGTCATGTGGCACATTTCCCCATACAGCCATTGATAGAAATGAGCTACTTAGGACCGTGCGACTTGAAGGGAAAGAAATTTATCCTGAGTTTATACTTCATGCAAGCCAGATAAACAAACCATTTGATTAAGAGGCTGTATCTCAACTCCAGGAAGTAATTTTAGTGAGGAAATGGTCTTCAATTCATGTGTTATATGTTGCTTTAATGTTAGCATAAATGTTCAGCTGACTGGTGTTTTGGTTTTTTGTTTTGTTTTGTTTTGTTTCTTGTAACAAGTGGCCCATATTCTTTGGCAATGCATTTCAAAGTACAGAGTATGCTAAGGAGTTTTTGTTTTGTTTTGTTTTAAATTTGAATACAAAGTAATGGTTCTATTTTAGTACTAATTACATTTGTCCTAAACTATCTTATGAATGCATGCAGTACTGCCTAAGATATGGTTCAGACTTCACTGCCCATACTTTTTACTTGAAATATTCAGGTCATTTTATGGCAAAACTTAGAGCCCAAGACACTAACTGAATAGAATCACTTTTTTTTTTAACATGTGCACACATTAAGTGTCCTTCTGATTTTTGGAGATTAAGGTTTATTGATTTTTGTGTTCCAAAGTGATTGGAAACAAGTGTAAAATTTTCAGAATAGAAATTAAAATTGACAACTGTGGGAGAGTGGAAGGGAGTTCCTTTTCAACTAAACATGGCAGCCTCTGTCCTCTAGTCACCTGTCACGCCAGGCTACTGAAGCATGGATTGTCAGTGTAAGAGCACCCACTGTTCTGAGATCTCCTTGTACCAAGCTGCAATATTTTAAGAAATGACAGCCTCCGCTTTAGAGATAAACTCACTGGGTTTTTCTTTTTAATTTTGAGTTTCTAGCTCCATTCCCTTTTTCTTAAGGTTCTCAAATTTTAATGTTCATTTTCACAGGAAAATGAGTCCATTATTTCCTTCCAACTGATTTCTATTCACATTCTCCCCAAATCTACATGAGTGCATTTACTCACATCTTTAAGTCTTATTTCTTTGTGCCTTAAGGGAAGGGCCATTGCTGTCACAGGGAAAGAGCTAGAAATTGGAAAATGGAAAATGATAATGCACAGGTATTCCAAGAGTAGTCAGGGGGGAAAAAAGTCTGTCATTAGTTAATACGACATAGAAGAAAGCCATGTATCAAGATGGAAACTGAAAGCCTTCATTGTAAAGTAAGTACGAACTCAGTTGGAATTACAAAGTTATAGTCTTTGTCTTACATGTTTTTAATCAATCTTCACTTGGGCTGGAGTTGACAGAAAAAACCTGGATTAGACTTAAGTTTTTAAAAAGATATTATAATGGTACAACTATGTTTAGCTATGCTTTAGACTTTGCTTTCATTTTAATCTGAGCAATGCCATGTATCTCCCTAGTATGGTTTCAGCTTAGATATAGGTGCCATTTGTTTTAAGATTTTGAACTCTGACAATAGGGGTCCAGAAGGAGGGGGAGGGGTGGGGACAGGCAACTGCTCCAGGTGAAGGGTTAAGGGAGGAAAGGTCAGAAGCCTGCCATGGTATTAACAGCACTGAGAGACAATTGTGACCGTTAAGGTCATAGGAATGTAACCCAACTGAATAAGCCGTTTCAGATTTATTATCTTGCTGGCTCTGTGCTGCATCTTTAATTAAAGTCATAATTCTCCAAGTTTAAAGTGAGGTTTAAATATACTGTGCCAAATGTGGGTTTCCATTATGGTTCCAAGTCAAAATATTGCTTTGTGTTCCTACTCCAATACCTTGCAGTAACTTTTAGTAAGAGCAAGCCCTGTGAGGCAGAAACTGGTCAAGAGAGAGCTGTGAAGATAGCTAACCATCTCCTCACCTACTGGAGACACAACTCCTAGTTTTCTCATGGATAAAATCCCTCCTTATCTTCATTTTTCCAGTACTCATTTAAGTATCCCAGTATTTCTACAGCACCCCTTACTCTTCTCATTATAGGGGGGTCCTTATGCTTCTATTAAAACTTGAGTTAAACTTGAATGATTTCCTCACAGTCTCCCACATTTTAATAAGGCCATTAGGGTGAATATGTTTTCTCTGAATATTAACATGAAGAAACAAAGTGTGCATAGGTAATTACCTAATCCCCCTCCCCCCCCAAAAAAAAAACATTCCTAACATTACTTCACTGTACATTTTTTAAACATTTCTACTTAATTTATAGATTCCTTATCAAATTTAAGTTATCCTTAATCCTAGATTGGCAGTAGACAGCATAAGCCTGAAGCATCTAGAATAAGATGGCTTCGGTTTGGGTCCTTATTTTTGTGAACTTGAGCAAGTTATTTTAACTACGGGAGCCTCAACTTCCTCATCTGTAAATGGAGGATATCAATGTTGCCTATCTTACAAGTAGCCCACAACCACTCAAGAGAATTGAGCCCCTGGCATATAACCGGTAGAAATACTAAACTTGGTAGCAATGATTACAAACAGTATTATGGCGGGCTGCCTGGGTGACTCAGTCAGTTAAGCAACGGACTTCAGCTCAGGTCATGATCTCGCAGTTCGTGGGTTCGAGCCCTGCGTCAGGCTCTGTGCTGATGGCTCAGAGCCTGGAGCCTGCTTCAGATTCTGTGTCTCCCTCTTTCTGTGTTCCTCCCCTCCTCATTTTCTGTCCCTCTGTGTCTCTCAAAAGTAAATGTTAAAAAAAATTAAAAAAAACAGTATTATAGTATCCCTCCAATATTCGTCGCTTTTAAATGATGGTTTAGATATTAACTGTGCTCATAAAATATATCCATTCTTCACAATGAAATATTTTCTAAGAATTAAGGGTCTTTCATCAAACGTTATCACAAGGAAATTTAAAACCAAATGCTACCTACTTAAACTTTCACTGTTTTTGCACCTGAGCTCCTAAGTGTTCTGAAGGATGCTGACACATTAGGACAGATTCTGAGATTTTTACTGCTTTCCTAGTGTCTGTTTAGATTCATAATGCCAACCCTTTAAATTCTATTACAGAAGTCTCTTAAAACACAAACAGCAGTGAAATGTCAATCAGATCACCTGAGTTCTGGAACTAGCTCCTGACTCAGTCTTGCACACTTGGTTCATTTATTCAACTTTCTCAGGTCCTCATCTAGAAAATTAAGTGCTGGCACAGGGAATGTTGATGTTCTTTCCAGCTCAAATAGGTGATAGTCTGTTCCACTAGAAACTGAATTTTACAACAAAGCTTCAAATTTTACACGAAATTTCCATTTTTATTATTTAAAAAGAGTCCAAGAATAAGAATGGTCAATTCAGTTTCAAAATCAATCCTTAAGGCAAGTTCCAAAACTTGTCCCTTTTTATTAAAAAACAGCCCCGTTTAAAAATCTGTCTCAACTTCCATGTAAATACCATCCCCTCCCCCAAGGTTATCAAAGCCTTGACCTAAAGCTTCAGTGACCTCTAGTGGGGGAATGTATAAGGGTCAGTTCTTTGGCCCCTCTTTGTACTTGGAGAGAGAGGAGTTCCTTGGTCTAGGATTGTGGCACCTTCCTGCCCTGTTTCTTCTCAAAGACTAGATCATAGTATATTGGGGCTGATAGGAGTAATGGGAGGAAAAGAGGCAGTTATCATTAGAGGTCACTGGAATACAGACTGATTTCTCTAGTTTCCTAATTTACTGTTAGTGTCTTTCCGGCAACCTAACATCTTAAAGGAGTTGGCTTCTTGCAATAAAAGCTTAAATATTTCCACTAAGTTAAATCACAAACAGGGATGAAATTCTAGTATCTATACATTAAAAAAAAATACAATCTCACTAAACAAGGAATTAGGGAAATCCTGAGCATTTGTCTTTGTCACTAGTTTATACAGCACTGCAAAGTACTGGCCACTTGAGCATAAGATAGAATGATTTGTATTTTTTTTTTTTTACAATTTTTTGTTAATTTTTGAGAGAGAGCGAGACACAATTCAAAGCTGGCTCTGAGCTGTCAGCACAGAGCCTGACATGGGGCTCAAACTCACAAACCAGGAGATCATGACCTGAGCCGAAGTTGGGCACTTAACTGACTGAGCCACCCAGGCCCCAAGAAGGATTTGATTTCTGACTGAACAACTGTATTTTTTTTTTTTTTTTTTATATCAGGGATCTACGTTTTTCCTCAGAGTCTTAGGTAAAATTAGGCTGAGAGTAGTATTGTGTTATTTGTGTCTGAATTTCTCTTCTCCAAAAGATCATTATTTTCTTCCAGATAAACTATTCAAAGTATAGTTTTTAAAGTAGCTTTTAAAAATGTTTTCGAAGTGTCATTTTAATTTGGTCCACAGCAAAAAGATATCCACTGTCACTAGGGAAGATGTGTAACTCATGATCAAACAGCCGGGAATGCTGCTTCTGGACATTTGCACTGTCTTTCAAACTTTCTTCTGGTGCCCTGGTTGTTGAAATTCATCATGGTCACCTTGTTTTCCCCCTGAAATTTATTTAAAGACAAATTAACATGTGTCACTTATGATTAGTCATTGATTCTGTTTAGGTATGCTAGTTCACAGAGGTAACTGGCAGTGAAAAGTAAAAAGCAGATTTGGTCATTTCCCTGGCCAAAGTATTCAGTACCCAATGTGCACACAGAGTGTTAGGGACCAGGAAAGTGAGTACTAGGCTCACACACAAGTTTTGATGACACTGGCCCTGTCCTCTGTCCTTATTTTCCATTCTCCTACAGGCAAATTAATGTCTAAAGGTCTTGTACTTTTTTTCCCCCTGACAATCTGATTCAAATATCAAAGTCTCCTTAGTTGAGTTTGGTACATGGAAAGAAGTGACAAAATGTAGAAATCAGCCCTTTCAAGTTTAATTCTGTAATAAGAGCCCTCTTACTCCCAGAACTCCCCCCCCCCGAAAAAAAAGTCAAAACAACAACAACATCAACAACAACAACAATCCATTTTGTTTTAGAGTAATCCTCTATGTGCTTTCTATGTTGTGACTCCATTGAACACAGGAAATTACGGGTTGTTTTATGTTCACTGTCTAGTATACACTCAGTCTTTAATAAAACCAAAAGGAAAATGAGTATTATTAAGGTAAGCCTTCCAAAATGTTTGAAACCACATTTATATTTATGTTTCCTTTCAAACCCTTAAACAATTATCAGGCAAAAATAAGAATCAAGAACCCTTTCTTCTGTTTATACGTATAAAAGCCAATTTCAGAGATTCTTCTAGCCAGAGTGCCCTCTGTTTACAGCTGAGTTGACAATCTTGTCTCATATAGACATTTAGTGGGCAAAACATTCCACACCTTAACAAGTCCCTAATGCAAACATAAAGAAGACTGATGTCTCAGCAATAACAATAGCACACCATTATGTTCTTTTTTAACACATTTACTGTGTATGATATTGACAGATAAGAGCTTTATGGCTTAGAGCACGTTCCTTGGGGTTCATCATCTTCTAACTACCTATCCTTTGGGATTTCACCACTTTTACAAGGATATATTAGATATTTTGGTAATACACACAGGCTTTTGTTCACTAGTTTGGTTTCATAAACCTTTCAAACAACAGCATGTAATTTGCTTCTCAGCACCATGTCAGTGTATATTCAAGTTGAGATGTTCAACACATCTCAACTTGAGCAGAAGTAATCTGTCAACAGTGGGATAGGACTAACATTGTATCAATTGTTTCCTGTAATATCTTATATGCATAAGAGCTCCAGAGACCTGCGTGTATACAGCTTAGGCCTGTCACTTTTTTTTTTTTTTTTTTAAACAAACATCTTGCCTGATTGTTTCAGAGGCAAAGTTTTCCAGGTGGCACAGTAGGCTACGGGCAAAGTACAGTCACCTTCCCATCTGCAAATGGAATTGCTTCTCTTAACGAGTCAGGCCAGAAGTGAGAAGGACTTCCATGTGATCTTCATCCATGCATGTGAAACCATCATCTAGAGCCAGCAACGCTGCCTCAAAACTAAAACACAAAGACTCCAACTGAAAGTTGTTTCACTGTAGCATTTTATTTTTTTAAATATTTTTGTTATTTTTTTAAAAAATTAAGTTAGAGAGAGAGAGAGAGAGAAAGAGAGAGAAAGAGAGAGAGAGAAAGGAGAGACTGAGTGGGGTAGAGGAAGAGAGAGAGGGAGGGAGAATTCCAAGCAGGCTCCATGTGGAGCCCAACACGGGGCTTGAACCCACGAACCGTTGAGATCAGGACCTAAGTGGAAATTAAAAGTTGGACACTCAACTGATGGGAGTCACGCAAGAGCCCCTCACTATATACCATTTTAAAAATGTACACCATGCCTGCCTGCCCATATTTTACAGTAGCTACCAAATGCACTTAGGCAATACTATTCAGGAAATAAAACATGTAATTAACAGGTTTTCTAGAATAAAGACAGAAATTGAATTACATGCAAATCATGGAGAACTGCCATACCGAAAAACAAATTAAAAATGAAATTGTATTTAGCCTGGTTCCTAATGTAGATTTAAGAATGTAATTTATACAGGTAAGCAATGTTTTCACTAATCTCAAGTCTGTTTGTGATATGCTTCATACCATATTAAAACAGTAATTTTACATTTGATAATGCTTGCTTTCCAGATGTTTCAAATATGTACTTAATAAAATATTCATAAACATCAAAATGTTGAGTTTAAATATATTGCTATCAAACTTTTCACAGCACTCTGACTATAAAGGAACAGTCTAATGGTTATAGTTGTGAGAGATTAAAAATGGCACAGTATTTAGTTCATCTGAAGACACAGTAAATCATTTTACCTTACCTTAAAGGTAAGCTCCCAAACCTTTAGTCTTTCTGGAAGCTGTGCTTGCTTGGGTTATTTCCTGCACAATGATTTACGTTTGTAAGGTGACTCTCACAGCAGTGCAATAGAGAGTAGTAACTCATTCAACATGCATTCATCATCTAGTTATTAAGCATGATCTTGGTAACCAAAAGTTACATGAACAAGTGATACAGAGATGATGAGGCTGCATGAGAAATCGAAAAGCTCACAGTGTAATGCATGGACACAAAAGAAAATCAAGGACTGTAACACAGTGTTAGGGATAGGCTACCAGGAGAGGGTAGGACTAGGTGGGTCACAGCTCAAAGGCTTAGGATACATTAACAAGATAGTGGTACAGAGAACGTGCCGAAGTTTCTATCCGAAAGGAACAACAGGTTGGCAAAGGAGAAGTGGGAGGAAGAGGAGGACACGTTTTTTGAAATCCACGTCCCTCTGAATGGCTGGAATATTTTTTGCCAAGACAAAGGACGTGAAAACCGGGGACAAGAATTCACCGTGCCTTAGACAACATGATAAAGAACTTAAGTTCTATTCTGAAAGCCACAGGAGGCCAACTGTAAGAAGATATGAAGCCGAGTAGTAATTCATTTTGTGTTCCTGAAAGATCTGTCTATAGTGTGGAGGATAGATTACAGACCATCATGATTGAAGACAGGTTTTAGGGAAGATGTTATAATACATGAGAGAATTTGTAACTACTAAACTATGTCAATAGAGGTTTATGAGGTAGCATCAGTTACCAGGATATGACAACTGATCTTTGTTTGATTTGTTTTGTTTTGTGAGGGGAGGGGGAAGGAAAAAAAACAAAACAAAACAAAATAAAAAAAAAAAAAAACCCTTTACTTGTAAAAGGAATTCTCATTGAAAAATAACCCAAGCAATTTAATGAAAATAACATTAAAGTTCACCATAATCTTACTATTCCATGGTAACATTTTTATCCTTCCGTATTCTTATTAATGAATGAAATTCAGACTTTTTAATGTAATATACAATCTTTTCATCAGTTAAAGGTTTCTAATGCAAAATAAGTAGTTTAAGTTTGACTTACTGGCATATTATCACTAACTTAGTTTTTGATCCTAGAAATTCTGGTTCTTTTGTTCAATTTATCTGTTTCATTTAACTTATACCCTATACACCAGTGTGATGTCTGGCAAACACTTTCTACCACAGATGAAACGAATATTAAATTTAGCAGCAGTTCAATTGCTTATATGAACGGCATAGTTTACATTATTACCAGATAAACAAAGCTGAGCCAACAGGAAATGCAAGCATTTTAAGAATTTCAATGTTCCAAACCTAATTTAAAGCTCGGAAGTTTCCTAATAACCTATTTATTGTTATTAATGAAATATGGAATCAAGATACATATTAAGAAAGAACACACTTTTGATAAAGTTAAATATGAATGGATTTATGGCAACAAATTGATTTGTAGAGAGCTTATCAAAATTGGACTTAAACTGGACATAGGTCATAATTAGATATGTAAGGGAGTAGGGAAACTAATCAAATACTTTAGCAAGATACAGTTCAAGCTAACAGAGGCAAGAATGAACAGACAATGCAAATCACAAATACGGCTTTCTGATTGTATACAAGATAAAATTGCTTTAAGACCATGAATTGGGAAGTGAAATGAAATACGATTTATCTGTTTGAAATCAGACCTTTTCTTCCCCCTCATTTTATGCAGACTATTCCATTTTATCACTGTCAATCCACTTTCATGAAACCACATTTTTGAACTATAACTGATACTCCTAACTGGGAAATGAGCCTACGCGTGTTTGTCCAATCCGTTAAGTGTTTGGGACCCAGAACTGTTAATTCATAGAGTAAGAGAGAGAAAGAACCTAGTAGAGTTTTTCTTCAATGTGCAATAAAAAATATATAGTAATGTGGAAAAAGAGCATGGTATTTTATAAACTAGCTATAACCAACATTTCTGAGTACCTGTGTGTGTGTGTGTTTACAGGTATGTGTGTATAAACATAACAAGGTCAAAGAGGATCTTCTATATTATGAAATCATGATACCCTTCTGTGCATGAGTGAGGATCATCTGTAATTCCAGTACATGCTTGTTATCATCTGATCAGTGCCAGACAAGCTAGAAGATCAGAACGAATATAGTATGAAGCAGGTATTTTTCATTCATTGATTTGCCCATTTTAATTGAGCACTCTGCCTCAGGGATTATTCTAGGATAGCAACAGAGGAGGAAGCAAAATAGAAATGGTCTCTTTACTTTCCTAACTTTCCTTCTGAAGGGTAGGGAACACAATAATCAATAAATCCATTCACGATACAGCAAGCGATGATAAATGATATGGGAAAAATATCAAGGAAAATAATGAAGAGTGTGCCAGGTAGAGGGGAAGAAGGTTATTTAGGTAAGGGGTCTGGGGCAGCCTCTCTGGTTAAGGGACACTTGAGCAAAAACATGAAGGAAATTGGGGAACAATCTCTGTAATACGAGGAAAGGGTACTTTAAGCAAAGAAATGTCCAAGAGCAGATAACTGATGTAGGAGAATGCTTTTAGGCAGTATAGCTTCCTAGAAATTAAAGGGATGCAGGATCTAAGTGAGAGGTATGTGTGAAAGGGAAGCAGGAAGGGGAGGAACTTAAATACATTGCAAGGGTGAAGCAGATCACGGAGGGGCTTATAGGTGGGAAGGTAGGGGGACACCTACTTTATCTAAGACCCTGTTAACATATGCTGTGTGACATTAATGTGAGTGCCCCCTTCCCTTATGCCAAGTACCCTAATTTGGATAGTATCTATAGTCCCTAGTAATCTCTCATGGTGATATCAGCTTTTTCGGAGTGAAAAACAAAGGCCTTTCGAAGTGTTCTATCAGAAAAACGTCAACTCTTAAACGGTAAACAATCACTGGCTGGTGCAAGAAGCATACACTGTACTAACACAAAGGGACCTTGGCCCGTTAAAGGAGAACACTAGCATAATCCAGGCAAGATTTCTGTGATGGGTTGGGCAAGATCATTTTTGTTGAACATGGGGCAAATGGGTGGGATTCCAGGTACTGTGAAGTGAACACCAACACAATTTGTGAACGGATTGGATGTTGGGTACTTAAGAAAGTGAGGAGCCGAGGGCAACTCTAAGGGTTTTGGCCTTAGGATGATGTTGCCCTTTATTAAGGTAGAGAAGGACTGGTAAGGGTCAGCTTTTGTGAAGGGAGTAAATCAGGAGTTTGGTTAGGTTTGTTACATTTGAGAGCTCTATTAGAAACCCAAATGGGGTTTCTACCTACCCAAATGGACTGGGTAGGTCAGTCTAGTGTCAGAGCAGAGGTTGAGGTTGAGAGATGTGGATCTGGAAAATAGCCTATGAATGCCTAAGGCTGGATGACATCACACAGAGGTTATCTATGCGGTAATGGACAAGAGTTCAAAGGAAGACACTTCAATTTTGCAAAGGTGGGGGGTGAGAAGAAATTAGCAAAGCAAACTGAACTTAACTAGACTCTGAGGGCAGAGGAGAAACAAAGCTCATGGAGCACCAATAGCCAAGCAAGCCATTTTAAGGAAGGGTAAGCAGAGCGTCAAATCAAGATAGAAAATTAACCATGAAATGTAATAAAATTGACAGCATCCTGACCTTCATACAGCTGATTTTGGTGAAGTTATTCTTAAGAAGTAGGTCAAAGGAAGGGTGCACCATGACTATAGGTAACTCTCTTAAGGAGTTCTGAGTGTAATTTGGCACCAGGGGAATGAAGTAGGATCTGGTAAGGGACAGGAGATCAAGGGAGAGTTTTCTCATTCAAGATAGGTATTATCACAGTTTCATGTACTGGTGAGAAAAATCCAGTGCAAGAAAAATCAGCATACAATAAGGAAGGAAGGTAACTGCTCAGGAATTGTCTTTAGATAGAATGGAACGAGGAGACAGATAATAGCACGTGTAGGAAGGCAGAGTGCTCATCCAAGGAAAAGGTAGAAGAGAAAAGAATACAGTCAGGGTTTGTTGTGAGTAGAACAAGGTAAACGTTCTTCCCTAACGGCTTCTCTGTTTTGTGGGAAGAAAGGTCATCAGCAGATGGGGAAGATGGGGATGAAGAGAGGGATTTATATACTGAGGAAGGAGGTAGAACATAATGGGTACGCCAGTAAAACTATACTGATACAGAAGATCTGCCAAACATTTGAGCCTGGAAGTCCTAATTTTAAGAAAAAAAAATCATCTTCAGCTCCTTGAGAATTGGCAGAAAGGGTCCTTGAGTAACCATACGGAATTTTAAACCTTCCAAGTAGAGCACAAGGGTGTGGTATAAATAGGGCATTCCCTAGGGCATAGGAGGATTCTGGTGTTGTGTAAGAAAGTACATTATCAGATTAAAAGACAGCAGAGTCCCAGGAATAGGAGGTCAGGGTGATGAGGAAGGAACTGAGTAAAGGTCTTTCGGGGGACTGACTGAGACAGTGCTGAGCACACAATGGGCCGGGTCATGGTGTTACCAGAGTTCCTTATAGGGTTGAGACTGTACTTGGGGGAAGGCAGGTGTGGGAATACGCTAGAGTCTGACTATCTCTGAGCTTTGTCCTTACTACTCTCTACTTCCCAGAGGGAAAGAGCAGAAGAGGTTGGTACTCAAATGATGGATCCTTAGTCTGTGGGATGGAAGCACACCTGAAACCCAATAACCAAGGGGAAACACAGAAGCACCGTCTGCTGCATTTAATGATCAATTCAAGGAGAGAAGTATTCCAGAGGCTTTCCAACTGTACTACAGAAGCTTGGAGAAAGAAGTTTCCCAGACCTACCCTGTCTGGAAGAAAAACCCAACTCTGGGTCCCCCTCTTACACTTAAACCAGAGTAGCTTTATTCTTGCTGTACAGCTAATACATTAAGATTGTGCAGGCTTTTTTTCAGTGTTTTAATATTGAAAACAAGTGCACCAAAAAACAAAACCACAAAAAAAAAAAAAACACCCTTGAAAATGATGGGAAAAACTGGTTTAGAGCCGACCAATCTTGGAGATGACATACTAAAACATATCGAAGGCTTTATTTAAACACAGAAAGACCAAAAAAATAAAATAAAATAAAAAATAAACACAGAAAGGTCTACTTACAAAGCTCACTTAAGGTCTATACAGATTCAACTCCCATAGTTATGTACAGGCCAAGGGCAGGCTCCCCAAGATGGGCCACTGTAGCATAAGAATTATTTTGAGTTGCAAGTAATAAGAACCCAGCAGATGCAGGAAAAGTTCTCTGCCTCCTCCTCAACTAAGTTTCCTAGGCAAGAACAACTCGTACCAGGTAGAGAGCTCTAACAGAGACTTCCCTTTACACAAAAAAAGTTATCTGCGTAAGAAGGCAACCTTGTTTTTCGAATCCTCTCCTTGCACCTTGCTGACAGCCTTCTCCCTTTTTATCTTCAGACTCTACTCCTCTCCCTAGCTCATGCAAGCTTCATGTTGCCTCACTGGGTTTGGAATCTCATGTCTGTGTGGATTCCCTATACAGAAGCTTATCAAATTTGGATTTCTCCTGTTCATCTCATGGCAATGTGATTCTAAAACCTACTAGAAGGACCATAAAACAGAGGAAGGTCTTTCTCCCAGACACTTATATTCTACTCTTTCATTGTTTACATTACATTGGTGTATTTGGGCAAAAGTTACACATGATAAATGCGTTTGTCATTTCTAGCATAAGGTTAAGATTTTAAAGAACTTTTCTTAAGATATGAAAAGACAATCTTTTTTCTTAGAAAATCCATGCTGTGGGAATTTTTCTGAGTACCAGGAAATCACACTAAAAGTTGATGTGAAACTTAATATTGGTGTCTATGGAGTTAAGAGTCCTGGTGGAGTCCCTCAAAATTCTTATATTACGCCTACAAAAATATTAATGTTATTAAGTTCCTTAGATCTAGACTGAATAACATTCCTGAGAATAGGGCTATCTAGTCATCAAGACGTGATGCCAAAGATTGCTCCATCATTAGAAACACCTGGATCGTTCTTAAAATGTAAATAGTAATGTCAATTCTTTTTAAGGTAACCACCTTCAGGATATCACCATGAAGTCTGTGAAAGGAGCCAGTTGCTTAACAAGTCACTGGGGGAATACTTTGGAATTGAAGTGCTAACATCACAACAACTAGACACAGTGTAGCATTTATATGAACACCTTGTCAAATAGAAGTCTATTTTTTCCCAATAGACACAGTGGGGACTCTAGTTCACTCTTGATCATTTTGAATAGAGAAACCAACTAAATAGATTCTAGATTAACAATTTGGGGGAAAATTGCTCTCCTAACACTGGGTCTTACAAAATAATGCCACCATCCTGATGATAGAATTAGGGAGAAAATGAAATAACCAAGTAACAAAAATCAGTAGGGAATTAGTGATCAAATCAGCAGGAAATCCACAGAGCTACAAACAACAGTTCAACCAGGGGACTACTTGATAAACAGAGTTTGGAGGGAGGGGGTAGCAAAGAATAGTGGCCCAGAGCAGCAGGAAAATGGGAAGCCTCAGCAGGAAACAATGGAAGCTGGCAGGGGTCCACTGAAAAGTTAATTGAAGCAACAAGCTGAGAGCCCTCTAAGTCGGACAGCAAACTCAAGGAGACAGATGGAGAAGTGCAGCAAGAAGCAACTGAAATACCAAGAAGGAAAAGAGAGCAGACAATGGAATGGATGGAGACACATCAATCTGAGCTGAGCCTTGAATAATTCTTGGCCCTCCTCTAGGACTACAGATGTAACTGCAGCAGCTAGCAAACAATCAGAGCCAACAGACAGCCAGATGTTAGACACTGGGGAAAATACGCATTTGAATGATATGCTAAGACATCTGTAGTCTGAATTCCTTGTTTTAATGGTCCATTTAAATGGAGTTCATTCAAAACAAAAACAAACCAGGAGTCCAACCAATTATTTTGAGCAGCTAACATTCAGAAGAATATAGTAGCCCATACAATTAATAAATCACGGACACCTGAAGTTTTAGACTTTGTGTTTGGAAGACAAGATGATGTTCCACAAATAGGAGCGCTCGTCTCACAGGTTCTAGGACGTAGCTAACTTCATACACAAGTTGCTGTTGCTCTACCCAATCTGCGAAAACATGCTTGCTGGTACTACGAGACACGCTTCTTTTAGATTTTAGACATGGAGACACAGGTGGCATCAGATTCATGCCAGGTCAGACCGGAGAAAAAAAGTAACCTTAAGGCATCACTCCATTTTCGGGGCTTCCACTACAGAAATTAAACATTATAAAGAGGCAGAAAGGAGTACCCAGGCAAACCCAGCTGAGATTACTTCTCTTTCATAACAATTATGCAGAAATGGAGGTTACCACAAAATACATTGAAGGATTTGGACCCCTTATTCTCAGTGCTGCATTTGGCGTCTCCTCTTTTTAAGTGTTTTCTGACTAGTAAACAGCAAACTCCTATCACTTTTAGCATTGCTACAAAAAACACGTCATTTGAGAGGTTTGAGTACTCTCTCTTTAATAAGAGTATATAGAAAAGATCCTCATCATTTTAAGGAGTCCCCACCTATATCTTTAACCTTTCTTAGCAGAAATTTAATAAGTCTCCGTGTATATACTGACTGAGAAAACAATTAAGAAACGGTTAATTAGGTTAAGTTAGCAACGAATGGCAGGCATTCTGTGCATGTGCAGCAAAGTAATGCTTTCAAAAAGTACACATAGCAGATCAGCAAATAGATGTGAAAAAATCATTCCTCAAAGAATATTCATTAGTACATTAGTTGGAGTGTAAAGTAAGTTAATGTCAATTTTAACAGAAACCTTGAAATAGAGAATCCTAGATCCTCCTGAATTCAGATATGACACTGTAAATGGTACCTTAAGATTTAGGAGCAATAAGATAATTTGATGAAAGATTAAACAGTGCATGAAAGAACATCCTTTCTCATAGGATAAACTAATTCCCCAAGAGTGTAAGCTTTTGAGTCATTTGCTTCACATAATCAGAAATGAATTGAGTATAATTTACATGGAGTCTGATCTTTGATTTACATTTACGTTAAGCTTATTTGAATGGATATTTTGAAAGCACGTAAATATCAGATAATGTACAAAGATTAAAATAATCTAGGTTCAGTTACCTTGTTAATTTTAATATTTTTATACCTGAAAGAGGAAAGCAGCAGCCTCTTAGCTAATAGGCTGTCCATATCAATCCTAAGTGTTACAGTGGAAAATATTAGCATATTAGAGATATTTACTGTAGGTGGGGTTTATGTCAAATCAACAGTTGAATTTCCTTCTCTTCACCTAGGTAGGATTTATAATTAATGCACTTTTAGTATGATTGCACTCTAGCAATGTAAAGGTTTCTCTTCTTCTGGTGCATATTAGACCTACAGTACTTAACTGCAGAATCCTGGGATAGTCATTTAGGAGGCGGGTTTCAGTTCACTCCTGAAGAATGCTTACAGGATTTTATATAAATGTATGTATAGTGGTTAAATTGCTCTACAGTAACTGTCTCTAAGCATTGCATTAAGACTTTCTCTATTCAGAGGGTACACAAATGTTCCAGCATTACATGGAGCCAGTTAACACATAAATTTTAGTTGGACGTGAGCCACCTTTATGCACCCTTAATTCTAAGGCCATTACATAGTATTTTAGTCCTTTGCTTTTCCCTCTCCCCTGGATTTTTGGAGTATCATCAGAATTTGGCTAAGATCATGGGAGTGTGTTTGAACCCTGACCATCATATTTCATGAATTAAGCAAGAAAACAGATGCAAGTTGTGGTGTTGGATTTGTTACATAAAGATGAAAGTTACTAAAAAATTGCCCTGCCTGATGAACTTTTAGTCAGCACACACAGTTGTTGGAACCAATCATCTGTATTTTACGTGCAGCTAAACATAACATTCTTTATTTTTCCTTATTGTAATGAATTGCTTCTGCGTGTCACTTACAATTTCTTGTACATCATGACAACAAGAGGCTGAAAAAAAAACATGAAAGGACAGAGGAAGAGACAGCAGATGTGGCCCTGGAGGAGGGGGAGGGTGTCTGGACAGTGGACGACCATGGGGATGTAATACTGGGGATAGACAGGTAGGGAGAAGGGACTGAAATGAAAAGCCCCATGTGGGGAATGTAAGAGGAGTCTGAATCATCCTCTAAAGTTTTTATTTGAACTTGACTCTCGTTCTGTCATTTCCTGCGGTCTTTAATACTTTTAAGATAGGATTTGTCGAATGTTACTTGTCAAATAGCTTGATTTTGTATACACGATTGCAGTTATCGTTTATTGGAGGTGCTATCTTCATTTTACAAATGAGTTTAGGGATTAGACATTACTTCCAGTGAGTACACCCGGTATGAATACTGGCAAAGCACAGAACATTTTTTACTGACATACATGCAATTAACTATGACTTTCATTGTATCATGGAAGGCATTTTCAGGCTGAAGTTTATAGTATTAAAAAGTATCTTTAAATAGGCTTTTGGGAAAATCCCAAAGAAGGAATCTGCATTCATTATCTGCAAAGGAGACGGTATCTGAGAAGCTTACATTGATATTTTACCATCAAAGTTTATTTTCATCATTGTTGAACCATTTCTTGGAGCCCTGATAAATTTGAAGACAAAGGAACGGGGAGAAAAGGTCTCTGACAATTATTAGCCATGAGCAGTAATTAAGGAGAACCATATTGTGTGTCGGGAGACCTGTCTTGGAGTTCTAGCCCTTCCATTTCTTAAAGTCTAAGCAAACCCAATAACCTTCTTGAACCTCAACACCCTCCTCTGAAAACGAGGGTCACACTGTACTATATCCCAGCAACAATTTTCAGAGATCCAAATGATATCCTGCTGCTTCAAGCCAATTGTAAGACTGGAAGTTACTGTAGCCCATAAACCCCAATTTAATTACCATCCATGTCCTGATCATCCTATTTCTTTGCAAATCTAACCTGCTTTCCTCTTTAGTTTTCATTAGAAATACCTGCACTACGTTATCGAACATTCTAGTGTATGCCAAAAAGATGGGAAATAAAACACATTGTGTAGTGAACCAAAATAGCTTTTATTTTGATTTCTGTTTCTAGCTTTTAAGAAACTGAGCAGTGAACAACATTTTAGAAACTACAAAAGCTTTTAAGCCTCCTGTGCAATGCCTGCAGCTGGAGAAAAGGTCTTTGAATATGTACAAAGGAAAAAACATGATTCTGTGTGCACTCCCCTTGCCTCAGAGCCTAATGGTCATACATATAAAAGCATCAAGAAAAGTTAGCAGGCACATTTTCTAAACTCCTCAGATATATGTTTATGCCACGAACAAGAAGGCAAAATAAATGGACAGAGAACAGAAGTGATTAAATAGACATTTCTACCAGGGCTTGGGGAAAATAGAGAGAAACACCTTTTCAAACTCAAATATATTACTTTATTTCTTAAACTTATGAACACTCATAGTCTAAGGTTATTTTCTAACTAACTGCTACAGTAGTTGTATTAGCAATACAGTTCTGCCACTATTTTCTCAATACTAAAATCATCCTGAGCCTGAATATCCTGAGTTATTCATTCATTAAAACCAATTCTCTCACACACAGATAAATTTGTTTTGGTGTCAACGTTCAAACGTATGCCCAAGTCTTCCAATGTGTCATCTTAAAAACAAGTACTTATTCAAAGGGGGTTGATTCAATTTTGTCTTGACATCTTTATAATCCATACAGTCCTTTTTACTTCAATTAATCAAGTGAAACTGGGGTTTCCTATTCAAAAGCCAACTCTTCCTTTGTCCTGTGTTCTTTTACCAAGAGTATGCAATTCTAGACCTACACACCAATTTTGGATCTCATTTGCTTGGAAATCAAATACCAACAACGGATCATGAAGAAGCAACAGAAGGCCCAAGAACCTACAGTGAACGTCCAGTGCATTTAAGTAATTATTCTAGAGCTGGGCATATACTGATCATTAATATGGATTCTGCTCTTGAGGATTAAGAAGTGTAATAAACCCAAGTGAAACAAGCACTTAAGCATTACAGAAGGCAAGGAATCTAAGGGAAGCAAATGCAAAGCCCATTTCCTGAGAGCCACTGGCATTACTCATGGGGACACAGAGGACTTAGCAAGAAACTGCAGGTTAAGAGGATTTATTTCAATTGTTACAGTTGGCATCTATTAACATGCTAAAGATTCAGAGATAAAAGCAAGATAACCAAGGGGATAGAAAGAGAAAATCAGGGAATGGTGGTTTCCTACTGCCAGACAGGTGGATTCAGGCAGGCGTGCCCAGTGCCATGAGGGTAGGACACATCAGATGGAGTAGGGAAAAGGCAAGCCAAAATGAGGGAAAGGAGATAGAAACTTACCATCAGAGCAAAATATGCAACAGGCTCAGTACAATATGAACATGAAGCCCCCCACCCTTTTTTTTTGGAAGCAGAAAAAAAAAATGCTGAATATACTCAATATGTTTCTCTCTTCAGTCTCCCTGTTGACAGGTCCTGATTTTCTCCCCCAGCCTATGTTCCATTAGCTCTTGACTTTCACTTATGAAATACCTCAGATATAATGAATCTCAAGACATGATCTCAGAGTACCAGACCTAAGTGCATGGTCTCTCTGTGCATGAATCCCTATGCTAGGACACCAGTTAGATACCCAGGAAACTGGTGATGCCAACGGTCCTGACATTAAATACCACAAGTCTAAAATAAGATACCATTAGTTGGAATTGAAGTGTACCCGGAGCAAAGTGTATCTCCAAGTATATAGGGATATCCAGATTGGCATCCCCATAGGACATGAATTCTAATGGCCATTTGATAAATTGTCTAAGTACAAGTGATAAAGGAGTTTCTGGTTTTGTTTGCTAGATGGGAAATGTTATAAACAAAAAACTCCAGAGGGAAAATACGGTGCTCATGCAGGAAGAAGCAAATAGGATTTAAGGCCAGTTTGTTTTAACATGGCTACTGGATATAAGTAAAGAGCTTAAAAAGGCTCCTGGAAAGAAGATCTTGATCCTGGTTGTCAGAGAATGCATTTGGCAGTCAAGAACATATAATCAACACTACAAAAGTAGTGCCTGAGTGTGAGCTAAGTTGAACATCCTGTTCTGGAAACTTGTGCCTGTCCAGGATAGTCAGCACAACATTTTTCAGTCTTGAAGAAAAAATGATTACTCAGTGAATCTTTGCAACTAGAACATCTCTGAGCTAGGTTCTAAACTCAGCCCCTAATTTCTCTTATTAGTGAATGAATACAGGTACCATGCAAAAAACTAACATGGGGGAGAGATCCAGGGAAGAAGACTCCGTAAGAGGTTTTCACCAGGGTGGCTGAAGAAACAAGGAATCCTAGATAGATACTGAAGCCAAGAGATCAAGTTAAACACAATTTTGCATTTTGCCAGTTTTGATATATAAACCCAGTTGAGCACCCAGATTAACTAATGGATTCATTTAGAATGATAATTCACAGGTTTTATTGATTTTGAGAATCTGAAAGTAGCAGTAATAATTCAAATTCTCTTCCTCACGCTTATTAACATCTAAATTCTGGTTTTCTTGTCTATGTATAAAATATTAACTTGAGGAGCTGTCAGCAGGATACTCTCACGATCATAGCTATTTTCCACAATTTCTCATTCTATGTGTGCCTATCCACACACCCCATTCATTCCTTTGATTTTGGCATTCTAGCAATAAACTGATTACCTATAGGTTGATTCATGACTCCTTTATAGCAGGTATGTCTCCAAAAACTGTATTTATAATACTGGCATACATCCATGTATGTTTTGTTAAGGGAGCATAAACATTAACATCCGTCTATTTTTAATTTTACACATATTGTTTTATGTTTATATGAAACTATGTATGTGATGTGCATATATACTCATGTGTAAAAATCCCATATGCATTTATGGAATTAAGAGGTTCTTTATTTTAAAAACCAGGGTATGAAGTAATGTCCATTTGTCTGCTTTATCATTACATCCATGTCATAGGCTAATTACTGAGAAAGGCACTCTAATGAAATCATGGCTAGTGTATTGTGAATGTTCTCCCTGTAAAACAGCAAGATTTCTTCTATACTGTATGCACCATATAATTACTTCACTTGAATGTAATACTTTAATGAAGACCAATTTAATTAAATTAAATTTCTCCCTTGTGGTATCTCTATCAAAATGCATCATACCCTCATTATAATATTATCTGTAGGAGTCCAACATTATAAGTGCTATAAGGAGGGTTTATTTTAATGAGGGCAGCAATAATAAACTATCAAGTTACACAATACAATATTGTAACTGAAAGTCTAGTATTAAGTTCACAACATATGCGTTTTAGTTCCTAATTAGTTTAGCCTGTTTACATAGCTTTGTTAGAGGCAATGCCATTCAAATAATTGTGTTTTGAGTGATATTTATGACAAGTATCTAAACTGTTGTAATAAAACATATGTAAGAAATTAAACAATTTCTTTCCATTTCAGTGGTTATTCTCATAGGTTTGTTTTAAACAGTAGTCATTTCTATTTCTAAGAGTTCTGGTTATATCAAAGGTATTGCAACTTAAAAGACTTTCAATGCTAAGGGCTCAAGTTGGGTTCAACATCTTCAACAAAGACCATGCACTAGGTGATTAAGAGGAGTTTAATCTGGTTACTTGTAACTGGTGGGATCTTGAGTGATCCCAATAGCTTATGTCTGGTTGATATTTAAAACTGTATCACATTAAATCATAATTAGGTCTTTTAAGTATACTTAACAAGGACAAATAATGGGCCTTCAATCTATGTATTCCTTTAACAAATAATGCTTGAAAAATGTGATTTGTTTTCATTTTCTAGTTTTACAGCTTCATTTTCTTCAAGGAATCCTGGTCCAGATTTCCACTGCACATGGTTTTAGAAACCAAGATACAGTATATAGCAGGCAGAGTTCTAGAACCAGTTTGTCTGTTTACCAGCCTCCCTACCAAGAGCTCAGATTCATCCCAGTTTCAACTTTTTCCTTTCCTGTATGGGTGCAGTTGGCTATTGAGCACTAGTGATCATACTACCTATCTCCCCAGTCTGTCCACATCTTCATGTGTACTTCCATTCTCTCAATTCTGGTTGACTGGAATATTGTAGGAGCTCCTTGGTCTTTATGCCTTCAGACTCAGCCCCTTCCACACAACCCCTCATATTGCTTCTAGATACCAAAGAGCCTACAGTGTTTTATTCGAAGTTAGACTAACCAAGAGGCAGCCCTACTTTGGGCTCTGCCCTTTAGAGAACCTTAGCATTTATTTCCTCAAGTCCTATCACTCCTCAAGGTGTAAGGGATACACAAGGCAAACATTATGTGGTGATCCAGAGCCTATTACATCTTTAATCCAAGACCTTAATCCGTCACCATCACTGACTCAGCTTCTAAGGCCTCCTTAAATCTCTTCCTCCAGTCGTCCTCCCTAGGCCTGAGAACTGGCCCAGGGGCATCTCTTCGGGGAGAAGGAACACAGAACTTGGGACAGATGGGTAGGGTGAAGTTGTTGGAACTGTGGTGGGAAGGGGACAGACCAAAAGATCTGGGATCTCCTCTTACTGCCATATTATCGTGTGGAACCGAGTAAACAGAATTCAAGTCCTAAGATATCCATGAGTTATCATTAATTTCTCACTGGTGTGTATATGATTGCTTTGATGAGTCTGAGATATAACTGTGCATGTGTAATTCAGGGAGAGAGCCTAATACTTTGTTTTTAGACCTATCATACAGAGGTGTGTGGTGAAATGTTTCATCAACAGTATTTGTTTGCTTCAAACAAGAGCTTCAAATTTGAGATGACCACACTTTAAGTGCAAAAATATTTATAGAAATCTAAGGGTGGACATTAGTTTACCTAACCATCCTAAATTTCAAGCCAATTACTATTGGTAACCATAGGGCTGAGGAGATGCCAAAGATTTAAGTTATATAGTCATTACTAGTAACTAGCAACTAGGTCCAGATATAAATGGAGCCAGTCACTTCAACTATAGCCTTTGTTTTCTTCCTTGTAACATGTTTTTTTTAAATAGAAAAGATCATATATTCTATTATGACTTGCCCAGTATATAATTTATCTTCAATAAAGGTTTCAGAATTTGATTCTATATTCTATGATGTTTGTTTAAAGAATCTCTAATTCAAGTTTTCCTAGGCCAACAAAACTCCTACTGGAAATTTAGTAAGAAAACAAAGAAAAAGTTCTATGCCTGGACTTCCAGACCTTTGAACAGAAACGAGGAAATACAAATGGAAAACATTTATAAACTTTGCATTCTTCGTGACATTTTCCATGTGTACATCCATATCCATGCCAATCTTTCTGGAAAGTATGAATGGGTGCCAAAATTCCTTGTGCATTCAGAGAAATGACTAAACTAAGGACCACCCTGTTTTTGTGTTTTCCTATCTATACACTTTGATTCCTCAGATTAAGACTCAATTCCATCCTCATGATGCCCTGCCCTGTATACCTGCCTCTACAAAACCCCAGGCTTCTTTCCTTTTGAGCTATTTCTCATTAAAGAACATTCTTCCAATTCCAACGGACTGGATCAATTCCTCTCCTTAGTTACCTGTTACACATAATTTACAACTGCATATTTACTTGCAACTCAAGGTTACTGTTTGTTGTGTGTCAGGGTAAAGAGTCCAAAATCATTATTCAATCACTTATATCTCCTTTCTGCAATGACCACATGGTCCTTCAAAATCAAAAGAAAACTATCAGGTGTTTGTTCCTTCTTGACCACAACAGTTTGGGTGTTGCATATTCCCTTTCTCAAGGGCAACCCTATCCTTTTAAAAAATGCTCATTTAGTCTACTTCACTGTTTAATAAAGTAACCACTAGTTACATGTTGTTATACAAGCTTAAATTCTCTGGAACTTAAAATTTCATTCCTCAGCTGCACTAGACCCCCTTCATGTACTTCAGAGCCATATATGGCTAGTGACCACCATACTGGAGATGCAGATATGGAGTTCCAAGTTTGCAGAAAATGCTCACTGAAAGTGATGGTAGAGAGCTTCTGGTACTCAAAACTATTAGGGCATATATTAAGCAAAAGGTACCACGCAAAGAGAAATACATTGATAAACTACCCAGCTGTATCCTCACATTTTGATTTCTTTCAGAAATAGTTTTCTGTACCCTAGTTCTTTAGCTGAGGAATTTAGATGGCATGATCCCTTCCAAGTCAAAGATTCTTACCTTCAACATGGACTTTTAGAGTACTACTAGTGATAATACCAAACATAAACTCAGAAGTTTAAAGGCATCTTTGCCTACTCAAAAAATAAGTGATAGAAACATCAACAGCTGTAGCAGGAAATATTTGGTCTTAACAGAGGTTAATTCTGATTAGAGCTATATGGAAGAGACCTGTCAACTGGGGCATAAGGGATGGATGGCATCTTGACAATGGGAGCAGAAACAAGACAGTCATGAAAAATAAAAACAAAGAAACAGTGCTAAGTACAACAAGTACTGAAAGATTTCTGTGGCTGAAACCTGTATAAAAGAAGTAGGATGTGTAAGAAATGTGTGTGTTGGGGGGCGGGCTGCAGCAGTTTGTAATACAACACTGCACTCGTAAGTAGGTATTTGGAATGCTACCTCAGGTCAAGGAAATACTGTTCTGTACCTTCTGAGACCAGCTTTATCTACAGTTTGAGCAACAAGACAGGGTAAGTAAAACACACACACACACACACACACACACACACAAACAAACAAAAAAAACAAGCCCATTACATGGTTTTGTAACTAGGACCTAAAATAAAGTTCCAGCAATAAATAGGAATGGTGAGAACTTTCTGAAGGCTATTTCTGGACCACAAGTACCAGAATTGGCAAGTAATTGAGAAAAATCAAGGACTGTTTCATAAAGGCTCAAATAATACCACCAAGTAAGACTCCAATATATTATCATTCTCCAGTGAAAGCGTTCTTTACTGCCAAATGACTCTATGTGGTACAGGCAATTAAACATGCTAGCAGAAGCCAAGAATAGGTAATAGGATCAATTGTAAATTCTCTACTTTTCCTAATGACTCAACTTTACTTCAACCAACATTTATTGACTTCCTACTCTCTATGGTTCTCTAATTGTCTTGGGAGTCACAAAAGATGAATGACAGAGTTCCTAACCTCAGAAAATGTTTTATGGCTGAGATAAACATTAGCATGTAATAAAACGTATTCAAACAGTCTGCTAAGGCCAAAGCACATCTGGAGTGCTCTCCGAGCACTGACGACCAGCATCTCACCCATAATGGAGCTTCGGCATTTGTTTTGTGGAAGAAGCGGGGTCTATTTTGCTGGACTTCTCTTCAGTGGGTAACGTGAGAAAACCCTATTTGTAAGAGAGCCAATAGTTCGTGTATTTCAGTAAAAACAACAAGAAAAAAACAAAACAAAATGGGCTAACACCTGCATTCAATGGATAGTGAGAAATGCTTAAAAAGGCACCAGTAGGGATTCGGGGAGGAAACCCTATGTAGACCGCTGGCTTTTCTGTATAACATGGTAAAGCTTCAACCACTGATCACAAGATTAATTTTAAATAAGTTACTCTAGGGGTGCCTCGGTGGCTCAGTGGGTTAAGTGTCTGACTTTGCCTTAGGTCATGTTCCCATGGTTTTGGAGTTCAAGCCTCATGTTGGGCTCCACAATAACCTTGCAAACCTGCTTTGGATTCTATCTCTCTCTCTTCCCCTCCCACGCTCACTCACACTCACTCTCAAAAAAACACACTAAAAAACCCCCCAAAAACAAAAAATAAAAACTCTAGCTTCAATATGGAAGACAAGGGTTTGAGCCACTAGGTAGCTAAGCCACTAGTATAAATCGAAGAGTATGGACTATTTTGGGTTACTTAACATGTATTATGTTGGTTTGGTCTCCTCGAAATAAACTGCTAGTGTTCAGTGCACTACGGTACCACAGACTTCAGAATTCTTGTAGCTCTCAGAGAAGTGTGAACTCTTGTTAGACCTTACATACCTCCATTCTTCATGTTGGGAAACATACACTCATGCACTTTTCATCAGTTTCTCATGGTATCAATGGTCTTGCCTAATGGACTTGGTCCGATGTCATCTACTTCTGAGCAGTTTATAATGTGCCTTTTTAGAAAGTTGTTCTTTTTTGCACCGTTTCTATTTAACACCCTACTGTATCTGTCCATAGACCGCCTCATCATGTGTTTGCCACACAAAATGGGAAAGTTAGTTGTTTCTCTACAACCCAGTTGTGTTGGTTCAAGCCTCTCCACTGTGCCTACTTTGAAGCCATACTTAGCACAAGCCCATCTTCAACGTTTATTTATTTTTTTTGGGACAGAGAGAGACAGAGCATGAACGGGGGAGGGGCAGAGAGAGAGGGAGACACAGAATCGGAAACAGGCTCCAGGCAATGAGCCATCAGCCCAGAGCCCGACGCGGGGCTCGAACTCACGGACCGCGAGATCGTGACCTGGCTGAAGTCGGATGCTTCACCGACTGCGCCACCCAGGCGCCCCAGCACAAGCCCATCTTAACAAACATGAACTAGATACAGATATTTTTATCAAAATGTTTCATGGGGTATCAGAGAAAAAGAGTCATTTATCTACACAGCAGAAATTCAATCAAATTCCCCACAAGACGTCTGTATATCACCCCCTAAAGCTTTTCTCCATGGCTTGGTGCATTATTGCTACTCTCTTCTTTCACACAAGGTCTAAAAATCATTTCTATTACCTTGAACTACTCAGTATCTGCCTTTAGTTAGTACATACCACTCAGCCAAAAATTAAGTAGTTTAGTAAATACAATACCAAACCATCTGCTATTCAAGCATGTGCCTCAAGGCATCACCCACACAAAACAGGTCCTTCAATGGGGAGGTGAGGAACATTCTGCTTCTCCTAATCTCCACATCTTATAATAGAGACAGATTTGTTCCTTATTCAAATTACTAGACAATTGAGTGAACGCACAACTGACATTCTTCCTGATAGTATTGTTTTCCAAGAGAAATCTATTCCTGTTTGGGATAACCAGACATGAATTCCTGTTTCAACAGTGAAATGCTAACAGTTTTTCAATAGGAACGTAAAGATACCTAAAGAGAAATAATTAGAAATCATGATGCCAGATTGCTTTACAATTACCACTGTGCTCCCAAGTTCCTTGCAAGCTCTTCAATTATACCAACTCCAATTCCAACTTCGGACTTGCTTTTTTCATCATGCTTGCATCTCCCAGAGACAAAGTACAAGTTAATTGTCACTTTTGTTTTTCATATTTTTATTTATTTTTTGTCTCTTACCTCTCCCCCTTGAGAGCATCCTTTAGACTATCTTAACCACTGTCGATTTTCAGACACAGAATGTCCTCTTTGCCTTAGATTTCAAACCTCATTTTAACTGGTTTTAGTCTGTAGATGTTTGTGCAGCTCCCTTAAGTTTGGGGTTGTTTTAATGTCTCTTTTAATGCTTCCTCTCTCGTTCCTTGAATTATTCTTGGTCTTGGTCATTTTCCTTTCTAAATAAATTTTGAAAACCAAAGAGATAAACAAAGGTGATAATAATACCAACAATGCACAGTAAAGAAGAAGTGAAAGCCTCAGCACTTTGGGGTCTTTATTCAGAATCCCTGAAATCCATTTCAGGCTTTACTAGTAGACAGAGTTCTACTTCAACTAACATACCAAGTGAAATTTTTGAAATATGACATTTATTTTGCCATTTATTTTTAACAGAAATGTTCTTATTTAACATGTACTCAGGCATACCTGTAATAAAGAGATAGGATCCAAGATCATTAGTTCAACTGGGTCTTTTTAAGTACACAAGATTAAAATAGGGTCTCAATTCTCAAGGGGCTCCCACATCAGTATCAGAAATAAGCCCAACACATCTGTAGTCTTCCCTGAACTGGCAGCCAACTACATATGTATGGTAAAAGAAAGTATGTGCTAATTATACCTGGGATCAATTAACTAAGGGTTCAGTGATACTAATACCCAAGCTTCCCTATTTCAATGATCGTTCCTCCTATCACAAGAGTACATGTGATACAGGAACACTTACAGGTTTCATCTTTGTTTGGAGGCTCTGGGCCTCTATCTGAAGAGAGCTCTCATTCCTGGTCCAATCCACAAGGAGGATCTTCTGGAGGTTAAGGGCTGTGGCCTTCCACCTCTAGCCAAAGAAATACACCCATGTGCTTTAGATCTGCTAGGAAGGTTTGCTTAAGTTAGATTTCAGTACAGTGTTTTCTATTACATAACTTATTGTAAAGCGCAATTCCATTAAGAATATGTACAAGTTGGAAAGTCTGTATCTTGTCCTTTGCTGCGCTTTCAAAGCCAACAGAGGGACTTTAGTGTGCAGACAAGTCTCACCAGGGTTGTGGAATGTGTTCACCTCTCCCCAGAGGAGGACCATGAACGAGGCAGTTGGTAAGTATTTGTTTACTCCCACCAGAGACATGAGGCTAAACCAGGCTGTGTATAGGAAAACCAACCAGGCTCCTGGACTGGGACTCAAGATTCAAACACATAGTCCTTTTCTGACATCTTTTTCATGGTTCTCTCCATCCCCAGGGCATGCTGATTATTAATACTTATCAACCACTGCCAAATGGTGCAACCCCAAGGGAAATGGGCCAGATGCAAATCCCTGCTGTTTTAATCAAAGTTAAAGTGCAAAATTTGTAACATACCCTAGGCATCTACAGTTTGTAAACCGGTCTTTGGCAATATGAAGATGCCGGTAAACTCAAGTGAATGACCAGATGCTGCAAGCCTTCAGAAATGGAACTTACTGGGGCATTTAGGGATCTGAGACAGAAATTATACGCCATGGAAGCAAACCACTAGCTTAGGGGATTTTTCGTCCATCATTAGAGGACACCAATACCTCCTCTAAAGTGAGGAGGAATTGAGATTGTCCAAGAGTACTATGGGACAGAGCCTTTACCTGGGAACACCGGCTTTCTGTCTGGTGCATCAGCCTGCAAGGATCAGTATTGGTTTCTCTGAGACCTCTCATTAGGAATACTTCAGTGAGCAGGGAAGGGATTCTGGGATCTGGCATAGCCCTACATGAAGGCAAAGGGTTTCAGAGTCCAGGCACAGAAAGGAAAAAAAAATTCTAGGAAAAAGCTCCTCAAGTGTTCAAGAAGTTAGAAACAGTTTAAAATAGCAAGGGAAATAAATTAGCCTAAGTACTAGATATCTTTTAAAGTCTGGCAAAGATTTTAGGCTTCATTTATTTAGTTCTTTAAGGAGAATTACCAGCAGATGGAATTAAGAAATTGAAGGGGCGCCTGGGTGGCGCAGTCGGTTAAGCGTCCGACTTCAGCCAGGTCACGATCTCACGGTCTGTGAGTTCGAGCCCCGCGTCGGGCTCTGGGGCTGATGGCTCAGAGCCTGGAGCCTGTTTCCGATTCTGTGTCTCCCTCTCTCTCTGCCCCTCCCCCGTTCATGCTCTGTCTCTCTCTGTCCCAAAAATAAATAAATGTTAAAAAAAAAAAATTAAAAAAAAAAAAAAAAAAAAAAGAAATTGAAGAAGAAGCTACAAGAAACAGTAGACAAACATAAAACAGAGATCTAAAGTTGAAACGTAGAAGGAAAACAATTGACATATGACTTATTGGACAGCAGCACTAGATAATAGAAGCAGGTGAATATTAAGATACGGAAGTACAACATAACTATTTTTCAATTAATATCTACAAATGAAAGCTCTACATATAACCATGTTATTGTAAATAAACCCAAATCTAAGACAGCACATTCATTTTCTGATGGGAGAGTTCAACTCAGTGGTTCCCAGACTTAAGTATAAAGAGCCCGAGACAAACAGATATAGTCTGTCTACCATGTGACCACTATTAACTTCATAGTTTGATTTCTTCAAGTATTAATTTCAAATAAAAATATTCTCCGACTCCTTTCCCAAAAGGAAGCTTGTAATTTAAATATCAACTTTGTATTGAAAAAATAAGACCATAGGGTAATTAAATTGAAATATACATGTTTATGAAACAAAGTCTGCATCAATGTGCAAAAAACTTTATAAACAGACATGCTTAGATAGGAGTATTAAAACAAAGTCTGCCATTTACTCTAATTTCACCTTTTCATGTACTTCATTTGGGGAGCTAGCTTTTTGGTCAGCTGGCACTTGAAATATTGCAACTAGGACACCAACAGGTCCTTACACACAATTTGCTCATCACTATATTTAAAACAGTCACTTCCACCTAGTACAGCGGTCAGCCACATGTAACCCATGAAGCCAAAGACACCATCCAACTGTCGAGGAGTACTGTCTCCTTGTGACACAGAACACTAGCTGTCGACATCTCTGTCTTGTTCTGCTTCGCCACTGCAATGGCATAGTTGAGTAATTCCAACACCAACTATATGCCCCAAAGTTTAAGGTGTCACTATTAGCCTCTCCAGTCAAGAAGTTTGTGAACTACTGACAAAAATTTTAACATTTAAGTCGCTTTTAAGGAAGCCATAAAAATGGAGCGAGTTTCACCTTCTTACTTGGGAGTTTATTCTGTTATTACCAACATTCATTAAGCTGTTAATTCTAAATACCGTTTCATTAAATGTTTTTGCTCTCTGATGAAATCACTTAGGCTTCTCCGATAGGTCAGAACCTTTTACTTTATGGCACAAAGCTGTTGGTCTTAGATTTTTGCAACTCACTATGTTTTTAGGACTTGTAGGGGCCTAATCCTAATTTAGAATCATTTTCTGTAGAGGATTACAGTCATTTTCTTGAGTAAATCTGACCAACAGAATATGGAAGCACACAGACATAAATGTATTCAGACATTTTTTTGTCTAATTTCTTAGGAAATGATTAGGTTTGTGTTAACAACTCTTGTGAAGGGCCTCTCAGAACTTCTAGAAGGACACTCCTTACATAGAATCTAAAGCCAGTTATTTTGTGCTAAATCCCACTCCACTATCTCTGAGAAGAGAGCTCTAAGAGCGTCCTATGTATTCACAGATACAGTTCAAACTCAGAAAAATAGCCAACCTTAAAAATTAAAAGTATAGAGATAAAAGGCATTCTTGCTATTTTTCCTGGACAGTGATGAATAAATATTGCCCTAGATTCCCTAAATAAAATGGTGAGAAATTCAAGGTATTCTGAAAATATATTTTTCTAGTAAAAAGAAATAAGTACAGAGAATATTAATGACTTAGTAAAAGGATATCGACATATCATCTCACTTCTTTATAGATAGAAAACTCTACAGAAAGTTTTCCATTGTAATTTAAAGTTCAGAGCAAGCAGAACATGATTTTATTCACACTTACTTTTCACTGCATCAAGTGTTTGGCAAATAATGTATCATTCAGTTTTTAACCAGTAAATGGGTAAGTGCATGGGTGGATATTTGGGTAAGAGAAATTTTAAACGTATTTAACATGGTTTCCTTTTACTTTTTTTTAGTGTTTTATTCATGTTTTGACTGATAGACACAGAGTGTGAGCAGGGGAGGGGCAGAGAGAGAGGGAGACACAGAATCGGAAGGAGGCTCCAGGTTCTGAGTGGTATGCAGAGCTTGATGTGGGGCTCAAACTCACTGACAGTGAGATCATGACCTGAGCCAAAGTCGGATGCTTAACTGACTGAGCCACATACCCACCCCTCCTTTGACTTTTCAAGAAACATTGGTGGTCCCAGCATAGATTCCAGGGACCAGGATATTTTCTACTTGAAATTGACATTAAAGAATTTCAACCACTGCCTCAGGTTTTGCATCAAGTTCACTGTCAAGTGAGATTTTCTGAATTCCTGAATATATTTTTTTATAGCTGCAACATTTGTCATTATATCGTTTAACCTATAATAAGGACATGAAATTAGAAACAGTTTTACTGGTCAGTAAAAAGACCCTACAAAGATTTTTATTCTATTTACCTTTTGTTCTTACCTATTTACCTTTTTTTCCCCTATTTACCCTTACCCTACAAAGATTTTTATTCTATTTACAAAGTCATTACAGGTTTCAGTTTGTAGGTAATACATACTGGTGGCTAAGAGCATGGAATCCTGAATGAGAACTGGGTATGATTTTTTACTTTATTTACTCAGTATTTAACTCCAAGAACATACCTGTATCTCCATTTCCAAGTTACTTACAGGCAGAAGGCTCCTTTACAGAGTAGTTATAAGGATTCAAGGAGATGAAGAAAAGAAATGTGAAGACGAGAGGATGGAAGGAAGGGAGGAAAAACAAAGGTACTCAAAAGAAGAGAGCAGCCCTGGAAACAGATGAAGAATGACCATCCAGTGAAAAACTAGTTGCAGCCTTCCCGATACTTCTGTGTCACTAAAGAAATGCCTTCAACTTCCTTAGAGGTCCAGTATTTGTTGTCATTAAGTCAACATTGAACATTAAAATTCATTATGGGGGTCTTTGGAGCTTAATTTCTAGGACTGCTGGATAGAATACTGTTTCAAGAGCAAAAGGTAAGAGAAAGGGTACTCTTTACCCTAAAAGTGAAAAAGTAAACTTAATAACATTATTTTAGTTCCAAGTGAATTGGTAGCAGAAATTTTAAACTATAAGGTATTAATTATGCTAGTTAAAATTGATTTTAAGTATATGAAAGATCTGGTTCTAAGCCAGATGCCCTGAATATGAGGAAGGGCATAAAGAAAATACTTGAGCTAATTAGAAAGATGCTCAATTAGATGTACTTTTGAGATATAAATATACTAGAGGTGAAAAGTGATCAATATTAATTGTAAGAGAGCAATGAAGAGAAAGCACAGGAAACCCAGAAAATGAAAATCCACAGGAATGGCGTGACCAAACACAAGGTACATAAAATTGAAGCAAATACAGAAAGGAAAAGTTCAAGGAAGCCAAGATTCAAGATGAAAGGTAAATTGCTTAAAATATGAAGACAAATAATTAGGTCCCTGACAGAGATAATGCTTCAATAAACCCTCTGAGAAATGTGAACAGTGAAAACAGTTAAAGATATTTTCACTAATTGAATTACTTTTGCCTGTTAGCTCTGACATAGCAAGAGTGGTTGCCACACACGTTTTATGATAGAATAACATGTTGTTGTTTTTTAAATTACGGTTAGCATACAATGCTGTGTTAGTTTCAGGTGTGTAACATGGTCATTAGATTATTCAACGAGTTATTCCATTATTCAAGGCTCAAAGTGTAGTCCTCCTAGGTTTTTAAGTACAAGTAATATTATCTTTGCATTCAGAAACTATTAGGCCACTGCCAATTAATAACAGATTAACGTAGTTCATTTTTTTCCTTGTTTAAAAAAAGAGAACATCTTATTTTTTGATCTTTTTATGATGAGGGAATGTAAAAACATGGAGAAATTCATTTTAAAAAGAATCAACTTCCTCCTGGGTATCAGTGAGTAACTGTTACAAGGCTAGGACTCCTGCAAAAGCCAACTCTCCAACTGGAAATATATGAAGCCAATCTGCACAAGTTTTGGCAAAGAGGTAGCACAGGTCTTCGAGGGAAAGGAAACAATGAAGTGTGCCTCCACAATCACCCAGGCTTTCTGCCTAACAGCACTTTCCAGGTTCCATTTCAGGCAAGTGATCCCAGGTCGAGTACAGAGGTCTCACTGAGCAGAGAATCCAGTGACCAAAATTGGGGGGCTGTGGGGGCATGTGTAGGGAGACTACTTAACCAGACAGAATCTTGAAGACAGTACGGGACAAGCGAGCTAAGCAAAGGACAACCTCCAGACTTCCGCAAACAGCCTCTGCACGAAATCCTCAGTCAAATGCTAAACCCTGTATATGCAGATTTAGAAGTCTGGTAGAGGGGTTGGGGAAAAGCTACCTAAAAGCTCAGAGCTAAATCCAAGTGACAAAGTGAGCTACCTTATAGAAAAAACAAAACAAAACAACAACCACCACCCATCCTTGAATCTGGAGTATTTTGCAACCACTCAGTCACAAATAAGAAGTCCTTGAAACTTTCCAGAGGGGTCTCCAACACTTAGAAAGCAGAGAAGCATGAAATCTGATGGTGGTCCTAACAGTGCCTGCTGCAATCATCTCTATTTTTTAGCTTTATTGATATAGAATTGGTACATAATGTCTAAGTTGCAGGTGTACGATTTGATAGGAGCATGTATTGCAAAAGGAATACCCCAGTAATGTTAACACATCCATCACCTCACATCCTGTTCATTTGGGTGTGTGGTGAGAACTTTTAAGATCTCCTCTCTGCAACTTTCCAATATAGAATACAGTATTTTTATTGCATGCACCATACTGTACATTAATCCCCAGAACTACTTTTTTTCCACCAGTAAGTGTGTACCCTTTGACCACCATGACCTATTTCTAATTGCTACTATTTTTTTTTATCCTCCCCCCCCCTCCCCCACCTTAAGCTCTTCCCTGTTTCCAGAGACTCTCTTTGGACCATTCTTACTTTGTCTACACATATGTGGTTCCACAAGGGAGACCAATTAAAGGAAAATGAAGGAAAAGAACCGAGCACACTTAGTAAAGATGCCAGGTCTGCTTTCTAGGTCGATGGCACCTGCTTATTCAAGAGGTTTTCAGGCAGAAATATTCCAATGTTCCCTAACACTCTCTATCTGGAGAGTCACAGATGGTTAAACCATCCAGACTTCAGACTACACTAAGAGTTATTCTCTACAAGTCCAAGAACCTCAAATTTTACTACATGGTTATTTTCATTTTCCGTTAATTTACCTTTTTACATTTATTTTTCCTGAAAAATTATCCCCTCAGGTCTCCCCACTCAGGAATTTTATTGTTCATTATGTTAACTGTCTGTGCTTTTATCCACATTGAAATTCATTCTTTTAGCTACACCTCCAATTGAAATATTATTAGCAACAATCTAACCAGTCTTTATTACGGACAATCATTTAACAAAAAAGTTAATGCCAGAGGACAATCAAGATTGTACTGGATATAGATTTAACAGGTATACCTGGTTATAAATGTGCTAAGCAAATAACTAAAGAAAAAGTAAAGATGATGGGTGCAGGTTCGGCAAGTCTAAGATTTCATGATCAACTTTGCAAAGGGCAATAGGTGTTATTGTAATATCTTTGAATTCATCTCTTTATAGACTTCACTATATTGAAAATACCTGAACATTTTTACTTTAAATCCAGAAAACCCTTGTTGATGAAGTTGACAAGATTTTTAAAGCTGGATTTAACTTTTGCTAGACAATGTCTGAAGGTTTTGTTGTTTTTTGTTCAAAGCCAGATAATTTTGAGGACTGTGCTTCAAAAACGTCATGTACTAAGGTTTCTCGGCTAGTTGGGCCTTATAGCACACTTCCATTATCACACAAAGTGTTTGCAAGTTTAAGAGAAGATTAAAAAGAACATAGCTTTTTTATCCTGGATCCGAGGAGATTCGGTTTCAATAAAACCTAATTCTTAAGGTTTTCTTTAGCACAAAAGAAGATACTGTGACACAAAATGTAATAAAGTAATGTCTTGGGCAAGTGCATAGAAATATCCAAATGACTTACCCATTAAAAAAAAACTTTTTAAAAGGCAATTTTACAGTCTGACAATACTTCTATGAAGACCACGGAGGGTTTGTTCTTCGTCAGCTGTAGATATTGCCAAGTTTGATTAAAGCTGTCCTACATTCTTGTTCTTGGAGGTCTTACCTAAACCACTTCCTATGAAAAGGTCCATGCCTTCCTTATTTTTATACTTCCTGATGCTTGATTCACCAGTATAGCTTTATACTTTGACTGTATAAACAGCCCTAGTTTTTCCTGCCTCCCTGCATCCAGGCCCTCTGGCTGGGTCTTCCCTCATTGACCCAGGTCTGACCAGGCCAGCAACTGTTAGAAACGTAAATACTATTTTTCAGCCTTGAAGTAATACCTACTTAACACAAGAGCCTTTGTCAGATCTAGCTTTACAACTTCAGAGAGAGAACTCAGCAAAGTCTAGAATATGAGTCACTTTGGTTTACTCCAACTCTCTTTGTACCCATCCCTAACTGTAACGCATTATACCACGGTGTATCCTAAATCTGAGAATATTAATTTTATTTTACTAACTTAATTCCAAATCCCCTTCATAGTTCAATTGCTTTTCACTGGAGTCTGATTTCTCAAGATGGAGAAAAACAAAACACAAGGACCTTCCTTTCCTCCTGTTTTCTTCAATAATACCCATGTATTCTTCACTAGAAACAGTTTGGGGTAGATGCTGGCGGCTATTCAGGCTTCCAGTCTTAGGGAGATTAAGAAGCTGTCAGACAGTTTTCTTTTTCTGAAAGCCAAGAAGACGCCAAGTACAGTAGAGCTGTGGGACCAGACCAGAGCTGTCACCTCAAAGACTAGTACTAAACAACTTCAAGCGACTGGAAGAGGCGGCAGGCAGATGAAAAACATGACCAAGGCACATGTTAGAGAAAAATGCCTCGAAGCCAAGTTAAGAGAGTTTATTTCAGTGAGGGATACCAGATCCTGTGGAGGCCTTGGGAGGGAAGAGTCCTGGTCCTTACTGGTTCTAAGAGATCTGGGACCATACTCAGATGGGACATCCAGGGAAAGTCATGTGGTAGGATCACAGCTGAAGTTTCCTTGTTTCACGACATCTTTTCTTACAATTCTTCTCCTAAAATTTATTGGGGCTTGCTAGCATTCTCAAGTGCTACAGTGCTAAAATGCTAATGGGCCAAGCTGAAACATGGGTTAGGTGTCTGTATGCACCCTTATGTACTTTTTCATCTCTACTTGAAGGTCAATTCCTGCATTAGAGTCCCCTCTACACATCCTGGAGTCCTGTCCAAATCATAGATTAATTCAGTTCAAGTAACTCATATCAGTGAGTCTAGGCAGTGTTCTGAGACCAATGGTGATGGATAAGCCCAGATGAAATTTCAGGAGGCAAAGACCTGAGAAAGGTTTCGACTCAAGAAAGGACTCCTACTGCGTGAAGTTATGACAATTTACTTAAAAGCACATACACACATGCAGTCCAACACTAAACATCTGATGCCTCACAGTTCGTTCCATTTGAGTTTAAAGCATTATTTCACACATACCCAAGTCAACTTTTAAAATTCAACAGATTTCACTGGCTTAAGTGTCCTATCAAATTGTTCATGTACTTTCACAATTCTTGCCATATTTCCAAATTCCATGGACCATGCGTAACAACAATTAAGGCTATAATAAAACTTAACAGATTACAAGTATTTGTTTAGAATAGAACTGAAAAAAATGGCGCAAACTTTCACTCATGTCTAAGGCATTCACTTTGCTCAATTATAAAAGGTGGTAACATCTCTTAGCTCTAAAACATTTCTTAGAATTCAGAATTCCCATTGAATATGATGTCATTCCATTGATATGTACCTCTTCTCCGTGTTTTCGGTTTATCAGTTGGTACTGCAATTAAAAGTCAAAGGAATTAAACAATGTTTTCTAAGTGACGCACCATTTATTTTCCCATACTTTGAATGGTAAAAAAAAAAAAAAAAAAAAACATCCCACCTCTAAGACTTCCTAATAAACTCTCAATTATTTCTCAATTTAGCTAAAGAGTAGGGCCATTACATTATTCCATATTCTCACGTAATTTTGAAGAGAATTGCCCATTTAGCTGGTAATTGTTTTCCCTTTTACATAGTATAGTATTCTGCAAAAACCTACAATTACACTTTTATTGCACTAACACAACAGGGTTCTTCTATTTTACTAAAATGAAGTCATAAAATGTTACACAGGAAAAAAAAAACTTTTTTTAACCTTGTTATTACATGTAGTCCATATTGTCTTCCGTGTTATGCAGTGTAGATAAAGGGCAATTACCATCAGGCCACTTGCTTTGTAGGGGAAAACACCCCACCCAACAGGCTGTTTAGCTGGCTGTGGTTATGGCACATCCTATTACAGTAGGTGCCTACTCTGAGATGGTCCCTATAGTTACTGTTAATACAAGTTAGCACCTTGCTTGATGAATTCCACTTTTCTGGATTATCCCATTAGCTTACAGTATCCTAATTCTGGTTCTCCAGTAATGGGTATTTCTAAGGGAGGTTGATAAGCTATATGTTCATATAGGAGCAATAATGAATTTATCAAATGATTATAATTTGTAATATTAGCCAACATTTGTGTTTGTGTGAAATTAACACAACATTTCTTTGTTTGTGTCTGTGATCATCCTCCTATGTACACAGTATTCCCATTTTACAGGAAGGAAAAACAAGACAAATTTTAACTTGCTTAAAATGAGTAACCGAAAAATGAGCAAGTTGGAATTGGATTTAAGCCCATCAGGATTCATTCATCCAGCCATGAAGTATAGTGGAATTTTTACTGAACTGAAAACTGTAAATTTTAGGTTTTAAATCAGGAAAACAGCAATAGCCACTGTGGCTCTGTGGGTAAACACCACACACCACTGATAAACTGGTTTTCTCACCTATAAACTGAGGAAAATTGGTCCAGGGAAGATTTATTTTTGTTGTTGTTTTTGCTGTTGTTTTGTACTAAAATTTCCTCATATTCTCTGAATTTGATGCAAGAGATCCTTTGCACAATTTCGAAAGAAGTCTGCTTGGAAGAAATTTCCATTTGCTTCAGGGAAATACTATATACCGGACACAAATGCGAGATGTAACCAAAGTCGGTGTCTGTGTGTGTGTGTGTGTGTGTGTGTGTGTGTGTGTGTGTGTGTATCTATGGGTGTTTATCCAACGTCAATTTCTTTTTATTTCCTCATCCAGAAAGTGTAGTGGAAATTGCCAAACTTGTAATATTTGAAAATTACAACAGATACATTTCCAAAATTTAAAGATTAGAAAATACTGCCTGTACCCTCACTTTATTTCCTCAGTGGCTTTTCTCCACAGTCGAGACCACTCTTCTTGATGCTGCCCCAAATATGTTACCTAGCGCTCACACAGGCTTCAGCCAAAGTTCATCAATGAAAATAGGTACTCCCTGCCTATCTCTAAGTCATTGGTACTCAGCTTGGGCATAAAGGTAAAGAATAAGCTTTCCACTTTGGCTCATCTCTGTGATGAAGTCTAGGGTTTAAAAAGGTTGCAACCATTTTCAACACCCGGAGAGGGTGCTGGAGCAAATAAGGGCACAGACTTCGGAAGTCTATGAGTTCTTACAATCACACAGGTGAAATGGATATCGTATTTGAGATAGCACAGGAAGGAACACAATCAGAGTTATAATATGGTTGCTGCAAAAACTAAACCCTGAACCCAGAAATACGGACCCAGGCAAGAACACAGGCCACTGAATACAGGTGTCCACAGATGAGTAATTATGTTACTGGGAACATACTTGCTATCATTTACTCTTCACAATCCCAAGGATCATGGTTTTGCTCAGTTATTCAACATCAGAGAATCAGGCTAGGTACATCTTAAAAGTTAGCAAAGACGTTCAGTTAATTCAAGGCATCTTCAATTATGTCAATGTCTCTAGCTCCTCACCCTAACAATTTCTTGGTGTAGTTTTGTCTGCTTGACTAGATCTCTGGGCACTGGGCCCACACTCGTTTAATTTATGTTTACGACTAAGGGCAGAGTTCCCAATGCTTTATTTTCCATGGGCACACTACAAATTGTCATTATAACCTACCTACTGATGGGAAATATTTGTAGAGGAGTCTCGGTTTGGTCATTTTTTTTCTAGCAAATTAGTATTTTGTTTTACGGATATTAAAATGCCTAGTTTTCTAAGAATACCCAATAAAAATTTCTACTTATTCAACCTAAAAACTTTCTGAGAAAGTTCAAGACTTGATTTTTACTTCCGTTCAACCAGTAGAACCTTAGAGAGCTATATTTAAACATGGATTGTTCTTGCACCCAACAGTAATAAAGTTTTATTCAACAGTTGGTTTGGATGGCAATATTACAGGAGGTGAAATAAAGGTTGCAATAAATTTGAGTTACAAATGTTACCAAAGATACTACTTCATAAATCTGAAAAAGAGCTCACCTACTAAGTAAATCAACACAACAGAAAATAAGCATAGAATCACTTATAGTAAGTTGCAGTTAGGTTCAAGAAAAATGGCATTTGCAGTATTTTTAAAGTAGCAGTATCTTCCATTTTTATTTTGGAGTGCAAACTTTCTGACCCCCCACCGCACCCTCAAATAATTACTGTATCTTCAGATAAAGTCTTTTTACTTGTAGGAGTTATAGCACCAATATTGGTGAAACTCCCAGATCCTTAATGGATTACTGCAGTACACAGACATCATTAACAATCAAGTAGTTTAAGAGGATAAAATGGTAAAAGTGTGTCAGACTGTTTCGTTTTTAGAATTTCTTTCAATTCTAGCAGACTAAAATCTGCCACATTTCAATTTCTAGATTTTAAAAATTGGTTATGCTAACGCATAGCCTAAGTTTATTGGCTGCAGTTTTAAGATTCACTAATTAATTGTGCAAAGAAGGGGCAGGGTGAGAATATAGAGATGTATATGCTAAGTGAAATTTTACCTACAATCCCAATCCTTTGCTGTATGCTAGATCAAAGAATCAAGGTAAAATTTATTGGTTTATGTTATATTCCAAAATTCAACACCATTTGATATTTTCTACAGAATCTAAGAATAAAATGCTTACATGAGCAAGGTCAGATCTCTCCCGGCTTCTACTAGCTACCAACCATTTTGCTGAAATTATTAAGGCTAGAGGAAATATCCCATTTACCCGAGTCTGATTTAACAACACTTTTTTAAACTGAAGTGTTGACATACGTTATATTAGCTTCAGGTGCACCACAGCGATTCCATGACGTTTCTATACATTACACAAGGCTCACCACCTATAATTACCATCTGTAACCATATAGTGAGTACCATTCCCATGACTATTTATAGCTGGAGATTTACACCTTTTAATCCCCTTCCCTTTTCTCCCATCCTCCTATCCACTGCCTCTACCCCCTCCCCTCTACCGACCACAAGTTCATTTTCTATGGATCTGTTTGTTTTCGGGTTTGTTAATTTCTTTCAACAATTGACCCTTAACCTAATCCTTTGTGTTAGCTCACACTATTACCCATTCATAGAATGATAAGTCTCCGAATTATGGTTTTGAAAGGGAAATCATGTCTCAGTTTTTTGCTTGTTTTTTTAACTTGCAGTAGCACTTCTCAGGACAAGAACTGATTTAAAAAAAAAAAAAAAGGTTAGCAAAGCAAAGTTTTAGAAAAGATGATTTGGCACTAACACCTGTTGACTTCAGGTGTTTAAATTAAGAATATACAAGAAAAGATGGATTTCTAAGGCTAAATCTAGTTGACTCCTGGATTATGCCCCCTTGGTCGGTAAATTAAAAACATTAAGAGGAAAGCAAAACTAGACTTGGATTTAATTTCTACTTAATGAGAAAAAAAAAAGAATATCCCAGTAGCAGTCAAAATCAGAGTCAAAGCCAACTTATCATGTAGTCTGTTTACAGTACCACTATCATTTTTCATACCCATAGTAATGTTCTTTTTAATCAACATAAGACTTCTATGTTTCAAGCCAATTCTCAAGAACACATGCATTTGAATTGTCATTGCACATAACATTTGGATTTCAATTATAAAAGCCTCTCATTAGATCTTCATAGACTTTTGATGAATATCCCATTAGGATAAAGTCAGCAGCAATACGGTGTATAATTTTAAAGCCTTTCACATTGCAAAGAAAAAATAAGGCAATAATTTTGTTTCCTTTAAAAAAAAGTTCTGAAGTAACTTCAGAATATTCAAGAGACAGTCCTTTTTTCTCCTCTATATGTATTTCATTACACAAATTAGGTTTTATTAATTCATTTTACCGAAGGGTTTCCTTAAAACAACTTCCATTAAGGGGAAAGATGCTATTTATCGTCCAGTGTTCTGCCTTACTATAGTTACAGGCACCTGCTAGGACACAAAAGGCGGGGCTGTTGCCAACACAATGCTCCTGGGCACCAGAACCCTGACCCAAAAGAGTTAGCTGAATCTTCTGAATGCCTTGGTCTTTCTAGTGTAAAACAGCTTGAACGGATTATCAAGAACTTTCCAAATTTTTTAAAACTATTAACGTTAATGAAATGGAGTCTACATGTCTG
Organism: Leopardus geoffroyi; assembly: GCF_018350155.1. NCBI lineage: Eukaryota > Metazoa > Chordata > Mammalia > Carnivora > Felidae > Leopardus > Leopardus geoffroyi. The sequence goes on along the minus strand of NC_059327.1, from coordinate 11,371,065 downwards.
AAAGGGGATCTGGCCTCATTGAAAATTTCACCAATACTCTTCGATTTGCTTTATAGCAGTAGGTAAGAGTTAACAATACATATAGAACACTTTTATTATATAATGTGTCTTCACAACTGATAGGAGGGGGCCTTACCATGTGAACATTTCAAGCCTGACTTAGCTTTCTGGCAGAGACCAAAGCAGCCCAAGTACCAGAAAAAGAGCCCACCCTAGTTTTCAAAAATCAACACTGAGCCCATTTAACAGTCCACAAACTACCACTGAAAGACAGAAATGCTTCCCCAACTTAAAAGTGACCCAAACATGAGTAATTTGAGAAAAGGAGTTAGAAATCATGCAATACTAAAGAATCTGAATGTGGTTTAGATAACTAAAAAGTTATTAAAAAAAAAACAACAGAGCTAAGAGTGTTATGAAACGATACTATTAAAAAGTTCAAAGATGCCCACGCCCTTTTCTCAAACTGTAGACACTGTAAACAAGATATTTAAGACTGCATCACAATTACTCACACGTCCGCCATAGACTCTTGCTCTCGGCAGATGCACAGCAACCGCCACATTGCACCGAACAGACCACACAGCTCACCATGGAAGGTTGCATACACCAAGCTGCCCAGGGTGTTGCTCCAGGCCTTCCGGCTTTCTCCTGAAACTGTGTTTAGCTGAAGAGGCCTACTTTACCCCCAGGTCACATCCACCTTTCCAAGGCAACTTGCATCCAATGATTGGTCAATGAAGCATCAAGGCCTGGTCTGCTCATCCCTAATTTAGGACAGCTGTGGAAAACAGCCTGCGAATGCTCCTTCAATCAGCTGAGACCCTGTTTTGACTTCATCACAGCCCAACATTTCTCTCTGCCAAATCATGTTGCCTCCTTCCCCCCTCGCCCCCCAGGTGTGGGTACTGATCCACTACGCTTTTTGTATGCTAATCTCAGAGTCTGTGTGCCAGGGAACTTGACCAGCAAACCTAGTGAAAGCCCACATGAAACTACAAGTCTGTGAAATCCTCATAGTTTCCATTCTGCTTCATAGATAATCCAAATAATGGTAGCATATCGGAAAGTGTGATGAAAAACTGAGAGACAGGGTCTGCAACATTCTCCAAGGCAACTTTCTAAAGATATTTTCCTAACTATACGCATAGAGTGGTAAAATCTGAATTTGCTCCAGATGCTGTAATTAAGAATGGCATGATTACCAGTTTCGTATGAGGCCAAATTTCATTCACTTTAAGAAGTAAAGGACATGTGGAGTTACGTTGAGAAATAACGATTATTTTTGATAGTATGGTAACTGGGTAAAAACAATCATTTCTCAATGCTCCAACTAAGTTATTCCTCAAACATCATAATGAATACACTGCTTGCATTATCTGGATACTTGAAAATATTAAGCATATTAGTAGGTGTTATAAAATCAAAACTGGACACAAAACAACCTAAATAATTGATGGTTTCTCTAAAAATTCTGGCAAATCAAACTTCCCAGGAAGATATCACCATACCATAAAACAGAAACTCTCCATAAAGTTCCGCTTGCTAGAAGGGTCCTGGTCAATAGGAAGTGGCCTCAGGGGATTTATCCTAATGACGACTGGTATTGAAAAACCACTTAAAATAAAGTGCGATATTCACCTTGCCATTACTTGCTTGTAAAACTAGATTTCTGAAGTTTCTGAAAATACTTTATTCATGCATCCATTCATTCTTCAGCATGCCATTAGTAGTACTATCGTGTTATAGAGGACATAAACCAAATATAAGACACCCTTAGTTCGTAAAGAGCATTTATTTGCATAATGAGAAACACGGTGATCATAATAAAAACCTCAATAACTACTGGAGTCCCCATTTACTAAAAGCCATTATTTGCCAGGCACTGGGCTTATATGATTTATGTACATTACTTTAAATTCACATCAACTCTAAGAAGTAGATGCTATTTATCCTGCTTAATAAATGATGAACTACAGGAATGAAAGTAGATATATCTGCTTTGTAATGTCTCCCAGATATTCACTAGAAGCTTTGGGATTTTAAATTAAGTACATAAGATCCCCAATTCTTCTTTTGCTACCATACCAAACTAACTCATGATATTTTAAATAGTAATATAAAAAAAAAATTTCAAACTGATTGATAAGAATAATAAGGACTTAAGGAGTTAAAACAGAAATAGGAGATATATTGAGAAAAGTTTTTTTTTTTTAATTTTGTCTTTGGAAAGCTTTGAATTCATCTGGAGAGGAAAAATTAATGTAATTATATTAATATACATTATATTATATAATAATATATATTAACATAATCATGTTTGGCTATGCAAAGGAAAAGTAAAGATGAGGTTCTTGGTTTAGGATACTGAGTAAACCAAAATACATGGTAAAATATACATTTATTCGTTTTCAAAAAGAAGTATTCTCAGAAGATATATGTGCATATGTGTGTATGTTGTTTCCCTGAAATTTGCCCACAGGATTATAAGTTGGATATAACCTGAGAAGCAGGGGGACACAGGTTTACGTTATGCTGTGGCAGAAGCTTAAAGAGTCCAGACAAGGTAAATAAGTGACCTAATCTACTGTGTCCCATCTTTAACACTAATGATATTCAATATTGAAAAATTCCTACATTGGAAAATGTATTATTGTTGATTTGCTGGGTTCTAATACTCCAGGGGGAGAAGGGGGAAGAACTCAAAGCCAAATCCATAAACAGAGGCTTAAGGATGTTTTCTGTCTGATCTAAAAAGACCATCACCTCTTTCTCTCCCATCCCACAGAAAAAATCGGGTCTACAGGCAAGTGAGCCTTGACCCATGAGTGGCGTAGAGCTAGGCCAATGAGATCTCCTTGCAAAGAGATGAAAAGACATGGGTCCTGGCACAGTCTAATTTTCACATACATTTTAAACTTCCAGCAATTAAGTGTTTAGTCATTGGCTTTTGAAAGGCAACGTCCTTAGTATAATGATAGCTTTGGTCATTAGGTTTTGGATATGTGATATGCTCTCACATGTCACAGGATGAATATTTTTTTTTCAACGTTTATTTTATTTTTTTTGGGACAGAGAGAGACAGAGCATGAACGGGGGAGGGGCAGAGAGAGAGGGAGACACAGAATCGGAAACAGGCTCCAGGCTCTGAGCCATCAGCCCAGAGCCTGACGCGGGGCTCGAACCCACGGACCGTGAGATCGTGACCTGGCTGAAGTCGGACGCTCAACCGACTGCACCACCCAGGCGCCCCTGAATATTTTTATCATCAAAATGATAAAAGCCTAGTTACACTGTCATATGGAAGCCCTTAAACAAGTGAGAGTTCTGAAGTCACGTCCAAGAGGTATCACCGTGTCAGATTCTGCTAATCAGGGAGAGAAGGCTGGCAAAGGTACCAAGGACTTGTAAGGTATTACCACCTTAACTTTTTTCAACAATATGCATATCCTCGAAAGCCCATAACTAGGTTAACTATTCTGCATAACCAGGGATGCTAAATCCCATAAACAAGGTCCTATGGTGCTCCTAACAAGTGAAATCCAGGCTGGGAACATTTCACTTGGAGAAGCAGTACTCCTGACACTGCTTTATACAGGGACACTGCAAATCACCGGGGACAGCGTGTCACAATCCAAGTGTCTCACCTCCTCCCTTCCACTTCTGTCAGGTAGCACTGCCTGGTAGGGAGTGATGACAGGCAAAACCTTTGTTTTATAAGTAGGAAAAGCTAAGTGAGACACTTTCTTAACTTGTCCTGGGGGAATGAAGGCTTCTGGGTAGTTATTGTTAAAGTAGGAACATTAAAAAATAGTTTTTTAATGCAAAACATTATCATTGAGATGGACATAACCTTGTTTAATTGATCGATGCAATTCTAATTATGTAATCCAGAAAAGAAGACCGTTTGAGTAACTATGACATATTTCCAAAGTATGAAATCAACCTTATATTTTCTCATCTGTTAATAACTAATATGGCTGCATATATTAACGACTACTTATTTAGTGAAATTACATCACACAGGCTAAATTTACAGCCTTCCTATTTTTAACTGCATCCAAATACTGCAACCCACAAAACACAGCTAGAAGCAATTTTTGCTTACCTCACTATAAATAATAATAAACCACATATGTTTTCTTGAGAAACTTCACAAATGGTATTATTAATCACACAAAATTCTATTCATTTTAAATTTGCTTAATGAAGCCCTAAGAGAGGGCTATAACATTAGACCTGATGATAATTTCTGGCATTTACATTTCTTCTAAAATAATGACACTGAAATGTTCACTGGAAATAATACCACTTTTCTAAATAGCTAGGGTAAAAGCACAGACAGCAGATACTTACAGTATGATTTCCTTTAAAGTTCTCTTGTGGGATGCCTGGGTAGCTCAGTAGGTTAGGCATCCAACTCTTGATTTTGGCTCTGGTCATAATTTCACCGTTGTGAGTTCAAGACCCAGGTCAGGCTCTGTGCTGACAGCATATACCCTGCTTGGGATTCTCTCTCCCTCTCTCTCTGCCTGTCCCCTACTCATGCTGTCTCTCTCTCTCTCTCTGTCTCTCTCTCTCTCACCCGTCCCTCTCCAAAAATAAATAAATAAAGTTCTTCTCTCTTGGTAGCAAGTCACTGAAAGTCATTGAAATAGGGAGTAAAGGCAACATTCAGGGAGGATCCTTCAATAATATTTCACTAAATATTGAGAAATTTTCTCTCAAATGTCATTGAATAATTCAGTATCAGATATTCCAAGTAGTAAATAGTTTCTTTAACAATGGCCATTACGACTCCAAGGCCCTTTCACCTAAGCCTCCAATTTAATAGATTAGAAACAAGAGCCGGGGCACCTGGGTGGCTCAGTCGGTGAAGAGTCGGACTTCAGCTGAGGTCATGATCTCGTGGTTCATGGGTTCAAGACCCACATTGGGCTCTGTGCTGACAGCTCAGAGCCTGGAGCCTGATTCGGATTCTGTGTCTCCCTCTCTGTCTTCCCCTCCCCTGCTCTCTCTCTCTCTCTCTCTCTCTCTCTCTCTCTCTCTGTCTCTCTCTCTCAAAAATAAACATTAAAAAAATTTAAAAAAACAAAAAACAGGAGCCAATGTGGGCTGAGCCTGAGCAGTTACAGATGCTCCAGAGCTTCCCATGGAGTTGACCAAGCGTGGCTGGGCTGCATCCATTTTGGACTTCTCTCTCCACCTGGTGCTCCAACAGGTGTTGATTCCTAATTAGTATTCTACCTGCCTTTTCAAAATACTATTTGCCTCAACATTCGCTTCTGAAGATCCCAACTTACAACACTCTAAAACATTTTCACCTGAGGTAATGTCCACATTCCAATTTTTCCAATGATATCCTTGATACTGTTTTTTTCCCTCCGGTGCAAGATTCAAGTTTAGAATCACATATTACATTTACTTCTCCTTTGTTTCCGATCTTTCAATCTTGAACAGTCTCCTAATCCTTCTTTGTCTTTCAAGACGTCTGGGTCAGTTTTGAGCTTTTGTCTGTTTTGTTTTCTTTAAACAAAGGATAGTTATCTTACAGGATAGGATGCTCAACAAATTAGATTTGCTTGTATTTCCTCAGGATTAGATTCAGATGATGTATCACCACCCAGCTGAAAGCCTTATGAATATTTCTTTTGAAAAACTTAAACCAATGGTTAGTTTCTGCCTGGCTTCCATTAAAAGAGTACTATGTGCATATGTAGTTATTTTGGAACAACTCAGCTTGGATTTTGGTTCTTAAACTATAGGAACATTAGAGATTTCCATGTTGACAATGTAAATTTCCCATATCATTTGTGGGCAAGTTTTTGGCTTTTCAACTCCATTAAAGGTCACAAATTTGTCCCCACTTCTAGATAATGGTTTTAGTTCCCCTTCGCCATCCCTCGTTCTAAGATGCTTTAATTTTTCAGAGTTAAGTGAACATGAAAACTACCTCAGGCCTTGCTGGGGGATGTGATACCAAAGGCTATCATAAAGAGATAAATCTATTTCATTATTGTCATTTAACATATTTCCCATTATCCATTATTTAAAACCCAAACACATAAACTAGTGTGCATTCTGAGTTTCAAAAACCCATTTAGTGTGATTTCTTATAAGATTTTTTTAAGAGCAAAATGCTCAATGATGCAATGGTTAGTTTATTAGCTACATGAGCTGAGAGCTTAGTAAAGGGTACATCATTTCAAATAACGGAACACAGACCCACAAACACACACACATACACACACACACACACATATATTTATATATCTATCAAGATCTTAAAAATACTGCCAAACAAAAAAAGTAAAAAAAAACTTATTTGTAAGTAAAGCATTAAGTTATAACATAAACTTATTCATTATTAAATATTCAAGCATATATTAAAATAAAACCAAGCTGCTAGTAAGTTCAAATCCCTTAATTCTATGTGCAGATCCTTATTTTTATCTATTTTAATCAAAATTATAGACTTAGTCTATCACTATTCATAATTCAAAATTGTGTTACAAATGTATATACAAAGATAAATAAAATTATTCCCACGCATAAAGGTCATTATGGAACATTGATAACTATCACAATATGCAATTGTACAACATTTAACTTAAGAATCATGACGGGGGGACGCGGGTGGTTCAATCAATTAAGCGTCCGGCTTTTGATCAAGGCTCAGGTCATGATCTCCCAGTTTGTGGGTTTGAGCCCCACATCAGGCAATACGGTGATAGCATGGAGCCTGCTTGGGATTCTGTCTGTTCTCTCTTTCTGTCCCTCCCCTGATGGTTCTCTCTCTCTCTCTCTCTCTCTCTCTCTCTGTCAAAATAAATAAATAAATTCAAAAAAAAAAAAAAGAGAAAGAATCCTGATAATACACGATAGTGTGTGCTGTAAATCGAGAAGGTAAGTAGCTAAACTTTTAGACTATTTTTTCCCTCTTTGCTAAAAATCAGCACCTCTAGAGTATTAACTTCTAAGATTTTTCTACAAATATCTGAAGACATAACCCCTAGTTCCTCCACACACTCCACATGCATACTATTTCCTTTGCCTGGAATCTTCTTGATACTCTTCTTGTGGACACTTATTTTCATCTTTCAGGTTTCACCCTACCTGTGACATCCGACAGAAGACTTTCCTCCTTGTCCAATATGAAAGCAGAAGCTCTCTGTTACTCTGTTCTTTTTAATTTTTTTGCTCACTACTCAGTATTTACAAGTTTTCGTTTTACATTTCCTTTTCTTCTTTTCTTTTCTTTTGTTTCCTTCTCTCCCTCCCTGGACTGCAAGCTCTGTGAGGACAGAGAGTTCTGCTTCCCTTTGGTGCAACACAAGGCTTGTTCACGTCGTGTACACAGGAAAGCAGTAAACATTCTGAATGAAGAAATCACCAGAATAGGTAATACATTTTCATTAAGGGTGATTTTTTTTTTCTGAGAAATGGCAATTACTGGTGACTTTACTTTTGGACTATACATAATTCTTGACCAAGAAAGGAATGGTAAAAAGCCTCACCCAATGATTTAGCTTCACATTTCAATTTTTTTTTTTAATTTTTGCTTCTGATCACATGAACTTCCTCAAAAAATCCATAGCTCCAGTTAACTTTAGTTTTAATTTTTAAGTTAAATTATATACATATGAAAAAATGCTTGTCCTCTTAAACTATGTAATTGTGATAGTACGTATCACACTATTTGATAATTGCTGGCATCTCTTAATAGTACATAAGCTCCATGATGTAGGAGACTTCTCTTCTGCACAGGTATCTTCTCGGGGCCTAATCGGCTAATTATTTTTTCTCTGACTGAAGAAAATAATTTTATTTCTGTATACATTAATTAAGCTTTTGCCTTAAAGGTATACCTTTTGCTCCAAAATAACAATAGTTACAATAATGCAACTATAATTTAGTAGGTTTTCATTGATTACTACTTCCGGAAAAGTGCATATAATTGTGTACTTCCTTTTATTAAGACTCAATTTATGCCGACAGAATGAATTCCCACTGGAATAACTAAAGAAACCTAACTGAAATAAGTCCACTTTGTTATATTTGTAATTATTGTCCATACAGCTAACAGGTAGGAATTGATTTGTAAAATTAATACAAAGTGCCACATTTTAAGATGTGTCATTACAGTGATAATTTAAATTAACATTTTACTAAAAGTATTTCTTTCTTAAATAACAATGGTGATAATGGACATCCCTGTCTTGTTCTGACCTGGAAGAAAAAGCTCTCAGTATTTTTCCCATTGAGGATTATATTATCTGTGGGTCTGTCATATGTGGCCTTTATGATATTGTGGTCTGTTCCCTTTATCCCTACTTTGTTGAGGGTTTTTATCAAGAATGGATTTTTTTTTTTTGTCCAATGCTCTTTCTGCATCTATTAAGAGGATCATATTTTTCTTATCCTTTCTTTTATTAATGTTATGTATCCCATTGATTGGCTTGCAAATATTGAATCAACCTTGTAGCCCAGGAATAAATTCCACTTGGTCATGGTAAAGAATTCTTTTAATGTAATGTTGGATTCCCTTTGCTGGTATCTTGTAGAGGATTTTTACACCCATGTTCATCAAGGATCTTGGTGTGTCATTGTCCTTTTTACGGGGGTCTTTGGTTTTGGAAACAAGGTAATGCTGGCCCCGTAGAATGAGTTTGGAAGTTCTCCTTCCATTTCTATTTTTTGGAACACCTTCAAGAGAACAGGTGTTAACTCTTCTTTAAATGTCTGGCATAATTTCCCTGGGAAGCCATCTGGCCCTGGACTTTTCTTTGTTGGGAGATTTTGGATTATTGATTCAATTTCATTGCTAGTTATGGGTATTCTGTCTTTCGGATTTCACCCTACATGTGACATCCAATAGAAGACTTTCCTTCTTGTCCAATATGAAAGCAGAAGCTCTCTGTTACTCTGTTCTTTTTAATTTTTTGGTCACAATTCAGTATTTACAATCTGTGTATTTACAAGGGAAAAAAAAGAAAAGAAAAAAATGGAAATGGAAATTTTCTACTTCTTTCTGCTTCAGTTTTGGTAGTTTATATGTTTCTAATAATTTATCCATTTCTTCCAGATTGCCCAATTAGCTAGTATATAATTTTATATAATATTCTCTTACAATTGTCTGTATTTCTCTGATGTTGTTTGTGATCTTTCCTCTTTCCATTGTGAATTTATTTGTGTCTTTTCTCTTTTCCTTTAGATAAGTCTGGCTAGAGGTTTATCAATTTTATTATTATTTTTCAAAGAACCAGGTCCAGGTTTCATTGATCTGTTCTATTGGCTTTTTTTAGTTTCTACATCATTTATTTCTGCTCCAATCTTTATTGTTTCCTTCCTTCTGCTGGCATTGGGCTTTGCTGTGGTTTTTCTAGCTCCTTACAGTATAAGGTTTCGTTGTGTATTTTAGATTTTTCTTGCTTCTTGAGGTAGGCTTGCATTGCTACAAACTAACCCCCTCCCCGCCCCCCGCCCCACACACTTCCCTCTTAGCACTGCTTTTGCTACATCCCAAAGGTTTTGAACTGTTGGATTTTCATTTTCATTTGTTTCCATGTAATTTTTAAATCTTCATTGACTTTCTGATTGACCCATTCATTGTTTAATGCATGTTGTTTAGTCTCCATGTATTTGTGGTCTCTCCAAATTTTTCTCTTGTGGTTGACTTCTAGTTTCATAGTGCTGTGATCACAAAAGATGCATGGTAAGACTTCAATCTTTTTGTGTTTTTTGAGGCCTATTTTGTGACCTAACGTGATCTATTCTCAAGAATGCTCCATGTTCACTTTACAAAAATGTGTATTTTTCTGCTTCAGTATGAAATGTTCTGAATATATCTGTTAAGTCCATCTTGTCCAGTGTGTAATTCAAAACCATTGTTTCCTTGTTTATTTTCTGCTCAGATGATCTATCCATTGTTGTAAGTGGGGTATTAAAGTCTCCTAGTATTATTGTATTGTTATCAATGATTTTCTTTATTATGAATTGATTTATATACTTGGGTGCAATCAAGTAGGGAGCGTAAATATTTACAGTTGTTACAACTTTTTGTTGGATAAACCCCTTTATTATGATATAGCAATATCATAATGAAGCACTTCTTCATCTCTTGTTACAGTCTTTGGTTTAAAATCCAGTTTGTGGGATACCCAGATGGCTAAGTTGGTTAAGTGTCCTACTTCAGCTCAGGTCATGATCTCACGGTTTGTGAGTTCGAGCCCCACATCAGGCTCTGTGCTGACAGCCGGGAGCCTGGAGCTTTCTTCGGATTCTGTGTCTCCCTCTCCCTCTGCCCCTCCCTCACTCATACTCTGTCTCTCTCTGTCTCTGTCTCTCTCAAAAATATATATATATTTTTAAATGTAGTTTGTCTGACGAAGTATGGCTACTCTGGCTTTTTTTGATGTCCAAACGTTTATTGATTGATGAATGAATAAAGAAAGAAGAGGTGGCTATATATATATGGATATTATTCAACCATCAAAAAGAATGAAATCTTGCCATTTGCAATGACATACATGGAGCTACACTGTATTATGCTGAGCAAAATAAGTCAGTCAGGGAAAGGTGTGTGGGTGATGGGCTAGATGGGTGATGGGTATTAAGAAGGGCACCATTGGGATGAGCACTGGGAGTTCTATGTAAGTGATGGATCACTAAATTCTACCTCTGAAACTAGTATTACACTGTATATTAACTAACTAGAATTTTAAAAACTTAAAATAATAAAACATAGGTGACGCCGATTAAAGACAGCATTTGTTGTGATGAGCACAGGGTATTTGTATTGAACTACTGAATCACTATATTGCACATTTGAAACTAAGATTACACTGTATGTTAACTAACTAGAATTTCAATAAAAATGCACATGAAAAAGGAAAAGAAAAATATTTCTAATTCTTGAGGGTAATTAAAATAATATTATTCTCACTTGTAGATAGGCATGGAATCTAATGTCTTTTTGATCTTCCTAAATTAAAGATATCTCTGAGAGAAACTGAGTAAATTTTGTAGGTTATCCCACATTTTACAAAAACTCTGATTATGTCTTGTTCGCCTGGGAGAATACAAAAGCAAACTGATATTTTTCAGTATTTCCTGTGGAATTGTGTTCCTACAATCATTATATTTGAGTCTCATTTAACTTCCTCTGAGAAAAATAAGCATATTCACAAAAACTGTAATAAAACTAAAGTTTAGGGGCGCCTGGGTGGCTCAGTCGGTTGGGCGACCGACTTCGGCTCAGGTCATGATCTCACAGTCTGTGAGTTCGAGCCCCGCATCAGGCTCTGTGCTGACAGCTCAGAGCCTGGAGCCTGTTTCAGATTCTGTGTCTCTCTCTCTCTCTCTGACCCTCCCCCATTCATGCTCTGTCTCTCTCTGTCTCAAAAATAAACATAAAAAACATAAGATAAACATAAAAAAATAAAATAAAAAATAAAAAATAAAAATAACTAGAGTTTATTTATTTAACGTTAACTGGACTGAGATCAGAAATCCTCCTAGGACTCTGCCCCTTGAATATTTTCATTTTCAAGTTGATCCGGTATGATCACATATTATACTGATGTACTGGCCACCAGCTTTACTTCTTACCCTGATTATCCTTAAAATTTTTTTTTAAATGGTTATTTATTTTTGAGAGAGAGAGAGAGAGAGAGAGAGAGACAGAGCACGAGCAGGGGAGGGGCAGAGAAAGAGGGAGACACAGAATCCAAAGCAGCATCCAGGCTCTGAGCTGTCAGCTCAGCTGTCAGCTGAGCCCGACGTGGGACTGAAACTCATGAACAGCAAGATCATGGCCTGAGCCGAAGTCAGACACTTAACTGACTGAGCCACCCAGGCACCCCCTCTGATTCTCCTTTAGAACCCTATTTCCCAGTGTATTTTCTGTGGTGATTTTCAATGAAAAGGGTGCCATACAGCAATCAATTTGGGGAATAATATATTAGCATAATGGAAATTCTACATTTAAGACGAAATAACTGTCCAACTTTATTGACTACAGAACTTTTTTTTTTTTTTTAAGTAATGCCCATGAACACCTTAGGCAACTAATTTAAATGAAATGCTATGTTAGAGACACTATGTTAGAGTCATGCTTTCTGTATCATTTGCATCCCTACCTAGTTTCAGGGAGGGGCGCATCCCACATTTAAGATGAATCTCTCCAATACAGTGATAGGTTTTTTTCACTTCGATCACAACAGCGACACTATTCACTGACACTGTGTGCTCAAATTCCCTCTAGGATTAAGCTCAAGTATAGCATTTAGATATAAAGATGGAAACTCCAGTCTTACAGTAATTCTATGGATGTTACGATGGTCCTTCTAACCATTTCCCCCTTGTGATCTGCTGCGATTAGAATGACAAGCTTTCCTGCAAACTGAGAGTTCCCAAAAGACAGATACAGTGACATTAATTCTTCATCTCACTCTCCTCAGCTTTTCTTAGCTTTTGACATCCAAAAACCTCCAATTTAAAAAAAAAAAATTAATGTTTTATTTATTTTTGAGAGACAGAGCATGAGCAGAGGAGGGGCACAGAGAGAGGGAGAAACAGAAACCCAACTAGGCTCCAGGCTCTGAGCTGTCAGCAGAGCCCAATGCGGGGTTCGAACGCACGAACCATGAGATCACAACCTAAGCCAAAGTCAAACGCTTAACCGACTGAGCCACCCAGGAACCCCAACAACAATCTCCATTTTTAAACTTTGCCTCTTTAGTTTCTGTAAAATAAGCCCTTTCTTAATTGCTTCTTTCTCTCTTTGCCTGAGCACTCTTCCTGCTACAATTTTCGAACACCGAGCATTGTTTCATGCTCAGTTCTGCTTTCTCTACATCCATTTGTTTTATTTGTCCAATCATTCATTCTAGGCTTGAGGTTTACTCTCATTTTACAGCACCAAGGACGGTGATCAACAGCTAGTGCATGTCCTCAAGTGTTACCAAATGAAGCACAGTTAGTGGTCAAGGCCTCAAACCCTGCAGTTGGCCAGATCTGGGTTCTCTCTGCTTCCCCCACCTTAGTTATGTGCAAAATGATGACATCAGAAAGGTTTCTCTGGGACTCAAATGAGACAGTGAATACAATCAGAAAATGCAGGGGGAAATAAGCCTCTGATGTTTAATACAGTGTATGCTCAATAAGTATTTATTGAATTAATATTAACTTTATTTGAAACATGTTCGACTAAAATGAGCTGTTGCCTAGTATGTGTTTATATGTTCTTGGGATATGAGCACTAACTTTGCAAACAGCTTATTTCCTCTCAATGATTATTTTTCAATATAAACAGATATTAAAATATCAGGAAGTACATTATAAATCACACTATGAGCTGATGTTCTCTATTCTTAACATGTAGAGAGTACTGGTCTACATAAATTGTTAACATAATCTGGATTGAATAAATTTCTGTATGGTTAATTAAAATGATAAAAAAATTACCAACTTTCTCCTTAACCTTTAATTACTTTAAATTAGTGTTTTATCGGGGCGCCTGGGTGGCGAGTCGGTTAAGCGTCCGACTTCAGCCAGGTCACGATATCGCGGTCCGTGAGTTCAAGCCCCGCGTCAGGCTCTGGGCTGATGGCTCAGAACCTGGAGCCTGTTTCCGATTCTGTGTCTCCCTCTCTCTCTGCCCCTCCCCCGTTCATGCTCTGTCTCTCTCTGTCCCAAAAATAAATAAACGTTGAAAAAAAAATTTAAAAAATAAATAAATAAATTAGTGTTTTATCTAACATCATTTACTCTTAGTTGTATGAACTTATTAATTTATCCTAATGCTTTATACTTAGAATCCAAAACTTGTTTCAAGTAATGTATAATGAGTTTTTATTGTTTCTAAAACAATGTTGGCTGATCTAAAAGACAAGAATATTTATATTCATCTCGCAAACAAAAAATAAAACAATTATACAGTAATAACCAAAGGGCAGGAATCTTTTTTTGTTTGTTTTATTTTGTTTTCTTTGTTTTAACTTAAGGAAGAAACTAAAGAGAGAGAGAGAGAGAGAGAAAAGAGGACCATTGATTCTTTCTAGAATTGTCTAAATTTAATTCTTTCTCTTTAATCCTGCTGTTATATAAAGAGAGCCCTTAAGAATCAGTTTAGAACATCCATTCAAATCAATCTTGGATAGCCACTGAATATAACTAAGCGCCAGGTAAACAGAGGTCACTTTCATCATGGCCATTATTGTGAACATCCTTTCTCTGATCAGAAGACTTTTGCCTGATTTCTTTAGTAAAACATTCTAAGCGTTTCCATTTCTCTCAGGCAAATGCTTTGGCTAATTTTATACTACGTATCTTAAAGCTGACTTGTTAGAAGAGCAGCCATAATAGCTTGCACGTTTAGATTCAAAAACCCCTTGCTTTCTAAAAAAGCCTACCTTTCAAACAAGTTATAATACACAAAGAACATACTGTTAACAAAACATGATGAAACAGAACTTAAAGACTTTACATCGAGATGTAATTTCGCCACTCATTCACTTCTTAATATTTGTAAGGATCTCCCATTTGTCAGGCAGTGTGTCAGAGTCTGAAAATAAAAAGATAAAGTGGAGACTACTCTTTCCTATAAGGTCACAATGTAGAAGAGAGACAACGCTGTGACAGATCGTCAAACCATTGGAACAGAGTTATATATATACCGTCAAGAGAGGTATGTATATTACAGGGGGAGAACAGAAAATTTCTCAAACACACATGCGCACACACACAGACACAGATTTAAGAAAGACAAGGACAGGAGAATTTCAAGGGTAAATTATCTTTTATAATCAGGTACTTAAAAAGAAGTTAGGGATTCAGAAGTCACTCCTAGACGAGAAGGTCAGAACACGTAAGCCAGGAGAGCGACAGCTTTAAAGACAAGGACATGTGGAAGGTCATAGTGCAGTCAGGATACAAACAAAAAAAATGCATTACATTTATATGACTTAAGTGAAATAAATATGGAGGGTTAGATGTTACCCAGAATTTTAAGCCATCAATTCACTCTTGCATGATAGGCTTGAGGAAGCATAGACATTCCTCAAATGATTTTATTTAGTCTTTGGCAAACAGGATGTCATTTTATCACTTGTCTAGCAACATCATTCCAAGAATTCTGTAAGGAGTAAGACAGTCCTTTGACTCTTAAAAACAAAATTCCTCGAACAAACTTTCTAAGTCTGTGGGAAGAAACTTCATCATGCTATCTAAGAGGGAACAAAACTGTCAAGGAACTTTTTATTTTAATTTTTTACATATGAGATGATGTAAAGAGGAACATGTTGAGGAAAATAAAATGGATGATATTAATTAAAAGAGATTCAAATCGAAATGATTACCTTTGGAGAATTATATCAATTAGAGAACCACACACTAAATAAGAAGAAGTGTACCCCTTTCTTAATTCATATAAAAAAAAAAGAGAATGATGCAAATGTTCAGGTCTCTGTCATCTTTCCACCCCTCCCTTCCATTCTTCAAGCTCCAGACACCTTTCTCACAAACATATCAATCCAATGGAAATCCTGAATATCTATCGTTTTTCTTTCTAGTTGCAGGGACTTATATGTGGAAGTCACAGATAGCTGTGAAAGTGAACTTCATCTATTGCTAGGATATATTTTGAAAGGCAAATGGTCATGTTGCTGATGAATTTTTTAACTAGATATTACCTAGAAAAACAACCCAGAAACAGTCTCCTTTCATATCTTGCCCAGGTCACTGTGGAGTAAGGGGGAAAACAAAATAAAACAAAACAAAACAAAGGACAGGTAAGAAGATCAAGAGGGGTATCTAAGTCTTATGTGGGCTGAGGCCTGGTAATTGATATTATATTTCTGTCTCCTGCTCTCAATGGAAATGACAGTAGTTCATTCCAAGGTATCAGGGAAATATATCATTGGTGGGCACTGGGAACAGTAATGCTGGAAAAGTAAATGAAAGAAAAGTAATTGAAGAATATTCAATGCTCTTCTCTTTAGATTAAAAATTCTATACTCATTAGATTCGAAAGAGTGAGAGTTAGAAAATCTATATTTAATTTTGAAAGAAGGACATGCTAAGGCATTTCAAATATAACAGGGATAAAAGTGAAATTTCTATGGGTTTCTTTCTTGGTAGAAGCTAAAATACTGTTTTATTTTAATTATGCTCCATAAAGAGATGTGTTTTTAATTGGTATTCTAAATACACATATATAGCTTTGAATAGGAAATAGATGAGTGTTTAAGAAATCTAAATTTGCATATATAGTATCACATTTAAAAGGTGAGCTACTAATAAGGTATAAGCAGCTTAAGAAAATTCATTTTAGCTATTTAAATCCAGGTACACAAAAAAAGTAATTTATACTGAACATCTAGTTATGTTTCTCCAAGTAACAAAAGAGAAAATGGGGAAAGGTTAGAAACTGAATATCATTCATTTAAAATTACCAGTTATATTAATCACTGCTATTACTTCAAAACTTGATAAACTTTAAAAACTTTATAAAAATTGTACAAGTTTATTTTTTTTTATTTTCTTTTAATTTTTTTTTTCAACGTTTATTTATTTTTGGGACAGAGAGAGACAGAGCATGAACGGGGGAGGGGCAGAGAGAGAGGGAGACACACAATCGGAAACAGGCTCCAGGCTCTGAGCCATCAGCCCAGAGCCCGACGCGGGGCTCAAACTCACGGACCACGAGATCGTGACCTGGCTGAAGTCGGACGCTTAACCGACTGCGCCACCCAGGCGCCCCTGTACAAGTTTATTTTAAATAAACTTAGATTTGGCAAAACATGTGCTTTCTACCATTTTGTTGTGTTATACGCACACACATGCACACACAGATATATCAGAATCATTCAGTTATGTTTTATTTGAAACATTTTCAAACAACATTATCATACATATACTCTCTGATGCAAATACTCACATTATTGATGTGCTTAGAACTGTCCTCTTTTTACTTATCATAGCTAATATTAGTTTATATTATACAGCCAGGACTCACAAACTTAAATAATATGGATACATAAAGAGACGTACTATTTGCCTGGTACACCTACTCAGGATAAGAAAATCTTTTTAAGACTTACTACTTCAAAATAATTAAATTTAACAAAATTTAATAATTTTAATTAATTTATAATATTTAGGTCTTATTTCATAAGTATCTATATACTCTTGGCTCATGTTCTTACTTAATAAATCTATTAATCTGATACTGTCTTTTATTCCACTTACAGAATGACCCTAAACTTTCTCTAAGAAGCTCAGTCAAGAATACTGACTGAAATAGAGACCATGTGATACATGTAAATATGGAGATGTGAGAAATGCTTTCTTTTTAGTTTCAAAATACAAGAGTCAAAATTCAGTTTGAGATTGGATATTTTTATCATACTTCTCTATTAAAAATAACTTTACTTTTAAGTGTTAGGATACTGGATAGTTTTTGTAGATTGAACTACACTTTTGGAAGATGCCACAATTCTTTTCATGAGATACAGGTTTTATATAAAATAATAATATCACATAACTGTTCTGCACTCTTAAATTTGATTTTTTTTTAATTTAAAGGTTTTATTTATTTTTGAGAGAGAAACAGAGCATCAGTGGGAGAGGGACAGAGAGAGAAGGAGACACAGAATCTGAAGCATGATCCAGGATCTGAGCTGTCAGCACAGAACCCGACATGGGGCTCAAACTCACGGACTGTGAGATCATAATCTGAGCTGAAGTTGGACACTTAGCTTACCAAGCCACCCACGCACCCCTTAAATTTGATTTTTTTAAGTTGATTTTTGAGAGACAGCAGAGCATGAGTGGGGAAGGGGCAGAGAGAGAGGGAGACACAGAATCTGAAGCACTCTCCAGGCTCTGAGATGTCAGCTGAGAGTCTGATGCGGGGCTGGAACTCAAAAGCTGTGATATCATGACCTGAGCCGAAGTCGGACGCTTAGCTGACTGAGCCACACAAGTGCCCCATTTTCATTCTTAATTTTGTATGTTATGTGGCTTCATGCTCTTAC
The DNA here is from genome assembly GCF_018350155.1 of Leopardus geoffroyi. Lineage (NCBI taxonomy): Eukaryota > Metazoa > Chordata > Mammalia > Carnivora > Felidae > Leopardus > Leopardus geoffroyi. The sequence goes on along the minus strand of NC_059327.1, from coordinate 11,353,027 downwards.
AGTTGAAAAAAAGCAACAACTTTGAATTGACATTATTCTTTTAATTGGATAAATAGCTTCCTTTTTGTAAACCAGTACAATATATGTACATTTTGTGCTACTAACATGATCACCAAAGGAAGGGTGTTAATGACATCTCTAAGATTGATCAGGTTTTCTAGCCATAAAATGTTTTGATAAATTATTCCCTCCATGAAACTACCCATGGAGTATGAAATTTTCCATCGCTGCAACCAGTGTCATTCTAAGAGAGTCAGAGAAACAGGACCTTATCATCACACACAAAACAGTTGTCTTCTAGAATTCGACCAAGCTCTAACACTCTCATTATAAAATCCTTACCTTTTATGTTCTAGATCAGCAACCTCTATGAGCATTAGTTTAGAGCAAGCACCAGCTGGTCTCAGAAGTGAAACTCCTGGTCCTGAGAACTCAGACCTATTCTTTGATCTCTCAGTTTTTCTGTGTCCTTTGATGAGACTGTCATCGACTCCCTTTACTTTGGTGAGGCTCTTACTCCTTTATTAAGAAAGGAGAATGTAGTAACATTTTATTTAATTATTTTTCCAATGAACAACTTTTTAATAAAATAAAAGCAAAATCAATGTTTGTATGTCAATTCATTTCTCTTGGCATGACCTCACTGCACAATAGATTTTAAATACATTTGAAAACTACACTAAACTCTCTCAAGCAACTAGTTCCTATTCCAAAACAGTGATTTTAAGTTCTGTTTGAGGCAAATTACTTAGGGAGACAAATACATAAAGAATCCTATTAAACAGGTTTTTCTTCATAAGAAAAGTTACATTAAATTAACATTTCTTGGAGTGCTTAGGTGGTTCGGTCAGTTAAAGATATGACTTCAGCTCAGGTCATGATCTCGAAATTTGTGAGTTCAAGCCCCACACTGGGCTCTCTATTGTCAATGCGGAGCCCGCCTTGGATCCTCTGTCTTCCTCTCTCTCTGCCCATCCCCTGTTCAAGCTTTCTCTCTCAAAATTAAAAATTTAAAAATTTAAAAAAATAAAAAAATAACATTTCTTATTATATATTATATATTTCTCAATTTGTTTCTAATTTTAACCACGATTTGTCAGGAATTTATTGGGTATAAATATCATATTATGATAATTTATATTTTCAATATTGGGCATGTGTATCCTATTTAACTTGGAAAACTAGCAGTAAGTTTAAATTCTACCTAAATTTCAATTCCCAATGTTGCATTCATTAATCAGTGATAATTTACACTAATATAAGTTCATTGATCTTATTCTTCAGGCTCTCCCTTGTGAGTAATTTCATCCTTTAGAAGACATTATTAGATACATTAAGCTGTGGTATTCTGTTCCAACAAATGAGCCTGGCTTGACTGCTGGAGAAACACCCAATTAATAATGACATAGAAAGTGATTTGTATAATTTTTCATATTGTAACATCTAATTTATCGCAATCCTGGAAAAAAAAATCCATGTGTAGCCATTCAAAGATGAATTATACATCATCAGAAATTGTACGTCACTAGAATATTGATTAAATCAATTGAGATCTACATATATTTCTCATGTGTTTCTCGTTAAATGTGGTAGGCTTGGAAATTTTGCTTTCTAAAGTGTATTTTGAACATCTAAAAATGCTTTTGAGAACAACTTTTAATGTATTAACACACATTTGAGATTTGTACTCCAGGAAGTTTTCACTGATTTTTCTTAGTCTTAAACATAAAGGGTCTTCCAAACAAAACAAAACAAGGCAAACAAACAAAAAACCCAACTACTTAATGTCCTGTATTGCTAAGAATTGTTTCTTTTTTGTTTTCCTTAGAATGCTTGTAACTTAGCACAAATCATGATCACAGAGGGAAAACGTTATTAGAGTATCATCATTTTTTATGTGGTTTCCCATTTTTCAAGAAGAAATTAAATACTTCTACTACTACTACCACTAGAGAAGCAGCACCTTAAGTGTATTACATTATTTGAATCTAAAAACTGCTCTATAAGGAGCATGGTGAGATAATATTTTGAGATAGGAAGTTGTCTCTCCTCCTTTTGCCTTTATGCTCTGTTGCCTTCCACCCATTTATTCAGTAGCATTCATCACCTCCACAAAGAGTGAGATAAAAAATGGAAAAAATGCATTTCAAACTCAAAAGTGTAGCCTTTGTTTTGCTAAAGTCTTCGCACTAGACTACACACAGACTAACTCCAGACTTGATAAATGACCCAGAGCCAGGAGCAGAGACAGAGGTAAACAAAGAGAGGACAGGAATGGAGGAAGACAAGAGGAGAGCAACTCCTATCCTGCAGAGAAGTCACACATCTAGCAGGCTCCTGGAAATCCCCACATCTGGCACGATGCAGGTGCAGAAGATGGCCTGGGTTCATCAGGAAGACAGTTCTGAGTCACCTCCCAGACCCAGGATTATCACTCTAGAACAGCCAAGAGAAGTGAGGGTCCTGCTGCTGGGTGAGAGGCTGTGACAATGATCTTCGTGTCCCAGTCAGCAAAGAACTGATGGAGACAGGAATATCTCCGCAAATCCTCCTGTGGATTCATTAATTCATTCACACATTGAATACTTATCACATTACGGGTACCATTCTAGATGGTGAAGCTCTATCAGTGATAAAAGAAACAAAAAAAATTCTGCATTTACCCTTTTCTTATGAATTTCCCAGGAAAGAAGAGCAACCAGAATCCTGGAGAGGCACTTTCTAGGTAGGACACATTACTCCAAGAATCACATGGATCTGAGCAGATCAATGAGTGGCACCATTGTATATACCGTGGAGCCTTCTAAACCCCCACCTGCTACAAACGTCAGCCTCTGATCACATACAACCGTGTCCCTCACTTTGGAATAGCACCCAGCTGCAGAGAACCGCCTCTCCCAGTATTATACCCCTTCCCACTGGCCAAACGGTGATACTCAGTCTCAAAATCCCAACTGGGCCAAGTCTGAGATTCCATCTCAGCTACGGAATTCCCTAAAGAATCCGTTTCATTTACTCCACAGAACAGCTCTTCCCTCTGCCCACTTGCCTTTTGTACTTCTTTAGAGATCTAGCTCCTGAGAGCACTCCCCAAGGACAATTCTCCTTTTGCATTTAACTCATTTCCAAGTTTGTTTTTAGAGAATTCAATTGAAAACACAAGGATAAAGAGTAAAATGAGTTCACTCCTAAGGACCCCAAAGCAGCCATGAACATTACTGGAAGGAAAGAAAAGGAATCTTGCTAAGAAAAAAGATTTCTGAGCTCCTACCTACATCCTGATGGTCAAGTGCACTGTTTTTGAGTTTTCTTCCAGCTCCTGGGAATTCTCTCCACCTCTGACTATATGCCCTACAGAGAAGCCACACCAGGAACCAGTCCTATTCATTCCTTTCACTGGTGTGCCGCCCCATGCTCTCCTTGTCTTAGATAGAATACTGGCAGAAGACAGGGGGCAGCAATCCCTGATTTTTTCTGATATGAAGTTTTTAACAACCACAGGGCTGGGAGATTACATTAGGAAATAACTGCTCTTCTAGAAGAAAAGAAAACATCCGTTTTGAATATCTAATCTGTTGACTGATGTGTGTGCCAGTTACAAAAAATGGATATAGATCATTCTGCAAATGAAGAAACTGATGTTTTTACATATATGTAATTTACACAAGTTCATCTTGATTAAAACTGTCCAAGAAAGATGTGAACCCAGGCTTATTTATTCAGTCATTGTTCCTTTCACATCATTATATAGTATCAAACAGCTTTAGATCATTATTTTCATTACCAAAAACTGATTTATAATTTCTAGTCTTCTATATATGACTTCCCAGGGATTTAAAAATGTAACCACTGTCTTCTCACATCACACGTAAACAATTTTCTCTAAATGACAGGAAACTGTACATGCTTATTTAAATACTTTCTCGCAAGTGTACTTTTCAGATTTAGAACAGTATAGGGTTAAAAATTCCAAATGCTTTTGTATAGGCATAAATTTTTGAAAATTAAAATATTTAAAAGATCAGGAAAACATTGACTGCTTTAATTTTTTTTTCCTTTCACTTTGATTCTCCATAAGCGCAAGAGTTGACCTGCATCTGTTCTCTTCAATCATTTCACTGCCACATAGGTCTCATTGAGAGAGAATATATATATTTTCGAGCTTTAGTTATGTGAGTAATCTCTACACCCAACACAGGGCTTGGTCTCATAACTCTGAGATCAAGAGTCACATCCTCTTGCAACTGAGCCGGCCAAGTGCCACAAAAGAGGATAATATGAAGCTACCATTCTATTCATATTTCTTCTTCAAATCAAGCCTAATGACAAGAAAAAATAAGTTAGCTGTGAACTTAAAAGTTATTTTCAGAATTTCTCAAAGAACAAGCTGAGAAAGTATTAACCAAAGGAAATCATATTAACCAAAGGACATATAACATAACATATTAACCAAAGGAAATCATAACTTAAAAGCCCTGTGAACCACTGTGACCTGCAAGAATTTTGAGATCTTCTTTTAAGAAAAACCGATATGAGGGGCGCCTGGGTGGCGCAGTCGGTTAAGCGTCCGACTTCAGCCAGGTCACGATCTCGCGGTCCGTGAGTTTGAGCCCCGCGTCGGGCTCTGGGCTGATGGCTCAGAGCCTGGAGCCTGTTTCCGATTCTGTGTCTCCCTCTCTCTCTGCCCCTCCCCCGTTCATGCTGTGTCTCTCTCTGTCCCAAAAATAAATAAACGTTGAAAAAAAAAATTTAAAAAAAAAAAAAAAAAAAAAGAAAAACCGATATGAATCTGATATGAATCTTTAATTTCTTAATGCACTCTTTCATGAAAGTATTTATCACAAAATGGTCATGAATTTGGCTTCTGTCATATGTTCCAAGGTTTATTAAGATAACCCTTGGGGCGCCTGGGTGGCTCAGTCGGTTAAGCAGCCGACTTCAGCTCAGGTCATGATCTCACATCCGTGAGTTCGAGCCCCACGTCGGGCTCTGTGCTGACAGCTCAGAGCCTGGAGCCTGTTTCAGATTCTGTGTCTCCCTCTCTCTGACCCTCTCCCGTTCATGCTCTGTCTCTCTCTGTCTCAAAAATAAACGTTAAAAAAAATTAAAAAAAAAAGATAACCCTTGAATGTCAGCTTTTTAAAATTTATATTCTTTTTTTAACCACAGAGAAAGCTAGGTAGATATGTAACAATGCTTTGGAATAGAAACCACTAACCCTATTGCACTAATACATAAAGGTCTGTTTCTCTGTGTGTATATGTACATACATCATCTTCCCATTTAGCACAGAATGTTAAATATTATACCAAATATTCAATAATTTATGACATATCTGCCGTATTCAGTTTATTAAGTACAAATAAATATATGTGCTTTGAAGAATATAATAGCAGATTAACAACATTTAAATAAGTCAAAGGTGTGATACCTTTTATATCCTGTATACTAACTTATTTGCCAAACATTATGCCTTAAAGTATATCTGTGATTATTTCAACTTCTACTTCGGAATTAAAAATCTATTGTTTGCTTATTAGTCTGTTATACAATGTTAGGTTAAAGTTTATCTCTAATTGTTAAAAATATATAAATGATTTAAAATGTGTAAAGAAAAAAGAAAATGATGTATCTAAAAGCTTAGCATTCTAAAATCGGTATAATGTTTAAAAATTAATAGAACAAAGGGCCATAGTATAAAGACGGACTTTTGAACAAAATGAAAATGATACTATGGCAACTTCCAATTACGATAATACTGTGGGTCAACTCCTGACCTTCTAGGAGGCGGAGAGCAGTTACAGAGTTTGCCAAGACTACATTTACTATAGGAGAGATGAATTTTTATTGCTTTCCTTGTCTTTTTTTTTGTTTCTTTCTTTCTTTTTTTAATTTTATTTTTTTTTTCAGCGTTTATTTATTTTTGGGACAGAGAGAGACAGAGCATGAACGGGGGAGGGGCAGAGAGAGAGGGAGACACAGAATCGGAAACAGGCTCCAGGCTCTGAGCCATCAGCCCAGAGCCCGACGCGGGGCTCGAACTCATGGACCGCGAGATCGTGACCTGGCTGAAGTCGGACGCTTAACCGACTGCGCCACCCAGGCGCCCCTCTTTTTTTAATTTTAAAGAGACAGCAAGCAGGAACAGGGGAGAGGTGCAGTGGGAGACAAAGAGAGAGAGTGAGCAGTCTCCACAGAATCCAATGTGGGGCTCGATCCCATGCCCTGGGATCATGACATGAGCTGCAATCAAGAGTCCGATGCGCAACTGACTGAGCCACCCACTGCTCACCCTCTTTTTACTTTTTAAAGTTATTAATTAATTAATTAATTGAGCACACAAAAACATACACATACGTGTGCACACACACGTGAATGGGAGAGGGGCAGAAAGAAAGGGAGAGAGAGAGAATCCCAAGTCGGTTACTGTCGGCACAGACCCTGACACACGAACCATGAGATCATGACTTGAGCAGAGATCAAGAGTTGGATGCTTAACCACCTGAGCCACCCAGGTGCCCCTCTATTCATTTTAATCAGAGAAAAAGAGAAGGCGAAGATGAATGGAAGAAGATAGCCATAACTTTCTAATAACACACCCAGGTATTTCTCCCTGGGATTCCAGGATGAGCGGAAGGAATGCTAAGATGGATAAACATGCAGATGGGAGACTAAAGAAGCAGCACCCAAAGGGAAGAGGGGTTTGTCCGGTGAAAGCACAGACAAACAGATGTTTGGAACGGACTCCTCTGGGTATGAAAACAGAATAAAGCCCTCTATTTCTTCGACTACTAGAGTCTGCAAGGGCTTTGTGAACCATGAAATTCTAAACTAATGTAAACTTCTGAAATATCTGAAATTGAAAGGTAGATGCAGGGTTTTTATAAGGCTAATAGTAACTAGCAGTCTGGTGAGAGCCCCAGAACTTTAGGAGCAGAAAAGGCAACTTAAGTTTAAGATATACGTTAGTAAGGAGCACTTCTATGATCTTTCTTTTATACATGGACACACACACACACACACATATATATATATATATATATATATATATATACACACACACATATATGTATCATATCATATTGAAGGTCTATATCATATATATATATAATCACATCTTATTTATACAGTTTGTTCATATATACATTTTATATATAGGCATATGTGTATATGTGTGTATATATATATATATATATATACATATATATATATATTCACCTGCATTTGTATGTGTGCATATATATGTGTGTATATGTGTGTGTGCATATATATGTGTATATATACATACATGCACACACACATATATGTGTGACTAAGATGTGGCTCTTTGACACAAACCAAAAGAATATGAGTTGGTTACCTTTGTGCACATCAGTAATTAGAACCTGGAGAAATGTTCAGATTTATTTTAATAATTTAAAATTTTGCTTAAAAAGAGACAAAAGCCAAATAAATGTTTAAGAAATATTCTGAATGGCTACATCCAACTAACTTGCCTTATAGAAAATGGAGTGAATTTTCAAATATCAAAACAGACATATTCATCACCCCACTCAATTTCCCATTCTTATATTATCTTAGTTATTCATACCAGTTAAGAAGTCTAGAACTTAGAGGGTTTTTTTGACTCGTTTGTTGTTGTTGCAAATCTCCTCAAAATAATCAATCCTCTTATTCTATGGGTTCTTCCTTAGAAATAAATATAAATTGTTCTTGCTTTTAGCAAGTCCATTGATAACACTCTTATTCTGACTTTTCTCACCCACTTACATCAGATCATGAATTCATACCCTTTAATCAATCCTTATTTCACTCTACACATTATTATTAAATTAATATTTTAGAGCACAATATATATTTCTCTTTGGCTCTCAGACTGACCTATACATTGTATACCATATTGTGGAAAAAAAGATGAAAGTAAAAGAAAGTATATAAGATAGATGATACATAGAGGTATATATGCACATGTGTATATGTGTGTGCACACATTAATCAGCTCAGAAAATTTGGTGACCATTTGATCAGAACCACTTAACATATTAGCTATGATAATATTCTATGAGGATTTTAAACTAGGCAATTTGAAAGAAATCATTGTGAATTTGTACTCAGATTCCATAATACATCACGGCATAGCCTATTCATTCTGGGGAAGAATTGATATATTTAAAGAGAAATAGAGATATACAGTTAGGTAGGTAGGTAGATTCACAGATGCGGAAGACATATTATACTGTGAAGGGAAACACTTACACTTCTTGTTTTTATAAAGCAGTCCTTAATTAATCATGCCTTGAAAGGAAATAGAGAACAGAAGAATATTTTGGTAGGAAAGAGCGGTTGACTTAGAAAAATAAGGCCTATGGAGGTAATGGAGTTTTTGACTCAAATGAAGATCTTTTCAAAGTCTGTAGAGTAACCTCCCTATTGAAATAAGAATTCCCATTTCATGGATCATTAATTTCTGTTTCAAGTGATTAAGGATATATTATAGAAGAAAGTCCAACTCAGACCAAGAAATAGGACATTATAAAGTAGCTTTTCCTATCTATTAGGTCCCCAATGGTTTTATCTTGGCTGCTCTTGACCATCTCCAGTGCTCTTGTCTACAGGGAAGAATATTCCTTCTAATTGCTCTCAGTGACAGAGACATTTTTCATAATACTTACATTTTTATCTTTTTAAAACTTAATATCATTATTCCTTGTTCTAAGACCTTAGCCAGATTAAATAAATCTTCCTTCTCTTTTATAACATACCATGGCAAGTATTTATATATAGTTATCACATTTTCCCATTTGTCATCCTCTTAGTCATTCATATTAAATATCCTTAATTTTCATTATTAGATCATAAGCCTTTTTTTCCTTTTATCATTTTCACCACCCTTCAAGCGGACTCTAATTTTTCAATGTGTCTTTTAGGTTAAAGAAGAGATACAAGATAAAAGAAAACAGGAGAGAAGTGTTTAAAAGATAAATAATTTTGTTATAGAAGACACAGCTCTTACATGGTTCCTTCATAACTCAACTAATTTTCAATGGGAACATGAAAACATTTAAATTTAAAAAAAATTCTGTTATTTTTTTATGTTTATTTATTTTTTGAGGGAGAGAGAGACAGAGCATGAGTGGCAGAAGGGCAGAGAGAGAGGGAGACACAGAATCAGAAGCAGGCTCCAGGCTCTGAGCTGTCAGCACAGAGCCAGACATGGGGCTCAAACTCACAGACTGCGAGATCATGGCCTGAGCCAAAGTTGGACACTTAACCAACTGAGCCACCCAGGCACCCTTGAAAACAGTTATATTAAGCTGACTGTCAACTTACATTAACATTGAAAAAATTTAGTCAAGGGTTTCAGATATTTATTATAATTACATGCTACTTACTATCCAAGAAGACCCTAAGAAATCATTAATAAATACTGGATTAACAGCATGATTTGCATCATAAAAACAAAGTGTAGCTGTGTACCCAGGGAGTGTGTCATACTCTGACTCTTCTATTTTCAGTTTCTGGGTTTTGGAAGTGAGTGTGTTTGCATGTGCGTGTATTTTAATAGCTGCGGTCCTGTAGTTATAATAGTATGGTAACAGTGATAATGGCTGTAAGACAGCCATTGTAGTATTTAGTCAACTTGGTTTGCAGATTTTTTATGTAGAAAAATAAACTAAGCAGAATAAACTTCTTTGGAGAAATATAAGGAGTGTGAAACTATAGATATTTTGACTATTCTATTCCAGGAAATGATGGTGAGAACCATTCCCTCTTCACTGTCATATTCAGCACAAAATGAAACAGAAGCCGTAAAGAAACCTTTCTTATGAACCATCAATGAAAGCAACATCATTTCGTGTTTCCTAATTGGTCATGCACTTCCGTGTTACCCACAGCTCTGACCCTACTGCTCTCTCAATCTGGAAAGTTTTTTCTTCTATTTCTGATTCTTTAGACCTCTCAGGTCCAACTATACCAAATTCTCCCTTATGTGTGTCTTTCTGATATTCTCAATGGATTCACTTCAAAAAGTTCTGAGCACATCCAGGACAGTTTTCATCTGACAAATATTTATGTATAGTATAACATTCCTACAAAGAGTGAAGCATTTGGTTATTTACACAAAATGCAATGATGAGATGTTGTCTGTACTTACAGTGCTTATATTACAATGTTAAAGACTGCAGTTAATCAGATAATCACACAAATAAATATTAAGGATTAAACATGATAGATGTGATGAAGGAAAATGAGCTCACCCTGCTGTGTACTCTTCTCATGGTTTCTGTCACATGTCAGCAGTTGGAAATGGGTCTCTGCAGTTGCTTCATTGAAACTGGAAGCAGTTTAAGAACTGGGATCAGGTCTTCTGTTTCTTCTATCCTTCATGCGGTCTAGTACAGATTCCATAGCAGGTACTCAATAAAGAGGTGTTAATTTCAGGGCACATGTGCTCACTGGGGATTTGTTTGTAGGGTACCAAAGCAGTGTGTGGACCTTTCGTGTTAGGTGCTTGTTAGAATGCATGCCCCTCCGAGACCTTTGGAATCAGAATCTTTGGTGGAAACTGAGAATCTAAAATTTCAATTAAGTTCCCAAGTGATTTTCGTGCACACTATTGTTTTGTGAATCACTGAAGCAGAAGATATGGAGCACATATTTAGAAAATAATTTATTGCTTGGAAAAAAAATACATTTAATGCAGTTAGTACACAAGTATGAAACTAAAAGAATTTTTAGGTACCTATTTGTATTATTCTTGCAGCTATTTTATAGGCACACTATATTGCAAATCACGTGTTTTCCCAAGACCCTCAATAGTATCTTCCTATCATGTGTCTATAAGTGAAATAGCAAATATCCACAATTGCATACTCGACATCCTTTTTTTCTGTGTTTCTCACTTAATGGAGGGCTGAGTTTTACTCTGGGTGACAATGCGCCCGCATAAGAGTAGAAATCTCTTCTGGTTACTTTGCTTTGTTTTGTTTTTTAAAGTTTATTTATTTTGAGAAATAGGGAGCGAGCACCCACATGCATCCGTGTTTGAGTGGGGAGGGCAGCGACAGAGAGGGAGAGAAAAAGAGAATCACAAGCAGGCTTTGCACTGCCAGCACAGAGCCAGACCAGGGGCTGGATCTCATGCACGTGTGATCATGACCTGAGTAGAAACCAAGAGTCGGTGGCTCAACAGACTGGGCCATCCATGCGCCCTCTCCTGCCTACTTTGGAGCAAGAAGTACACGGCTGCCACTCAGTAGGATTTTGAGGAATCGTTTTTTAAAGACATATCTTTTTGCCCTCTCTTCTTGGCTGTCCTTCCTCCTGGCAATGGAGACATAGTGGACAGCCGTGAAAGTCACCCACTTCCAATGGTGAAGCAGGATGAAAAAGATGTCTGGGAGGTTGAGGATAATGTGGTAGGCACGCCCGATTTTCCATCTCCAGACTTATTGTTATGTAAGATGTATGAACACCCTTAATATATAAACCACCATGTTGGATTTATGTCCTGGCATTCTGAGGCATCCTCAGACAAGACAGTGGTGGTAGGCAGAACAACGGGCCCCCAGAATTTCTGCATCCTAATCCCCCACGCCTGTGGACACTTCTCGTTAAACTGAAGTTGCAGAGGTTATGATGGTGACTGATCAGCCAACAGAAGATTATCCTGGTTATCACAGTGGGACCAATGTAATCATAAGGGTCATTAAAAGTGGAAGAGGGAGGCAGAAACAGCAGTGTCAGAGTGAGGTGATGTGTGAGAAAACCCTGAACAGCCATTGGTGTTTTGAAGACAGAAAGGAACCAGGTGCCAAGGAAGGTGTGCAGCCTCTAGAACCTGGGAGAGACAGGGAAACACATTCTCTTGAAGAAACACAAACACATTGGTTTTAGCGTAGTGAGACTCATGCAGACTTCCAGCCTCCAAACCTGTAAGACAGGAACTTTGTGTTGCTCTCGACAACTGAATTATTGGAAAATGCTGTAACAGCAAGCAGAGACTAATACAACATCTCATAAAATAAGATAACCTAATAACTATTTAGATTAAAGAAATATGAAGATGCTAAATAACATTTTTAAAATAATATATTCTGGAGGCACCTGGGTGGCTCAGTCAGTTAACCGTGCAACTCTTGATCTCAGCTTAGGTTTTGACCTCATAGTTGTGAGTTCAAGCCTTGCACTGGGTTCCATGCCAGAGATGGTGCCTACTTAATAAATAAATAAATACTACTACCACTACTATACTCTGGGTTAGTTAACTTATATATACACATATAAAAAGAGGATTGCTGAGGAATGTCATGAATAAAGAATATTCTATTGTGAAGCAATTCTTTGCTAGCGGAACACAAATTACTGCTCTACATGTGATAATACATTCTCTACATAAAGATAGAGGCAATATAATTAAAGTGTCTGTATCAAATTAATTAGATATTGTTGACTCATTTCTCAATTACAAGCTGGGAGGTAATATGGAGCTGAGCAGTTCAGCCCTACATGGCCCCAAATCACCAGGGCCTAATCATCAGCTTTATTAATGCAGAATAGTTAGCCAGAGTTCTCAGAAAATTCAGCACCGACTTTGGGGAAACCAGCCACCAGGTGGAAACTTTGGCTAACCCTCATCTTGTCAGAGAGGCTTGACTCTCCTGGTATCTCTCTACCCGGTTATTGTGAGCAACCTGGGAGGGTAATCAGTCCTTCCTATTACTGGTAAAGTTCTTTTTTTCTTTTTTTCCAGACACATCTCGCCTCTTCGAAATTCTCTCCTTGTCCAAGCCGGCTCTATTGAAACAATTGTAGACAATTCCACCTACACTCTGTTTACAGATACTGAGTGCACATCCATTTACCCAACACTTAGTGTCTAGACTTTAACCTGAGCTAGATAAAACAATTATATTCACCAAACTAAGGCAATCCCCTGGTTATTTATAACGCTTTTGACCTAGCAACTGTACTTGTCATTGAGGATGATAAGTACAAAGGGCAATATACAAGAGAATGACCTAGAAGCAAGAAATTGTGTACAATGTTCAATGAACTTTTGATTTGGCTTCAAGAAAGAAAAAATATTCAGTTTTTATGCTAGAAATAGTTGACTACGCAAGGACATGCACATTAATTTATAGATAAGAAACATGAAACTAAAAATCCTCAATTCATCTAAATATTTTATGAATTATCACTACCTGTGCTTTTTAGTCAGGGTTATCATGACCAGCATAATTAATATTACCAGTTTTTGTTTGTTTGTTTGTTTTCACAGATCCATTTATTTTTTCACAAGCTCCTGTGTTTAGAAAAGTTTCTTAACCAGGGAATTGAAAATTAAAACAATAAGATGCCACTACACAGCTATTAGAAGGGACACTGATTATACCAAATGCTGGTGAGGGTGTCGAACAAAAAGAACTTTCATTCCTTGCTGGTGGGGATACAAAATGGTACAGCCACTGTGGGAGACCGTTTGGCTGTTTCTCACAAAGCTAAACACACTCTTACCATGTGATCCAGTGGTTCTAGTCCTTGGTATTTACCCAAAGGTAATGGAAACTTATGTATGCACAAAAACCTGCCTGTGGACATTTCTATCAACTTCACTCATAATAGCCAAATCTTGGAAGTAACCATGATGTCCTCCAGTAGGTGAACAGATAAATAAACTGTGGTACATCCAGACAAGGGAATATCATTCGGCACTGAAGAGAAATGAGTTAACAGGCCAAGAAAAGATATGGAGGAAACGTAATTGCATTTTACTATATCAAAGAAGCCAAGCTGAAAAGGCAATGTATTGTATAATTCCAACTTCGTGACATTCTGGAAAGGCTGAACTACAAAGACAAGAAAAATATCAGTGGTTGCCAGGGGTGAAGAAGTGGAAGAGAAATGAAAGGCAGAGCACACAGGATTTATAGGGCAGTGAAAATACTGTGTATGACATTATAATGATGGGTATACATCATTATATATTTGTCCAAACTCCCTGACTGTACAATACCAAGAGTGAACCCTAAAATAAATTATAGACTGTTGGTGATTATGATATGTTCACATAGGTTGTTCTTGGTAATAAAAAAAAAAAAATCTACCACTCTGGTGAATGATGTTGATAATGAGGAAGGCTATGCATGTGTAGGAGCAGGAAATACATGAGATACCCCTGTGCATTCTGCTCAGTTGTGCTGAGAACCTAAAAATGCTCTAAAAATAGCCTATTAAAAATTACAACTTTCTTAGGCTAAACTCTAAATATAAGATCGTAAAATCTTCTTTCTCATAACTGAATATAAACCATTGTTCTAGAATGAATTTCAGAACATATTTTCTCCCATAAAAATGTGTAATCGTTAAGGAATTTAATAATTTTAATACTACTTATAAGATACATGAAGTTATATTTGGTTCATATTCAAAATTTTATTTTTTTTATTTTTAAAAAAAATGTTTACCGTTGACTCATTTTTGAGAGACAGAGCATGAGTGGGGGCGGGACAGAGACAGGAAAACAGAATCTGAAGTAGGCTCCAGGCTCCCAGATGACAGCAGAGAGCCCAATGCGGGTCTTGAACTCACGAACTGTGAGATCGTGACCTGAGCCAAAGTTGGACACTTAACCAACTGAGCCACTCAGACACCCCTCATATTCAAAATTTTAGGCATGGAATAATTTATTGTTATTTTATAACCTAATTAAATTGGTTTGGCAAATAGTCTCATTTTCTCCTAGATGTCCTCTGTTCTTTTGAGTTGGAAGGAATTTTACATATCAATTGAATCAGCGCTTTAATTGTAGCACTGAAGAATTTAAATCTGGGAGAGTTAAGATGGGTAAGGTCACCCAGCTAGTCCATATCATAACCTTGGTTATAGCCAGTATTAAACCTTCACTACAGAAACTATAGTCCATTACTCTTTCTCAAAGTCAGCTCTGCTTTTTGATGTCATTCTCACTAATATATAAGAAAAGAGAAAGAAAAACATTTAATTTAATACTTCATTTGAGGCACCGATTTAAATACATTCACTATATAACTTTACTAAAAGGGTAAATACTTATGGATGAAAAATTTAAAGATGTTTCCTATACACAATTGAATAATCCATCATAATAAATAAAGTCTTTTCAGTTCACTTTATGGATGCTGTCATAGTTCTTTGATCAAATTATAGAAAAGGAGAGTCAAACCCAAACACCCATAAACTACTTCTGTTGTTTATTTAAATACTCAGGCTAGCACTGATAATTGCCATCTCATTTATAAATTTAACATTATACTCAGAACTAAACAAACAGTAAAAACAAAACAGTGAACTTTCCATTTCCAAATACTGTAGACTTCATAAATTGAATAATTTAGCGTTATCACTTATAATACTGGATGAGATACTGAGCTATTGTTAGATTTTAGCAAACATGTTTATTGTGCGGGCTATGTCATGATTTTTGAGGGTGTTACAAACATTAAATTATCTCATCTTCACAACATCCCTATCAGATTTGCATCATTATTACCTGTATTTTACAGATAGAGAAACTACCTGCCTAGTAAATGGCAAATTCAAATCCTGGCAGTCAGTCTACAATCTCCAAAGAACTAATAACTGAATTCAGAAAAGTTGTAGGATACATAATGAAAAAAATCATTTCTACTTACTAACAATGACGACTCCCAGTACTGTTTAAAAATCACCAAGAGAAAATGAAATACTTTGATATACACTTAAAACTTATACAAGATCTGTATGCTGAACACTGCAAAACATTGACACATTTTTTGATACCTAAATAAATTGTAACACCTACCATATTTAAGGATCAAAAGATTCAAGATAGTAAAGGTATCAATTCTAACCAGACTGACATTTAGGGTTAATGTAATTTCAATTTCAGTAAGGATTTTCATAGTCAAAAAATGTAGTCAAAGCTATTCTAAAATTTATATGAGAAGGTACAGACCCTAAAATAACTGTAATAATCTTAACTAAGAAGAAAAAAAGAGAGGGGCATCATTTTACCTGAAATGAAGGTTTGCTCTCTAGCTATAACCACCACGTCAATGCCATTTTGGTGGAAGGAAAGACACATAGGATAATGAAACACAAAGAGGAATCAAAAATAGATCAACATAAATATGCTCAGCTGTTTTTGCCTAATGTTGAAAAACACATCTAGAGAGGAAAAACAGAGTCTCCAAAAAACAGTCCTGAAATAATTAGACATCTACGGACAAAAAGAAAGGTACTTTGACCTAATCTTCATGTCTTACCCAAAATGGATCACAGACTTATATGTAAGACATAAAACTATAAAATTATTCAAAGAAAAAAATGGAAAAATTCACCGAGATCTAATCTAAGCCAAGATTTCTTACATTTCACACCAAAAGCATGATACCTAAGCAGAAAACAAAGTAAGTTAAAACTCACAAAAATTACAAAAGCTTGCTCCATGAGAGGCTCTGTGGGGGATGAAAAGATAACTCACAGACTAGCAGAAAAATTGCCAACCAAAATCTGACAAAGAACCGTTATCCAGAATATGCTAACAACCCTCAAACTCAACATTGACAATTTTTTTTAAATCCAATTAGAAATGGCACATTAAAATCCAACTAAACACAATCAAAAGAGTTTCATTTGGAGTAACAGAAATGTTCTTAAACTGGATAAAGATGCTGGCTGCAATACCACTGGGAATGTACTTAACGCTACTAAACTGCATACTGTCAATTTTTGTTTATATTCTGTGAAATTTATCCTAAAAAGTGTTCAAAAATTTGTTTTTTTGTTTTTTGTGTTTTTAATGAAAAAACACATGAAGAGAAGTTTCACTGAGGGTTCTGTGCAGTCAGAAAATAAGCTGATGTTTGACATAATCTATTAGGTACATGAAAATTAAAACCATTATGAGCTATCATTATACAGTAATCAGAAGGGCTAACATGAGAAAACAAACAGGAACACCAAATATCAGCAAAGCTGTGGACATGTGGATCGCTCACACATTACAGGTGAGGAGTGGAAAATGTTAACAGCCACTCTGGAAAATGAGTTGTCCAGTCTACAATTACCAGACAACCCCGAAATTTCACTCTTGGGCATTTATCCCAGAAAAATAAAATCTTATTTTTCACTGAAAAACGTTCTCGAAAATGTTTACAGAATCTCTATTGTACTGGCCAAAAATCAGAAGCAGCCAAGATGTCCTTCAAGAGGCAAAAGGGTAAGCAAATGTGTTACATCCATACCACTGAATACTAGTCAGCAACAAAAAGGCAGGCGCCACTGATCTACTGATAACACAACCACCTGGATAAATGTCCAGATTACACTGAGGAAAAGAAGCCCATCCCAAAATGTTTTCTAATGCTTTATTCCATTTCCGTAACACTTTTGAAATGAAAGAATTTTAGAAAGGGAGAACAAATTAGTCTTTGCTGGTGGCTGGGGTGGGAGTGAGGGTATAATTTGGAGGAGGCCCTTGAGGGATTTAAATGTGAATATAAAAGGGAAACCTACGGAGTCTTTGTGTCGATGGAAACATTTAGTATCCTGAGTGTAGTATTAGCAGTGTCTACATGAACCTATACATGAGATAAGATTGTATAGAAACACACACACATACCACATACTCACACACACTTACACATACACACACAGATAAGTATATCTTACACTGAGAACATCGGAAGAGGATGGGTGGATTGAATCAGTGTGAGTATTGTGGTTGTGATATTACAGTGTATTTTCCAAACTGTTACCATTTGGGAAAAGTGAACGAAGAGTACAGGGAATCTGTCTGTATCAGGTCTTACAACTGCAGGGGAATCGACTATTATCTCAAGACATTTTGTTTTAAAGAAATTTCCAATCAATAAATTAAATACAGCGAAAGCATGTTCACTTAATTTAAGTGAAAATTATAAATTAAAAAAAATTAAAATACAGTATAGTGATTGTCATTTACAGTATGAACTGAACTTGAAATACAAAAGTTTGATATGTTGAGGTTTCCTAGAGATCATTCTATAAAATAGCTTTGTAATATTTCTACTTACATAAACCAATGTTGCTCCTAACAGAATTTAAATAATCTATTTTCTTATAAAAAAATCTAGTTTCTTAAGGAGTGAAAACATGTACTTTGAAATCTCTGGTAAATAATGTCTGCCAAACTCTTTCCACCCTCCCCCTGATCAAAGAGTTAAATACAAAAGAGCACCCTTTGTGTCAAAAATGAGGTGCATTTGAATAAATGGGATTCAAAATTAGCAAACTTTGCAATGGGTGAAAGCTTTCTCTAGTATTTCTTGGGAGCTCTTCTTTATTTGGAATTTTTTTTCCCCATAGAGTTCCTCTCTCTTTTTTCTAGCATGCATGTTTGACAAATAGTTGTCACTTGTTTTTGAGCATTTATTTTAGAATTTAGTTACTTTAATGAAAATAATATGAGCATCTGAATTTTCAGATTATGTACCATGTAAAATCATATACAATGTTAAAATGAGGGGTAGGGACTTACAGATTAATTTGAAAAACTGTCTAAATTTGCCTATTGAGGAATACTTTACTATCTTGATGTGCCTGTCCATTAGCTCTTTAAAAAAGAATTCAGTATTTATAAGCTATAATTTTATCTTTATATGACATCTTCTATGGACAATTGTTTATTTAAATAACAGAGAAAAACAAGTTACATATACTAGGCTATGCTTTTGATTTCTATCTGCACATTTTTTTAGAGTAAATATTAACAGATATAGCTACTTTACCACAGTTAATTAGTTTTCTGTCATTTATTTTCGGTACACACACAGAAAGTAACTGAAATATGTTTATAAAGAAATACATTATCAATGGTTTGTTTTCTGTTCAGCATTCATAAGACCACATGGTGATAAAAGATTTTATTTTCATAATAGCTCCAACAAGGATATGTCACAAGTGTCCTGTGTTACCCATATTTGGAGCATAATTGTCCTTCCCTGTCATTATAAAATGAGATGCAGCAATGGAAACTTTGAGAATGAAGACTGGTGATGAAGTTAGACACATGATTTAAAAAAAGACAAAATTTCAACTTAATTGTTAACAAAATTTAACTTAAAAATGATCCTTTTTGTTTTGTTAAGTTTTTTTTAAGATAGAGAGTGAGCATGAGGGGGAGAGGGGCTGAGGGTTGGGGGGGGAAGAAAGACAGAGAGGGCGAGGGGGAGGGGGAGAGGGAGAGAGAGAGAGACAGAGAAAGAGAATCTTAAGCAGACTCCATGCTGAGTGCAGAACCCAACACAGGGATTGATCTCATGACTGTGAGATCGTGATCTGAGCCCAAATCAGGAGTAAGATGTTTAACCAACTGACCGAGAGTTAAATGAAGTAATACCATGAATACAGTCACATAAAAACATTTATTTATGTATCTATCTATGTATTCATTTAAATTTATTTTAGTTTATTTACTTACTTATTTTTTTTTTAGAGAGAGAGCACACACCAGTGAGAGAAAGGGGAAGAGAGGGAGGCGAGAGAGAGTGAGGGCGAGAGACACAGACAGAGAGAGACAGAGAGAGAGACAGATAGAGAGAATTTTAAGAAGGATGCACGTTCAGCACAGAACCCAATGTGGGGCTTGATCTTATGAACCGTGACATTATAACCTGAGCTGCAATCAAGAATCTGATGTTCATCTGACTGAGCCACCCTGGTGTCCCTTGGCTTGTTAGATTTAAATCATAAGCATCAAAAGTCAGTTATGTTAGAGGAAGAACACTAGTACCCAGAGTCTGAGATTGTCACTGGCTGCATAAGCTGCCTTGATCCCCAGCTTCCAGCTTCTAAGTGAAGGGAGATACATTTACGATCTCCAAAATACCGTCCAGCTGTGTGTTCACAAATGAGCAATCACAGTGACGTGGATGGGGGTGATTTCATTCATTCACGAAACAGGTGACAGAGAGAGAGCGTTTTAGTACTTGTTCATAAAAACATGATTTTCCCTATTAAGTTCAGAAATTGTCTAGAAAGTGACATCATGGAACAACAAGAAACCACCCCGTAAGAAATATATTTAAAAAATCTGGGAAGTCCTAGTTCAGCATCTTTACAGCATCCACTGTATTTTGAAACTGTAAGTACTCTATTTTTCTTGTTTAACAGGAAAAGTCAAGTTCATTGAAGTAATATTTAATTGTAATGAGAAAGCAAATTGTTCCCTCAGATAAGATATAGGGAAAATATAAAATTTAGGGATGCAAACAGAGGAGCAACAGCCATAAATATAATCAGCAACAAATTACCCTAAGATTGTCCAGAGGAATTAAAAAGGAGGAATCAAACGTTGACCAGAATGTTAGTTATAATATAATGTTACATCTTTTTTTTTTTTTCCAACGTTTATTTTTTTATTTTTGGGACAGAGAGAGACAGAGCATGAACGGGGGAGGGGCAGAGAGAGAGGGAGACACAGAATCGGAAACAGGCTCCAGGCTCTGAGCCCTCAGCCCAGAGCCTGACGCGGGGCTCGAACTCACGGACCGCGAGATCGTGACCTGGCTGAAGTCGGACGCTTAACTGACTGCGCCACCCAGGCGCCCCTAATGTTACATCTTTAAGTACCATATCATAAGTGTGCTTTGAAGGAAAAAGTTAATTGGCAAGACAATGTTCTTAAGAATGTCACAAACTTATTGACAGGAATATCAAAAATCATTTAGATATAGAGAAAGAGTTTTCTGGTATCGTAAGCAAATTCTAAATACGGTCATGTACACCTTATCTATTCTCTTGCTTCATACAGCCATGCCCATACTAAAGGAGTGTTTAATCAAGGGGTTCTGACTTTTGCTGATTTTTTTCATAGCTGCCAATTGATATGTCATAAATTTTGAGACACATGGAATATGGGACCTTGTTGCATATTAAAACTGTCATTTAACAAACCTGACAGACGGTACCAACCTAAGATTTCTGTGATAATAGGGGAATTGAAATCTTTGCCTCACTCAGAGAAACTAAAACATGTTGAATAAATCATTTTCTCTATGAATTTAGCAGGTTTGTTTGAAGGTTCTATCAATAGTTCTAAGTGACCAGGCCAAATCAATTAGGAAAATGTGTGAACAGAGGTACTAACGGCAGGAAATACTATTATGTTACCACAATCCCCAGGATTACTGGAGGACACCTGCATTCCGTTTCTATAATGTGCCACTTAATTTGCATGCATTATCACTAATCTATAACACAGAATTTAGTGAAAGGTCAAACCTACACGGCAATATAGACGCTAGAGTCCAAAATCAAACTCCATAGAGTCTCCTTTAAAACCGCTGGGCTTTCATCGACACGAAAACAACACATTTCTGTTTAAGAAATAGATGTTTTAAAGTAAAATTATTTCATTGATTATATCAACATGAAGTTGATACCTTCATGATACCTTCATGAACATCATCAACATGAAGTTGATACCTTCATGTTACTTTACTCCTATAAAAATAATGTCTGAAGTCCCCTCTACCCTGAGAATCTTTCTCCTTCAACTCCCCTTCTGTCTTCCATCACTAAGCTCCTGTACCCCCTCTCATGAATGATTCTCAAAAGCCCAAATATGTGCCTTGATTATGTTCAGACTCTTCACACAGGCTACTGTGCATTTACCCACAATCCTTACCAGAAAACTTCCCAAGAGAAGTTGTCTGGGTTCTCTTTTTCTAGTCCACACTATCCCCCCCCCCCACACACACATATATCCCAATTCATTTTTCAACACACACTAATATGGCCTTTCT
The DNA here is from genome assembly GCF_018350155.1 of Leopardus geoffroyi. Taxonomy (NCBI): domain Eukaryota; kingdom Metazoa; phylum Chordata; class Mammalia; order Carnivora; family Felidae; genus Leopardus; species Leopardus geoffroyi. The sequence continues at coordinate 11,331,218 of NC_059327.1, read as the reverse complement.
CTTCCTCATGTGGTCATCACCATCAGTGATACAGGGGACTCCATTTCACCAACACAGATGGGCATGTTTCTATTTTTATCTTACACCATCTCTCCACACGTTAGACTACCTCCTCCTGTTTGAAGCACTCAACTGATTTTTTTAAGATTTATTTTTGAGAGACAGACAGGGTGGGGGAGGGGCAGAGAGAGGGAAACACAGAATCCAAAGCAGGCTCCAGGCTCCAAGCTGTCAGCACACAGCCTGGAGTGCGACTTGAACTCACGAACCAGGAGATCATAACCTGAGCCAAAGTCATAGGCTTAACCAACTGAGCCACCAGATGCCCCTCAACTAGTTTTTGAAGGACCATGCTCCCACCCAAATCTTACCCTTCCCCAAGATCTATATGTCCTTGAATAAAACTTGAATAAAAAGTTTTGAATATGTCTGCATTTCCCCATCCTTCCTGTCTCCTTGTAGTTCCAGACTCCACCCTATCTAGAGTTTTCCTCCTGCTTTTTCCCATCCGTCCCACACGGCATGTGCATATTATAAACAAATACATGAATCAAGCAATTTTATCCCCTCCTCCTTTAAATCTTTCACTCATTTCTGTATTTACTGTATGTAACGGAAGAACCCAATCCCTTTACTAGGGCCTATCATGGCCCTAAAGAACGTGACTTTGTCCTGCCTTTCCAAAGTAATTCAGTCCACTCTGTGCCCAATCCACTGTCTACACTAGTCTACTTACTGTTCCTTGAGCATACTAAGACTTCTACGTCTTTGAGATTTTGATCTTTCTTCTTAAGTTGATTCATTTATTTTGAGAGTGAGAAGTGAGGAAGAGAAAGAGCATGGGTGGGGCAGAGAGAGAGGGAGAATCCCAAGCAAGCTCTGCACCATCAGGGCAGGGCCCTACTCAGGGCTGGAACTCACCAACCATGAGATCGTGACGTGAGCCAAACCAAGAGTTGGACGCCAAACCGACTGAGCCCCCGAGGTGCCCTGAGATTTTGATATTTCTTATCCTTTTGCCACATCTTTCCATTACAGGTCTTTCAGTAAAATATTGCCTTCTTATAGGAATTGTCTTTTCCCTTCATAACACTTATCATGATTGGACTATCTTATTTGTTCAGTCATGATTTTTATTCCTTCTTGTTTCCCTCCCTGAAATGCAACAGAAATGAGGGCTTTTTCACTGTGATCTCCCCATGCTTAATAGGTACTCAATTAACAGGTGCTGTAGATGAATAAATAAATCTTGAGAAAATTAACTCAGACCAAATGTTCTCCTTTCACATCGGTTGTTTTTGCTTGTTCGGTGTGTCTGTAGGTATTCAAGATCCTTCAGCCACTGAAAAGTATTTGAAGACCTAGGTCTGAGTCCTGATGATGGCAGTTGGGATGGTTTTGGCCACAGCATCAGCTGGGTCCCAACCGGCACATTATAGACATTATGCAAAAGGCATATACGCTAGGGGTGAGGACATTGTTATAATAGTGTTTGTCTAATCACGGAGTGCTGAGGGGAGCAGGAAAAATATGGCAGAACAGCAACCCTGCAGACAGATCACCAGGCCACTGGGCAAGCAATAGGCAAGAGCTTTACCTATTGGCTACAAAAGTCTACCTCTCCTCAAGCAATAACACAAAGTTGAAAAGCTACCAAGCAAACCGTGTTAACCGTTGCTGGATTAACAGATCCAATGAACATCGTCATGCTGTGAGGGTCACTGGATTATAGATTATTGTATTCATTTAATGTTGTTTTGTGTCTATTAATTCTTTTAAGTCTGCTCCAACTATTTTGAGCATGTGAAAAAAAATGATTCACATCATAAAAGATGGGGGAACATATGCTGTAAATGCCTGATAAAGATGTGAGGAGATGTCTGTTTCTCTAAACATTCACCTAAATATGTGTAAAGAATCAGTAAACCTGCCTTCCCCTACAGAAGTTTTACAAAATGCATGGCATTAAATAGTTTGGTTCCTGAATTTTCATCTGGATCTGATTTTCAGAGACAGTTTCAGTTCACATTTCTGTAGTTTTGTATCAAACAGTTAAAAAGTCAGTATACCAATCAACTTAACCTAAGAGTATGCTAACACAGCAGAAGTCAGATAATGAGCATTTGTGTAAAACAAACAAATAAAAACACACAAACACATCAACAATTTCCAGGTGAGGTCTTCCCAATGAAAAACACTTGAAGAAAAGATGCTTTTTTTTTTTTTTTTTTTTTTTTTTTTTTTTTTTTTGGTCTATGTACCTAGGAAGGCAACAGCGTATAAAAATTAAAAGTGAATTTCTTATGGGTGTATGCTTTTCTTTTAAAAAAATTCACAAAAATGAATAATAATGTACCCTATTTAAAATAAATAATTTAAAAATTATTTAAAGATAACCATGTAATTTTGAAATAGCCAAAACAGTAGGGACAGAGAACACCTGTGTGTTGTCAGGGGCTACAGATACTGGGGACAAAGGGACACTAGAGGACTTTCAGACTGATTTCAGTGGCAGTGCTATCACTGTGCGTAGGTTAGGATCCATTAAACTGTACAACTAGAAAGGGTGAATTTTATTGCATGTAAATTATAACTCAACACAACCAACATAAGTATCATATTGAACAGTTAAAGGAATAAACTATAAACCAGCATATACTTCTTAGAAATAGTACTTATATTTTAGACGCATCGAAAAAATTGATAAATCATGTATGTATTGCCTGTAGCTATAGTTCCCTCTAATCTGTACATTTTCTCACAGCATGTGAACAACTATTATGGATGTAAGGACACCAATTACTAATTCTATATGTGAATGACAACTAAAATCCCCTCTACAAAACTGACTTTTTTTTTTTTTTTTCTAAATGCATGAGTGTAGGTCTAAAGTCAAAATCCAGATTCACTGATCCAGATGGACTTGGTCCCTATTTATAAATACCTGTTCTGGGGCGCCTGGGTGGCGCAGTCGGTTAAGCGTCCGACTTCAGCCAGGTCACGATCTCGCGGTCCGTGAGTTCGAGCCCCGCGTCAGGCTCTGGGCTGATGGCTTAGAGCCTGGAGGCTGTTTCGGATTCTGTGTCTCCCTCTCTCTCTGCCCCTCCCCCGTTCATGCTCTGTCTCTCTCTGTCCCAAAAATAAATAAACGTTGAAAAAAAATTTATAAATATCTGTTTTAATCATCTATTTTTCTCAGTCTGCAAATGCAGAATATATGCAATGAATAAAAGGTTGCCTATGTCAAACGTGAATAGTTCTGATACAGATCATTCATTCTGTAGATAAAACAACTACATCTGTAGATAAAACAGGAACATCCTTGGCCACTCAGAAGTAATCTGTTTCTTAAAAATTATATCAATGGAATTAATTCAAAGTTTACCACCACATATTTTACATATATAGTTGAGTTCCTCAGAAGAATAAGATTACACCATAACATAGTTTGGTCACTTAAAATTGTTGTTGGTTTAAATTTTTTTCAATGTTTATTTTTGAGAGAGAGAGAGAGAGAGAGAGAGAGAGAGAGAGCGCATGAGCAGGAGACGGGCAGGGAGAGAGACAGACAGACAGAATCCGAAGCAGGCTCCAGGATCCTAGCTGTCAGCACAGAGCCCAATTCGGGGCTCCAACTCAAAAGCCATGAGATGGTGACCTGAGCCGAAGTTGACAGACTCAGCCTGACAGACTGCCCCTGCTTTAAAATGTTTTGAATTGGGGCACCTGGGTGGCTCAGTCAGTTAAGCAGCTGACTTCGGCTCGGGTCATGATCTCGCGGTCCATGGGTTTGAGACCCGCATCGGGCTCTGTGCTGACAGCTCAGAGCCTGAAGCCTGTTTCGGATTCTGTGTCTCCCTCTCTCTGACCCTCCCCCGTTCATGCTCTGTCTCTGTCTCAAAAATAAATAAACGTTAAAAAAAATAAAAAATAAAATGTTTTGAATTAAGAACACTTCATGATATTTTGATGATCCATTTCAAGGCCTATTTAGAGCATACATACAAATAAACTGATAATTCCGTACTCAACTGGACAAAAGACCAGGGAACGTCTTGTGTTATACTTGACTCCCAGATCACAGGAGATCTTGTAAGTTTTCCAAATGCTGCTATCTAGATGAACTTGTAGAGAAATGCTTGGAAAGAAGGTAAGAAATGCAAGGAAAGAGGAAATATGAAAACAAAACAAAGTAAACTAAGTTTTTAGATTAAATTTTAGTGTTCCTAGAGATTTCTATCATCCGCATAGTAAATGTATGCCATATTTGGAATTAATTTTGATTCTGAAACACCATTTTGAATTCATTGTAGAACCGAAACCCAAATCCCACATACTAAGAAAAAAAAAAAATCCTAGTAAACAATTCCAAATAAGGGATTGAATGAAAAGAGATGAATCAATCTAACCGTGACCTATTTTAGTACACACATCTGTACATCAAACATTTGCCTCTATGATTTTCGTGCTGCAAATATTTTCAAATCTTTGACCCTTGAGATTTCTGTACTGCTTAGCATGGAGCTAAATTGCATTCAAACGATATTTGCATATGCAGTGTGATTTGCTAGACTAAACCCCAAGATGCAGCACTCAGAAGAACAAGCCTTGTGTTTGCTTGTGAATTTACTGACTTCATGCACTTTAGAAATGAAAAATGTGAAAAACTCTCTTTTGGGGGTTTATAAGAATAGTTTTCTCTTCACGTAGCTCAATGATATGTAAATACGGAAACTTTTTTTTTTTTTTTCTCACTGTAGTCTGTGTGGAAGTTACGTACAGGTACCACAAAACACAGTGAGAAGCAACCCTGTAGGTTTTCCAGGTTATGGAGTAACCTTCCTGTCTATAATTTTTAAGGTGGGAAGGATGGGACAGAAGTGACCTTCCCACAAATCAATTAGACATTTAGAAGTGTGATCTTTAAGTCTATGATCTTCAAACCAAAATAAGTCTCTGTTGGATACTCCTGTGAACACAAATAAAAGTCACAATCCTAGCTCACTGGAAATTAGTTTGACTTTTAAGGAAGAAACACACACTATCTGTGAAAGTTTAGTGGCATAATTTTTTTTTAGTTTTTTAAATTTACACTTCAGTTAGTTAACATACAGTGTAATATTAGTTTCAGGTGTACAATATAGTGATGCAACATTTCCATACATCACCGGGTGCCCATCACAAGTGCCCTCCTTAATTCCCATCACCTATTCATCCAGGCCCCCATCTACCTCCCTCTGGGAACCATCATTCTGTTCTCTATACTTAAGAGTCTGTTTCTTGACTTCTCTCTCTCTTTCCCCTTTGTTCATTCATTTTCTTTGTTAAATTCCATATGAGTGAGATCATATAGTATTTGTCTTTTTCTGACTGAAATTATTTCACTCAGCAGAGAGTATACTTCTTTAGCTCCAACCATGCCTTTGCAAATGTCAAGATTTTATTCTTTTTTATAGCTGAATAATATTCCATTGTGTGTGTATACATACACACATATATATACACACACACACATACACACACACATATATATAGATACGCACACACACACATACACACACACACACACACACATATATATCTCACATATTCTGTATCCATTTACCAGTTGATGGATACTTGTACTGTTTCCACAATTTGACTAGTGTAGATAATGCTGTTATAAACATCAGGGTGCATATATCCTTTTGAATTAGTGTTTATATATTTTGGGGATAAATACCTAGTAGTACTATTGGATGATAACTTTTTGATGGCCCTCCATACTGTTTTCCAAAGTGGATGCACCAGCTTGCATTCCCACCAACAGTGTAAGAGGGTTCCCCTTTTTCCACATCCTCACCAACACTAGTTGTTTCTTGTATTGTTAATTTTAGCCATTCTGAGACATACGAGGTGATATCTCAATGTAGTTTTGATTTGCATTTCCCTGATGATCAGTGACATTGGGCATTTTACCATGTGTTGGCCATTGGTATGTCTTCTTTGGGAAAAAAAATTAATTACAAAAGCAGAGACACATTTCTTCAAAAAATTCAATGGCTGAAGACATTTGGCCTTACTGATAGGGGAAGTTTTCAACAGACGGTAACCTCATACTAAAACACGGGGAGAGTTGTATGACAGACAGAAGGGCAGGGGAAGGTACAAATTTTAGATGTCAAAGCCATACAGAGAGGACACTTGGAGGTTCTGGATACAGTGAGATATTTTAAGGAAACAGTCACAAAGTTTGGCTGAAGCAGTGATGTCTCATGGCCGAAGGTCATAGTTGTTTGATCCTGGAAAGGTAATGTAAAAGTAACCCATATCTCTAGTACATTACACAGGTGAATTTCAGAAGCTGAGTTCATAGAAGTCGTAGAAGATGAAGACAAAAGCCTTTGGTGTTATTCTCACAAATTCTCTCCTTTTCCATCAATTTTAGTAGCCCTGCATGCGGGGATCACATAAGTCGAAGACACCAGGGTATCAGCCTTGCAGAGCAGAGTGCCAAATAAAGGACAAAGCAGACGGTTCTAATAACCCAGGAAGATGGACAAGCCTAGGAGGAAGGTTTTGTAATGATGTAAGTATTCAGTTTGAAACACCTTTCATGTCTGGGTGCTTATGTGTGTGTGTTGTGAGGTGAAAGTCAGAATAAGGTCTGGGCATTTTATAATCATTTCATAATATAAATTCCTTGTGATGAATTCCAATCATCTTGATTGACTCAAGGGAAGAGTTTCCTCCCTCATCTACAGTATGGAAATTCAGTCTACTCCTCACTGTCCAGGGAAGATGGCCAATAAAGAGTTGTGAGACCAGGCCCATCATAGTGGTCGATTCCAATCTATGAAGCTAATTCTTTCAAATTTGTCTTTTCTAATAACAATAGCTATACTGCTTAATATTTACTATATGCTTACTACATGACTGGAAATACACTGTGATTATATTAATTAAATTTATTAATTTACCTCATTAATTTTTTTTTTCAACGTTTATTTATTTTTGGGACAGAGAGAGACAGAGCATGAACAGGGGAGGGGCAGAGAGAGAGGGAGACACAGAATCAGAAACAGGCTCCAGGCTCTGAGCCATCAGCCCAGAGCCTGACGCGGGGCTCGAACTCCCGGACCGCGAGATCGTGACCTGGCTGAAGTCGGACGCTTAACCGACAGCGCCACCCAGGCGCCCCATAATTTACCTCATTATTTAATCCCTAGAACGTCACTCTCCTCCCTCATTCTCCCTCTCTCTAAAGAATATGTAAATTAACTCATTTTGCCAAGGCCCCAAATACAGAATATATGGAACTATCTTTTTCAGCCCAGGTAGTTAGAATACAGAGCGAATACTCTCAATTAAGAGACAATGCTACCTCTTTGTCTAGATATCAACATTTCTTAAACTATGGGATCCATAATATCCTATGAATCAGCCATAGGTTTTCTGTTTGTTGTTTTTGTTGTTTATAAATGGTAAAATTGCAATTAAATAGCACCTAGGAATGGATGGCTTGAAGGGGGTGGGAAAACAGGAGACAGGTAGTGTGTATATACACACACACACACACACACACACACGCACATATATATGTACATATATATGTATATATATGTTCCTTATATATAATATAATATATATAATATATTATATATATTGATTTACAGATGAATTCCAAATACTAAGAAATATATACACTTTAATTTAGCACAAACTATTCTTGGACGTTCTCATCATTTTTGATCCAATAGCTCCCCATCAGTTATTATGAGTCTTCCCATAAACACAACATTACTGTCTGTTTCCACCCCTTCTCCCAGGGAAACTTATCTGCAGAGAAGAAGATGCCAAGACCTCTTAACCTGTAGCTATAAGCCTCCACTGAAAACATCTGAGGAATTTAGGACAAATATTTCCACCTTCCACACTAACTTGCACTGAGAACTTGAGAAAACCCCTTCCCTTTCTAGAGCCTCAGCTGCTTCAGGTATAAAATTGTACCATATCGACGTAAGATTATTTGCCACCCCTAAGTCTAGTGTTCACCACATGTTGAAAAACCTGTCAGCGGCTTCTCTTTGCACTAAATAACACAGAGCAAAATTCCTGACATGATTCCCAAAGCCCTGCATCATCCTGTGGGCCGTTCCCAGCCCGTGTTCCGCTTCCTAGCAATACATCTTTTCTTTCATTTGTGTAGAAGAAAGAGGCAGCTCCTCCTAGCCTGAGAGTCTTGCACATGCCGTATCCTTCTGCCTCGGAGAGAGCCTTGCCTTCCTCTCTTCCCAACCATGCTCGGATCATTCCTGTCAGTGATCTGTTCGAAAGTTCTGGAGGAAGCAGATTCTGACTCCCTGTTACCTTCTCTCATTGGCTCTGCACCTCGCTGTTATAACACCCCTAGCAGTCACAATTACTTAATCTGCAATTGGAAGTTTAACATCTGTGTCTCCAAACAGAATGCAACAGTCTGCTCCGCTCACTCAGATCTTCAACACTTCGCACTGTTTGCACAGAGTAAGCACTCAGGAAATACTTACTGTGCTATTGAATAAATGAATCCAAAAGGAACCAATTAACAAAACAATGTGTCCAACCTTCATTATAAGGGCAATACTTTTCTGAAAAGCAGGAACTCTTCTCATAGTTTTCACCATCTAATATCAGGTAGTAGTCTGAAAGTGGGGATTTCATACTGATCTCATTTCCAAAGAACAGGTGTGGCATAAACATTAAATATCTCTGCTAACTGACAACAGCGAAAGAATCCCCTATTTGTAACGGCAAATCCCCTTTGTAACGGCAAACAATGCTGTCAGCTCTCGAAGAAGACGCTTCTTTCCCAAAAATGTACGTGTCGACGTCTTTGAGAATTCACCTGCACTCAAAAAAATTTATTGTAAATTAAATTAAAAACGGTGAATATAATCAGCTCCCAAATTATGTTTATTACAAAAGAAAAAGTAAAAAAAAATAGAAATGCAAACAGTGCAGAAGTTATCGTTCGAGAACAAGACGTAACATTTCTTATTCAGGCTGTGGCAGAATGCAGACACTATGTTCCGCCCTCATACATGACAGGGCTGGTAGTGCTTTCCTAATTTGCACTTCTATGGACAAACCCACAGGACTCATTTTCACGTTGATGTCTATGTTTGCAGTTTGCCCAAGTGCAAATTAACAAATTTCTAGTGAATGGAATTTCTTCCTCCTCAAAACCCACAGATTTCGTTTTCCCTTCATTGCAAAGGGAATGTGCGTGTGTGATTTCCGTTTCGCAGGAGGTCAGCATCACGCCTACACAGGAGATGCTGTATAAGGAGCCGGGACTCAGAGCCTGCGTGAGTCACTAGGAACCTACGCGCTTGTCAGTCCCGCTCACGGGTAAGGCTGGTGCAAGCCCACCACACCCGCCCATGTTGTGACAGTTGCACGACAGTGACCATCTCCACATTTTCTCCCATCTGGCTGTCCCCTGACAAGCAGCAAGAAAAGGGCATCTCTACCCAAAGCTCTTCAGGAACGTGGCTCCTTTATCTTCAACTTTCTCCTTGCTTTGTCCACCTTTGTGTTACACCTGCTGACTGTGACATACCTTCCCATACAAGGCAAAATGAGCGCGCCTTATTTTAACAGTAAGCCTAGTGTAGCCTAGCTCTCTCCCTCCCTCTTGTTTTCTCTTTCCTTTTTAATAGGATTTTGGAATCTTCAGGATGGTGTCCCATTGAATGGCATCAAGCCATATTTCGACAGGATCCATTCTCACCGAGAGGACACAGTGCTAATCCAGAATGTTCCAAAAGTGAGGGAGAAACAGAAAGTGTAGAGCCAAAGCCAATATTCAAGGTGAACACCCAGGTACTGCCCAGGCTGCAGATGTCTAGGAATAAAGCAGTTAAAATAGCCAACATCACACCTTTTGGAGTACTTCCTCTTAACATATTTCATAATTGAACAGCCACCTTGTGTCAAACATTCTACGCAAAGAGATCTGTCAATAGTTTGATGGCAAGTCTGTATGCTCTATTAAAATAGACATGCTCCTAGTACTCTCCAGGCTAAAAACCTTGTTTGAAATAACACATATCTCAGAAACAGAAAACTTTCTAGCTAACAAAAGACACTGCGTTACAACACTGATACATGGTTTTATGATAATAGCATTTAGGATTCAGGCCCATTTGTGAGGCTTTGCCTGTAAGCTGTTTCAAAGATACTCAAAAGTGTTCTCATTATGAACAAGAATGAGTATTTGTTTGAAGCCATACAGACAAAAAATTTCAAGTCATTTATCTATTTCACTAGAGCCATATGAAAATAGGTAATGAGGAGCTCATGAATAGCTACGATTTCTTTATCACAAAAATATTTCCTTTTGGAAAATCGATTCACTGGAAGATGACATCATCATTACCCCTTATAGTTTTCTAAATGAGCTATCACTCAGATAGTAGTTGTTGAAACACAATACTACTGTTGACTTTGTGTAAGAATTGAGGAAATAATCATGTGAATTTTAAATTTTCATTGAGACCTTAGTGGCTCCTAATCTTTTTCAAAAAGACCATGTCGAACATTTTTAATATGCCTTTTCTGACAAAATGCTTTTTTTTTAAAGTCTGCAATCTTATATTTCCACCTATATTATTTCCATTTATTTAATAAATATATGCACTATAAGAAAAAGCCTGCCTTACAAACAATATAACATAAAACATAACGTTTTGGAAATGTTAACTAGAATTTTGAAAAAGTGTCAATTCATTAACTCTTCATTCCATAAAAAATAATCAACACAGGCCCCTTTTGCAGCTCATCAAAAAGTGATGCCTGCTTAGGGTATCTGGAGCATCTCAACTAATTAAACACTTTGTGCATACATTTGGTAAAAGATTCAAAAAGAGATCATTGAGCAAACAGTAAGATTAGTGCAGAGTTTTTAATATTATTTCATAATTGTTTCATAATTGTATGTCAGAAAGGCTCAAGCACCCATTTTCAAAATTTATTTATTTTGAGAGAGAGACAGAGAGAGAGCACGAACAAGGGAGATGCAGAAAGAGAGGGAGAGAGAGATTCCCAAACAGGCTTCACACTCACTGTGGCCTGACTCAGGGCTCCATCTCGTGACCATGAGATCATAACTTGAGCCAAAATCAAGAATCGGACCTTAAGTGACAAAGCCACAAGCATCCTTCTTTTCGAAAGACCACAGAAGATTAAAATAAGAGACTAGTTAAAAACAAATACAGAGCAAAATAAACACACTGAATTCTATTTTCTATACGTTGCCTTTTTGTGGCTAACGTTTTCTTTGTTTTGATTGAAAAAATGGCTTTCTTACAGGTGGCAGTATTTCCTTTTGGAACAATATAATTATTTTAATTAGTACAAGTGATATCTAGGTCTGAGAAGATAATATTACCTGAGGAGTGCACTGACATATAAAAGTCAAATTATTTATAACAGTCCTGCCATCTGTGTGTGTCTGGGTGTGTATACAAATTTACAGAAGGAAATAAGTTTTTATCCATTAGGTATCAGAAACAGGTGTTTTGTTTTGTTTTGTTTTGTTGTTTTTCAGGAGGGAGAGATACTAAATGAAGGGAGGTCATACAACTTTTATAACCCAAGTTATATTCAATCTTAAAAAGAGTAAGATGGCATTTACAAGTCTTATAAGGAATAATTTTAAAATGAAGCCTGGTCTCATTTACAGGGTTCCTTTATATATTCATGTACTAATCAAAATAGTTATTAATTATCTCAAGTGAGCAACTATTGCATCTATAAATGTTCTAGAGATCCCTTTTGCTAGGAAAATTCCTCGCTACGACAGTACTTCAAAAATCAATATAAAGCAAAATCATCAAAAAACACCACAAACAGAAAATGTGACCAAATATTCCATTTTGAGTATATACTTTTTTCTCTGATTCAATTATGAACAGTGTTTTAAATTATCTATTTCCTCTTAACACATGCTAATTCCTGAGTGTCCCCTATCAGATAATGTGCCCTCACTTGTCTTGGTGTATCTATGTTGGAGGATGGTCCATCTACTTATCTGTCCCTCTGTCTTACAAGAGTATGAAATGGAAACAAAACAAAACAAAACAGGGGCCCATACATTCCTCTCACAGAATTAATCCAGTTCTGGAGTTACAGATCCAACCCAAAGTGGAATCACTAAAAGGCAAGAGACATACAGAAACTACAGGAGGTCAGTAATGGAGAACGAGCAATAGAATATTCGACTGTGTCCAGATCAGCAACAATCTTACAACAGAATCACGTAGACAAGCAGGGAGAGAGAAGAACCCCCGAGCCTGGAAATTTCCCCTTCACTAATTCATAATGGACTGGAGCAACACATTCATATCCATCAAGATGTTACTCATGAAACTCTGAAGGGAATGCTATAGTGGGTTGAATTTGACCCCCCCCCCCAAGATCTCCTAGTGTCCTAGCCCCCACTGCTTCTGGAAGTGCCCTTATTTAAAAACAGTCTTTGCAGATATCATCAAATTAACATGAGATCATACTCAATTAGGATGGGCATGAGTTCCAATGACTTGTGTATTTACAAGAAGATAACAGGACACACAGGAAAGAGGGCATCAAAGACACAGCTAGAGACTGACTTATACAGCTGTCAGTCAGGGGATGCCAAAGATTGCCAGGAGACCTCAGAAGTGAGGAAAAGGCAAATGATTCTTTCCTAGAACCTTCAGAGAGAACTTGGTCCTGCTAATACCTTGTTTTCCAACTTCTCCATTGAATAACTCTGAGAGAATACATTTTGTTGTTTTAAGAGCCCCAATTTACAGTACCTTGTTAGGGCAGCCTAGGAAACTAACACAGGTGGGTTTTCTGTAATAATTCTTAATTGCACAAATTAATTTTTAGGTAACAGGTAAATGAAGACAGATATTATCAAAAGCCCCTGTGCTTGAGATTATACGCAGAACTAAAACCAGTTTGGAGGGAGAACATGTTTCACCTAGTACATTTTAACTATAAGCATATGGATTTTAATTTTGATCTATAAAAAAAAATTATACTGTACAGTCAATATATTGTACAGTCAATTCTAATTTTTCCTCAGGTAAAAATAATCTATACTTCAGATTAATTAAGTTTTAATGTAATATCTTAATTACAACTTCCTATCAGTAAACTCAATATATTTTTGTGTATAAAATATAATTTCTTTATGTATTCTCAAATGTTAGAGTTCTGTTTCTGTTATGATAAAAGATTGATATCCTCCTTCCAATCATAAATATAAACAGGGAAATAAAATTCTCCTCTGCTGTTTTTCCCAAGTACAAAGAACTCTTCTGTCTTTTTTCCACAAAGAGTTCGTTACATAAGCTGTATTATGGTTTAGGGAAAAGTGTGGAAAGTGAGGCCATCAGTTAATGTCCCAAGATGGCTTTGTTAAGAATTGCAAAATATCAGATGGAGTTACAGATAAGGTCAAGCAAGCATTTCCAAGGGTAAATATTTCAAAATCCAATATGAATGAGTCTGGAGCTATCCATTGTACTAAATTTCTTTATAATCATCCTTAATGAGGAGTTTACTATATTAAGGGAGGTTGTTGCGTTTTTTTTTTTTAATTAACTTATTTATCAAGTCAAAAACAGTCATACTAACAGCAATTTCACATTAAAAGATACATTAAGCACAGAGAAATGGTATGTGTGCCTATGAAAATAATTATACTCCTATTTAATAGTTTCCCCAAGCAAGTTTCTGAAAATTATTTTTATATAGCTTTGATAACCAACTTCATTAAAGCTGGTTCATTGGATAGCTTCTTTGGAGGGGGAGGGGAGGTAAAATCCAACCTACTTGCAATAAAACTTAATCCACAACAAATATAGCTTTAACATTTTGAAGATAAACCATCAGTCAGTTCAATATAAAATTATGTTTACTTATGATGAACCAAAATAGAAAGTAGCTTGAGAGTGTTATCTTAAATCACAAAGAAATATATATATATATATAGTGCTTCAGCTATGTTGCTATGTTTCCATCCTTAACCACATATTAATAGATCTAGAACTCATTTTATCTTTTTTTCACATCAATTGAATCTCTTTTTGTATTTACTAGATGGAGAATAAAAGCCCATATAAGTTTCATCAACTATAAAAGTTACTCTTGGTTTTGAAACCCATTTTAAATAAAACAATATAATGCCTCAGTGATTAACTGGTATGCAATAAGAAGCATGGAAATAAAAACACAGGATGAATTAACTGGATACATAGTAAATATCTGGCCAACGATAATAAATAATATGTGACAACAAACTACGGTTTCTATGGCACATGGCCATATTTGCACAGGGTTTCAGAAGTTCTATTTTAGCCTTTTAGGGCCACATTTCTTAGTCCTGTGCACCATATGCTGATGCATGTCTTTCTTGTAAAGTTGCAAGACCTATTCTTTAATCTCCAGCACATTCTGAAAATGTGGGTGATAATGGAAGCAGGCAGCACAGTACCAATGGATCTGCTGAATGAATAATGAGAAAAAACAGTAACACCGCAGTCAGTTCTGCACATCTAAAGGACTAATGCAATCTAGTCATTTTGAGTCTAGTCATTTCAATACAAGAGTCTGTTTCTATCTTTAATCTTCTAATTTCAGAAAATTAGATGTAAAACTCTCCTCATTCATTACAGGTACAGAATGATCAAAAGAATAGAAATTTCATCACAAAGCTAATTGCATTGTCAAATGACCTCATACATAATGAATCATTAAAAATGATCTATTCGGAAATAATTGTATGCTGTTAAAGGTTAAAATAGCTTTAACATGTAGGAAAAGAACTGTAATTGAAATAAATTTCAGCTTTATATTGCATTTGCCAAGTATGAAATTACTGGATGATATTTGAGTTTAATAAACTTTATCCAATGAAAGTGCTAGTATTTATTGTACCACAAAATAAAATTTCCCATGACATAAACACTGTGAGGTTGATATGAAACAAACTTTTAAAATACCATCAACATTGATCTTGGGTAATTAGCTCTTTCAGATCACTGATCTTTAATTATGGTTGCTCAACAGAAGTTATTTCACCCCCAAAGAATCAAGCATCAAGCAGGGGAAATCATATTATTTCCTTAGGCTTCCAATAAAGACTTTCCCATTAGGTTTTTTTTTTTTTTTTTTTTTTTTTTTTTTTTTGCAAGTTCAATAAATTTGACTTGCCTTGCCTGGCTGTATAAATTAATATTAGATACAAAATCCCCAGATTTTACTAATTTTTTAATCAAGATACAGCCAGTTTGCCACTCAGAGCAGATGGGAATGAGTTCTGGAATGCAAGTACCAAAGGGGGGAATAAAGTCCAAACAGAACGTGATCAAGTTCATATTAACCCATGAGATAATGCTGACCCCTTCTATTACAGCAAACTTAAATAATGACCAACCCAATCAGATAAAGATAAGAATGGTTATTAAATAAAATACAAGATCAGGAGGACAAAAAATGTTGGTAAATCATCAATTCTCAGCCAAACAAGGCAAGTGAGGGAGGGACTGTCACACAGAAATTGCCTAATAATGATATTTTATCCAGTCACAATGAGATTCAGGAATCATGTAGAACCTACAATTTCAAGCATTTAGTTTCCAATTGAAGTGATTTCTGATAATGATATTGCATGATTGCTGTCACTCTTTGGCACTGAATCAGAAAGTGTATAGTGATTATGTTAATAATACAGTTTTCAGGTTTAAGAGTATAGTGCATATGTTTCTCAAAGCTTTCCCCCCAAAATATCAAAGTCATCCCATTAATGGTGACCTTCAGCAATGAAACAACAGACCAAAGCAGAGGAACACTCTTCCAACATTTGGTTCTGGGAGTTACCCCAGGCACGCTTCACAGAGGGATCTGCCCAGTAATGGTCTCCAATGGTTTTCAGAGAACAGCATTTGACTTAAAGATTTAAATAGTGGGGAAAAAAATTTATTAATAATTAGAACGAGTACCCAGACTGGAAATGCATTGTGCTTCACAAGTTGCCTAATAAGGTGTATCAATTTGTAAAATGATTTTACCATAGAGTATTTATGATAAATTCCCAGAATATTCCACATAATCTTATTTGAACTAGGATGTAGACCCTAACATACCACGTATATTTTTTTGTTTGAAAAAGCCTTATTCAAAGACACAAACACAAGAAACTGAAAATACAAATAGCTGACACTTGGGACACCTGGGTGGCTCAGTCGGTTACGTATCTGACTCTGGATCTCAGTTTAGGTCTGCTGTGCATTGGGCTCCATGCACTGATGCCTAATTGGAGCAGTTCTCATGAGAGGAAAGGTCCATTACCATCTGGCTGTACCTCCCCTTTTCCTAGGTTATTTTCATTCAAGGTATGTTGAACCCCCGTTTCCTCATACCCCAGCTCTTTCCAGCCTCCATTAAGCTTGCAGATGTTGTGTCCTCTCTCACTCTTCACTTCTCCCCTGGAAATGCATCATCCATCATCAACTTGAGATTAGCCCACTCAGTGAAGCCCAGCAAAGTCGTACCATCATCCTCCATGGTGATAAGATAATGCATCAACAGCTATCTTTCTTACAATTCTCTCTTCCTTTCAATTGTAAAATCTTTTAGGTAGGGCAGGGAGCATATCCTTACTGTTCTTGGTGTATCTAGGCAGTGGGATTAGCAATACTGCCCTCTTCATTTGATTCTTGCATGAAGGACGGGTTAATATCTATTCTCCAAATTACAATTAGGAAAAAAATACGTTTACATATATTTTAGAACTTCTAAAAATGGATTAAAAATGTTAGCTGAATTAACTGTATTAGTGGAAGAAAACAGAGATAAACTCATGTTGTACATTTAAATGGTGACAAAATTAGAAACTTGCAAAAGTAAAACAATCTAGCCGATGAGTAAATCTTAAGAATACTAAAGAAAGAATACATGAAGAACTAGAAAGTTATTACTTTCTAACCCTGTGAAGGACTCAGCTTAGTCAGAAATTGGATGTACAACAACGAACATACCAAAAACCTCACCAGGAATAAGTCAGTCAGTGCGACACTCTTATGTACAAGACTAGGCTTCTAATCGTCTATATTTTATAAAGAATGAAAAAAAGTTTGTGCCTGGAAAAATGGAGAAGAGCAGTTAGAATGAAATATGGCATATACTTCTTGACAAATGTTTACATCAGACTAGAAGGAGAAAACAATTATTTCTAACACCAACACTTCTAAAGTTTGCATGGCATTCACCATAGGGATGTAAGAACTGTGTGAAAAAGGCCTAACACATTAGGGATTCTTAGGTCCTAAGGTACTGGTCTTGAGGACATATCAAGGCTTGAAGTCCTCCATAATTCACATGAGATGCATGCAAAATGTTTGTTTTAGGCTTTTATTTACAAAAGATGATAGGATGTGACAATATCACCTTCAGCTGGCAGGTAGAAATGTACAATACTTTGAAATGCATAAACAAATAGATGATTGGATAGCTTTAAAAAATAGGGGCGCCTGGGTGGCGCAGTCGGTTGAGCGTCCGACTTCAGCCAGGTCACGATCTCGCGGTCCGTGAGTTCGAGCCCCGCGTCGGGCTCTGGGCTGATGGCTCACAGCCTGGAGCCAGTTTCCGATTCTGTGTCTCCCTCTCTCTCTGCCCCTCCCCCGTTCATGCTCTGTCTCTCTCTGTCCCAAAAATAAATAAACGTTGAAAAAAAAAATTAAAAAAAAAAATAATACACTGTGTATTGATGTCGTGGAAGGATAATGTTAATGGAAAAATGAATCTTTCCAAAGAGTCCTGGACAGTTCACAGTTTGGGGTGCTTTTACGCTCCAAGATTTAAAACAAGTGAAATTCATTAATTCTAAGAAATATTCCTTGGGTATCTAATTTGTGCCAAGAACTATTCTAGAACATGGAAATACAACAGTGGAAAAAAAAAGAAAAATATTATCTGTTCTTGTCGAGGCTGCATTCTAACATGAAGGTTAAAAAAGTTAGGGGGGAAGGGGCATATTTAATAACATATTAGGATAGAGAACTAAGAGACAACACAGTACCCTCAGCAGAAGAGCAATGACTAAAGCCAGATAAACTGGGTTGAACTCCTAACTTCACCACTTTCTACCTATTTGAATAAGACAAGATTCTTCAACACTCCATGCCTTAGTTTTCTAACCTGTAAAATGGATGCAATTAAATACCTACCTCATAATATTGTGATGAGGGAAAAATAAATAAATGCATATAAATGCATAGAAAAGTGCTAGCATACAGTGAGTTCTACATAGATATGGCTGTTAACATATTACATAAGTATCATCAAGATGTTAACTATTGCAAATTGTTCTATGAAATCAACATATTACCATTCAAAATCCCAACAGCTCTCTGGTACTAAACATATGCATCTGAAGCTGAAATTTCTTTGGATGAATGGATATCCAATACTCAAAAAAAAATTGGAAAGAGAACACGGTGTGGGTACTTGCATAAAAAGACAAGTTTTTTTTAATGATAAAATTTAAGTTAGAATAATTAAAACAATACCCAGTGGCCAGAATTAATTAGAACACAGGCTAAGAAGGAACTCAGAAAAGGTCCGTGGCACCTGATAGTGGTGTCATTATATGTCAGTGTGAAAGGATGAATTATTAAATAAATGCAAACTAAACAGAATTAATTAGTATGATGACTCATACTGTAAAAATAATTTCTTGTTGGATATAGACTTACACGTAAGAAAAAACTAAAAACAAAACAAACCTATAACATTACAAAAAGAAATCTTTATATTTTTGGTTGTAGAAAGTATTAGTTTCAATACAAAAGTAGTGCTAACTGTAAAAAAAGACTGCTAAAGTTTTCTATCTAAAAATTAAAAGGATATTAGAACAAATAAGCAGAAGTTTTAAAAACATGGGAAAACATGATAAAAGATATCTGAAAAAATACAAGAGAGATTTGATTATAAATTTAGAATAACATATACAAATTAATTAGAAAACACATATAACCTGAGGGGAGAAAAAGGTAAAGAAAACGAATAAGATCTTTCTGGAGATCGATGTCATCGGTGTGTTGTAACAGGCATTTTCCACCATCCTCCCTTTAAAGAACACTGATTTAAACAGTCACCCATGGATGAGAGTGCCATTGTGGAAGTTTGAGAGTCCAATGGAGAAGCTGCAGCACCCCACTGGAACAGATAGCAAAGCAAAACAAAAACAAAGAAACAAAAATCTCAAGATTGAATGAATTGAAGGAGCTAAGAGGAACAGTTTTACTTTACCCATGTCACCCCTCTTGCAAGGTGGAACAGCTCCATGCAAAGGGAGACCCTTTTGGCTCCCGGTTTCTCCACAGGGGAAAGTGAGAGCATGCGAGTCAGCACCCAGTTTCCCCAGCTCTGCAGGACACTGCCAGAGAGACTCACTTTTTTCTCACCCTATCCAGAATGCTGAGGTGTGCTACATGCCCACAAGCTGGGAGGCCAGCAGCCAGGATACTCAGAGGGCATCAAACGAATGCAAATCCTACTAAATCCTTTGCAGACTCCATCAGGAAGCACACCCATGAGCCACTAGAAATGCCCAACCCGTGGATCCCCCAACTAGGCCACGGACATCCCCAATGCTCCACAGGCCTTACCCACTAGTTCCCTCACCCTATGGTGGTCTGCCTGTGCATGTCCCCAGGACAGAGACAGCAAGCCTTAGGACATGGCAAGCAGGCCCAACTCTGCAGGACTGGAAGAAAGCAAACAAACTTGAGAAACCAGCGGCATCGTAGGAAACGCCAGAGGGAAATTACAAACACTTGACTTGGTTGACAGGACTGAGAGAAGGCATACACTCTTAAGAATTCCCCCTTCCAAGAGTGACCAAGATGTGTGGAGCAAGAATATACATAGAAAAGTTCTGAGAAAGACTCAGTACCTCAAACAGGATGGAAGAAAGGTATTTCTCTCCCAAATGCCAGTCAGTAAGACTGGAAGAGGTGACTCCCTTGAATGTGAAGACAACAACCTAAGACTCGAAGGAACATGAAAAATTAAGGACACTTGACACCACCAAAGGAACACAATAATTGCCCAGTAATCAACTCTGCACAAATGGAAATCTGTCTGTAATTTGCTCAATAAAGAATTCAAATAAGTTGTTTTAAGCATGCCCACTGAGATCCAAAAAAACACAGGAAAACAATTCAAAGGAATCTGGAAAACAAGGCACAATCTCCACAAAAAGTTTAATAGAGACCAAAAGGAAAATGTGGAACTAAAGAATATAATGAATACAATGAAAAATACAAATGAGAGCATTAACATCAGACTGGATCAAACTGAAGAATCTGTAAAGTAACAGACAGGTTATTTGAGATTGGCCAGTCAGAAGAGAACAAAACTTAAAAAAAGGAAGAGAGAAAAGAATAGGAAAGAAAAGAAAAGAAAAGAAAAGAAAAGAAAAGAAGAGAAAAGAAAAGAAAAGAAGAGAAAAGAAAAGAAAAGAGAAAAGAAAAAAGAAAGAAGGAAGCAAGTGAGGAAAGCCTATATGAACCATAGGATTTCTAAAAGAGAAATAATTTATGCATTACTGGAGCCTGAGAAAGAGAACACAGTGAGAAAAGGGAAGAAAGCTAATTTAAAGAAATAATGGTTGATGATTTCTCAAATCTAGAAAGAGATTTGGAAATACAACCTTACCAAGTTTATAGGTTCCCAAACAGATTCAAGCAGAGATATTCACTAAGACATAGATCATAAAACTGTCTAAAATCAAGGACTACAAGAGTTGTTTTTTTTAAAGCAGAAAGAGAAAAAAAAAATCATCACATACGAAGGAACTCTAATAAGGCTATAAAAGTTTTGTTTTGTTTTGTTTTGTTGCTGTTTATTATGGTTGTTTGTTTGTGTTTTTTTAGCAGAAACCATGTAGGCCAAGAGGGAGTAGGAAGATATGTTCAATATGCTGAGAGAAAAAAGACAACTGCCAACTAAGAATATTTTACCTGGAGAAATGAAGAAGATTAAGACTTTCCGAGACAAAGAAAAGCCAGGGGAGGTCATCACCACTAGAGCTGTACTTCAAGCTGAGGTGAAAGGGTGCAAATTAATAACATTACAACATGCGAAAATGTGAAACACAGTGGTAAAGAGGTAAGTACATAATCAAATTCAGGATACCCTAATACTGTAATATGTTGGTGCATTAATCACATACCTCTAGTGTAAAGGTTAAAGGAAAAAAAAACTATTGAAAATAACTATTACTACAAAAATTTTCTAATGGATACACAATTTAATAGATGTAAATTATGACATCAAAAATACGGGAGAGGTAAAGAGGAGACTTTGAAAGTTTTCCAAGTGAAATTATTATTAGTTTAAAATAGCCTGTTATATCCATAGAAGGTTTTATAGAAGTCTTACAATACTCACAAAACAAAAACCTACAGTATAAAAATAAAAGATAAACAGAAGGGAGTCAAAGCACATCATTATGAAAAATCATCAATTCACAGACGAAGGTAGCAAGAGAAAAAGAAAAGAGGAAAGGAAACAAAAACAGGCAAAAAAAAACCCAATAAGACAATATAAGTCTTTTTCTATCGATAATTATTTTTAAAGTAAGTGAATTTAATTCTGCAATCAGAAGATATAGAGTGGCTGAATGGAACAAAAAATATACACAATAACAACGTATAAGACCAATTATATGCTGCTTACAAGAGACTAACTTCAGGATTGAGGACAAATATAGACTCAAAGTGAAGGGATGGAAAAGGGTATTCCATGCAAATGGAAACCAAAACAGAGTAGGTATAGCTATATTTATATAAAATAAAATAGACTTTAAGACAAAGAGTAGGGGCACCTGGATGGCTCAGTCAGCTAAGCATCCGACTTTGGCTTAGGTCATGAACAGGCTCTGTGCAGAAAGCTCAGACCCCGGAGCCTGCTTCCTATTCTGTGTCTCCCTCTCTCTCTCTGCCCCTCCCCTCCTTGTTCTCTGTCTCTCTGTCTTTCTCACACTCAAAAATTAACAAAATAAAATAAAAAAATTTTTAAAAGACACTGTAATGAGACAAAGAATGTCTTGCATAATTATAAAAGGATCAATCCAACAAGAGGATATAATATTTGTAAATATTTATACACCCAAAGTAAAAGAAACTAAATACATAACGAAAACATTAACAAACCTGAAGGGAGAAATAGACAGTACTACAATAATACTAGGAGAATTCAACCCATTTTTATCAATGCACAGATCATCCGGATGGAAATCGATAACTGCACCCTATTTATTTATTTATTTTTTAAACTTTCGTTTAACGTTTATTTATTTTTGAGACAGAGAGAGACAGAGCACGAGCAGGGGAAGGGCAGAGAGAGAGGGAGACACAGAATCTGAAACAGGCTCCAGGCTCTGTGCTGTCAGCACAGACCCCGACGCGGGGCTCAAACTCACGGACTGTGAGATCATGACCTGAGACGAAGTGGGACGCTTAACCGACTGAGCCATCCAGGTGCCCCAATAACTGCACTTTAAACGAAATGGTCTTGGAGCACCTGGGTGGCTCAGTTGATTAAGCGTCCAACTCTTGATTTCAGCTGAGGTCATGATCCCAAGGTTCAAGCCCCTGTTGGGCTCTGGGCTGACTGTGTGGAGGCTGCTTGGGATTCTCTCTCTCCCCTGTCTGTGCCCCTCCCCTTCTTATGCTGGTACAAGTGCAAGTTCATGCATGCTCTCTCTCCCAAAATAAATAAACAATAACTTAAAAAAAAATAAATGAAATGGCCTTAACAGACATACACAGTAAGTATCTTCCACACAACAGCACTAGACTACACATTTTTCTCAGATGCACCAGAACATTCTCTAGCATAGATCATACATTAGGTCACAAAACAAGTTTTACCAAGTTTAAGAAGACTGAAATCATACCATGTCTCTTGTCTAAGTGTTTTTATAAAACTAGAAATCAAAAATAAAAGGAAAACTGGAAAATTCCCAATTGTATGGAAATTAAATAAAATACTCTTAGCAACCAAAGGGTCAATGAAGAAATTTAAAAAAAAATTGTCTTGAAACAAATAAAAAGGGAAACACAACATACCAAATCTTATAAGACATAGGGAAAGCAGTCCTCAGAGGTATGATTATAGTAATAAAGGCTCACATTAAGAAAAAATGATCTCAAATATATAGAATAGCTTCATATTCAAGGAACTAGAAAAAAAAAAAACAAACCTAGCCCAATTACCAAAGGAGGAAAATAACAAAGATCATAGCAGAAGTAAATGAAACAGAAACCAGAGACTCGGAAACAGCAGAAACCATCAACCAAACTAATAGTGTTTTGTTTTCTAGTTTTAAAGATAAGCAAATTGACAAACATTTACTGCGACTAACTAAAAACAAAAAACAGAGAACACTCAAAATAAAAAATCAGAAATGAAAGAGAGTACATTACAATCGATACCATAGAAATAAAATGGATCGTAAGAGACTATTATGATCAATTAAATGCCAATAAATTAACTCAGAAGAAACTAGATAAATTCCTATGAACATACAATCTACCAAGTCTGAATCACAAACAAATAGAAAATCTGAACAGATACTCATGAGTATAGATACTGACCCAGTAATTAAAAATCTTCAACAAAGTAAAGTTTAGGACCAGATTTCACTGGGGGTGAATTATACCCAAAATTTAAAGACTAACTGCCTATACATGTCAAACTCTTCAAAACTGTTGAAGAGCAGGGAATATGCCTACTAAACTCATTTTACAAAGTCAGCATTACACTAACACCAAAGCCAAATAAAACATTTCAAGTAAAAATAAAACAGGAAAACTACAGGATGATGAATATGAGAGCAAAAGAATCTCAATAAAATAAATACAAACAAAATTCAACAGCACATAAAAAGATCATGCACCTTGATAACATGAAATTTATCCTTGACATGCAAGGGTGTTTCAACATACCACATCAATAAATGTGATACATCACATTAACAGAGTAAGAATAAAAATTATATGGTTATCTCAATAGATACAGAGAAAGCATTTAACAAAGCTTAACACCCTTTCATGATAATAACACTCAACATACTGGGTATAAAAAGAATATACCTGAAAATCTTAAAAGCCACATCTGACAAGCCTACAGCTAACATCAGACTCTATGTAAAAGGTTGAAAGCATTTTCTGTAAGATTAGCAACCAGACAAGTGTGCTCCCTCTTATCACTTTTATTCAGTATACTACTGAAAGCCCTAGCCAGAGCAATCAGGCAAAAGACACTACCAAAAACTATTAGAGCTTATAAATGAATCAGTAAGTTTTAGGATAAAAAATTAAGATGCAAAAATCAGTTTTAGTTCTACATATAAAGATGAACTATCTGAAGAAATAATAAAGAAAATATCCCAGTCACAACACCATCAAAAATAGGAATAATTTGCACCAAAATGATGAAAGACTTCTATACCGAAAATTGTAAAAAACTTATGAAAAGTGAAAAAAATTGAAGATGACATCAAAGAATGGAAAGATATCCAATGTTCATGGATCAGAATAATTGATACTATTAAATGTCCACAGTACCCCAAGCCATTTATAGATTCGATGCAATCCCTCTCAAAAGTCCAGCGCCATTTTCACAGAAATAGAAAAAAACAAAACTAAAATTTGTATGGAACCATAAAGACCCCAAATAGCCAAATCAATATTGAGAAAGAACAAAGTAGGAAGCGTCATGCTTTAAATTCTAATACAAAGTTGTGGTATATGAAAAAGCATGACACTGTTATAAAAACCAATATATAGACCAATGGAACAGAATTAAGAGCCCAGAAATAGACGATGCCCATGTGTGTATGGTCATCAGCTGTTGACAAAAGAGTCATTAATGATCAATGAAGAAAGTACAGTCTCTTCAGTAAATGGTATGGGTGAAACTGGATATTCACATGTAAAAAAAAACAAAATCGGAACCCTATCTTACACATCTCAGAAAAAATAACTCAAAATAAATGAGACTTACATGTAAGACCTGCAACCATAAAACTCCTAGAAGAAAATACAGAGTAAACATTTCTTGGCATTGGTCTTGGCAATGATTTTTTAGAAATGACAGTAAAAAGACAAGGAACTAAATATAAATAAACAAGTGATACTGCATCAAACTAAAAAGATTTTGCATGGCAAGAGAAACAGCCAACAAATTGGAAAGGCAATCCATGAAAAGGCAGGAAATGTTTCCAAATCATGTATCTCATAAGAGGTTAATACAGAAATATATGAGGAACTCATGCAACTCAGTACCAAAAAAATAAACAAAACAAACCAAAAAAAAGCAAAACATATAACTTAAAAAGGTGCATAGGACCTGGATGGACATTTTCCAAAGAAGACATGCAAAAGGCCAACAAGTACATGAAAGGATGCTCAACACTATCAACCATCATGGAAATGCAAATCAGAACCTCAGTGAGATACCACATCACATCTGTTAGAATGGCTCTCATAAAAAAGATATGATAAGTGTTGGTAAGGATGTGGAGAAAATGGAACTCCTGTACACTATTGGTGGGAATGTAATTTGGTACAGCCATTATGGATAACATTAGGGAGATTCCTCAAAAACTTACACAACCACCATATGATCCAGCATTTCAGCTTCTGGGTATACATCTGAAGGAAATAATTCATTGCAACATTTATAATAGTCAAGATGTGGAAACAACCTAAGTGGACACAGATGGGTAAATGAATAAGAAAATGTTAAGATAGACACACACACACACACACACACACACACACACGCACAGTGGAATATTATTCTGCCATAAAAAGAAGGAAATTCTGCCAGTTGCAACAACATGGATGGACCTTGAGAGCATTATGCTTAGTGAAAGAAGTCAGACACAGAAAGGCAAATTCTGTATGGTCTCACTGATATGTGGAATCAGAAAAAACCCAAACTCATAGAAACAGTAGAATGGCTATTGCCTAGGGCTACAAGGTATGGGAAATGGAGAGATAATGGTCAAAGTTATAAGATGAGTAAGCTCTTGGGATCTAATGTACATACATCTTCGTAACCATATTAAAATTACTGTATTATATACTAGAAAGCTGCTAAGAGAATATTTCTTAATTGTTCTCATTAGTGATGACTTTATGGCACATATTTTGCAATATATATGTGCATAAAATCATCACAACCTTAACTTACACAGTGTTATGTTAGTTATATGTCACTAAAGCTGGAAAAAAATCTCAACTAAATTTTTTTAAGTTTACTTATTTATTCTGAGAGAAACAGTGAGAGTGTGAGCAGGGATGGGGCAGAGAGAGGAGAGAGAATACCAAGCAGGCTCCACACTGTCAGCGCAGAGCCCAACACGGGGCTTGAATGCACTAAACTATGAGATGATGACCTGTGCCTGAATCAAGAGTCAGAAGCTCAACCCACTGAGCCACCTAGGCCCCCCTATAAGGTCTTAACTACTTAGAAAAAAAACAGGCATTCAAAAAAAAGACACGCAAGTGGTAATAAATATATAGAAAAAAGCTAATAATGACAACATATAAAGAAGTTAGTAATATAGAAAAGGCAAATTAACACAGTAAGACACCATACCTTATCTACTAGATTGGCAGAAATTTAAGTGACCAACAATATCAAATGCTAATGATAACAAGAGGTAAGTGAATATATCATGAGCTGTCAGGGGGAGTAAAATTGGTATAACCACAGTGAGGAGCAAACTGGCAGTGAACGTAAGAGAAACCTTCCCTACTGCAATTCTGCTTCCTAATATATGTTCTAGAGCCACACTACACAGGGTGGTCATTGAAGACTGCTCTTGGCAGCCTGTTACACGCACACAATGAGGGAAGGAGCTTCTGTGTTACTTAAGATGTGTGATATAGATGAACTATAACCATGTCAGCAAACTCACAATTTTTTTAGTTGACATTTTTTTTTATTTTTTAACGTTTATTTATTTTTGAGACAGAGAGAGACAGAGCATGAACAGGGGAGGGGCAGAGAGAGAGGGAGACACAGAATCCGAAGCAGGCTCCAGGCTCTGAGCCATCAGCCCAGAGCCCGACGCGGGGCTCGAACTCATGGACCGCGAGATCGTGATCTGGCTGAAGTCGGACGCTTAACCGACCGAGCCACCCAGGCGCCCCTTTAGTTGACATTTTTAAGCAAAACTTTCTTAATGAACTAAGCAGTGTGCTAATTTACACGCTGGCCCATGTTCTCTACCTCCCCATCATATAATCTAGGTGACACTGCTCAGGAGAATTTCTCAAACTTTTGCACAAGGAAACATGTACATTAGTATAATGTTGCTTATAATAGTAAAACCTTTTTTTTTCAAAAGGTTTTCACAGGAGAAAGGTATTTTTAAAAGGCTTCTAAAGGAGAAAGGAAAGATGCAATTTATTCTTTCAATGGGATACTGAAGAATAAAAAAGAATAAATTATCCTAGAACACTTATATATATTTGAATATGAAGTGAAAAAAATAATTTTCAGAAAAATATGGAAGACACCATGTCTCACATATAGAAACAGTACCAGTGTGCATATATTGGACATCTATGTAAACATTTATTTAGAAGTAGACAGGCTATGCCTTATGCTCATGCTGAACATTGCCTAAAGGGAGGAATGGATGAGGCTGGGAGTTTCAATTCTATTGCGAATCTTTTTTTTTCCTCATAAAAATTGTTTTAGTAACTTATCTTCATAACAGACATTTTCTAATATGAAATTTATTGTCAAATCGGTTTCCATACAACACCCAGTGCTCATCCCAACAGGTGCGCTCCTCCATGCCCATCACCCACTTTCCCCTCCCTGCCACCCCCCATCAACCCTCAGTTTATTCTCAGTCTTTAAGAGTTTCTTACGGTTTGCCTCCCTCCCTCTCTGACTTTGTCTTCCCCTTTACTTCTTTCATTAAAGAAAAAGAAAATGTATCAATGTTGACAACCTCAGATTGGGGTGGTAGTGTTTGGCAACATCTTAGGGAAGACAGGAGCTTGTCATGAGTTCAGGAGGGTTGAATCAAGAGTCAGACTGCTTGATTTAAATTCACTCCCTACCACTTAGTAGCTGTAGGACTTTGGAAATATTACTGAAATTCGTGTCTCAGTTTCCTCATCTATAAATAGGGATAATAGTACATAACTCATCGGTAAACAGATTCTCAATAAGTGCTAGATCTTATCAATCTTCTGTATACTTTTACACATCATTTCTTCCTTTTCATTTTTTTTTTTTAATTTTTTTTTTCAACGTTTATTCATTTTTGGGACAGAGAGAGACAGAGCATGAACGGGGGAGGGGCAGAGAGAGAGGGAGACACAGAATCGGAAACAGGCTCCAGGCTCTGAGCCATCAGCCCAGAGCCCGACGCGGGGCTCGAACTCACGGACCGCGAGATCGTGACCTGGCTGAAGTCGGACGCTTAACCGACTGCGCCACCCAGGCGCCCCTTTCCTTTTCATTTTTTAAGTGACAATGCCTAGGAGGTAAATACTAAAACCAAGCTTAATACTCCGGATCTCAAGGTTTAAAAAAACTACTATATGACAAAGAGGGATGTTTTGTCAAAAGACATGAAACACATTAGGTTTGAGATTTAATGGTCATTTATTTTTACAGGAATTGTGAGCAAGTTATTTATTGCTTCACAACCTCAGTTTTCTCATGAAAGCAAAAAAGTATTATACCACAATCTTGTAAGTTTGATGTAAATGAATTGAGTTCAATGAATACACATGTTTTCTTTCCTTTTTATTTATTCTAAAAGAATACATAAATACATTATTTATTCTAAAAGAATATACCTTTAGAAGAATATTTAATTTTGAGATATAGCTTTTTCTTTTGGGTTTTTAAAACATTCCTTTTATGTCTGTAGAGTTATCTTTACTAGTACTTACGTAACTTTCATTTTTTAAAAAAGATTTATTGTAATGGTCAATGCAGAAATTATACATTGCGAGTTTTCAGTGAATTTTACACGTTACAAACATAAGTACTTAATGGCCTTCAGTCTAAGTATCTTTAATAATTATTTTCTGTAAAGGTTATAATCACTGCAAGCTAAATTATGTAGTTATAATATAGTTAATATTGAAAATATTTTTGAAATTTTCTTCAAAAAAGTGGAATCTGAAGTGAATCATTCAGCACTCGATTCCAAACACCATCTTGTGGCCCAGGAAAAGTTACACTTACATAAAATTTGGATGATCAATCATGAAGATTGGATAAAATGGGCCAATTAAAACACCAAACACAACAGAACATCTGATATGCAACAATTCATGGCCTATTAAATGCCCTAAGAATATTTAGCAAACTACAATTTTTCATTCCATCCCAAAATCATGAACTGGATTTCATGCACGAATTTCTTTGAAGCTAAAAGTAAAACACTGTGTAGCTGTAATATATTGCTTAAAATATTTTTTTCCATACCTCTCTCAGCCAGTTTTATTTTATTTATTTTTTTTTTTTGGTGGGGAGGAGCAGGATGTATGGGGCGGGGCTGTGTGTGTCTGAAAGACAGAGATTTTTTTTAATTGACCAAGTGATTACAGTAGAAATGACACTTCAAAAAATCAAAACAGAAAAGTAGATGATTTAAGCAATACTCTTTTAACCTCAGAGGACAAAATGAGAAGATAGAAATAAATGTTGGGAAAGCAGCATTAGGTAGGGAGGACAATCCATAAACCTCAAACCTCATAACGACAGGTCTCCTAAAAGAAGAAAACTGAGAAAACAGAAGAGAAGAAGTAATAGATAGCACGTAACTAAAGACAAGTTTAGTGGGCTGAAGAAAAATCTATGCGTGGAAAATTGCAAAGGCTCATTATGTGAAAGGTAAAATAAATGTAAAGAGATTCACATCTGGACACATCTTGGGGGAAATCCTAATGGAAGGGGAAAAAATGTTCCTACTCTCTGATAAGCAGAGAAAATAGTTCAACTATAAAGGGTGTCAACAACAAAAAGGCATACATGCTCATGATTAAATGCTACATGACAACAGAATTTTTAAAATACTCGACGGGAAAATGGTTCTTACTTAATAATTTTAAGGTCAACTAAGCTGTTAAAGTGTAAAAACAATGGAAAGCTATTTTCAGAGACAATAATTTTTAAAAATGAGAGATGAACACAATGTAAGAATCAGGAAATAGTGAAGAACATAATGACTTGGGAGAAAAAATAACAATTAGACCAAGAATGGGACAGAGGAACTATAAACAGATTTCCTTCATAATTGGAGTTCCCGTCAGCAATACTGGATGATGATGATAACATCAAAGTCATTGAATTTCTGACAAAAAAGTGATCTGAACATATAATCCTATTCTCTTTCAAAGACACATTGAAAATAATGCAAACATAAATGTATTGCATGGGAGAAACAGAAAACTCCACTCCTCGAAGGAAGATTTACAATGTAAGAAGCAATGAACGGATAAAGAGAAATCTAATAACAGGGCTTAAAACAGCAACAGTGCTCTGGGGTGTCTGAGTGGCTCAGTAGGTTAAGCAGCCGACTTCGGTTCAGGTCATGATCTCATAGTTTGTGGGTCTGAGCCCCATGTCGGTCTCTGTGCTGACAGCTCGGAGCCTGGAGCCTGCTTTGGATTCTGTGTCTGCCTCTCTCTCTGCCCCTCCCCTACTCACACGCCCATGGTCTCTTTCTCTCTCTCTCTCTCTCTCTCTCTCTCTCTCTCTCTCAAAAATAAACATTTAAAAAAAAATAAAAATAAAACACAGCAACAGTGCTATGAGGCTTACTTATTCCCCAATTATCCTTAGGACAAAATTATTAGAAATTTACTCTGGGAGTTTGGATTAAGAGCAGGAAAAGCATGTTAAGTTGGGGTTGCAGAGGAAAGAGGAGCCCCTTAACTCTAGACATTGATTTAAAAATGTTTAAATATATGTTCAATATAACAATACCATGAGAGGATAAGAAATGAGGTATAAAATTTTTAAATACTAGAAAAATGAAACCAGAAAATCTACCGAAACACATAAGGTAATCAAGATTGTCAACATGAAAGCAAAGTACAGATACATAGGAAACACAATATAAAAGGCAAACATCCAAACAAAACAAATCACAAGAAAAATGAAGAAGGATTAAGAAGAATGAGGTGGTTACGTGAACAGACATGGAAAGTTCTTCAGAGTAAACCTGTTTGGCAAATGTAATGAAGAATGGCACATTTTGATAGCAGAAAAGAATAATGATAATGAAAACAGGTGGTTTCTGTGTGTGTGTGTGTGTGTGTGTGTGTGCGTGCATGTCTTTACACATTTGTATAGAAAAAGGAGAGGAAAGAGAAAGACCATCACCTCTAGGAAGGGAAGTTGGGAGGGAAAGAAGATGAGAGACAAAGAGATAGAGAGTGTGTGCAGGGGACTTGCTCTCATGCTTTTTTCCATGTACTCCACGTGTATTTTGTGTGAACTTACTGCATAAGAATGACACCTTACATTATTTCTGGTGTAACACCTGAGCAGAGCAGAATGAAAAGAAGAATGAGAAAATTATCAAAAATAAGCCACCCTAGCAAGCTCTAGTCCCAGAAGAATTTACAGCTTATTCCTGACAAATATTTAAATCCCCATGCTTTTAGAAATGATGTTCTATTGTTTAGCATAGAAAAACAAAATCCTGTGATATTTTCAAATAACTGTAAGAAAGAGAAAATAACTCTGGCTTTGGAAAGTAGCGAAGAATACACTTAGAAAATTAATGTCTCTTCTAACTTTTAGGTATGTTTACCAAATCACATATAAACTGTGAAAAAAAAATATAATCCGATGGCATATTTCAACATTAAGCCAAGAAAGTGATTAGGATCTGACAAAATTTTTATAACCCATTAACGGGTAAAATAAAATGTGCACCAAAGAAGGTATTTGTTTGATTCTCTAACTCTTCTTTACTGCTTGTGCTAAAACAAATAAGTGAATTTCTGTAGGCAATCAGTAAGATATGTTGAGGGACTTAGGTTTATTGCTTCTCCCTAATAAAACCCCATTAAAGTGACAGTAAAGAGGAAAAAGATAAATTTCTACATGATAAAGGAAACGAAGAAGAAAATAGTAAGGGCAAGATATTTCAAGACATCTCTGGATGAAACTTTGGTGGATCCAGAACAACTTTTGTAGCTAAGCAGAGGAAGCCAACGCATATAAAACACAAAGAGAGAGAGGAACATGAGGCAGGATCCTGGTGAGAAATGCCACCATACAAGGAAGCTTCTTGTGAGCTGGGCAACTGAAAACAGTTACTCCTCTACCTTTCTCTACTCTGGTTTGCAGAAAAGTCAATAGTCACGTATTTATCCATGGCAAAAACAAAATTCCTTACAAACCTTACAAACAACCCAGCAGAGGGATGCTGCAGAAACTGTTCGGAGAAACTTCGAATGGTCAGCTTGGGAAATGTTACACAGAGCAAAGCCTTCCTCATTTTGGCATTTTTGCATTCCTGGAAAGTAATATCTTGTTCCCCCAAAGCCTGTTTGCTAACACGATTTTATTGCCTATAAAGCTCACAGTTGTTATTGATTTTTAATATCCCCTTATTCTAAGAATAAAGGGAACCAAGTATCACTAGACCCAGAAGAAGTATCAACAGCAAAATGTTCATGCAACTGAACCACAACTTCAGGAAACACATTGGAAGGAAATTCCAGACAAAGTTTTAAAATCTCAACATACTTTATGGCAAATAAAAACGAGAAAACTATACAAAAATTCTGTGTGCTTAACCATCTCTCCCTGGGGAATTATTTGCATAGGGAAAAGAAGTACCTTAATGAAAAGGAGTAAGATTCTAATTAGATAAAATTAACTCACAGAGAGGTTAACAGGGTACTTTGTAATTTGTCTTTACAATCTGAAGGATGGCATTTGATCGGGTAAAAGTAAAATTAGACTAAGGGACAAGTACTACAGAAAATAATTGTTCTTAATTATTGAGAGTTAGATATTAAATAATTTACCGGCAATATCTTAATTAAACATTAGAGAAAGTCTTAAACCTAGAAATCGATGCTTTTCTAAATATAAAAACATTTCAGTACATGTGTCATTACCCTGAATTTAATAAGTGGAATAAGGTAAAACCAGACACCCTAGACCAGCAGAAATTAAAGGGAGTGGCAATCTCAAAGGCTAGCACTCTCTTGGCACTGCTAATGGGGGGTGAAAACTCACACCAACTCTTTAGAAAACAGGTTGGCTTTACCTACTAGAGGCAATGATGCAACTCCCTATAACTTACTTACTGGCAAATCCCCCCCCAAAGTGAGTTCAGATGTACTCAAGACATGGACAATGATGATCTTAGCAGTGTCATCTATAATAGCCCCAAACTAGAAAGAACTCAGATGCCCATGAGTCAAATGGATAAACTGAAAATGGTACATTTATATACTAGATACTATAAAGCAATAAAAATGAAAAGCAACTACACACAGAGCCAACAACATAACGCTAGATAGAAGAATACACATATACTGTATGATTTGATTCATATAAAGTTCAAAAAAAAATAAAGTTCAAAAATCAGCCAAAGTAAAATACAGTGAGGAGTGGTATATTCTTGTAAAGTAGGGATGCAAACCTGGGGTCTGAAAATACAAAAAAGAATTTATTATTTAAAAAGTCAAAAGAGAGATTATTTTTAGACAGAATAAAGGTTAGTACTGGTTGGGAGGAATATCACACAGCACTTTTGGCATAATGACACTATTTTTTTTTTTCATGAGACAATGGTGACAAAGGAGTACACATTAAAATAATTCGTTGAACTGTGCATTTAAGCCTTACACATTTTATATATAACTTATACTGAACAATAAATTATCTATAAATAAAAAACATGAATTTTATGGGAGACTTGCCTTAAAAAATTCTTCTTAACTATGGTGTTATATCTAGCTATAAACTATGCTTGGAATAATTCAGCTCCTTATTAATAAATTTACCAATATATATGAAGACTGTCCATATTTCTGTATCCAACTTTACTTCCAAATTTCATGTGACTATAAACAAGTTTTAGTGTTTAAATTTCAAAGAAGATTTAACTAAGAACCTTTGTGTAACTCATAAACATATTTCTGGATGAAAGATATTTGCCCTTAAATCTTTATTTGCAAAGTTTGAACTACTGCGAGACCTATATGCTTCATAGTCTTTAAGCTACCTAACTCAAAGTTTTAGGAGAATTTTGTTGATCCACCTACTCATCATTTTTACTATCCATTACCTCATTTGATTATTCAACAGATGGTAACTGGACCACCCCAAATACTAGTACAATGTATAAACACTGTATTATTTTTCAGTGCATCTGTTAGTGTATCCGAGTAGTATATTCATTACACTACAAGAACAGAGATGTTGGGACAACTCACATACCGGGGAGTGCTTTGCCGTGACGTTGCGGTGATGTTGATACCGGAAGTGACCGTTAGGTCTAAACCTGAGTTATTCAGCTGGAGAAAGATTTCTTATGCCAGTAAAATCCAGTTTGGAAAAGAATCAGAACACTACCACAAAACGGTGAAAAATACACCTGTGGAAATAGCTGGGTGAATTACTGTAAGTAAATCCTTTTGCTCCAATGAGCTCAAACACTGCTTAAACTCAGATGATCAAAATGATCTAGGGGCACCTGGGTGGCTCAGTCGGTTTAGCCTCTGACTTCCGCTCAGGTCATGATCCCCCTGCACACAGATCAGAGGCCTGCGTAGGGTTCTGTGCTGACAGCATGCAGCTGAGAGCCTGGAGTCTGTTTCAGATTCTGTCCCTTTCTCTCTCTCTAATATGAATAAAGACATTTCAAACATTAAAAAATAATGATCCAGAACTACTTTATGAAGCAACTACTTTAGATGTCATATATGATTATTACAGTTGAGATTTAAAAGAATACGGTCAGCCAATAACACCTCATTTATATAGAACAAAGATCTCCCTAACCAGATGTAAATGCATTATGTATACATCTTACACCACCAAACATTTATACAAAAGGCAAATTCAACCAGGTTACAGGCACTAAAAAGTAAGTAAACAGAATGGCTTGAAAATTTCTAGTTAGCCAAGTGCAATTCAATTTGACAATCTCAGGTTTGTTTTCTGTGAAGAGGGATAGTTGGCTTGTTGGGAATATTAGATCTCTCAGTTTCAATACATTAAAAAATAGTTCAGCTCAATATGAACATTAAAACACATGAAAAACTGAAGAGAGTTTAGAAGAGACTACTAGTATTTCTGGGCAGCTGAAATACAGAGAATTTATGAGGAATGACTGAGGTATCTGAGAAGGTTAACAAGGAAGAAAAAAAAAAAAACAAAAGCATTTGAAGGACTCTGGCTGGGAAGTATGGATTTCTCTGACAACTCCACAGTGGAAAACTTACCTCTATGACTATTAGTTACTGAGTGGAACATGTAATTACAGTAAAATTATTCATTATAAAAGATTATTAGTTATCACAACAATTGCTAATTACTAAATGATCTTTAAAATGAATGGCCTGTCTAAATGGTAGTTAAATCCAAAGGACATAATTTATGTAGCTGTTATTCAGAAAACTATACATATATTTTTTTCTGTATATATATATATATATATATATATATATATATATATATATAGAAAATGAGTAATAGATTTTGCTTTTAGAGTAATATCGAGCTGGGCAGACTTACAAACTTATTTAAATTCTATGACCAATGAATCTCTTGATTCATACAGAGTACAGGGAAATAGCTCCTGAGACTACCTAATATGGTTCCCCTTGATGTGGGAAGCCAGAGGCTTAAAAAGACAGTCTACATTTGTCCACACTGACATATGAAGTGAGTTTGGAACTTAGATTCCACAGTGGAGAAGAAAGGACCGTCATTAGATATTTTTGTATAGAAGCTGGGAAATCCAAGATCAAGTTGCAGGCAGATTCTGCCTCTGTAAGAGCCCATCTTCTGATTCAGAGATGGCCTTCTTTTCACTGTTTCCTCCCACAGTGGAAGGGGCAAGCTAGCTCTGTCAGGGCTTTTATAAGGGTACTAATCCCATTTTTGAGGGTTCTATCCTGAAGACCTATTGGTCACCTCAGCAAAGACCAAGACCTCATCTCAACTACCTGCATGTTGCGGATTAGGCTTCCCTGTATGGATTCTGGGGGGACATAAACACTCAGTCCACTGCAAAATCCATCTGCTTCAACTGGAACATCTAAAACAACAGAAGCTACCAAAACCCAATCAATCAGTTTTGAATTATGCCAACCTTTTTTAGTTTAGTTCCCAAATCTTTGAAACAATGTAAATTTAGAAGTATTCTGAAATGAGAAAAATACTATTACCAAGTCATGTTTACCTTTTATATATGACTGCATTAATTCAAATAATAATTTTTAATTTTTGAATTAAAAATAAAATTTTAAGATTCACCTACACAGAAAATGCCAGTTATGCAACGTGAGGAGTGTTATTTAGTCGTAAAGCCTTGCCATAATCTTGGCATAAGCGCTATTTTTTATTTTTATTTTTTTAAATTTTTTTTACATTTATTTATTTATTTTTGACAGAGAAAGACACCACAAGTGAGGGAGGGGCAGAAAGAGAAGGAGACACAGAATCTGAAGCAGGCTCCAAGCTCCAAACTGTCAGCACAGACCTCGAAGCGGGGTTCGAATTCACAAACTGTGAGATCATGACCTGAGCCGAAATCGGACACTTAACCGACTGAGCCACCCAGGCGCCCCAGCACTATTTTTTGTAATTCAGATAAATATATTGACATATACTTACTTAATTGTTACTCAGATCTGAAATTTTGAGTTCTGAAATTTTAGAACAAAATTCTTTTGTCTTAACGCAGGCCTTATTTCAGTTAAAAGATACGAAGATTAACAATATTTTACACATAGGGCCAGGATGTTGGCGAGTTTAATTTGGAATTATTTCCTGAGCTCCATTTCAGCAACACTGCATTGATTTTGCCCTAGCTTATTCCCAAGATTTAGTTGGATTTTCATTTTTAAGAAAAAATATTTTCAAATGCAATCATCAAATATCAGACTATTTCATTACAAAACTTTATTTCAAAAATATGTCTCTACTCAAAGAGTTGTTTATATCATAAAATAGTTGCTAGCCAGAAGAGACATGGTTATTTTTAAATAATCCAGCTTCACATATAACCAACTAAAATAGCATACTACTAGACCTTCCAAAGGGAAAAACAGCAACCCAGCACTTTACCAGCCATATGTTTTGAATGAAGTTTAGAAAAGTCTGCTTCATCTGTTAAAGTAGATTCCTTCTTGAATTATCAGAGAGAAGTTTGATAGTTCATTTCAAATGTCTTTGGTGGATTACAAATAAAGAATAGCTAATGCACATACTTGGAAAAAGAAAAAAGAGAAATCACTTTTGGTTGTTTTTTGTTGTTGTTGTTTTAATCTCTTAATGGCACTTCTCTAGAATGTAAAAGCTTAAGATGGGTGAAAAGGAATTATAATAAATAAACCCAGTATCTTAAATACTGAGGTTGATGCCACACTATTAGTCATTATCTCTTGGAAGTCCAGTCTGAGTTCTTGCTTTCTAGAAGGGTCTGAGAGCCTACAACAGTACAGTCCCCTGTGGACGCTAAGCAAGTAACTGATGAATGAAGGCAACTTGATAACTCGCGGAATCAGAAGAGAGAGATCGTTACGAAATCTCACAATGTGCCCGATTCAATGGTTCAAGATCACAAGATTAAAGAATTTTTGACTCGTGAAGAAAAAATACTCAAGAATAATCTACCTTTATCAAAAAACAAACGACAGGGGCGTCTGAGTGGTTCAGTCAGTTCAGTGCCCAACTTCTGCTCAGGTCATGATCTCATGGTTCGGTTCATGAGTTCGAGCCCACATCGGGCTCTGCACTGAGCCTGCTTTGCATTCTCTGTCTCCCTCTCTCAGAATAAAATAATATTTAAAAAATAAGTATAATTTTTTTTTTCCTAGTGTGTGCTTGAATAATCACGCACAAAACTGTTTATACAGAACATAACATACTTGTCTTGCGTGCAACAGTGTGAGATAAATGCTCCGGGGTACCTACCTGCCAAAAACAGATCTTGGACAATCACAACTCCTGTTATTCTCAACATCAGAACCCTTCTTCAGCATCTAACTTGCCAGAATGCAAACCTGCTGCAAGATACAGTTACCATGCGATAATTAGCTCCTTTGTGCACCGGACATAAAACAGTTTGTCAGTTCAGTTAGGCACTTACTTAATAAGCTCTCCAAGGGAGAAGAGTATAGCAAAACATTTGAATGAGTAGGAAACTGAAAAAAAAGTACAGCCAGAGCTCCAAGTGGAAGAATGAAGGTTGGAGGCAATGGACTTCTGGAAGATCCAGGCAGGGAACTGTTTCATTTTATCTGTCTATGTATCTCTGTATACAAATAGACACTGGTTCAATTCAAAAATTTTTTAGGGGCACGTGGGTGGCTCAGTCGTTTGGGTGTCCGACTTCAGCTCAGGTCATGATCTCACAGCTAGTGAGTTAAGAGCCCTGCGTCGGGCTCTGTGCTGACAGCTCAGAGCCTGGAGCCTGTTTCGGATTCTGTGTCTCCCTCTCTCTGATCCTCCCCCGTTCATGCTCTGTCTCTCTCTGTCTCAAAAAAAATAAATAAATAAACGTTAAAAAAAAACTTTTTAATTTTTTTAAAAAAAGGAAAAATATTTACAAAAAAATCGAAATGTATTTAATATCATGAGAAACTCGGTACTATTAATTTAACCTCCCACTGAATGATATCTAGGGTTGTAAAGGTATTTGTTGGTCCAAAACATAAATCGGGAAAAAAGCAAACAAACCAAAGGCACCATCTTGTTAGGTTCAAGCTAACTTTTGAAGTATGTTCTAATTTGGTGTTCATGAAAACATGCCCAATCCTTTGCTTGTTTTTATTATATCACGTACACATTTTTATGTGTTCTGTTATCAAATAAACATACAGTTTTGACAAGTCAAATGATGCTTTAAGTCTAGTAACATCCAGCTGCATAAATACAGAAACTACTTTCAACATTTGGCTGATTCTTATGGTATTTACCGTAAAACTTCTAAAAAAGTGCTTCCACAGTTGTTCCCTGGTTTCTCAATTCAAAATACTATGTAGGCACCTTCCTAGTACGAAAAGGGAGAATTAGAGCTTTCATAGTACACATGCACACACGCACACACAGACAGGTTCCCTCTCTTCCACCTCTCAAAAGTCCTATCACCATTTTAAGGAAAAAAAAAACAAAAGAATTTAAGGGATGTTCTCATCCCTTAAAAATGTTATACAAAACTGAACTATGGACAATATTATGGAATATATATAAATATGGGTGTATATGTGTAGATATATGTGCATATATCTGAGTAGATCAAATTTCTGAGTAGATTCTTCATTTAAGACATCCTAGTTTATTTCGTGTATGTGTGTGTGTGTTGATTTATTTGTCTATGTCCTCACCACTAATGCCTTCTAA
Source organism: Leopardus geoffroyi (assembly GCF_018350155.1). Classification (NCBI taxonomy): domain Eukaryota; kingdom Metazoa; phylum Chordata; class Mammalia; order Carnivora; family Felidae; genus Leopardus; species Leopardus geoffroyi. The sequence goes on along the minus strand of NC_059327.1, from coordinate 11,291,540 downwards.
ACACTGACAGAAATGGAGTTTCATAATGTGGTCAAAGACATAAAGCAATTTTTCAGTCCCCTTATTATTGTTGTTGTTGTTATTGTTAATTCTATTTTTATTTTTAATGAAATTGTTCCAGTCTGACTGTGTTTAAAGGATGCTGCACAGTGTCATTTTGAAATCCACTCATGTCCACCTTGACACTCCCTAAACATCATCCTGAGAAATACTTTCACTTTCATCCTATGTTGAAGCTCAGAATCCTGCAGCTCATGTGTTTCTCTTCATTCATTCATTCCTTCATTTACTCATGCTTAAAAATATCTTCCTCTCATCTTCCAAGAACACGTACAGAGGATGAAACATCTTTTTAAATTGATATATCATTCCAATTTCATACTTAATAGTTTGCTGGGGTACAGAATTCTAGGTTGGTGATTATTTTACCTTGTAAGTATTCACACACTTTTCCATAGTCACTTACACCCCAGTATTGTTGAGATGTCTGGTAACCACCAGCATGAAACCTAATCTTTTGTATGAGATCTATATTTTCTCTGAAAACTTTTGTGATTTTTTCTCTCTCTGGTAGTCTGAAATTGCAGTAACGTATCATGAGGGAAACATTTTCCCACTCATTGTATTAGGTGCCCAGTGTTCCTTATCAATCTAGAAACTGCTGTCCTTCAGTTCTGAAAAAAAAAATTGTATAATTTATTTCTTGGTTACTATTCTTAGTCACTATCACCCCTCGCCCTCCTTCCATTATACACACACGTTTGGTTTTCTCCTCCTAGAAAGACAATGATTTGGTATTAAACTTCCTAAATTGATACTCCAGTTCCCTTAATCCCTCTCTCTCTCTCTCTCTCTTTTTACCTACCTATTATTTTTATTCTACTTTCTTAGAGATTTCCATTTTTCACTTAAAACTGTTTCCTCCAAAATTTGGCTATTCTGTTTTAAATTCTCAAGAGCTTTTTGTTCTTATGAACATTCTTTTTTTTTATAGCACCCTATTTTGTTCATTGGATTCATTATCTACTTTTATAATTTTTATTGCCTTTTAACAAAAGATGTTATTCTATTCCTGACTTTATCTCTGTTTCCTCTAATTTCCATTTATCTACTTCCTTTTTTGGGTGTATATTTTTCATTCCTCAGCTACCCTCACATGGATGATGATTATTGGCTGTTTATCCTAATAAAAAATAAGGCAATATAAAACCATTGGCAGCACAGGATTTGAAGGCGGAGGGATATATAAATTGGTTGGAATATACTAAGGAGGGAACTCACGAGAAGAAACTGAGCTTGGACAATTAAAAAAACCTAAGCGCCCATCGATGGATGAATGAATAAAGAAAATGGGGTATATACACGCAATGGAATAACCTCAGCCACAAAAAGAATGGAATCTTGCCATTTGTGATGACAAGAGTGGGTCCTGTGGCCATGATGCTAAGTGCAGGAAGACAGACAGAAAAAATAAATACTGTATGATTCTACTTACATGTGGACCATTTTATTTTTTATTTTTTTAACGTTATTTTTTAATGTTTATTTATTTTTGAGACAGAGAGAGACAGAGCATGAACAGGGGAGGAGCAGAGAGAGAGGGAGACACAGAATCTGAAGCAGGCTCCAAGCTCTGAGCTGTCAGCCCAGAGCCCAACGCGGGGCTCAAACTCACAGACCGTGAGATCATGACCTGAGCCGAAGTGGGATGCTTAACCGACCAAGCCACCCAGGCGCCCCATGTGGACCATTTTAAAAATGGGGGAGTGAAATGGGTGAAGAGGATAAAGGGAAGTATAAACTTCCAGATATAACGTAAATAAGTCACGGGATATAATATACAGCATAGTGCCTATAGTTAATATTTGAAAGTTGTTTAATAATATGGTACTGCATATTTGAAAGTTGTTAAGAAAGTAGATTTAAAAGTTCTCATTATAAGAAAAAAAATTAACTATGTATGGTGAATAGTTAACTAGACTTGTTGTAGAGATCATTTGACGAAATGCACAAATCTTGAATCATTATTTGTACACCTGAAAATAACATAATGCTATATATCAATTAAACACTAATAAACAAAAATAAATCACTACGAAAAATGTCTATAGATCTGATATATATAATATATAAATGATAGATATAAAACATGAAGCCACATATATATAAATATATAAAATATAAAGGCAAATATATATGAATTTGACCTGAACAAAGTTACTTAGCCGAGAGAGAGAGAGAGAGAGAGAGAGAGAGAGAGAAAGCTGTGGTAATATGGTAAGTTGAGCTGAATTTTAGATAGGTTTTGTTAAGGATGTCTGAGAGAGAGCTAGATGAAGGAAGAACAAAGCAGGCAGCTGTAAATAAAGATCTGTAAATAAAGTGATGGCTGAGGGGCCCCTGGGTGGCTCAGTAGGTTAAGATCCAACTGTTGAGGGGCGCCTGGGTGGCTCAGTCGGTTGGGCGTCCGACTTCGGCTCAGGTCATGATCTCGCGGTCTGTGAGTTCGAGCCCCGCGTCAGACTCTGTGCTGACAGCGCAGAGCCTGGAGACTGTTTCAGATTCTGTGTCTCCCTCTCTCTCTGACTTTCCCCCGTTCATGCTCTGTCTCTCTCTCTCTCAAAAATAAATAAACATTAAAAAAAGAAAGAAAACACATTGTGCACAGTGTTCTTCCTCTATGCATTTTTATTGCATTGGACATGGAAATTTAAGAGTAATAAAATGAAATCCAAGCTCCCCAATATGCAGTCTTCATCACTGATGATATGAAAAACTATGGAATGAGGTTCAATATAACATATTGGCTATAAGAAAAGACGAGGTATCAGAATAGTAAGGTTTGAACTCTGGTGTTAGTGCTCCTAAACTGGACAAAACTTGCTTCTTCTGTTAAAAGCAGCAAATAAAATGAAGTGGCTTTATAAGGCCATGATGAGGAAAAACATGAAGCACTTAACACAATACCTGGCATATACTAAATATCCAATAAACTTTAGCTCCTATAATAATGATAATAATGGCTGATGTTTGAGCTTACACTGATCCAGGCCTCACCAAATGTCATACTGTCTCCTATTTCTAAGCTGTCCATTTCTCTGCAGGAAACGATTTCTTGTTTGATTTCCATCTATTGCTGTCATATAAAAGTGGTATTCCACGATAAGATACATTGCCCTATTTCTGTATTTGAGGTATTTTAGATTTTCTACATTACTGATTAAGAATTCCAGAATAGGGGTGCTTGGGTAGCTCAGTCGGTTAAGCATTCGACTCTTGATTTTGGCTCAGGTCATGCTCTCACAGTTTGTGACTTCAAGCCCCACATTGGGCTTTGTGCTGAAAGTGGAGGGCAGGCTTGGGATTCTCTCTCTCTCCCTCTGTCTCTGCCCCTCCCCGGCTTGCTCTCTCTCTTTTAAAAAATAAACAAATGTTAAAAATTAAAAAGAAAAAAAGGATACCAGAATTGGAGAAAGAAGACATACCTCAATATGTATTTAGTAAATCAGGACTTGCTTATAATAATATAACAATTCTGAAACTCAAAGAAAGCAAAGGGATATTTTCTTAATGATGTTTCTTCTATTAATTGGAGAATAGTCACTCTGAAAAAGGGAATAGTATAACCTTTATGCATTTGATTAAAACATTTGAAGCATTTAAGGGGTGATTTTCTAAGTCAAGGGTACAGAAAAACCTTATGTGGTTATTTGTCCATTTCCCTCTAAGTAAATAATTTGTCTTCTGGTGTGTGTGTGTATGTGTCTGTGTGTTTTGCTAATAACTCTCTTGAAGATACCTAAGCATGCTTAGCATAAAGGATTTTCATTATGAGTATGTCACTGAAAACCACATCCAGATAAAAGTTTTGTTTTGATTACTTTAAATTTATTGTTATCAACTTCTGATCATTTTTCTAAAAGCTCTACAGAGAAAAAGAAATGTGTTATATCAGGAGTGATAATAGAAACTCCGGGCTCTATTTCAATCTCAAGTGTAATAAGACAGTAATGGAGAGGATTTTGGTACAATGGTGAATTGAACACAAATACTTTCTTTTCTGCTGTCAACTCTAAATCTGCTTCTTTTGATTCAAATTCCTGCTGGGCTTCTTCTAGGTGGGTTGGACACACAGGGTGGAGGGGATCTGAGGATGACAGATGATAGCCCACTAAGGAAACCCAGCAGACAGAGAAGGGAAGGGAATTCAGAACAAAGAGAAGAAGCAACTAGCAAAATAAGAACTCTCACATAGACAAAAAATAATTTTAACAGAAAACTGACAAAATTACTAAGAGGATTCACGTACAAGACAAACAAAACAAAACAAAGCAAAATCAAATATAAACAATAACACTAAACCATAATTTTCCAAATAATCATATGAAATCATTTTTTTTCCAAAAAATCCCATGCATCATGGGAGGGGGGTGAAATTCACTGGGCTTTCTTATGGAAGAACTCTATCAAAGTATAAAGAAAAACATGATAGAAATCCTCAGGGACATGGCAAAATGATATGATTTGGAAATCTAACAGGTAAATAACAGGCATTTCACAAAACAGGTAAAAGATAAACAGAAGAGAGGCATTAATTAAACAAATACTAGGGGAAGATTTCCTAAGTTGAAGGTTTGAGTCTGCAGGTTGAAACAGCTCAATGCAGTCCAGACTGGATTGATGAGAAAAATCCCCACCCAGACATAAATGAAAATTACTGAGCTGTGAGAGTAGACAGAAAATCTTACAGGCATTCAGGGAGACAGTACAGGTTGGCTAAAGATGAAAAGAGTCACATGCTGGTTATTCTTTGCTACAGTGAAGCCAGTAGGCAGGGGAACAGCATCTACAGTCTCCTGAGGAAATAGCACTGACACACCTAGAATCCTGACCAGAACAATACAGTTTTCCTGTCTGACCAAAATAAAGTTTTAAAATGTAGACGCTGTAAAGTGACCCACACGGACACTTCATGGAGGAAAGTAATAAAGAACAGGGTAACCAAAAACAGATATCCTGGAAGAGAGACCCCAAAAAGGTAGAGAAAAATAACCAAGGGTTCTGAGTCGTGTGTCCTAAAACACACGCACATACACACACACACACACACACACACACACACACACACACACTGATGGTGCTCTAAAAATGTATAGTGAACTCTATAGCCTTTGAACATGTATGTGTGTGTGTGTGTGTGTGTGTGTGTGTACATGTGTTCTATGTCTATGAAGTAGTTTACTTGGAATTAAAAATAAGATGAAAATAGAGAGGAAGATAAACCGTAAGAGACTCTTAAATACAGAGAACAATCTGATAGTTGCTGTCAGGGTGTTTGGTGCGGGGATGGGCTAAATGGGCAAGGAGCACTGAGGAGGACACTTGTTGGGACAATCACTGGGTGTCATATGTAAGTGATGAATCACTAAATTGTACTCCAGAAATCATTACACTATATATTAACTAACTTGGATTTAAATGAAATTTTAAAAAATAAAATAAAATAATAAAATGAAATATCAACAAAAACAACAACAATCAGACTGAATTTTCCTTGGATTAAAAGGAAATCACTAACTCGCAGGAAATTAATGAAAAGTCTGACAAATTCTACCTAAACTGATGAGACAATGAAAACTGTCCTGACAGCCTTAAACATTAACATTTAGATGTTAAAGATTTTATTTTTAAATTAAAGAAGAAAGATGGAAAAATGAGACATACAGAAGCACCTGGAAAGAGAATTACGAATACAACAAAGTAAACAAGATTAAATAAACGAGGTTAAAACCTGAAACTGAGATATTTAAAAAAGAGCAGAGAGAACATATAAAGCTTAAGTGTGTTTATAAGATAAACACTTTTCAAGTCTGATTAGTATTTTTAAAAGGGAGAGGAAATAAATAGACATACTAGATAAATATGTACAAATATGGGACAGATTAGAAGTAGAAGAAAATACTATTAATTTAATGCAACAGATTTGAAATGTCAGAGAAAATGGATGGTTTTATCTCAGTTTCTAATATTACCCAAGAAGAATTAGAGCACTGGAATAGTTCTGTTGCTAAAGAAGAGACTAGGAAAGAAATTAAAGATGTATCCCTGAAAATGGCATTAAGAGCAACCAGGTTCACAAATGGCTGATACAATCCTTAAAGCAGCCATCACTTCCATTTTTCTTACAATGTAACTGAGCTTAGAAAAAGAAAGCTCTCCAAATCGTTTTATGATCTATTGTAATTTTGATTAAAAAATGAAAACTTGGGATCATTCTCACTTATTGTATAAGCAAAACTGCTAATTAAAAGATTAACAAAAAAAGAAATGGATTAACAAAAAACTAGATTATTACCAACTGAGATTTATTTTGGAAATGAATTTAACCCACTTTGGTGTATGAACTAAGACACTTCTATTTAGAGTCAGAACAGATTTTGTCATTGTTGTAGTTACTTAAATTTATAAGATAGTCTTAAAATTTGTACAGAAAAACAATGTCAAAAATAGCCCTGAAAATAGTGTTATGTGTGTGTGTGTGTGTGTGTGTGTGTGTGTGTGTGTGTGTGAGACAGACAGATTTTCCTTACAAGGATCACGCCCATACTTTAAAGCTACACCATATAGATATGGGGATATCTAAAAACATCAATGGAACAGAAGAGAACACATAGGAAAAATTCCCTGTATAATTACTACATGACAAAATTGATGTTTTCACTCTGTGGGAAAGGAAGAGATTCTTTAATAAACTGATTGCACAACTGATTCTTCATATAAAAAGAAATACAAATGGACACCTATCTTTTAGCGTATACAAAATTAAGTGTAGGATAGATTAAAATGAAGTATGGAAAATGAAACAACTAAAATCATGCAAAAATGTATTTAAAATATGAAATATCCCTCAGCAATGAAAACAATCTGTAGCTACATTCATAAAAATGAACATATTTCATAGACAAAATTGCAAACATAATATGCAGAACAATATACTCTACCTGGATCCATTAATATGAGAGCCTCATACAGAACTACATAATACTTTGTTCAGGAATATGCATATATGCTTTAAATCTATATGCAAAAGCTAAGGAATCAGTAAAACAAAAATGCAAGATGTTGATTATCGGCAGGGAGGGTAAAGGTGAGACATGATTGGGAGACAATGCTATACGAATTAATCAGCTAGGGTGTACATGGGTGTTCATTATATTCAAACATTATGTACATATTATATATCAAGTACATATGTTATTTACTTAAGAAATATAGGCACTCTTTCCTTATCTATATATAATAATGTATTGCTATACAATGTAATATGCAGAATATAATACATTATTTATTTATATATTATAACTATAATATATTGTTATATATATGTAATGTGTCTTATAAACATTTGGAAGCTTATATGTATACTCTAAGGATTGGGGATAAATTTTTATAATTTTTTAATGTTTATTTATTTTTTAGAGACAGAGAGAGAGAGAGAGACAGAGCATAAGTGGGGGAGGGGCAAAGAGAGAGGGAGACACAGAATCTGAAGCAGGATCCAGGCTCTGAGCTGTCAGCACAGAGCCCGACACGAGGCTCGAACCCATGAACCATGAGATCAGGACCTGAGCCTGAGTCAGACGTTTAACTAACTGAGCCACCCAGGTGCCCCGAGGATAATTTCTTAATCAAGGATGGAAATACCCAAGTTATAGTAAATATATTTTGTCTAAATAAACAATCTTTTTCGCGTGGCAAATGATGTCATAAATGCAGCATGTAAACAATAAATTTGGTAAAATATATTAAATGTACAGAGAGTATATACACTAAGACTTTTCAAACTGACCAAGGTAGATAAATAATCTAATAGAATAATGGAGAAAAGACAGGAATAAGCAATTTGTAAACAGTCACATCAAAATGATTATCCATTTTATTAAAATATATCCAAATCCATTAGCTGCCGAGTAAAGATAAAGTAAAGCAAAATGAGATATCACTTTCCCCTCATTATCTGGCAAATAAATGAAGGAAAGGTAAAACTTTGCTGACAAATATAGTTGAGAAAATGTAGTTTTACACATTGCTGATAGAAATTATGACAACCTTGGGGCACCTGGGTGGCTCAGTCGGTTGAGCGGCCGACTTCGGCTCAGGTCAGGATCTCTCGGTCTGTGAGTTCGAGCCCCGCGTCGGGCTCTGTGCTGATAGCTCAGAGCCTGGAGCCTGTTTCAGATTCTGTGTCTCCCTCTCTCTGACCCTCCCCCATTCATGCTCTGTCTCTCCCTGTCTCAAAAATAAATAAAACGATAAAGAAATTATGACAACCTTTGGGAAAATAAATTAGAAGAATACCTTAAGAAACTATTTTCTTTGATTCAGAAATTCTACATCTGGGAAAAGATTCCATGAAAATAAAAACTCTGTTACGGAATAAAATTTGAACACTTTTATTACAGCATTGTTCCTAGAACAAACAAAAAAAATGGAGACAAAACTGAATGTCCACAAAGAAAGTTTAGGTTGAGTAACTCACAGCTCATTCACACAATGGAATATTACACAGCCACTGAAATCACAGTAAACCAACTGAGTTGGAAAGATTTCTACAACATACATTTAAGGAAGAAAAAAAAATGCAAACTCATACTGTAATTCTACTGTTTTATAAAACTTATTTTAAATCCTACTATATGTAGGCTTTATATGTCTACTATATACATGTTTATACATCAAGAGATTAATATGGAGAAAATTATGAAGGAATACGTATCAGGTTGCCAACATAGCTAATCTTTGGTGCTAAGAAGGAATAATGAGGGTATATAACAGTGAGAAGAGGAGCAAAGGGTAACAGAAAATAAATGACAATCCACACTAAAAAAAAAATCAAAGTACTGTGTATAAGGTGACCATATTTGAGGTTTTATATAAAATTGTTTGTGTATATAGTGCAATTAAAATACAGTAGTAGAAGAGGGTGGCTATGTATCTTAGGATAAAATAACTTTTCCTCTATTGCCTAACAGAAATATAAATCTAAAGAATGATAAAAAATAAATAAAATAAAAAATAAAAGAAATATAAATAAAAATGGTTAAGTATAGAATTAACCCACAATAGGAAAACAGAATAAAAAGTGGGGAATTTGGGTCTTAAGCGCTGGAAGTACAAGACGGATTTTTGGCAAGATCAGAATACATATTTCATTTACTTTCATCGATTCTATCTATAAAGTTCAACTCCTATAAAAAGTATTCTGACATTTCACGTGCTGAAACAATTCCATTCAAACAGAGTGACCCAAAAAACCACACACACACACACACACACATGAAACACATAGAGATGATTTATAACAATTACAGAGAAAACTTGTCTCAAATCTCTGAAGGAAAAGAATACATACAATCTAACTGCAAAAATTAAATATCATAATTATTTTTAATTAATGGAAATTAAGAGCTATTACTTTAGGTGTTTTTAGTCAGTTCTCTGATTATCATAGCTGATCTCTAATTGTTCAAAATTTATACCACTTCTTCTCTGATTAACATCACTTAACTAAGAATTCATCCATTTAGTTTCAATATTAAACCTTTCCATCAATTTTCTGTGAAAAATTACCTAGAAATTCTCAATCAGTATGACAGAGATGTTTAGTTGGTTTTCTTTTTCAGAATTGAGAAATGGAGTTCTTTATAGTTATCCATAAGCAACAATGTAATAATTACTTTCTCTGTTATAATTATTATTCCTCATTATTCCTCATCTAAACACTGAAGTATAACATTAGGTAATTTTCAATAAAAGCAGCCATAGTCTTCACATATCCCGTGGTTTAGAAGAGAAATTGAAAGGCAGAGAGAGGTGTGCGTTTGAGATGTGTTTTCCTGGTACACACATACGAATAATAGAAGTATTGTGTAAGTTCGTTTTAGGGCTTAGAATGCTAACTATTTACACTGACACTGATGTATAGCTATCTAATTCTGAATTCTTCAAAGGTATGTTTGAGGCCTCTTTTCATCAGTGATTGGACACTTGACATTTCCTGGATTACACACACACACACACACACACACACACACACACACACACAGGTGTGCGCATTCTGGATCCCCCTTTTTTTTTTGTTTTAATTTTTTCACTGTAAGTCTTTATTCTCAACTTTTACTTGGGAGCATCAAATCCACTCTGTTATATAAAGCACAAACATCACTGAATTAGTGGAAAAAAGAGCTTATGTGTCTTTCAGACATTTGGAGTGAGTTGATTTTAAGAAGAAAATTAAAGCTTGTTCCACTGTCCATTTAATGGATGACCTAATACCATTGACTTGGCCCTTTGGATTTCAACTACCCTGGGTGAATGTATTGGGCTTCCTGCCAAACCTAGCATTTTGTCTGACAAATGCTGATTATACTGAACCCTAAATACTCAGAGATCCTCAGATCAATCCAGTTATGCCAATTTTATTTTTTAATGCATCAAGATAAAAAATTAGCTTCTGAAAATAAGCCCCTGACTAAAGTTCTTACTCAGTTTAGGTATAAAGAAATGGTATTTTGTGGTTATATGTGGCTCTGTATAATTCAGGGATTATTCTTCTCTCTTCCCATACATGTTAGACTAAGCCTCAATATTGTGGTGGTGATAGGCGTGAGTCACCGAAAAAGGGTCTCAGCACTCTGAAAAGGTTTCCTTAGCTGTAAAAACAATATTCTGGAAGATTATTTCCTTGGTGACAATGCCTGATCTTTTCATCATAAAAATACTGCCATAAGTACAGTAACTAAGAGAATAAGACAAACATGCAGCTAAAATATATATAAAGACTTTTAAAAACTCAACAATAAGAAAATGGACAATTTGATTGTGAAATGGGCAAAACATCTGAACACACACCTCCCCAAAGAAGATGCACAAATAAGGTGGCAATTGAGCATAGGAAGAGATACTTAACATCTTAGGTCATAAGGGAGTTGAAATTAAAACAAAGAAAGTTGAAATTAAAACTGAACACCTACTAGGAAGGCCAAAATCCAAACCAGAGACAATAGCACCAAATGCTGTGGAGGATGTGGAACAACAGGAACTTCTATTCATTGCTAGTGGGAATGCCAGATGGAACACCCACAGTGACAGGCAGTTTGGCAGTCTCTCAAAAACTAAATACACTCCTACCAGCAACTACTCTCCTTGGTATATACCCAGGTGAATTGAAAACTATGTCGATACAAAAACCTGCACATAGATATTTATGGCAGCTTTATTCATAATCGCCAATGGCTGGAAGCAACCTAAATGTCCTTCAGTATGTGAACAGATAAATCAACAGCGGTAGTCTGGACAATGCAGTATTATTCAGCACTAAAAAGAAATGTACTATCAAGCTAGGAAAAGACACGATGGAGCCTTAGATGCATATCATGATATATAAAAAGACAAGCTGAAAAGGTTAGCTACTGAATGTTTCCAAGCATATGACATTTTGGAAAAGGTAAAACTATGGAGACATTAAAAAGATCAGTGGCTGCCGGGAGTTAGAATGGAGGAAGGAATTAGTAGGTAAAACACAGAGGAGTTTTCAGGGCAGTGAAATAATTCTGCGTGATACTCTAATGGTGGATACTTGGTATCAGACATTTGTCTAAACCCATAGAATGTACAACACCAAGGGTGACTCCTAATATAAGCTATGGGATTTGGTTGATAATGAGGTATCATTGCAGGTTCGTGGACTATAATCACTTCACGACCCTGGTGGGGTATGTTGATAAATTGGAAGGCTACAAGCATTGAGAGAAGGAATAGTCAGGAAGTCTGGATTTTCTGCTCAATGTTGCAATACATCTAAAACTCTAAGAAAATAAAATCTACTTTTAAAAATGTACAGTGACGGGGCGCCTGGGTGGCGCAGTCGGTTAAGCGTCCGACTTCAGCCAGGTCACGATCTCGCGGTCCGTGAGTTCGAGCCCCGCGTCAGGCTCTGGGCTGATGGCTCGGAGCCTGGAGCCTGTTTCCGATTCTGTGTCTCCCTCTCTCTCTGCCCCTCCCCCGTTCATGCTCTGTCTCTCTCTGTCCCAAAAATAAATAAACGTTGAAAAAAAAATTAAAAAAAAATGTACAGTGACTTTTGAACGACATTTTTCAATATTTAAAAAAAATATGGAGGCTCATTCAACAACCAACACTGCTATAGTTTTTGGTTATAGTGTAATACAAAGGATCATGTTTCTCAATTAATAAGTAACCAGTATGAATCCTATGAAATCACTGGTTCCAAATTTTTGACCTTCACAAAGGGCAATTTAGTATCTTAGAGAATTCAATAAAAAGAGCACCTAAAAACTAGTGTTACTCTGACAAATTTAAGTATCTGTTCATTTTCTCAAGTGAATTTTCTACCATCCCCTGGGTCCCATTTCCTTAGACTACTTATCAGTCTTCCAGTATTTTACTTGAAATTTTCTCTGTAGATTACCAAATACATATTTAATTTCAATGTATACTGAAGAATATGAATATTTCAATCTCACATCCGTTTCCATTTTCTCACTAACTTAAAATTTTTTTGATGCAGAGACTATGTTTTCTCTATATTTCATCATCTATATTTCCTAACTACCACTCTCTGCATATAGTGAATAGTTAAAAAAGATACTTTGAATGATAATTGATGGCTGTATCTTAAGGAACCATAGCATTATTCATTGTTACTACTTCTTGCCTCCAAGATAAAGTGACACCAAAAAAAGTTCTCCACAAGACTGGAGACTCATTTACGGCCTTGACCAATCACCTGAGCCATGCGAGTGATAATCATAAAACTCTTCACTCTGAATACAGCATCTGCCTACTACTAAAGAGGGCACACAGAACATTCCCTGTGCTGCCCAAAGGCTGTTTCTTGACATCTGGCAGCAATCTCTCTATCCGTGTTTTGAGGCCAGAGGGTGACAGTCGAGAGAATGTTTGACAAGAGTGTACTATCACCACTTGAAATCTGTGCATGATGATGATGGGAATATCAAGACCATCATGGAAATATAATAAACCTTCGCAGTAAACATTTCTCCTGACTGTGAAATGATATTTAAAACATGACAATTCTTCAACTACTTGGAAGAAATGTATTTCAAATAGAAATTAAGCAACATGAAAGTCCATTTATTATAAGATAAATCTTAGAAATGATACGTAGCTGGGCTTTCGAACTTTTATCTATAACACAAGCAATGCACAAAAAATATAGCTTAGAGATTTTAACCTATTTTCCGTGAACTCCAATTAAGAAGTGTCTCATAATGTATTCGAGTTTCTGTACAGTTTGTTAAAAAGTGAACACTACAGTTTTTTAACCACAGGCTGGTGTTCTTATATATTTAAATAAGACGGTATATATTTAAACATTGCAACTTACCCTGAAACTGCTGCATTATCCCCTTTGCACGGAATTACTGTATCTTTTATCGAAGGAAAAGGAATGTTTCTACTACTCAAACATCATTTCCAGTAAGAAGTATGTTAATGCTAGAAAATATTTTAAGGGACAATTAACATAAAATCCATTAGCTATAACCCACTCCATCCCAGAGAGAGAAACGAATACGGAGAGTAAACAGCGCACACAAGTGAATGAACGTACGGCTTTGTTGAGTCAGTGCTTTCCAAGGGCTGGATTGACTTCTGGCTCTGTCTCTTAACTCCACTCAGTCTCTGTCAGTGACCCTTGGCCGTCTCTAGCTACTCAAGCTGCAAACAGACTAAAACCAATTTGTTTTCCTTATGTTTTTAAAGCCACTAGCCTGGTATGCTAATTAGAAATAAATCGCTTGACCCATAAAAGAAACGGCAGGAAACCTGAAATGAAGGCATTATCCAAAACTTCACGCTCCTTAGTGATGCCATTTTAAATATTTCAGACAGCCTATAAATAATTAAAACCTCACCACAGCAAATTATGTCCTATTATGCAAATAAATAGCCTCCTCCCCGGTTTCATTAAAGATTCTAAATGACAAGCTGAGCAGTTAAAACATAGCAAGGTATTGCAGTGAGGCGAGAAATCTTTCAATATTTTTTTTTAATTCTTAGTGCCAAGTTTCATGTGGATTTTTACTCTAACACTTTAATTTGCATGAGCAAATAAACCTTTAATAAACCTTTTGTAAGTGGAGGAAATGCATCATTTAATTAAATTTGATTTGTTGTGAAACTATTGTGCCTCATGAATATTTAAAAGCCACAAACTCTATCTGTTACTAAAAAGAGTACACTATATTAAGTAAGGGAGTGATTTTCAAGAAACTGATGGTCTCTGAGAGACTGAAAATAGAAAATAATCAATAAATGTTGTGGATAAACTTTTTAATAAAAATGACAGGTCTGCACATATATAAATTTCAATAGCATGCCCACATTTAGCCCCTTTGTGTCAGGTTTTAGGTAAAATTTTTAAACCAATGATATAAAAAACAGGTTAAGTATGAACATCTCCAAATTCATTTGTCAAAAATTTTCAGTCTTATTTTCTGTTTCTTTAAGGTATTTTCTTCATATTAAACGAACCCCAAAGTTTATACAGTAGGATACGATTACTGTAAAACACTGCGGGGAAAATTAAGAAAAAAAAAATATATATATATATATTAGTTTAAAAATCCTTTACCTATCATACAGAAATGCCACTGAATAGAGAAATGAGCCCTACTCAAAGTATATAAATATCTTTTCCCATAAATGATTAAAATATTACATTCTCTGAAGCATATTCTCACATTCTGACTGTAATTAAAACATAATAAACACCAAAAGAGAATCTTCCATAATTGTTTTCCTGGCGATCGATTTATCAAAGCGATGTCTGTCACTTTGTAACATGGTTACAGAGCACCGCTTACAGTAATAATAAATGAATGTGGCTTTCTCTCACACAGACTAGAGAGTTCTTGAAATGCACCCTATATAGTGTTTATTAACAATTAGTGAAGGCTATTACAGGTTGGAACAATGTGTTATTTGTAGCATAAGATTACACTTGTACAAAATCTAAATGAAGAATATGTAGATTTATGTCCTCAAAAAATAAAAACAGGTTAATGTTATAATTATCTGGTATCACCATTAATGTGAATATGAATAATCCCTATGACATCTCTATTTTTAAATATTCTGATAAATTATTCCCACTATAGGTTGAAAGTACTCCTGATCTTTTTAGAAAGCAATTGTGATGTCATCGTGATTTCTGGAAATTCATGAAGACTGTGAGGACAGCCAACAGTTAACAGGATGTAATGCTACTTGCTAAAGAAACAGTTCAGTAATTAAAAAAAAAAAAAAAAAAAAAAAAAGAATGGCTTGGACTTTACCAATTTCCTCAAATTATCAACCATCATCCTAATGCTGAACAGATGAATTGCCAATTATTTTAATGTTTTTATTTTTGAGACAGAGAGAGACAGAGCATGAGCAGGGGAGGGACAGAGAGAGAGGGACACATAGAATCTGAAGCAGGCTCCAGGCTCTGTCAGCACAGAGCCCGATGCGGGGTTCGAACTCACAGACTGTGAAATCATGACCTGAGCTGAAGTCGGTCCTGACTGAGCCACCCAGGTGCCCCTGAATTACCAATTATTTTGAAAAAGTGAAATCATTCCTCTCCAACCACCTCATGCACTCACCAAGACCAGATTCCACCCGCTCATCCTTCATTCTGCTCTCAGAAAACAAGGTCCCCCTCCTCTAGGATCATGCCTTCAATAGGCTTTTCATTCCATTGGCTCATTTCTCCTTCAGGTAATTCCTCAAACATAAGGAACTTGGCTGCTTTATTCTATTTTCAACTTCTCTTTCTCTGCCACCTCTCTTATTGTCTCTTCCCATTAAAATCAATGAATAAGCCAACAGATCAGTAAATGATCTCCACACAGGCAAATGAGACCAAGGGGAAAAACTGTTCCTTTGCTCTGTGCTCCCAACCCTCTACCAATCGTTTTTCCCACTCTCTGTTCATCAATTCCCCTGTATTATATACACTTCTGAAAACAGTGCTACATACTCATATTGTACCTTTCTACATTTCCACGAACTATTGGATCCATTTAAAAAAGCTTCAGCCATGAATACTGCCATGGACAGTGTTTTCTTAAATGGTCTCCTGCTTTGGGAAGACAGTCTAACACTGTTCTTAAACTCCCTGTGGTTTCTGACACTTAGCAATTCACAGTCTTGAGAAAATGCCTTTCTTGGTTTCCCACATGCCTTTTCTCAGTCTCCTTCCTCCACTGATTCTCCTTTGTTTCTGTGCCCCTTTTCTGGATTAATGGTCCTCTCTCCTAACTCTATTCTGAGGTGACAGAATCTATTCCCGTGGATTAAACAACCACTTCTGTATCTAGAGGCCCCACATTTATTTCTCTGTCTGCTGTTTTGTGAATCTAAGTATCCAGCTGCCTGTCATAGTACCTCCCTTGAATGTTCTGTAAGTCACTAAAATGCCTGAATTTCACATCCCTAAATATCCAAAAACAAAAAACACAAAAACAAAACGGTATTCTTCTGAATGTCCCAACTACTGCTTGTTAATCCAAGATTTGGGGGATAAAATGAAAGGAGAATGGATTGAGAGATGGGATAAATGGATACATACGCAGATAATCGTCAACAAATCTGGCCTTCATCATTTCTAACCTATTGTAATGACCCAATCAGGTTCTCTATCCCTGGCCAATGTTTGCTACTGAGGATAGTGATTTCTTACACTGAAAACCTTTTTTTGGTTATTCTTTTGATTAAACTTTTCAAAGTTTTCCCTCTCATGTACAGAATAAAAGTCCAAATTTCTTAGCATGGCACATGGTATCACGATAACCAGAACCACTGTTTTCTGTGCTGGTTGTCTTCTGCTCCCGACCCCATACTCCCATCTCCGCCATTGGCCCGCTGAGTTCCCAATAACCCTCCAATTCCTTTCCAGGCACTGCCTTTACCATGAAACCTTCCTTGACACACCACATACTGAGTTCATCACTACTAAGCCCTACCTCTGTAGGGCTTCTGTCCTTGCAATAAATCTTTCTCGCATATTCCACCACTATGCAGTCAATTGTTTACGTGTATTTCTGCCAACGAGACTGAGAGTTTCTCGTTTTTGTACCCTCAGCACGTAGCCTTGTGTCTTCCGTCTGTATCACAGATTCTTTACTACATGATCTAAAATTAAACTGATCTCATTATACATTATTAGTTATTGAGAAGAAAGAGCAGTCAATTCCACCGAAGAGAGGAAAAGATAAAAAAGAGGAAATAAAATGATATGGTTTCATAGTACCATTAAAAGAGCACTGTCTTGGAGAATAATAGATAGGAATTTGAAACCTGATTCTGCTCCTTTTGAGTCTTCAGTAAATCATTTAATTTCATTGAGGTGTAGCTACCTCACCTGTAAATTCAGAAAATAATCCTTCATAAAAACCTCGATGTTATGCATAAAAATCTGTCAACTGGGGCCTGATAAGAAATCGTCACTGGAGGGCGCCTGGGTGGCGCAGTCGGTTAAGCGTCCGACTTCAGCCAGGTCACGATCTCGCGGTCCAGGAGTTCGAGCCCCGCGTCAGGCTCTGGGCTGATGGCTCAGAGCCTGGAGCCTGTTTCCAATTCTGTGTCTCCCTCTCTCTCTCTCTGCCCCTCCCCCGTTCATGCTCTGTCTCTCTCTGTCCCAAAAATAAATAAACGTTGAAAAAAAAAATTAAAAAAAAAAAAAAAAAAAGAAATCGTCACTGGAAACAAATGCTATCTACTATTGTTTTAGATTACTTTGTGGTGACCCTCCCCTAAGAAAAACCTTTTCCAAATGCTACTTGTTGGTTAAATTGAAAAATTAAAAAGTCTCTGTTTTGGATAAAATTTTGGGTCAAGTAAGTACAATCTATTCTTTGGGAGTTAACTCAGTAATCTCTAGAACAAATTTATATCTTATGACTGAATCCATCCAGTTATTTCTATGTCCTAACTTTTTGTTTTTTCGTTTGTTTGTATAGGAGAAAGGGACATAAATAGTAATTGGTTTAATTACTAAGAACTCCTGGAAAGTGGGTAGGGAGGTAAGGGCTGGAAGGTTCTTTGAAAAGTAAATAAATGTTGATCTTACTCACAGAAACCTTGATCCAAAGAATCAAACTATTATAATGTAGTATAAATATCAATAATTATTACTGATAATAATGCTGAAATGAGGCCAGTTAATACTTTTAGTCACAAAACGTTACCATGTGCTAGAATACAGAGAATACAACTTTGTTTTGTTGAAAATTGCATGTTGAGGAAAAGAGAGTGAAAAGGAAACCTATTTGTCATAATCCATTTCTTAGACTAAGACCAGCTGAGACCACTGAGGGGAATTCACAAGAACTTTTTAAAATACTTGTCTTACCATTAAATAATGTACCCTCTAGTTTACATTTGATCATAGTCCAACATTAGTGTTTGACATATTAGAAACATCTTATAATGGATTTTATTGTTGTTGCCTCTTTGTTTCTTTTGTGGTTTATATGTTTATATTAAAAGAACATTATCATAACTGATATCACTGCTACCTCCTATCATAAATAGCTCCTTAAGGCAGGTAAATTACCTAGGGGAGTATACTGTTTTACAACCAAAACCTAAAATTGAGGTCAGTTTTACATGATTCAGGTTGATTTCTCATTTGCTACAATGGTTAGTTAATTGCAGGTAATTCTGGTGTCCATTTACACAACGTCACTGAGGAAAGTAGGCTTCTGCCATCTGACAGCTACACATTTCTTGACTGGACAATCAGTCAGTGGATGGAGAAAGCATGAAAATTGACGATGGGTATGAGGGTTTTCAAGGCAAGTCCTAGAAGCGATGCCCGTCATTTCCTTTGACATTCTATTGGCCAGATCTCCGTCAAATGGCTAAATTGGACTTGAAAGGAACTAGGGGATGTACCTCGCTTGCCTATTCACAGCGAGGTAAAGGACATCACCGTGACCACGTAGGCAAGTTTTCCTATAATGGTTAGTATTTGTTTTGCTGTCAAATCTCACCAACTCTTACCTCTTGGCTTTAGCAACGACAGCCTTTCTTCTCATTCTACTCTCACAGTATTGCTTTCCCCTTCCAAATAATAATGCTATCAATAATCATCTCATATTATAATAATATAATCTCATGTTATTTTCATAGCTATCATTTTATTTAAGCCTCAAAACATTCTTTTAAAGAACAGATTATATCAATTTCATAAGAAAAGAAACTAAGAACAAGAGAGTTCTAGAAGAATGTTAAGCAGTCAAAAAAAAGGCTAGCAGTGGTTTTCCAAATAATTTATAGGTAGGTACTAATTTATTTTTAAGCTAGGATTATGAGTGATCTTTTTTAAAATGTTTATTTTATGCTGTATTTCATGTACCATGGAAATGTAATCTTTCTTATGTAAAAAGTATGTATGTACTTTCAAGTACATACATATTTAAAAAAATTTTTTTTAATGTTTATTTATTTTTAAGAGAGACAGAGCACGAGCAGGGGAGGGGCAGAGAGGGAGACACAGAATGTGAAACAGGCTCCAGAATCTGAGCTGTCAGCACAGAGCCCGACGTGGGTCTCAAACTCACAAACTGCAAGATCATGACCATGACTTGAGCTGAAGTTGGACAGTTAACAGACTGAGCCACCCAGGTGCCCCATCAAATACATACATCTTTTTAAAAAATGTTTATTCCCTCAACATAATAAAGGCACTAGATGAAATGTCCAGAGCCAACATCATACTCAATGGAGGAAAAACTGAGAGCTTTTTCCTAAGGTCAGGAATAAGACAGGGATGCCCACTTGTATTCAAAGCAGCACTGGAAGTCCTAGCAACAGCAATTAGACAACATAAAACTTGTAAGGAAGAAGTAAAACATTCAATATTTGCAGATGACATGATGCTATATATAGATAGAAACTCCTAAAGACTCCAACAAAAAATTGCTAGGACTATAAATGGAATCAGTAAAGTCACAATATACAAAATCAATGTGCAGGTATCGTTTGCATTCCTATGCACTAATAATGAAGCAGCAGAAAGTGAAATTTTAAAGAATCCCATTGGAGCTCCTGGCTGGCTCAGGTGGTTGAGCATCTGAATTTGGTTCAGGTCATGATCTCACAGTTTGTGGGTTTGAGCCTCACATCAGCTCTGTGCTGACAGCTCAGAGCCTGGAGCCTGCTTCGGATTCTGTGTCTCCCCCTCTCTCTGCCCCTCCCTTGCTCATGCTCTGCCTCTGTCTCTCTCTCAAAAATAAATAAACATTATTTAAAAAAAACTCATGTATAATTGCACCAAAAAACAATAAAATACCTAGGAATAAATTTAAGCAAAGAGGTGAAAGACCTGTACTCTAAAAACTATAAAACCCTGTGAAAGAAATTCAAGATGATGGAAAAAAATGGAAAGACATTCCATGCTCATGGATTGGAAGAACAAATATTGTTAAAATGTCTATACAACCCAAAGCAACCTACAGATTTAATATAACCTTTATCAAAATACCAACAGCATCTTTCACAGAACTAGAAGAAGTAATCCTAAAATTTGTACGGAACCTCCAAAGACCTTGAACAGCCAAAGCAATATTGAAAAAGAAAAACCAGCCTGAGGTATCATAATTCCAGATTTTAAGTTATATTACAAAGTGGTGGTAATAAAAACAGTATGGTATGGACATGAGACACATAGGTCAAAAGAATAGAAGAGAAAACCCAGAGTAAGCCCACACTTAGTCAATTAATCTTCGATAAAGGAGGAATGAATATCCAATGGAAAAACGACAATCTCTTCAACAAATGGTGTTGGAAATACTGGACAACAATATTCGAAAGAATGAAACTTGACCACTCTTTCACCGTACACCTTAAAAAAAACCAAAAAACTAAAAATGGATTAAAGAACTCTATGTGAGATTTGAAACTATGCAAACCCTTAAAGAGAGCACAGGCAGTAATCTCTTTGACATCAGGTGTAGCAATATTTTTTCTAGATATGTCTACTGTGGCAAGGGAAACAAAAGCAAAGTTAAACTATTTGTACTTCATAAAAATAAATTTCTGCATAGCAAAGGAAATAATTAATAAAACAAAAAGGCAACCTTTGGAATGGAAGAAGATACTTGTCAATGACATATCTGATAAAAGGTTAGTATCCAACATCTAGAAAGAACTTATGAAACTCAACACTCAAAAAACAAATAATTAAAAATGGGCAGAAGATATGAGTAGACATTTTTCCAAAGAAGATATGCATATGGACAACAGACACATGAAAATATGATCACCATCACATATCATCAGGGAAATGCAAATTGAAACTACAATGCGAAACCACCTCACATCTGTCAGAAAGGCTAAAATCAAAAACAGAAGAAACATCAAGTGTTGACGAGGATGTGGAGAAAAAGGAATCCACCCACAATGTTCATGGCAATGCAATTTGGTGCTGACATTGTGGAAAACAGTATGGAGGTTCCTTTAAAAATTAAAAATAAAACTACCCTCCCATCCAGGAATCACACTACTTGCTATTTACTCAAAAAATATAAAAAACACTAATTCAAAGGGATACGTGCACCCCTATGGTTGTTGCAGCATTATTTACAATAGACAAGGTATGGAAGCAGCCCAAGTTGTCCATCCATAGATGAATGCATGAAGAAGATGTGTTATATATATGTAGATCCTATATATAATGGGATATTATTCAGCCATAAAAAGGAATGAAATCTTGCAATTCGCAACAACATGGATAGAGCCAGAGAGCATAATGCTAAGTAAAATAAGTCAGTCAGAGAATGACAAATTCCATATTATCTCACTCATATATGTAATTAAAAAAAAACAACAAATGAGCAAAGGAAACAAAAGAGAGAGAGAGAGAGAGAGAGAGACAAACCAAGAAAAAGACTTTTTTAACTATAAAGAAAGACTGATGTTCCCCAGGGGAAGTGGGGTGAGGTTAGGAGAGACAAGGGATGGGGATTAAAGAGTGCATTTATCATGAAAAATAAAATAAAATGATAAAAACATTCATTCCAGGTCGATTTTTCTCTTAATATAATCTTAAGGGTGTGGCATGATCTTTTCATTAATTGTAATCTTAATAAATGCATGAAAAATTTTTAGGCTTTATTTTGAAGTCTATGGGTGTCTTTGAGAAGAAGCTTCAGGATAATGTGGTAAAAACTATCAGATTACAATTATACGCAAAACAATGTCACTTTCCATTTTCAGACAGAACCCTTGAACTTCTTCTGTTTAGCAATGCCAACCAACTTTTGCAAACTGCATGAGAAAGTTTTTATATTTTAAATATCTTAATAAAAGAAACCACCTTCATTTCGAATTTTTTTTCTGTTTACATGAAGTACTTTGAGTTAAAATTATCCTGCCTTTTCTCTTTTGGTAATTTAAAAATGCTTTTTCATTATTGATTATGCCTTCCGACTGCCCACTACTAATGCTGATAAAAAATACAGCATTTCAACATTATGCAGACTTTTCCTTTACTCCAGAACTAAAGTCTGAAAAAATGAACGGAAACTCCCACTGATATATTTGGCATTTAAGTATTTAGCAGGTTTTTCCCTTCTTGAATTGAAATAATTCTGAAACTGTACTGCATATACATTTTAAACAGAATTATTTTAAATCCTCGCTATCCTTGACATATTTAATTGAGCTACTTGTTTTTAAGTTTTAGTTTTTTGACTTAAGAATGTTGACTAATTTATAACTGCTTGAAACCCTTTACACATTTATATATTTATTCTTGAGAAAGATTAGCAGTACAGCTTTACCAACTGCAGAACTTTGCCCTTTCCGTCTGCATGCTAATTTTAACTTCGTCTTCCTTGAAATTTTTACTTCCCTGCTTCTATTAATTTATTCACTTACTTCTCATTTACTGATACATTTTATAAGCTGCCACACATTCTATTATGAGATATACATACTTATGTGAGCCTGATTTCTTTTAGCAGATCCAAAATGATAAATTAGAGTTAGTCATTAGTAGTCTCTGCATGGCCTGTAGTGCAGCTCTTAGAATATTTTGCTAAAAGATGAGTAATTCTAGGTAATAACTAAAGAGAATAATTCAAACATACTAAGTCAGTTTACTATTCATTAGGAGTAAATATTGGAACTAAGGTACTCAAAATACATGTTCTCAGGGTGGGGGGCCCAGCTGGCTCAGCTGATTAAACATCTGGCTCTTGGTTTCGGCTCAATCACGATCTCACGGTTGATGGGTTCAAGCCCCATGTTGGGCTCTGGGCTGACAAGCGAGGAACCGCTTGTAATTCTCTCTCCCTTTGTCTCTGTCCCTCCCTGTCTGTCTGTCTGTCTCTCTCTCTAAAAATAAATAAATAAACTTTAAAATATACATAGTTTATTTAAATATATATGCGTAGGCACAAATGTCTATTCAAATATATACATGTGTATATGTGTATACATACAAATGTTTATGTATATGTATACAAAAATACACACACACACACACTCAGGGTACTATCACAGTCCAATTGTACAAACAAGAAATTATGTTAAAACAGACTTCTATTTATTTCATTCAAAAAAACTGTTTTGAGGTTACCTTAGATTCACACGCAGTGTATGAAATAATATGAAAGTTCGCACGTACCGTTTACCCTGTTTCCCCTCATGACGACCCCTGGCAAAGCTATAGTACAATATACAACTAGCACATTCACATCCATAAGTTCAAGATACAGAATAATTCCATCACCCTAAGGTTCACCAATTGTTTTAGTTACCCAGGGCTGCCCTAACAAATTACCACAAACTGCACAGCTTAAAACAATGGGAATTCATTCCCTTGCAGTATTGGAGATGAGAAGCCTGAAACCAAAGTGCCAGGAGGGCTGGAGTCCCTCCAAAGGCTCCAGAAGAGAATGCTTCTTCCACTGGTGGTGGCTCCAGGTACTTGGTTTCTGGCTGCCTTGCTTCAATCTCTGCCTGTGTCTTCATGTTGGCCTTTTCTTTCTCTGCGTCTTTTCTCTCTCCTAGAAAGACACTTATCATCGGATTTTGGATCCAGCCAGATACGCTAGAATGATCTCATTTTCAGATCCTTAATTAAATATGCAAAGACCCTTTTCCCAAAGAAGGTCACGGTGGCAGGTTCCAGGGTCAGGCCGTGGCTATACTTCTTGGGAAAGGCTACGTTCAATCTGTTGTGTCCTTTTCTAGGCAAATTCAGATCCTTCCATTCTTAAACAGTGGTGACCACCAGACAGTTCTCCTTTTGATAGTTTTGTCATTTCAAAGATGTCAGAATAGAATGAACAGAATCATAGAATATGTAACTTTTGGGGATTGACTTTTTTCACTGAGCATAATTCTCGTTGTTGCATGTATCAGTAATTCATTCCTTTTTATCAGTGAGTAGCAGTCCACAGTATGGATGTGTTAATTTGTTTACCCATTCACCTCCTGAAGAACCTCAGGGTTGTTTCCAATGTGGATATTATAAATGATGCTACTATAAACATTAATATACAGTCTATATTCCCATGAGATCAAAACCAAAGAGTTCAATTTCGAGATTTTACAGTAAGTGCATGTTTAATTTTTTTAAGAACCTGTCAAACTATTTCTCACTATTGAGTCTGAGAGATATGTAGTGATACCTCATTGTGGTTTTGATATGAATTTTCATAATTGGTAATGACTTTGAGAATCTTTTCATATGCTTATTTCAGAACTGTTTACAAAGCCAAAGTGTTTAGTTTCACTGAAATCCAATTTATCAGTTTTTCTTTGGATGGGTCATGATTTTGCTGCCAAGACTAAATGTTTTTTGCTTAGCCCTAGAACTCAAAGATTTTCTTCTCTGTTTTATTTTACAAGTTATATTGTTCTACCCTTTACATTTAAGTCTGTGATGTGTTTTATTTTAATGGCTATTTATTTATTTTGAGAGAGAAAGAGAGAGCAGGGGAGGGACAGAGAGAGAGGGAGAGAGAGAATCCCAAGCAGGCTCCACACTGTCAGTGCAGAACCCAATGTGGGCTCGATCTCATGAACCATAATATCATGACCTGAGTCAAAGTCAAGAATTCAACACTTACCAACTGAGCCACCCAGGTTCCCCAAGTCTGTAATATGTTTCGAAACATATTAGTGAAAGATTTTTTCCCCTCATAGACATTCAGTTCCTCCAGTTCCATTTATTAAAATGCTTTTGTGCCTTTCTCAGCTATTAGTTGAGTATACAGGTGTTTGTTTATGTATACTTCTGTATTCTCCAACTCACAAATGACAAAACATCAGTCTTAATAAACACAGTCGTATAGCAAATCTAACTTTTTTAGCCTTGCATTAATTCTCCTCTCCTTCAGAGACTCCAGTCACACAATTATGTTTTAATATCTTTTGTTATAGTTACATAGATTCCTGAGATGCAGTTAATTTCTTTTTTCTATTTTTCTCTGTTGTTCAGATGGGGCAATCTTGTTTTAACTCATTTTATCTTCCAGTTCAATGATGCTTTTCTCTGTTTTTTCCATTCTGCTGTTAAGCTTATCCACTAAACTTTTTACATTAGTTATTTTGTAAACTTTATCTTTATATTTTGAGGGAGAGAGAGAGAGACAGCGTGGGAGAGGCAGAGAGAGAGAGGGAGAGAGAAAGGCACAATCCCAAGCAGGGTCCGTGATGTCAGCACAGAGCCCGATGAGGGGCTCAATCTCATGAACCATGAGATTATGACTTGAGCTGAAACCAATACTTGGACGCTTAAAAGACTGAGTCACCCGGGCACCCCTAGCTATTTATTTTTAAACGCTCAAAATTCCCTTTGTTTCTTCTTTATATCTCGTAGTTGTTTGTTTTTTTCCATGCACATTCTAATTTGTGATTGCTCATTCAGGCATTTGATCATGCATTTGATCATGGCTGTTTTATAACTTTTTAAGATGATTCTGTAATTCTCTTAACTTGCTATGTGCATCTTTTGACTGTTCCTTTAATTCAGTATCAGATCTTCCTGTGTCTTGACATGATAAAATATTTTCAGCTCAAAACTGGGCATTTCTTATTATAACACTCTTCTTTAACATCTCACGGTTTGGTTGCCTTTCTCTAATTCCACTCTGCCAGGAGAAGGAGATGAATATTACCTCCCCACTGCCAGGGAGAGCCAGAAGTTCAGATTCCCACTCAGTCTGCTCCTAACCCTTGTTAGGACTCTCCACGAGGACTTTCGTGATCCCACCTTAGTGGAAAAGTAAAGGGATGTGTTTCTACAAAATATCTGCTGTCGCCAAGGCAAGACGATAAAGGGGGGTTTATCCAGTCAGAGAGGATGGAAGTCTAGGCTACCATTTGGTCTCTCTAACATCAACCTAACAGAGTTTGGGGGTAACTCCTTACGTCCTCAAGAGAAAGGAGCTCCTGGCTCCCCACTCAGCCTTTCTTCATAAGGGCAGGAGTGGGGTCACAGGTTTGTTCTGTGGTGTTTGAGTGGAGTTCATGGGTTATGTCTAATGTGTAATATTTTGCTAGGCTCCCCCTTTCCTAGCTCTTTGGCTAGAAAAAGCAGACTTCCATTTTGGTATATATTTGTCTGTCTATATCAGAGACAGCTGAGCTGTCCAGTAGGGATATTGCTTAATAGCAAATCTTTGTATGTTTCTGCATTGAGAAATTATATTTCTTTTTTTTAAGGTTTATTTATTTAGGTAATCTCTACACCCCATGCGGGGCTCAAACTCATGACCCTGAGATCAAGAGTTGCACGCTTCTCCAACTGAGCAGGCCAGGCACCTCAAGAAATTGTATTTTTTAAATCCAATTATAATTCCTCAGAAAATTATCTAAAGGCTAATATCAATTTGATAATAGAGGCAGGGTTTATTGGAAAATCCATGATCATTTTCTTCATAGTTTATGATGAATATAAATCAATAGTGTTTTTTGTTTAAGAATACATGGATAAATTGTGGCATCTGGGTGGCTCAGTTGGTTAAGTGTCCAACTTCGGCAGAGGTCATGATCTCACAGTTTGTGGTTTGAGCCCCGCACTGGGCTCTGTGCTGACAGGTCAGAGCCTGGAGCCTGCTTCAGATCCTGTGTCTCCCTCTCTCTCTGACCTTCTCGCTCTCTCAGTCTCTCTCTCTCTCTTTCTCTCTCTTTCTCTCTCTCTCTCTCTCTCAAAAATAAACATTTAAAAAAAGAATACATAGATGTTAAACATATGACACCCAAGCAATCCTGAAAAAGAAAACCAAAGCAGGAGGCATCACAATCCCAGACTTCAAGCTATACTACAAAGCTGTAATCATGAAGACAGTATGGTACTGCCACAAGAACAGACACTCAGATCAATGGAACAGAATAGAGAACCCAGAAATGGACCCACAAACGTATGGCCAACTAATCTTTGACAAAGCAGGAAAGACTACCCAATGGAGTAAAGACAGTCTCTTCAGCAAATGGTGTTGGGAAAACTGGACAGCGACATGCAAAAAAATGAACCTGGACCACTTACTTACACCAGACACAAAATAAACTCAAAATGGATGAAAGGCCTAAATGTAAGGCAGGAAGCCATCAAAATCCTTGAGGACAAAGCAGGCAAAAACCTCTTTGATCTTGGCCACAGCAACTTCTTACTCAACACGTCTCCAGAGGCAAGGGAAACAAAAGCAAAAATGAACTACTGGGACCTCATCAAAATAAAAATCTTCTGCACAGCGAAAGAAACAATCAGCAAAACTAAAAGGCAACCAACGGAATGGAGGAAGATATTTACAAATAACATATCAGATAAAGTGTTAGTATCTAAAATCTATAAAGAACTTATCAAACTCAACACCCAAAAAACAATCCAGTGAAGAATGGTCAAAAGACATGAATAGACACTTCTCCAAAGAAGACATCCAGATGGCCAAGTGACACATGAAAAAAAGCTCAACATGACTCATCATCAGGGAAATACAAATCAAAACCACAATGAGATACCACCTCACACCTGTCAGAATGGCTAACATTAACAACTCAGGAAACAATAGATGTTGGCCAGGATGCAGAGAAAGAGGAAATCTCTTTTTCAGTGCTGGTCAGAATGCAAACTGGTGCAGCCACTCTGGAAAACAGTATGGAGGTTCCCCCCAAAATTAAAAGAAGAACTTCCCTATGACCCAGCAATTGCACTGCTAGGTATTTATCCAAGGGAGACAGGTATACTGTTTCAAAGGGGCATGTGCACCCCAATGTTTATAGCAGCACTATCAACAATAGCCAAAGTATGGAAAGAGCCCAAATGTCCATAGATGGATGAATGGATAAAGAAGATGTGGTATATATAAAATGGAGTATTACTTGGCAATCAAAAAGAATGAAATCTTGCCATCTGCAACTATGTGGATGGAACTAGAGGGTATTATGCTAAGTGAAATATCTTAGGACTTCACTCATAGGAGGACTTTAGAACAGAGAATAGATGAACATAAGGGAAGGGAAGCAAAAATAATATAAAAACAGGGAGGGGGACAAAACATAAGAGACTCTTAAATATGGAGAACAAACAGAGGGTTACTGGAGGGGTTGTAGGAGGGGGGATGGGCTAAATGGGTAAGGGCATTAAGAAATCTACTCTTGAAATCATTGTTGCACTAATTTCTAACTACTTTGGATGCAAATTTACAAATTTATTAATTAATTAAAAAATAAATAAACATTCAAAACAATTAAACATATGACAAAGCATTATTGTATGCAAAACATGTGTGCCATGCACTCTTTGCTTAATGACTCCATCACATTACGCATCATTCTCTTTTGTTTTGCATGCATATATATCCCACGCTTATGGAGGTATTTTCCACTATTCTTTCAGTTTATAAAATTTTGTTCCTAGTGTGTGAATATGAATTGCTCAAATCAAAGTAGCCATTCTGACTTCAGAGCTCTGCCTGACACTGCTAGGTTCCTAGATTCAGCCGTGTGTTGTTTTATTTCTCTTACTGGAAGCGAAATGTTATGCGACCCTTCGGAAAAAAAGATCAGAAAGCCACTCAGAACTGTTGGTGCTACACAGAGCTTGTACAACGTCATCCCTCAACATTATTTAGATGGTTAGGGGTAGAGATCAAACAGTTGGGCATTCATTAGTATCTAGTGTTTCTTAGAATCAAAGGGTATTAGGGGCGCCTGGGTGGCGCAGTCGGTTAGGTCACGATCTCGCGGTCCGTGAGTTCGAGCCCCGCGTCAGGCTCTGGGCTGATGGCTCAGAGCCTGGAGCCTGTTTCCGATTCTATGTCTCCCTCTCTCTCTGCGCCTCCCCTGTTCATGCTCTGTCTCTCTCTGTCCCAAAAATAAATAAATAAAAAAAAAAAAAAGTTGGAAAAAAGAAAAAAAAAATTAAAAAAAAATAAATTAATTAATTAAAAAAAAAAAAGAATCAAAGGGTATTAAATGGCACAGTTTCACAGTTTGGGGGTTTGGGGGCTTGGTTTTCCAGGTTAGAAAAATCTCCTTCCAGTTACCATTACTTTTTAAAATACATATTACCTCTTTCCCTCTTTTGAGTCAGTCTCTCTTCTCTACACTCTACTCTAGTTTCTTTAATTCTCCTTAGGTGTAGACCCACTCCATGCTCATTTTTTTACTATCCTTTGAAAATATATCCACGTAGGCAAGCTTGCTATATTTTCATATACCAAGAAAAAATGACCCGATAAACAATTCGATGCAAACATTTCAAAAACACTTTGGCAGTCTAGTTTCCAAAGATATATACTGAAAATTCACTCTGAAATTCCTACACTGAATCCTTCTTTCTTATACCATGAACTAGGTGCAATTACCATCAATTTAAGAGAATATGTTTTCTGTAAATGTACTTTGTTACAGATTCTTACAAAAAAGAACACAAAAATTCTATTTTAATATAGTTGGTGCCAAATTTGCCTGGGTTTTAGAAATGGGGTGTGTGTGTGTGTGTGTGTGTGTGCGTGTGTTTTCAACTTTTTGTGGAAAAATTTAAACATATACAAGATCAACTTCTAGTCAACCAAGTGCTGAGACTCAAATAATCTGATGTATTTTGCTTTTAGTGTTATTTTTGTGCACAACATAATTTTTAGAAGAAATTGCAAAGGAAATACAGATTGTGCACACAGCAGATGTTCAATTTTTAATAAACAAATCGTAAAACTGATAACTATGATAAACATGCCATATGTAAAAACTGATACAATGAAGACAAAAACCCCTAAAGATGAAGCACTGTGGACTTCAACACAGTCATGAAGGAGGAAGCTGGTAATTCTATTATGTAAGTAAATGAAAAATTGAACACATAAATGGTGAATAAACACATGGAAAATGTTTAACCTAACCATTAAACAAAGAGATTAAGACTAATCTCAAACTTAATTCGGACAGTTGCAAACAATGTAAGGATTAGATGAAAAAGGCACTCAAAATGTTTGTAATGTAACTTTTCGTCATATAGCAAAGAAATAGTAAATAAAATGATGAAATAATTCACATCTAGGATTTTACATCTTAACGATATACAAATTGGATAATGTTTTATTCTCAAGTCAGTTTTTATATTAATTACTCTTTATATCTAGTGGTTTGTAATTATACATCCACCCATGACCCCCCACATTTTAACTAGGTAAAAGCATACACTAAATGGCATGATAAACTTTTGGCCACTGAAATTTTTTTTTAACAATAGGAGAAAATAACTGTCATACAATATTAAATAAAACTTGCGTCATTGGTCTTACATGCATAAATGACAAGAATTCCTTGTTTTTGACAGGTGAGATCAGTGATAACATTTACCTTCATCTCTACCCCTCTCTATAGTATTCAAATGAACTACAATGAAAGGGCATTACATTTATAAGGTACACCCACCTTGAGAATAAAACAGATGATCTGGTTTTTTTTTTTTTTTTTTTCCTGTGGAGCTAACCTAAAATGGCACCACAGACTGAGAGCTGAATCCACATCTTACGTGAGGTAAGTACACGTAACACGAAAGAACTTATATGGAAGAGCGTGGCAGGGAAGCTGGTGCCAGGAATCTGTAGGTGGATTTGAACTTGACTCGCCAGTCAGTTGTAGAAGTAAAGGCCAAGCATAGAAAAAGAATTCCAAATGAGTAATAACATTTTTGTGTGATGTAGACCGTGTTTCCTGAGCAGGCTCTTGAACTTGACCTGCCTTGAAGAATCCCTGTTGTGGAGGTTTGATCTCCTCCTTGTAGGGATCTCAGGCTCCTGGCAGTGCTATAGCAGCAATCTATGGGGAGAGCTGCTGGAAGCCAAGCAAAGAGCATAAAAGCTAACAACACTTTGCCTAGCAAAAGATAACTCAATCAAAGAGAAGGGAAGAACGGGATTTTTTTTTCCCAATACATTTTAGCAGACAGGGCAGGCTGAGAGAACAAAGTAACACTATGTGAAGCAACAAATGAGAGCTACACTGAAACCTCCTGGAAAAATTATTTATAAGAAACACACTGCTAACAGTATTAATGCATAATTTTGGAAGATGAACACACAGCAATTAAAACAAAACGTAGAAGTTTAGAAAAACAATGGACTTTCCTATAGAACACATTTTATTTCAAATAGTGGATGATCTCATACATTTCTTGGAAAGAAAATAAAAAAGTAAATGTTTGCCTGCAAAGTTTACTTTCTATATATGTTTTATTTATGATATACTTTACCTCCTTACTTATATTGATTTTCTCTACATTTTCCTTCTACAGAAAAAAAAGTATGTGCATTTAATATTTGTCTTAATCGGGGCGCCTGGGTGGCTCAGTTGGTTGAGCTTCCGACTTCGGCTCAGGTCACGATCTCGCGGTCCGTGAGGTTGAGCCCCGCGTCGGGCTCTGTGCTGACAGCTCAGAGCCTGGAGCCTGCTTTGGATTCTGTGTCTCCCTCTCTCTCTGACCCTTCCCCGTTCATGCTCTGCCTCTCTCTGTCTCAAAAATAAATAAACATTAAAAAAATTAAAAAAAAAATATTTGTCTTAATCTCTGAAGTTGGACCCACCTTAAAGATATTCATGTACCTGGGGCACCTGCGGGCTTAGTCAGTTAAGCATCGGACTCTTGATTTCTGCTCTGGTCATGATCTCACAGCCCGTGAGTTCGAGCCTCCCATCGGGCATTGCACTTGACAACTAGGAGTGTGCTTGAGATTCTCTCCCTCCTTCTCTCTCTGCCTCTCCCCCACTGCCATGTGCACTCTCTTTCAAAAAAATAAATAAACCCTAAAAATGTAAAAAGTAAAAAAGATACTCATCAGTATGATTCTACATATTTTTACTTTGTGTCTTTGTTGAAGGCAGAACTTATATATTATTTTGCTCACTGACTATATTAGAAAACCAAAATCTCGGGGCGCCTGGGTGGCGCAGTCGGTTAAGCGTCCGACTTCAGCCAGGTCACGATCTCGCAGTCCATGAGTTCGAGCCCCGCGTCGGGCTCTGGGCTGATGGCTCAGAGCCTGGAGCCTGTTTCTGATTCTGTGTCTCCCTCTCTCTCTGCCCCTCCCCCGTTCATGCTCTGTCTCTCTCTGTCCCAAAAATAAATAAACGTTGAAAAAAAAAATTAAAAAAAAAAAAAAAAAAAAAGAAAACCAAAATCTCCAGGGATTAAGGACAAACCAGATGCAGGTAAACCTGGGATTTAAAGTATTTTCTAGCTGTGAACGCTGACTCAATATAAAGCACATAATCAACAAAGTTTATCTAAAATAATTTTAGCATGATTTTCAAAGTTATAAATAATTACCATAAACTCTCTCCTACAAAAGAGTAAAATGTTCAAGATACCAAGAGGTATCTAACATTATATTCATTACAGTAGCAACAAAAAATAAGTACAAGATAGTTCCTGCTCTCCAAACATCTACAGCGGCATCACGATTTCTAATCATCAATATTCCTCCACTGGTTTCCAAGAAAGACTCTGTTGAGCCTTGAACCTTCTCAGGGTACTAAGTACAGGATGATCCAACAACTCAGTGCTTCCTAACAAATAAAAGCAACCTGTCCCATCGATTTATATGATGAAGTCTTTTCTAAAGCATGGTCTGGGGGCGCCTGGGTGGCTCAGACAGTTAAGTGTCCAACTTCAGCTCAGGTCACAATCTTGCAGTTTGTGGGTTCGAGCCCCGTGTTGGGCTCTGTGCTGACAGCTCAGAGCCTAGAGCCTGCTTCTGATTCTGTGTCTCCCTCTCACTTGGCCCTCCCCCGCTCATGCTCTGTGTCTCTCTCTCAAAAATAAATCAACATTAAAAAAAAAATTAAAGCATGGTCAAGTCTTCTGTTTTCTCAGTGGGTTGTTCCCCCTCTATGCCTCTTGCAACACTTTAACTCTGAATACTCTGAGAAGTCTTTAAGCTAGAAGAGCCTCCCTCAAGAGGTCCTGTTTTCAGAAGGCCTAGTTTTAATGCTGATCAGCAGGTCCTATGGGCTGGAGGCCCATCTTTCAGCTTCTCTATTCGGGCAATGACCAAATGACTCCCATTTTCATAAGGTTGGAAGGGTAAATGTCTATGTGGTAAAAACAAGCTTCTCTACAGTTTATTTATGCCAGATAAACTAAAGGAGAGCCAGTTAAATTTGAATTTGAGATAAATAATGAAAGAATTTTAGTCAAGTATGTTTCAAATATTGCATGTGATTTCCTCATGCTAAAAGTTGTTCACTGTCTTAAATTCAATTTTGTAAAATGATTATTTATTTTGAGAGAGAGAGAGAGAGAGAGAGAAAGGTAGAGAGAGAATCCTAAGCAGGCTCCACGATATCAGTACAGAGCCCAATGCGGGACTCAGCCTCATGAACTGTGAGATCATAACCTGGGCAGAAATAGAGAGTTGGACACTTAACCAACTGAGCCAGCCAGGTGCTCCTGTCTTTAATTCAAATTTAACTGAGTTTCCAGTATTTTCATTTGTTAAATTTTATAAGAAGGCTTCAAGGTCTGGATTTCAGATCTAAATGAGGAGGGTATCTAAACTCGTCCTCTGTGACACTGTATACAAAATGACTTATATTTTGAGAATACAGACATTACACTTTATTGTAATCACCATCTAACTTTATTAGTTGCACTGCTTATAACTCAGGGTAGAGGAAAGCAGAATCATATGTTAAGTGGTTTATGTCCATAATCTAAATATATTATCGCGACCACCCTGTGGGGGCAATAACCTTTTTTAACCACATTGTAAAGATGAGAATACTCAGGTTTATGCATTTTATCCTTTACATAGGACATACAGCTACTAGTGGCAAAACTGGCTTCCCACCAAATCTCCCTCACCCCAGAGGCTGATCTTAAAGCAGAGAAATTAGGGGACAAGAAAAATAAAAAATGTATTGCCCTGCAAATGAACTAGCTATTAAATATTCTAAGTGCTAAATTGTTTCTTGGTGTTTGAATGAATCAGTTCATATCTGTAATCAATCAATTTATACGTTAACTTCCTACAAAAGAATTATACTCTAAAATTTAAGAGAGCTAACCAAATCACTGTTACTAGCAGTAGTCAACATTCATTCATATTGTAGTGTTCCCAAAAGTAACCCCTCAAGATTGTTAAAAAGGCAGATTCCCATCTCCTATTCAGAAAAATTCTGTTTCAATCATCTGTGCTGGACTCAGGGTTCACGTTTTCAACAGTCTATCCACTCAGTTCTGACACACAGATGACCCATCAACCATGTTGTCACAAATACAGAGTTAATAAGTAGCTAAGTCTAGCTCTGAATTCCAGAAATGTTATATTTCAGGAATATCTTGCAAACTAAGTATAAATGAATTAGATATTTATTCTAAAGAAGCTTGGGTTCTCATGAAAAAAAAAAAATCCCTCATAGGTTATTAGTTGCTTCTATTAGGTCATTCATTTCCAAACTTTCTCGTGCATGAAAATTACCTGGAATGCTTGGAAAAGCAAATTCCTGGGCCCTGTCCCCACAGATATTGGTTCAGTAAGTCCGGGGTATGGAAAGAATGACCAGCTGTACTAACGCTGTCAGAGATCAGATCACAGCACAGGCACCAGGATGTTAGCTGATTTAAAAGATCATCACAGCAATTATATATTTGATTTTGGCAATCTTCCTACGTAAAGAGGAAATGTAAGATGGACTTGAACGTAGAAAGACAATAGGTATTCTTAGAATATATACCTTAGATATATAGATATTCTAAGAATATTAGATATTCTTAGAATATATAAAGTTAGAATATACTACGCAGGGGCACCTGGGTGGCTCAGGCAGTTAAGAGTCTGACTTTGGCTCAGGTTATGATCTCGCAGTTCATGAGTTCAAGCCCCGCATCAGGCTTTATGCCGAAAGCTCAGAGCCTGGAGCCTGCTTCAGATTCTGTGTCTCCCTCTCTCTCTGCCCCTCCCCTCCTCTCAAAAATAAATAAATGTAAATAATTAAAATATAATACGCAGAAAGATAAAGTGAAGAATATATTTTCTAGAAAGCATCTACATCAGACCAACAGTGTAGTACAGTTCATTGGACAACTAAAACTTATGACTGACTTCCTATATTAAAAACACTAAAAATTTGTCGAACCTGGTAAGGATAACCAAAACATGGATAAGTGGACTACTCCCAAGGTCTCTTGAGATACAAATTGAAGTTAACAATTTTTGTATTACTTTAAATATTTTTCTAGCATATCCCTTCCTTTGTTTCCTTTTCTGAGGGTCCAAAATGTAAGTTACATAGGAAGAAGGATAAAGGTAGATTTTTAAAAATTATATAATTGTAATAAATGTTAATGTTTCCTGAGAGGTTACAAGGTACCAAGTACTATGTAAGCACTTTATATAATTGTTTACTTTACTCCTCAGGGCATCTTTAAGAAATTGATGTTAACACACTCATTTTAAGGGTAGGAAGGTAAGATCTAGGCAGCTCCCAAACTCTTTGTCAAAAGTCACAATGCTGGTAAAATACCAGAGCCAAAATACAGAGAAAGGCCCATCACACCCCTAAGTCCTCTAGTTACAGAGAGAAAGCTAATGAAATATGTCAGGCTAAAAGTAAAAAGGTGCTACACCAAGAAGGGAAAGTCAAGAAGGGATGGACGGCTGCCATTTTGAGTTGTTTGTTTGTTTAATTTGGTCTGGATCCCATTCCCCAGGATATCAGAGAAATTTGTGGTATTCATGTTAGTACCAAAGACCTCTATCTTAATTTAACACCCAAGTTTCATTTTGGCTCCGAGTTAAAACCCCTCAGTCCACTTCCAGTATTTACACCCTTATTCTTGCTTCTGTTCACTTGTTTTTGAAGTATTAACATTCTTTTTTTCCTCACAGATTTTAAGCTTCTTCAGAAAGGCAACAAAGTCTGGCTGTAGGTGTTCATTCGAAGCATGTTAATTGTTCTCCATCACTTTGAGAATGTGTCTTCACCACATTTGGATCCCCAGAGGATTCTAGTACCAGGCTCACATATGAGGCTCTAAATATATGTCAAATCGAAGTGGACAAGTCTGTGGCCATCACTGTTCTGTGAGGCCAGATATATATATATATACTCACTCAATTTAGATACAAAACTCAATATTCCAACTCTGGCACTCTGAAGACAAAATGATTTAATTACTGTTACGCTTATCCTTATCTGAATCTATTTATACAATTCAAAACCACCCCCTTTTCTTCTTTCATTTTCTTTTATCTCAAATTGTAGTTTTCAATATTGCTGCCAGACAGCAGGAACAATGAAAGGCAGAGATAAGAAGCCAGGGGCTGAAAAAGAGGTGATGATGAAGAAATTGAATTATTGCATAGGGCAGCGGATGAGTTCATTAATATATATTAATCCAAATACCTTGCCTTACGTCCATCTATATTCTTATTTAGGTGATCTTAACAATATTAAATAACATTTAGAATTATACTTAAATGTGATTTGAAAGACTTTACTGGAGAAAGCTGCCAAAAGCATAAACATTGACCACAGAAAAAAAAAGAAATTTAAAGAAAAATTTATAGAAGGATTTTTTCATGTTTAAAATTCAAGGAGTTTTCAGTTAAATTCAGCAAATCAACATAAGATATAAAAAAGTCACAGAAAAGTGTATGAAGACTGACATTTCCTTTTCATCTCTGTATGTGTTCACGTAAAACACATTCACCATTTTTAAAAATAGAAACATGAAGTATTTTGTTTTCAAAGTACTGTAGACTGTTACACACTTTATTAAAAAAATGTTTTTTTTTTTTCTTAAGAGGACAATTTTAATATGGTCATTCAATATAGTTAATAATAGCTTCAGTAGTAATTTGACTATTAAAGAAAAGATATAAGACAAGGAAATGAAAATACAGTTTAATCTAATGACCTGGGAAAGAACTAAGTATATAGTTATTTAAAACAACATTTTATTGATGAAGAAATGAGATTTGGACAGGGCTCATGTTTTACCTAAAATTCTGCTTCTAATAAGTAGTGAAACCCAAACTTAAACACACGACCGTCTAACTCACTGCACTCAACTATACTCAAACATATTTGAAGAAAAATAATAATCAGATTTTCCAGGAAGAGGTTATGAGAGATGTGGGTGCTCAAAGAGGGTGATACCACTGAGGATGAAGGCAGGAAGGAGTTCTACTCTGGAAGGATGTGAATGTCACGATAAGACATGTGCACTGAATATGCTAGGAAAGAAGAGCCAAGAGGATTTGAAATAACGATGACATGATCATAACCTAAAATACACTTGAGGGAGTAAAAAAAAAAAGTAAGTAAGTGTGATGCTTGATATAGTCGATTTAGATACGCCGTGTATACATATAAGGAAAATATCTTTACAATTATGTTAATAAAACTTGTTATCAATGTATCTTCCCTTCTTTTCAAAAAGAGTTTATTTATTTATTTATTTATTTATTTTAAATTTCATTTATTTTGACACAGAGAGAGAGAAAGAGCACGTGAGTGGGAAGGGGAAGAGAAAGAAAGGGGGCGAGAGAGAATCCCAAGCAGGCTCCATACTGTCAATGCAGAATCCGATGTAGGGCTCGAACTCACAAGCCATAAGGTCATGACTTGAGCCAAAATCAGGAGTTGGATGCTTAATCAACTAAGCCAACCAGGTAATCCTATTTATTTATTTGAGAGAGAGAGAGAAAGAGAAGGGGAGGGGCAGAGAAAGGGAGAGAGAGAGAATCCCAAGCAAGCTCTGCACTGAAGCAGGGCTTGAACTCACAAACCACGAGATCATGACCTGAGCCAAAATCAAGAGTCTTATGTTTAACCAGCTGAACCACCCAGGCACCCCTCTTTCCTTCTTTTCATAATATTCTTAAGAACTCATTAATGTCAAATGTTTCCATAACATCTACCTGATTATTCAGAAATTTTCATTAAAATCTCTCTTTCATTGTTGATGTTAATATGCTACTTTAAGCAGAGCATCTGTTTGATCATTACTGGAGGTCAGTAATGTATTTCCTTCCCACTTTATAACAGCTATACATTGGTAGCCATAAATTATTTGTTTAACATGATTATTTGGAAATATGTTAAGTGTATATGACATTAAAAAGCGCATGAAATAATCTCATTATTTATAGACACATTATGTTCTTATCAGATATTGTACATAACAACATAAAAATCTTATAAAATACATTAAGAATATCCATCTTCCAGGATATAATTCCTCTGGAATTATATAAATTTGAAAGCATGTACTTTATTGTACTTCTATCTATAATTAGATTGTTTCATTTCAATTTGAAAAACAATATGTAAAGCACATTACCAAATACTTCGAATCAACATTCTTTAGTTGGTTTGCATACAATTTTTAACCTACTGATGTTATAATGTGCAATTTATAAAAAAATCATTTATAATTTTATGAAGACAAGATATGGTATATAATTGATGTGCATAAATATTCATTTTCAATGACTTACAAATTCTATCATAAAATATAGAATATGAAAACAAAAATTGAGCGAAATGCCTATGTTCATATAATAGAATTTTTACTTAAATTAGATATATCTCAAAATAAATAAGAATTTTAAAGTTTCAACAAGAGTAAATTGAGATAAATTACAAAAAGAAAAATAACCAATTTACTGATATTGACAATGGCAAAAATAGTGAAAATAATGAAATATTTTAAACAATGGTAGGATTAATTGATTTTAAAAATTCATAGTTCATCAGGTTCTCTCCATTGTTAGCAAAATTGCATTACATTTATTCATTTACATTTTGTTTAAGCACCGTCACCTAAAGAGACTTCTAGCACTTGCACTTACAGATAACCTTGCATGACTCCACAGCAGTATTTCAGTCCAGAGTTTCTGCTGATACTATGATATGAACCTTTCAAGTGCAACCCAAGCAGTTAGGGAAGGTCAACTCATCAAGATATATCACAATGCCAACTTAGCAAGGAATTTTCAATTTATCAATTTTCCTGAACCTTGTACAGCAAATACACATATAAAATTATGCAAAAGACTGTTACACGTAAATTATAGGTACTCTAAAAATGAGAAACCAATTCTCATAGACCACATTGCAATATTTTCTTAGTGGTTATATACTCATTTTTCTTTTATTTATTTACTAATTATTATACTACCACTAATCTCCAGTTTAATTGTGTAGAGGAAATAATAAATCTGAAATTCAAGATTATGGGAAATAAATTAGCATTCCATTTTGAAATAGTCTCCATGGCAAGTCAAGTGAAAGTGATTTATTCAATAAATAGATTTTAAGTGAAAAGCTTTTAAATAAGCAAACAAAATCTACAAATACAAATAATATCCAAATTATTCTATAAATTTCTGGCATTTGTCTTTATTTTTCTTTTCAAAGAACAAAAATAAGTATATTTAAGAAAATATTTGCCTCATAGCATATAATCCTTTATGTAAATTGATCCTGCAGTGAATGAAATTTCAACACTATTTCAGATCTCACAACCACATCTGTAAGAACACAACAAACTGTCAAAACCATAGTTTGAAATGAAAAAAGGGAATCTGACCTTCCAATGAAAAAGCACTTTGTTCAAAACACAGCTTCAAAAACAACAAAGGAGAATTCGATTTTCATTTTACATTGGTTATTTTTTAAAGTTTTTGATTAGCATTCATGAAAGCTTCATTCTTAGGCACATCAGGTTAATTATGATTATAAGTAGTTATATATATCTTATCCTTTGTTGTTTTTCAAAACAAGTTAGTTGCATAATTGAAGACTAATACTCAGGGGCACCTGAGTGGCTCAGTCGGTTAAGTGTACGACTTCATCTCAGGTCATGATCTCACGGTCCGTGAGTTCAAGCCCCGTGTCAGGCTCTGTGCTAACAGCCCAGAGCATGGAGCCTACTTTGGATTCTGTGTCTCCCTCTCTCTCTGCCCCTCCCCTGCTCATGCTCTGTCTCTCTCTGTCTCAAAAATAAATAAAAGCATTAAAAAAAAAAGAATAATACTCAGGATACTACAAAAATATATAGTTTAAAAATCAAATAGATACTTAAATATGACAAGCATATCTTGCAGTTAAATATACCCAAACAAAAAGGATTACATAGATTATGAATTAGTTAAGGATACTTTTACTGTAATAGATTCATGATGTTTTGCTAAGGTTGGTATTAAGATGAGTGCATAGAACAAAACCTCATTCAAAACTAATGATTATTGTGCAAAACAGTATGGAGGTTCCTCAACAAATTAAAACTAGGATTACCATATACAATCCAGTAATTCCACTGGTGTGTATTTGCTCAAAGAATATTTAAACATCAATTTGAAAAGATACATGCACCTTTAGGTTTATTGCAGCGTTCTCACAACAGACAAATTATAGAAGCAACCCAATACCCATCAGTAGATGAATGGAAAAAGAACAGGTGGTATATTTACAATGGAATATGACTCAACCATAAAAACGAATGAAACCGTGACATTTGCAATAATATGGATGGATGTAGAGGGTCTATTATAATGTGAAATAAGTCTGTCAGAGAAAGATAAATACCATGTGTTTTCACTCATATGTGTTATTTAAGAAACAAAACAAACAAACAAAGAAATGAAAGAGACAAACCAAAAAGCTGATTCTTAACTACTGAGAACAAATTGGTGGTTACCAGAGGGGTGAAACAGGTGAGTGGGCTGAAGAGTACATATCTCATGATGGGCACTGAATAATGTCTAGAATTGTTGAATCTATATTGCACATCTGAAATTAAGAGAACGCTGAATGTTAACAATACTGGAATTAAAAAGCAAAACAAAACAAACTAATAATTGCTATTTATGGAAGAAGTGAAAGCTTAGATTTTCTTTTTTTTAATATTTAGTCAATATTCTTGAATAAAGTTTCTAATAGCTGCCTGGATATATATTGTCTATTTTAGATATGGCAATAAAATTAATTCTAATAAACAGAAATAGGATATAATTACGAAATTAGGAAACTTGGTAATAATACCTTTAACAATTTTTCATAAAACCTCATTTATGCAATTAAATGAAGAGTCAATATCGTCTAATTTCTCAGTTTTTACATGATTTGTGGAGTTAAAAAATAAACTTTGCTTTTATCATGTAATTATACTTTCCTTAAAACAGTATATATGTACTAATCTATTAATCTTTGAGTAAAAATTTCTATGTACTTTAGGGAAAAAGTATTTTAAAACAAAATGAGCAATTAAATTATTTTAAGAATTGAAATAAATTATTCAATTAATTTGATTGTCATTCCTGAATTAATTTAGAAAGAATTTAATTGCTTCATTTTAGGACCCCAAAGCATTCTTGTGTATGTATAATAGCAAATATCACCAATTACTTTTAACATATACAAAATGATCAAGTAAGAAATGTTCCATGTTGAACAGATGTGTCTTAAGTTGTCTGAAATATGCAATTCTCATCATAGAAATATATACCTCAAACGATTTTATCAGTTGTAGGGCTTTAACATTTCAGATTTCAGATTTTAAACAAAGGGAATGGTCCTGCTCTGGTATATTTTATTCATCACTAATTTAAATATCTTGTCTCCTCTCACAACTTGACTTGGTATCCACCATAGGAGGAAGAAATTTCATTCTTGTGGTCCTCGGGCTTAAGAGCACTTTATTCACATGAATTTCTTATGCTGGGCTTTGTCTTAATGCCTGCATTTTGGGAAACATGTATGCATACAATAAAGTATATGATATGAAGATGTCACAGATTCTATGTACAGTAAAACCGTGGACAGCAAGTAACCTGTTCTGTGAGTAGTCTGCAAAGCGAGAGAGCAAATGTTTCTAATAAATTTTAGCTTGATAAATGAGTGATGTCTTGAAATACAAGTCGTATGTGATGCCGAACATCACATGATCACAACTGAGCCAATGATTCTTCTCTCTCTCTGTCTCTCTCTCTCTCTCTCTCCCTCTCTCCCTCCCCACTTCTCGCTTACTCGCTGCGGGATTGTGGGTAATGTCTCCCATACTCAGATGCTCAGTCTCAGGCCACAGTGTTTGCAGAAATCAGTGATTTTTCAGAAACTGGAAGATGCCCACAACTGGCACTAGTGTATTTTTTGTCACTTCAAACCACCTATGGACAGTCCTTTGCTTTTCCATCCAAAAGTGAGTTTAGGAATGCTTTGCTTCATTCTAGGTCAGGCTACCTGCAGAATACTCCCTTTCCTCTGCTGCCTTATGGCCAGTTACATGAAATACAGTGCATGATCAGAATTTATTAATACTGTACCGTAGTCAACATCCATGAGAGCGTATATGATGGCCCCCATGCAGAAAAAGTTTCCACTGAGCCAACAGACAGCATGATTCCGTTATTGACTGTGAAAATCATCCTACGCAATAACCCTCTTCCCTCTATTCTCCCTCAC
This sequence comes from Leopardus geoffroyi, assembly GCF_018350155.1. NCBI lineage: Eukaryota > Metazoa > Chordata > Mammalia > Carnivora > Felidae > Leopardus > Leopardus geoffroyi. The sequence goes on along the minus strand of NC_059327.1, from coordinate 11,248,517 downwards.
ACCAGCCACAAGGGTTTTCAAGGATAAGTGCAGGTTAATTTATTTTGCTTTATATTTTATATTTTCTTTATTACTTTGTATTATATTACAGTATCATAATCATTTTATGTGAATATTTTGGGGTTGTGGAACAAATCATCTAAGTTTCCGTTATTTCTTAAGGGGAAGTTCACTTTGATATACAAGCGCTTTGGATTACAACCATATTTCTGTAACAAATTATGCTCATAAACCAAGGTTTTACTGTATTTTCAAATCAAATCTTTTTTTTTCTGTTTCAAATCAAATTTTAATTTAAAAATGCATTTTTTACTGATAGTGGCATTTTAAAAATCAGCAATAGTGATCATGGAATTAGCATTTTGAAACGAGTTAAGAAGATGTGCACTATTAAATGAACTATGAAAGGTTTTATTCTTTAATTAATGTCATGGTATTTTTGGAACACCTCTACTAGAGTTTTCATTTGACTAGCAATTAAGGGGTTACAGAATGAAATACAACACTTTGGAAAAAAAAGTTTCATAATAAGCTTTTCATATCATTATAAGTTTGTTATATGCTATTTCTACTTTCTAAATAGAAATGTATTTCTACACAAAATGATTTATTTTCAAATATTATTTTGGCATTGAATTCATCAGAACACATATAACTTGCATTCTTTTAGAATATTAAGGCAGTGTATTTTTACAAAATCCCATTGCTTCTGAATGCTATCACTCATCACTGTTTTAAATAAGGAAGCAGAATTCATTGTATAGCCATTAAGGTGATTTAAAATATCGAATATAGTTTATAAAAAATGTTGCAGCCTTTCCTTCTAATGAAATCTGCTCTTGAAGAGAGTGACTGATGCAAATTTAAATGTTTATTTTCTTAGTGTTATTTAAATATGTTGCCAGTTACTTAAAAATTCTTGAGTCATTACCTTTCTGTTAAAATTGCAAGTTTGTGAATAATTATTACCTCTTGATAGTTAAATTTTTCAAAATGTCAATAATAAGGATATTTTTCTTTACAAGAGGCAGTAATTCACTTTAAATATTTGAGTATGTACATACATTTGTGCATGTAAATATACATGTATATACATATACACAATATGCTATATGCATATGCTATTTATATTTACTTTTATCTATTCATACTGAAACTTAACTCTAATAGATAGGAATTTAATATAAGCAAGATCCATCCACAGACATTTGGTTTTCAAATTATTTATATTATTTTACTAAAGCTTGTAATAGTCTATATGTTATAGCAAGATGCTTAATGTTATGACTGAGAGTAGGTGAAAACTTTTAATCATAAAGCATGCAAAATAATTAAAAGGAAATTAGTGAAAATCAAGTAAACTTTCAAGAGAATTTAGAAAAATAAAAGACATGTGGATTATGGTAAAAATGAAGAAATTTTAATGGTGTAGTTTGAACTGGGGCCAGAGGATCCTCAACCAATATGATCTGAATAAATGTGAAATTAAGATTTTCCTCACACCTTGGGCAGTCTCATTTGACATAATATGAATGGGTAGGCCAGATGGTGTTTGGGCAAACAATCAGCTTTGATTGCAAACCTGTCCTTTCTAACATACACAATCAACACAAAGCTGCTAAACTATCAAACTCTGAATAATGACAGAAAAAGAAGTAAACTCCACTGCACCTCCATAAAGAGATTATATTAACTAATATAAAACATATTACATGTAGCAACCTAAAATGTTGCAAATCATCTCCAAAATTTTCCAATTAAAGATTCATGTAATAAAAATACAACTCAATTTTGGGATCTCAGAATGGTATACACAAGATTTTATCTCTTTTTTGTACCAGTTGTCATATGCACAAGGACAAGACATCAGCTAGGATAACTTAGCTAAGAGAGTTTAAATAGAGCCTCACATCAGAGATTTGGTTACATTTCAAACACCATGTCACCTTCCATTTTCTATTTGTTTACAAAAAAAAATAAACAAATAAAAAAAAAGAAAAGAAAAGGGAGGAGGGAAATGCTAGAGCCAGATTATGCATCTAAATCTTGAATCTTCTAATTAAAAAAATTTTTTTAATGTTTATTTATTTTTGAGACAGAGAGAGACAGAGCATGAACAGGGGAGGGTCAGAGAGAGGGAGACACAGAATCTGAAACAGGCTCCAGGCTCCGAGCTGTCAGCACAGAGCCCGACGCGGGGCTCGAACTCACGGACTGCGAGATCGTGACCTGAGCCGAAGTCGGCCGCTCAACCGACTGAGCCACCCAGGGGCCCCTTGTATCTTCTAATTAACCTGTGCATCCCTGGCACATTTACTTATGTTCCGGGCAGCTCAGCTTCTTCATCTGCTAAATGGGCAAGAAAGGGTACATTATCTACAAATGATTTGTAGATACTTAGTAAAAGAGAATATTTACAAATAATTTTATATGTTTAGCAAAAGATAATTTTTTGCAAGTTATATTTAGACTTTTAGTAAAAGAAAATCAATTTCAAATAGGAGTAATGATTATGTTTTGCTATTCTGTACTTATTTCCTTGATCTACTATGAATGAATTTTAGAAAATTACATCACAGAGGTCTTGGCTGGGTCAGTAGGAGGAGCGCACAATTCTTTGATCTCAGGATTGTGAGTGTGAGCCCCATGTTTGGTATAGGTTGCTTAAATAAATAAATAAACTTTAAAATTAAAAAAAAATTACATCACAAATTAAATTATAATTATTTTCCATTTTTGTCATAATATATTTTTATTTCAATATTTTGTCTCTACTGTGGGCTTTGAGTTGGTCTTCTAGGGCAAACACACATTTCCTATGAACAAATTACTTTTGACTAAGTGAATTACAGTAGTCTGGTCATGACAGCCCACTGAACCAACTAAAGTGTTGTTCATGATGCCAAAATGTGTAAGTTCAATAAATAAAAAATTGCATCTTTTTCCTTTGATCCCGCAACTAAACCATATTTAATTGTTATGACTGAGATCGCAACATGGATATCCACTTATGTTTCTATTCTTGTTTTTGTTGGACTGTCTTGTTTCAGTTTGACAATATAATCTACAATTTTAGATTTTGCCTATCATTGTACTGATATAGAGACTATGTCATATTAATATGAATATGCCTAATATTAGCATGTTGCTTGGCATAAATTAAGAGCCCAGTACAAATTTATCAAATGAATGAACAGATCAGCAAATCTACCAAATAAAACAGGCTTGTAAATAAATTAACCAATAAATAAATGGATCATCTTTCTGAGCTCTGAATTACTCTTCTGGTTTCTCAGCCAATGAAAATTGGCCCTCTCCTCTGTCTGGATGGCTACATCAAATGCTGGCCATGGGTTTCTGCCCTCCTACTAGTCAGGTAGAAATCTGGTGTACTTTCTAAACCCTGTAATTCTAGCAGCTTCTTCCTCTCTTGAAGGCAGAGTTTTCATTTCTTGGCTTCAGGTGTACCTCCGATAGTACTGACATCTTTCTTTGCTCAGAGAATTTTACTTTGACAAATATCACATAGGAAGCCAAAGTGTGGAAAGAAAGTTTTTAAAAGGCCAGGTTCCCAAACACACAGAATCACTAATACATCATGATGTGTGAACCAAGACCTGAGCTATACTGACAGTAGGAGAGAGTAGATGGTTAATTCCAAAGGGGAGACAATCCAAACTAAGGTAATAAAACTGCAAAAGTTTAGAAACATACACTTTCCCAAAACAGTTGTTTCTAAGGTTTTTTGTTTTGTTTTTCTTTTCCCTCTTAGGATAGAAATGTAGAGGGAGAATCGTGGGGTAGCTGGGTGGTTCAATTAGTTCAGTCTAATTCTTGATCTCAGCTCAGGTCATGATCTCATGGTTTGTGAGGTTTGTGAGATAGAGCCCTGTCTTGGGCTCTGCACTGACAGCCAGAGCCTTTTTGGAATTCTCTCTCTCTGCCCTCCCCTGCGCTCTCGCTCTCTCTCTCTCTCTCTCTCTCTCAAAATAAATAAATGAACTGAATTTAATTTTTTTAATAAAAGAAAAGAAAAAGAAGCGTAGAGGTAGAATCATAAGAATATACTTTAGACTTGGATTTTATTTTTTTTCTTTAGTTTTTCTAAATGTTTATTTGTAAGAGAAAGAGCACAAGTGGAAGAGAGGCAGAGAGAGAGGGAAACAGAATCTAAAGTAGGCTCCACACTCTGAACTGTCAGCAGAGAGCCCAATGCGGAGCTCGAACCCATGAACCGTGAGATCCTGACCTGAGCCGAACTTGGGCGCTTAACTAATGGAGCCACCCAGGTGCCCCTAGACTTAGACTTTAGATTTTATAGCGAAATATATGCATATACTATAGCAAAGTATATGACTTCTCTGGATTTCTAGATTTTCACATGTAAATTGTGTATGTATGCATGTGTTTATGTAGATAGATAGGGGAGAGAGAGAGAAACAGAGAGAGATGAGGAAACCAGAAGCCTATGACTGATGCCAAAAGGTATTAGTTTAAAGGATCACAGTCTGGATCCTGACAATGCTACCTAGTGGGGGCCAGCTGTATCCAAAACACATTTTGTTATTTTTACTTTTAATACAACGGAAAAAGGATATATATAATTTCTAGCCACACACACACACACACACACACACACACACAAAGTACTATAACATAATTCCAGAGCCTCCACTTGCATTTTGATTTAGAAAATTATTGGAACCAAGTGTTCACTTAAAGCCTCTGTCAACCCAGAGCCTGATGTGGGTGGGGCTCAAACTCACAAACCATGAGATCCTGACCTGAGCCAAAATCAAGAGTGGACACTTAACCGAATGAACCACCCAGACGCCCTTGTTTTCTTACACTACATGGCTCATATTCTGTGAATCTTCCACAAGAACTACCCACAACTCAGCTGTGTTAGCAGATCTGACCTCCTGACCTAGGACATTTTCTTGTTTTAATACTTCAGATCATAGGCTTAAGCTACAAGATTTTACAACTGCTTCATGGGAGCTCAATTCTCTAAATTATTTTTGCAAAGTATTTCACAGGACTTGCGGACAATGAATTTAGAGTTTGTTCTTCATTTTAGCAACTTTTCTACTCTCTTTTTTATGGGGGTTGTGGATATATGACTTGTATCTGTAAAATGTGATTTTATATTTTCCTCTGTTTTAAAGTCTAGATAGTGCAGTGATTAAGCAGGACCCCCAAATAACTACTATTTCAAGTAAATATCTTCATATTTGTTTCATAAAATTGATATCTTACTGTAAATATAAGTTGGTATATTGCACTCTGAAAAAAAGTCACATTATACTGCAAGAATTTTGCAATAGTCTATATTGGTCTTAAAATGTCTTTTAAAAATATGTTTTGTAAAGTTGCATAAAATGTATAGTTGCATTTATGTGTCGTTGAATAAAGCATAACATCCTGTTCCTTATTGTTAGACCTTTAAGCTTTAATGGGAATTAGCTAATTATAAATCATGTTGCGACAAGTATTTCTTTACACACATCATTGTCTAAGGTTTATTTCATTATGTTTTGCCTTTACTTTTTAATTAGAATAGATTTCAACATGTTTCTATGAATCAAAGAGAAAAAAATTGAGACATGAAACATATTGCTTGCATTCAACCATATATTCTTTACAAATATATTTTCTTTTGGGGCACCTGGGTGGGTCAATCAGTTGAGTGCCCGACTTTGGCTCAGGTCAGGATCTCACAGTTCATAGGTTTGAGCCCCACATCTGGCTCTGTGCTGACAGCTCAGAGCCTGGAGCCTGCTTCAGATTCTCTGTCTCCCTCTCTCTCTCTGCCCCTCCCCATCATGTGTGCTTGCGCTCTCTGTCTCTCTCTCTCTCCTCTCTCAAAAATGAAGAAACTTTAAAAAAAAAGAAATATGTTTATTATTATATTTAAGTTAGACTAAACATCTTGCTAAGAGAAGAAATAAATGAAAATAATAAATAATTGAATTATAATTAATTCCTGACTTCTCTCGATTATTGATTAATCAGAAGAACCTTGGCCTAAGAAAGACAATCTGCTAAACCCACTAAAAAATGTTATGTGTAGGGGAGGGGCGTCTGGGTGGCTCAGCCTTTGGTTAAGCATCTGATTCTTGATTTTAGCTCTGGTCACAATCTCAGGGTGGTGATATTGTACCCATGCATCAGGCACCACGGTGGGAATGCAGCCTGCCTGCTTAGGATTCCCTCTCAAAAAAAAAAAAAAAAAAAAAAAAAAAAAATTAGGCGGGGAGTTATCACCAAGGGGAAAAGAGTAGACTGTGAAACTTACCCTGAAAATAGAAAATGTTCTATTATTATCAATACCTAATCTGTGCAAATGAATATTTTTAAAAGACCATAAATTAATATTAGAGAAAACTATGTTGAGTTGTAGACTAAAAATTGTTTACATTTTCTTTCTTCCTTGTTTTTATTTCCAAAACAAAAAGGATTTTTATCTCATAGTCAAATGGCAGCTATGAATTGTTTTACAATACAAAGTATATGCAAGCTCTGTCTGTATTTGATATTTGCTAAGTCTGTAAAATGATCCTTCTGGGATTGGAAGATTGCATGGCATTTTCATAGTAAAATTAATGGAAGAGTGCGCCCCCTGGTGTTCACAATGTAAAAATGCAGACACACAGTCCAGAGGCCAAGTAGGCATAGGAGCATGTGTTAAATTTATTTAATCCATCTAATTTATTCCTATTCATATTTATATTGAAATTAATATGTTCTACCTAACTTGAAGCATGAGTGAAAGAAAAAAAAGCACGAGATCTTATGTTTTCAAATTCTGGTTGCACATTTTTTTGAAGAAATTAGGAAAATCAATCAGGTCATTTAATCCATAAATTATCAAGATCACTTTGAAAGAACATAAAAATATGTATTTATACTAAGGTCCCTTACCATTTAAGACTTACAAACTGCTAGAAAGTGTAAATGTAGCCACAGGTATGTATTTACATCTACACTGACACAGCCCTTTGCCATCTATGTCATTGTGATCCTAACACACAATCTTTAACAGGTTTGCCTACTTTAGATTCTGATTTTGATTCTGAAAGATTTTCCATTTGACAGTCTGTCAGCTCCTTTTCTCAACACCATGGAAGTTAAGAGAAGTCATTCACCTGGACCTGAACTAGAAGTGTATATTCTTTACTGAGCAGTTCAGGTTCAGCAGAAGGAGAGTAGATACATGTGTATGTATGAAAGAGGGGTTGTTAGTATTTTTAGCAAGCAGCCAGCCAACAGTTCTCATTTGTGAAGGAAATACAGAAACACTGTTGTCATTTTATATTCAGATGTGGGTAGCTGGTGGGTGATGTGTATACTATGTTCCATCTTGTCTTTTAGTTCTCTCTACCTCCGGACATTAGGCACTCCTTGTAAATATCAGGGGTGATAGTTACATGAACTGGGGTCAATACCCAGAATTATATTTCCCTGTTAGGAGAATTCTAAAACAGGGAAATCTCTGCATATAAAAACGGTTCCTTTGTCAGGTAGCATTTGTTTTTCCAGTAGTAGTAGAGAGAGAGAAATGGTGTGAAATGATCAAATCTTTACCACTGGTTTGACCCGTCAGTTACAAAAAGCCACTGGTTTTTACCTGTATGCATATGTGAATATGAATATTTAATGCATAACAAATATAATATAAATATAAATGTGTGATAATTAAGGATATATTACTTGGAGCAAGATTTCCTGGAGTCAAATGCCTGGTCCACCACTGGTTGCCTGTGTAAACCTGATGTTATTTAACCTCTTTGCTCTTCATGTCCTCGAAGGTAATACCTGGTATGACAGGTCTTATCTCACAGGGTTCTTGTAAGTAACAAAAGAGTTAATAAGCAGAAAGTACTTGGTAAGCCTCATGCGTGGTTAAGTTCTCAAAAGTACGTTTTGAAATATGGGTCATTTCAATAGAGAGGAATATAGGATAGCTGTGTATTTCATTGGGTGCTACAGGATTTGGGCTGGGAAATGTTCACTTAGACTCTTATCTAAGTCTCATTTTAACTTAGGACAGAATGAGGACAAACCTTCTTGCCTCTTCAAAGTCACCGTACATCTTTGGTGACAGATCTCCAGCTCAAGTTTTACTAAAAATTCAGTTAGAAAGATAACTAAGCTCTCATAAAAACTTCATAGTAATGTATTTCAAACATATTCTTTAAACTATTGATTCACTATTTAAACTATGATTCTAAACCTATCTTTTAAACTGATACGCACTGCGATATTAATGATCAATTCTTTCATTAAGCGAAGTGGTATTCTTCAAGCAAGAAACATGGTCAACATTTCAAACGGACTTCTTTTGTACTCACTTCTTTGTTAAGAAATACGTTTCCAATGTGCACTTTAATACCACACTACATGGAATACACACTAACTACATAAGGTAGTAACATTACTTATCCACATTCACTTGGGATGCTTCCTACTTTTTACAATTATTCTGTTTATAAATTAACTGACACTGCACTATTTTTCTACAGTTTGTTTAATTTTTTTCATGGCATTACGTTGTAAGACTATTGATCTGAGCAGTCAAATAACTGATTTTCCATGAGAGGTATTTCTCAGCTCATCAGTTTATATTTGTGGTTCTTAGCAATTATGATCACAGCTGCCAAAATAGAAGCTTACTGCAGGGACTAAACAGCCGGAGCAAAGAAACAATGAATGCCACATATCCTTTTGCAGGGGACAGTGGGCACAGAGGCAAAATAGGTATTTACGCTCGATCTAGAGTGTGTACACACACACACACACACACACACACACACACACGCACACATTCATGCACATACATGGATTTCAGACCTAACATATACACATGCACATATTTAAAACCGAATCCTATACTTTCTCGTGGTTGCTGTGTACATGGTAGGATCAATCCCCTACCCCAAATTCAAATTTCATTCAGATGTGGAGACTAATAGCACTAGAACAAGATAAAGTCATATGCTGAAGTTGTTGCACAAAAGAGAATAGTCTGCTACTTTACAATTTGTCTTAAAATGTGTATATAAATATGCGGCAGAATTAACAGGAAATGTAATTGCACATTTGCTGAGCAAATGAAGGGTGTCACATTGTTGCAAGACCTGGAGAAAAGGGAAATGATCTAGAAAGTGTTTCCAAAGGCATTCAGGAATGAAAAACTGTATAGTAAGCCTGGGGAGGTGTTTCAGGCCTGTGGAATGTAGATTTCTGTATCTGAAGGGAAATGAAGTCTAGAGACCTGGAAAGATCAAAATTCATCAGCAAGAGACAGATGTGCATATTAATGCTACGTTGTGAGAAAGACAGCTTTTGTTACCTCTGTAGACCGTCCTCCTTCTGTATGAATTATCAACATTTCTTGAATCTGCTTCCAAAAATTGTGTGTGTGTGTGGGTGTGTGTGTGTGTGTGTGTGTGTGTGTGTGTAAGCATGTGTGTGTAATTTCAAAAGATCAGTGAAGGAAAGGAAAAGAAATATACAAATAAGAATTAAATAGTTTCCGTAAGGTTTCAGTTTTTCTAAAATTCTAATTTTTATACATGACCTTCCACAATATTTTTATTTTTAGCAGCAGTATTGTTATTATTTTAATGTCTCAGTTTTGCTATTCACATAGTGTAAAGAATAAACCAGAACACTGTATTATAAATTAATTTATAAATTTTCTGTATATTGTGATTTTTTCTAATTTTTTAAGTTTACTTATTTATTTTGAGTAAGAAAGAGAGTGCGAGTGGGATAGGGGCAGAGAGAGAGGCAAGAGAGAGAATCCCAAGCGGGCTCGCAACATCACAGAGCCTGACGCAAGGCTCGAACTCACGAACCACGACATCGTGACCTGAGCCAAAATCAAGAGTCGGACGCTTGACCGACTGAGCCACCCCGCCGTCCCTGTATATTAATCATGTTTTGACATCATAACGTCCAATTAAAAATATATGTAGGCTTGGAATTAACCCTATCAGACTGATTTATGTTTCTGGCACTTGACTGCCGGCAGACTGTCCCTCCCAAGGCTAGCTAATTCCAAAGACGAAAACACCTCGCCTAAGAGCACACCTTCCACATGCAAACCAACCAATCTTGTGTTTACGCTCTCAGCTACCTCCTTATTTAACTCGCACCAGGCCAATACTTCCCTGTTCTAAATCATCTCAGGCTCAGGTTCAGGACGACCAGTGACCACCTCTCTACCCCTAAACCTGCCGGTATTATTCAAGCGTGTCAGTCCTGCACTGTTCCTTCTGTGCTATACTGCCTTCCCGCTGCCCCTGGCCCTTCTGCCTCCTGAGGGACACTGACGTCTTGCACTGTGGCCACGCAGGACACACAGTGGCCATCACTCCTTGGAACACGTGACTATAAATTAACTGCTTCCTTCCAAGTCTGATTTCCTCCCGTGGCTGGGCTTACTTCACCATAGCATATCCAACATGTACATTCCTGAAGCAAACATCACTTTACACGTGTCCATGGGATTTTAATGCCCCAGGGGATGTTAATTCATGTTGCACAAAAAGGACCTTTCCTATAACCATTTAAGGACCAGCTAGATGTAACAAATTATTGTTGAAGTCATTACAGACTTCGATAGGCTAATTTTACTGTGAATGTCTAAGAGGTAAAACTACAATTCAGTATTTTGCAAGTTTATTATTACAAATATAATTAATAATAGCTGGTATCCAAGGTTTTTTAATTTTTTTTTATTTTTATTTTTAGGGACAGGAGGAGACTTGAATAGGTTTATTCACTTATCACCGTGGAGACAATGTAATATAAATGATGGGTGCCTAAAATTGTCAATGGAGTGTCAAACGTCAACTGGAGTTTTATTATGTCCATATACTTGTGTTCACATTAGTCCAGTTCCAAAATGGTATAAAACAATCTTCAGTGTGTCACAGAAGGTACAGACACCCTAGCTTCCTGAACACTAAAACAAATCAAATCAAAACAAAACAAAACAAAACAAAACACAAACAACTCTAAAAGGTGAAATGGGTTTCCAAGGTCATGGCTCATAAAATATTGACAATGTTTGCAGCAGTATAAGTGACGGGAGCTGTTTCCTCAGTACTAGTGTGGTATCCAAACTGGTGACTGCCATATGGAATCAGCTCTATTTATAATATCGGGAAACATATTGCCAGTCAATGATCTCACACGCAGGTTTACTCTTTTAGCACTACTGTCTGTCTTTATTAGCATTGACATAGTGCTTGTCAAAGACAGGGTATCCCGGTCTCAGTAACTTTGCTCTGAGAGTCAGTGGCAAACGCTTAGCATCTATCTTTAGAGTTCAAGTCTTTTTATTCTGATTTTACCCTTTCTGGCTCCTTTTAAATCCTGAGATTGTGTATTTCAACAGTCAACATGGTTCCCATTCTCCTTCCTCTCACCTAATCTCAGGTATCATCCAAGTGACTGGGCCTGATAATGGACTCACACAGATTGGCATCTTCTCAGTTTGACTGAAACATTCATCTTCAAGAATTATGCCCATCCAGCAGCCACAGCAATGAGAACGCAGTGCCCCAAGTCCCTCATTCCCTGAGAAGGTATTCTGAACATCGTTATCACTCTTGCTGAGCCCACTTTCACTCCTTGGAACTATTAAGTTAACAGTTAAACACACGGACAAAATGTTCATTGCTGAGTTAATTGATGCTTTTCTTCCTGTGTAGAGTCCAATAACAGCCTTCTCCCCACATGCAATCCTAGCACTAGTCCCACTATTATGGACGAAACATTTATATAATCTGTAAACAAACAGTCTTACTTTTAAGCACACACAAAAACCCCAAGAATGCACAGGGGTCCTTTTATTTTTGATTTGAAATATGTGTCGTGTTCCATACCAAACTGTGCACAAAGAATGATGAGAGTTTACGGGGTGCTTTGCAACTCTCCTTAATCCAACCACTGCCCCCACGCTTACTACTGCAGTGGGTATTAACTCTGATTCTTGTTACTTGGAGTATGCAGTGGCCATCATGGCTGCCGTCCAAGATCCACTTTAGATCCAAGATCCAGATTGTGAATGTGGTTTGGAAGGAATGGCCTTTGACTGGGCATCCTTGCCATGATTATTGATTTGGCGATGACCCAAGGCAAGCCAAGTTTCCGATTTGTAGTTAATGAGTATGAGAATTTTCTTATTCCCCTGGTTATGAACAGAGGATAATGATAGTAACAGCTAAAATTTACCAAGTGTTTACTACGTGCCAGATACCAAGTATCCTAAGTGTATTGTATGAATTCGCTTATTTAATTCTCAGATTATTTCTTTGAAATAGATTCTGTGCTTACTCAAATATCCGTATCAGTGAACTGAAGACCTCAGAGGTTAGATAAGTGCACAAGGTCACGTGTATAATCAATGGTTGAGCTGGACCATGCACTTAGGCAGTTTGGGACCAGAAGCATGCATATATGTTCAATCTACTGTTGACATTTTCTTTGTGTGAAAACGGTGAAGGTAGTAATCTTACTCTAGAAAAGAAGGAAGCTGAGAAAATCAAAGAGAAACGTAAGCTGAGCTGTAATTGAACAGTACCCAAACTCTGCTCCAGCTCTGAACTTTTCTATTTTATTTTATTTTATTTTATTTTATTTTATTTTATTTTATTTTTTTAATGTGTATTTATTTCTGAGAGGGAGAGACAGACAGACAGACAGACAGACAGAGAGTGCAAGCAGGGGAGGGGGAGAGAGACGGAGACACAGAATCCGAAGCAGGCTCCAGGTTCTGAACTGTCAGCACAGAGCCGGATGCGGGGCTCGAACCCACAAACAGTGAGATCATGACCTGAGCCAAAGTCGGACGCTTAACTGACTGAGCCACTCAGGCGCCCCGTGAATTTTTCAATTTTAAAAATAAATTATTTTACTGTCTAAGACAGTTTGACTTAGATACTTCTGCTCCCTGTAGCTAAAAGTATCCTCTCATATCAATTAGTACCCAAAAGATAGACAAGAGAACCTTGAACACCATGGATTTGAACTGCACGGGTCTACGAATATACAGATTTTTTTTTAAATAAATGCAATACTGTAAATGTATTTCCTCTTCTTTATGATTCCCTTCATAACATTTCCTCTCCTAGCTTTGTATTGTAAAAATATAGTATTTAAAACATAAAACATATTGGGGCGCCTGGGTGGCGCAGTCGGTTAAGCGTCCGACTTCAGCCAGGTCACGATCTCGCAGTCCGTGAGTTCGAGCCCCGCGTCGGGCTCTGGGCTGATGGCTCAGAGCCTGGAGCCTGTTTCCGATTCTGTGTCTCCCTCTCTCTCTGCCCCTCCCCCGTTCATGCTCTGTCTCTCTCTGTCCCAAAAATAAATAAACGTTGAAAAAAAAATTAAAAAAAAAATAAAACATAAAACATACAAAATGTGTATTACTCAACTGTTGATGTTGGCTTCCTGTCAACAGTAAGCTATTGGCAGTTAAGTTCTGGGGGAGTCAAAAGCTATACATTGATATTCAACATTGCTGGGGGGTCAGTGCTCCTAATCCCTTTGTTGTTCAAGGATCAACTGTAGCTACAAAGAACAGACTTTACTATGTTGATTTGGTTGAGCAACAAAGGGAGAAGGCAGGACTCAGAGGACTTTTTCTATTTCTGGGCATCTGGTAATCCTTGTTACATGTTAACAATTAGTGATTTTCATCCAGTTAGGATAATGACATTCCTCTTGCCTCAGCGCTTATTTTGGGAATGCATCTGTAACTGTTCAAAGTCACTGGGTACATGGCTCTCCTCTTGCTTCAATGATTGTGGGACAGACCGATTCAAAGAAAAATAAGGAGTTGGGCTTGACATTCTGTAAATGGTTGTCTCTCTCTGTCTTTCTGTGTGTCAAGAAAGACCTATGCTGCTAGCAGCAGTTTCTGCCCATGGGGACAGATAACTGAAGATGAAGCCACCATTGGAAATGCACAGAACCAGAAGTACTGGAAAGAAATAAACGAACTCCCCTACTTCAGACATTTGTGATTATATGAGCCAACTAATGCCCTTTATTGTCTAAACACTGTCAGATGGGTTTCGTGGTGCCATCCAAAGCATGCTAGGTGATGTGGTGTGTCCTCTCTCCAGTTTTATAGAAAATGTGTCCCTGGAGCCCTCGTGTCTTTTCCTCACCTGAGCATCTAGTTGAATGTATTTCCTTCCCTTCTCCTTCTGAGTTCCAATTACCGACAAGCCTAGCTTCCTATGCAAGTTGCCATGGCGACGAGACATGAAACTGCATCTTGGGATGGAGAAAGGGTCAAAGAGGTGTTGACCACGGTATCCCATCCTATTATCCCAAAACTTCCGTTCTTGTTTATCTACCACGTGAGGCAAACCACTACAAACTCCAGTGGCTTAATACAGTAACCACTTCTTACTTCTCGTAATGCTGTGTGTTCACCGGGTGGCATCTCTGTTGCACATCATGATGCTGGCTAGGTCAGTCATGCAGCTGCATTCAACTGGCAGCTCTGTTCAGTTCTCTTCCACATGACCACTTTCCCCATGTAGAGTTTTATCTTCCAGGACCTCCCTAAGTAGTTTTTCTTTTCCGTAAGAGTACCTAGATTTCCTATAGCATCTAACTGGTCTCAAAGAGGAACATTGCGAGAAGGTAAGCACCATGCACAAAGCTTATCAAGCCTCTGTTTGCATCACCCATGCTAACTCCTATTGGCCAGAGCAAATAAAATGACCAAGTCCATATGTCAGGAACGACACAAGGGCATGATGCAGTAAGTGCTTAGTTCACTGAGGGTCACGCCTGCCACACCTATCATAGATAGTGAAACTATCTTTTTACTTCCTCAGTATTCATTTCCTACTAGCATCTCCCAAAGGTTCTTATCTAAAGCCAGTCAACGTCTCTCACTTGGGTTGTGTCACTAAAATCTGCTTTCAGTTCTCAGAGTCAAGGTATAGTCAATAGTCTCCATGACTCAGGAAGAAGTAAAGGTTAGGGAGCAGAGATCAAAATTCATTTCATCGGACTTTCTTTCCATCTATCTGGTTTGAGTACATTTCTGTTCCTTGAAATCAAGTATCCCTCAGCAAAACAAATAAAAATAAGACAGGAAGTTAATGTATTGAGATTTGGCAGCATATTAATTAGAATATCTTATTAGTCTTGCTATTTAAAAACTTATTATTAACCCTGCTCTACATCAGACAAGAGGCTAGGTGATTTCTTATGAGTTAAATCATTAGATTTTATCTTCAACTTTCTGACATAGATACCATTTTTTTCCTCCTTTTACGTTTGAGGAAACTCAGATTTGACAAGTTTAATAACTCACCAACATCACATTAGTCAAAATTGGAAGAGCCAATATTTGAAGGAGATTGGAAATGTATTTTTCTAAAAGTGAATTACATAAAGAGGGTAATTTGACAGATATTTTGGACTAAGATTCACCCATAACTAAAGCCTTACCCACCCCCCCCCCCACACACACACACACAAAAGTGTCTACTGGCCTCTAGATATGAGTTGGTCTGGCTTTGGCATTTGCAATCTGACCACCCGTGTTGACGAATGTTACCTGGCTGGGCGCTGCAGGTGTGTCCTTCCTACCTGACAGCTCCATCTACGTCCTATAAAGGCCATGTACACGTCCAAGAATGCTCATTTCCTGGACCGAAGGGCTCACGATTCCCCATTCTTGAGCTGCACTGCCATCTATCTACGTATGTTCTCAGTCCTTTTTTTGTGTGTGACTATTAGACATGACAAGCCCTTATTTCATTTTTTAAAAAATGAAGATTGTTTCATAAATAACTTTGGTTCCTCTCAGGGTAAGTAGATCCGGGCCCATTCTGCCACGTGTCTACGTTAAGCATTTAAGCTTAACAACCAAGCAAGAAAGCAGGTCAGGACTGAAGGCCAGGCATACAGAATATGACTGGAAACATCCTGAGGTCTAGGCGGAAGGCGAGAAGCCAGTGGGAAACAGAAACTGACAGCAGAATAAAGGGAATATGAATTATGGTGGTCAATCCGTGTTCAAAACTGCAAAACATGTTGGTGGAGACTGTCATCTCCAGTCAAGGAAAGTAGGGGGACTGAAGAGGTAAAGGTTACAGAAAATGACATTAAAAGACTAGAGTTTGAGCAATAGCCAGTATGAGGGCATTCGATATCCTTACGATATTTGTATCTTTTTCACTTATTTGTAGCTTTTTCACTACCCTTATTTCCCACAGGGCCAAAAATTTCTCAGAGCAATTATTAAAGGTGAAATATCCCTTTAATAATTTGGTTGTAGACATTTAAATGTTTCCCCCATGTTGCATTTTATAAATGCAAAATTTGTATTACTCTTCTTTCTTGTCTTTGCAGAACAATAACTGAGCCTCTTGACTTTCCCAACAAAAACACAATACGTGGCTATAATGACTACTTCTTAATCTCAGCGTTTCCTTGCATATTTATAACCTGCCATTTAAAAATATATACTAACGAGGGCAAAGAAGTAAAATGTGTTTCTTGTTAGTATAAAGGATAGACAGGAATCTTTAGTATTTTATCTCCTAAAAGACCTTATAAATGTACTTACACTTTACTCCTGAATATCATTTTAACTCTATAATACGTTAAGAATATTTATATAAATACTTTTCACCTTAAGTAGGCTCCTTATTCAAGATTGAAATATCCATAAGTATTACCAAACAAATATGACTCATCTTTACTTGTAATCCAATATTGTTTGTTTTAGGGGACTTGTTCTAAACAGAAGCATCTCTCCTCTGTAGTTAGATTAATCAGGATGTTATTTTGTATTGCCTAGAGCAGTGTGTTTAGTAATTGGATAATTTGTCTTCCGCATCACAATAATAGTGGATGGAATCAGTACACTTGCCATGAAGAAGTTTGTTTCTGCCTGAGCTCAGGGAAAATTTGACTACTTCTATCAGATTAACATCCATTTGAAAATAAATTATTCCTGTAATCGTCAACAGAGCCCAAGTGCCTGCTAGGCCTTCCTGAGGGAATTATTATTGCAAT
This sequence comes from Leopardus geoffroyi, assembly GCF_018350155.1. Taxonomy (NCBI): domain Eukaryota; kingdom Metazoa; phylum Chordata; class Mammalia; order Carnivora; family Felidae; genus Leopardus; species Leopardus geoffroyi. The sequence continues at coordinate 11,231,450 of NC_059327.1, read as the reverse complement.
GGGAAGCAAGGAGAGGGCTGGGGAGTCATCCGAAGGGGGTGATGAGGGAGGACATCTCGGAGATGCCCGCCTCCCCTCCATTGCCAGAAGGGTCTATAGTGAAAATCATTCTGCTTATAAATTGGGAGACAGAACTAAATCAGGACGATAGTATTGGCATATGGCTTAATGCTGCAGAATGGCATTGAGAAATGAAGATCGCACATTAATGCGCCACACAGGGCTATTGTGAGTGGAAAAGAAAATGCCAGGAGAGTTTGCATTGTTTTGATAAAGCATCGTATTTGCAACTCAAGAAAGTTCTGTCGGAAGTTAGTTCAGCAAATGTGACTTTCTGCCATAATCACATAGTCACATAATCACAGGAAAGCCCATTTTCTGTCCATATTTCCATACGAATGTCTTGGCTGATATACACACACGCAGGGACCCATCTGCACATATCTATCCACAACTTAATTTCTCTTTACTAATTATTAACAATTAAAATATTTTGCCCTCATGCTCTTTACACATTGCACGAAGAAATGAGCCCTTTCCAGGTTTAGGAGACTCGGTGGGATAGCCTCTCAGTCTATAAGCAACTCTTGTCTTGTACAGTATTTTTTCTTCACAGCTGCAGGCTCTTTGGCTATGTCAATATTTCCCTCATTTTGCTACTTGCACAATAACTCCAGAGAAAAAGAAAATAAAAGAATCTCTGCTTCATTTTTTTTCCTCCAGTTTTACCACCCTCTATCCTCACTGCAGAAATCAAAAGATGGAAACACAGTAACACACAGAAGTCACCTATGTGAATGATTCATACAGTCTCCCGTGGCCCTCCAACCACAAGTATTCCTGCCAATTGATAATTTAGCATCATCAGTGAAGTACTTCTCTGTCACCAGTAATCCTTTCTGTATTGCCTTTTGTACTGATTGCTATCAAAATTAGAAATGTATAGATTACTTTTCTATCACAGCCATTTCTATTAGAATTTCCAGATGCCGCACCTTGTCATACAGAACTCCGCTATTTTTATGATCCTGTCCTTCCAAAGAGATGGCATGTTCTCATATTAAAAGAAAACAACTGACTGTCTTAGACATTTTCTTTTTCTGACCTTCTGATTTTATATTTGTAACCATTTAACTTATTTAAACACAAAAGGTTAACATAATTAAATAGAATTAAAATGGTGTTATAAGCATCTTTCATAAGATCTAACCCATGTACTTACTGGAACTCCTCTGAAGCATTTTTTCCAAACCAATTACTGCAAATGCAGTTTTCTCAGGACATAGATGAAACTCACAATTCTTCCCCACTAATACAAAAGAAAGATACTGCAGGATTTTTGATCAGTGGATCATTCTACCATTGAGGAAGCACACAGTTCTCTTCTTACTTTTGCCTGAAATTAGGTAATTTTGTTTTTTTTTTTTATAATTATGACTTCAAAAAATAAAGTAGGATCAGTTCTTCTCACAAATAGCAGCTGAAGTTTATATATTAATTAGTATCCATTACCATGCAAATGCGTATTTTTTTTTCCTCTAACTGCATTTTTTTTTTTTTAATTTTTTAACGTTTATTTATTTTTGAGACAGAGAGAGACAGAGCATGAACGGGGGAGGGGCAGAGAGAGAGGGAGACACAGAATCGGAAACAGTCTCCAGGCTCTGAGCCATCAGCCCAGAGCCCAACGCGGGGCTCGAACTCACGGACGGCGAGATCGTGACCTGGCTGAAGTCGGACGCTTAACCGACTGCGCCACCCAGGCGCCCCTGATCCTATAAATTCTTAAGCATTAGTTTCATTTTGGTCTTTTGGGTTGTTGTTTGCAATCTATGCATGTGAATACTACAGCCCAGCTCTCCAAGCACCTTCCTTTCTACAATGACATATGAAGTGCAAGGAACTCAATGTACCAGCACCTCACAGGAAAAAGAAATGTTGATGCAATACTTACAATCAAGAAACCTAACAGGTGATAGTCACCGATGGCACAATAACTATTATACATCAGGTATTGCGCCTTGTTACTTAACAGGTATTATCTCCATTCTTTATACAAATGTTGCAAGGTGGACATTAGTTCCATTTTACAGTAGCAGAATCTAATGCCTAGAGAGGTTTCTTCATTTGCTGAGCTTACACAGTAACTGAGAATTAGAGATGGACTTTGGACTTATTTTGCATTTGACCCCAAACTCAAGGGAACCCTCCGATCTTAAGGTACAGAATTCTATGAATGAGCTTTCAAAAATGGCAAATACAAACAACAGCAATGAAAAACATTAACAAAAGAGAAAAATGCCATGAGGATTCACAGGAAGAGGAGTCTAATTCTGGCTGGAGACATACAGAAAGGTGTGTGAGAAAATACAGTCTTTAAGAAGTGCCTTGGAAACTATGATTGTAGCAATTATGGGAAGGTAACAGGGGCAGTTCAAAAGCAGGATAAATAATGATTTAAAAGAGAAGAGAAGGAAATTTTGGTCTAGAGAGTAGTCTTGTTTGGTAAAAGCGTGGACACCAATACTATCAGTTAGTATTAAAGGTATTAAATACCTTTAACAAAAATGCTTAAGTGAACAATCATAATTTTGTTCACTGGTGTATATATATTAATACATATATGAAATAGGGGATATTTATCTTGAAGCCACAATATTTTCCCTTTGGAAAATTCACTCCCATTTGAAAAACATTCCCTCACCTTTTGCCAGTTCCTTCCTAGACCTATGTACTCCTGTACCCTATATTATTTAGCCCTGCTCTCACTGCTACATGGGGCTCATAATTTGAAGAAGGAAAGGATGAGGAAAGGAACCAAGATGACCAATCGTCTAAGGCATGAAGAAAGATCTTCACAACTGATTTCTTATTTACTTCTCAAGATTATTCTAAGGGGTAGGCATTATTACCCCAGTGTTGGACTCCGACACTAAGTCACTAAGGACAGTCAGGAAGCGGTAATATTAAAATGTGAATACACACGTACCTGACTCTTTCTACTGTCCCCAAAGGCGGAGTACGAGAAAGCGTTAAGAAACAGCTGGTCATTTATGGTGTCCAGAGCTACTGTGATTATTAAACATAAGGAAGGAGAGAAGGCAACTGGTAGAAGTTTCAAGAAGTGAAAACCGAACAAGTATAAAGAAGTAGAGGGGCACCTGGGGGGCTCAGCTGGTTGAGCGTCCAGTTCTCAGTTTCAGCTCAGGTCCTGATCTCAAGGTTCGTGATCTGCAGCCCACATCAGGCTCTGTGCTGCCAGTGTGGAGCCTGCTTGGGATTCTCTCTCTCTCTCTCTCTCTCTCTCTCTCTCTCTCTCTCTGCCCCTCCCCCACTCATGCGCTCGCTCTCCAAATAAACATAAATAAATAAATTAATAAATTAACTAAATAAAGAAGTGGAAACAATGAGTGTAACCTGAAAAGTCAGCAGAAACAGATACCTCTGTGGGAACAGCAGACATTATAAAAAATTTTTGCATTTTTATTCCTTTGGCATTGGGAAAACGGAGTATTTTTGTAGGCAGATGCCAAAAGCCCGTGCTGACAGATGGAAGATGTGAAGGAAAGGGGTAATGAGTGATGCACTCCGCACTTTAGATTAACTCTCTTTCTCTGAAGGAGAGTCTGTCGCCAATCTGTAGTATGTACGAGACCTTCAAGACGTCTTTGATTCAGAACTAGCCGAGCAGCAGCAGTAGGACGGAAGAGGAAACACCGAAGCAGAGAACATGAGAAACCACGTGCACCGGATCCTGGGAGGTGGAGAACAGGTAGGTTGCTGGCAGCACCTGAGGCGGTTTCTAAAAGGTCTCTGGGAAGCTCACACCCTGTGGCAGCCCGTGAAGTTAGCTGTTGCCTACTGCCTCCTTAAAGGTAAGTTCCCTGTACCTGAGTGCATATTATGGGTGTTCTGTTGCTGTTGTTTCTTGAAACAAAGAACTGTGGAACAAAACACACATACACTTCACATCTCATGTAACATGTAATGAAATAAACGTCAGAAAAACATCACGTTGCAATACAATTTCAATCTCCATTTCTCAAAGAAAAGAGGCCAGAGCGAACAGGCAAAGGTGATGGGGTAAGAATAACCACGAAAGGGGAGAAAGGGATTTGGAGGATACACACAGATGGAACAAAGGATGTACAATTCAGAGGAGGACGAGGAAGAGGAAGAGGAGGAGAAGAAAGGGGAGGGGGAGGAAGAGAAAAAGTAAAAGAAATGAAAAAAGACTGCCCAATGAAGAATTGTGGCAACAATCCACTGTTTATCTCCAGGGAGAATCAGAGACACAGAAGTTTCTCACCACAGCGCGTGTCTCATGGTGTTGACAACAAGGGGAGCGCTGTGTATATGACTTATACACGCAGCTGGTTCACATTTTTAACAAGGTCATCTTCCCATAAAATCATCTGGCTACCAGAATTTTTAATCCATTCTGGCACTACTGCTCCGAGTACACAGTGGATGCTGAGAACCGAATTCCCTTCCTAATAACACCCCAACTGTCCCTGGGGGTGCTATCATAACCTCGCTGGGCGTAGTCTTGTTTGGGGAACCCCTTTCCACTACAGAAGACATGGAGGCCAGAGTTTTCTTTGGCTGAAGCATGTGTATGTGACCTCAACTTCGGTGGATGAATGTTTCCACCTGGAGCTCTGCATTTGAAGCAGTGGCCATCAAAAGACAGAGTAGAATGATATTTATTCTAAGGTAAATGATGATTGTAGAGGCACTACGGTGACCTCTGTCTGGGATGTTCCCATTTCTAGAAATCCATATGCTGCTCCTTTTTTTTTTCTTTCTTTCTTTCCGCCACTTGGGTTCTATCATTGAGTTTGACCCTTTCTAAATCTCTCCGTAGACAAGCCAGTATCTGTCCAACAAATTATTTTTGCCTCAGGTGGATCCAACCTAGCTTCTGTTTGCTACCAAAAACTCGTATCACCTATAATCTTACTAGAAGTCTTCTGAAACTCTTCACTCTATTTTCCTGTCAAGAATCTTTGGAAAACTGTATAGTATTTATTTGAGAAATGAACTCCCTAATTTACAAGACACTGTTATCTAAATTGTACAGGGTCACTAAGATCTAGCCACGGTTTTCATTACATTGTTGGTGTGTCCTATGTTCCAATTCATTTGTTCAGATACAGCGTATTTACCATGCAGAATTCTGAGTAGCAAAGTTTACAATCTCTCAGACTAAAACTGTAAACTTCTTCCTGAAGAAATGGCCCATTCGTTCTAATATCAAGTTTGAGAATGTGTATTTTATGAAGCATGTACGTCCTTGGTATCAGAGTTGAGAACAGGCAGTGCTGCACCTTAAACTCTCCTTTCAGGGAATGGTTGGTTGTCTAACCAAGTTGGTCAGCATGTTATTCTCCACTGCTGCAGCTTACCGAATGGAATCCAACACTTTCAGGACATGTTTGCGTAAGTGGTGATGGCACTACTGTGTTTTAAGAGTTTCGATTTGGTGAAATTTTACTTTCGTTAGAAATATTATCTATTTGTGTGTTTTCATCTTCACTCTTATGTTTTCATCATCTTTTACAGAGGGGGGAAGGGTCAGAGAGAGAGAGAAAGAGAGACAGAGAGAGGGACAGAGACAGAGAGAATCAAGCAGGCTTCAGGCTCAGCACCAAGCCTGATGCGGGGCTTGATCCCACGACTAGGATCATGACCTAGGCCAGAATCAAGAGTCAGATGCTCAGCCGACTGAGCCACCCAGGTGCCCTCAACTTCATTTTTAAAAAAGAAAGTCAAGGGGAAGCTGGGTGGCTCAGTCGGTTGAGCATCTGACTCTTGATTTCAATTCAGGTCCTGATCTCACAGTCATGAGATCAAGTCCCTCGTGGGGCTCTGCACTGACTCTCTGTCCCTCACCCACAAATAAATACACTTTTAAAGAAATCTTAACAGAGTAACCACGTAACTTAAAAAAAGAAAATCAGAAGTGTGTATTTTGCAGTAAAGTTGCACTGACTTACAAGCACCAGACACACCAGGCTTTCCAAACCTCACCCTTCAACCCCTCACAGTGACTCAGATGACTAGTAGACGCCATCTTTCATGCTTAAATCATGTAGAGATCAACTGTATGACTTTTGAGTAGATACACACTGGTATGGGTTGAATCGTGTACCCAAATGGATATTTGGAAGTCCTAACCACTGGTGCCTAAGAATGTGATCTTATTTAGAAACATTATATTTGCAACTGCAGTCCAGCTAAGATGGGCCCATTAGAATGGGCCCTCACCCATTATGAATTGTGTTCTTATAAGAAGAGAAAATGCCAGGTGGACACAGAGACGCGGAAAGGCAGACTGCCATGTAACAAGGAGGCAGAAAGTGGAGTGCTACAGAAATATGAAGAATTATTGGCAACCAACACAGCTAGAAAGAGGCAAAGAAACACTGTTCCTTACAAGTTTCAGAAGGAACCTGGTCCTGCTGACAGCTGGATGTCAGACCTTTGGGCTCCACAACTGTGAGACAATACATTTCTGCTGTCTTAAGGCACTCAGTTTGTGGCTCTCTGTTAGAGCAGTTCTAGGAAACGGATACACACAAATCTCCCAATGGAAATAAGGGCTCCCTTTATGACGCTACGTCTTGCAAAGTTTGTTCCCATTCATAGCCTTACCAGAAAACACTATTCAGAAATTAGTCTCGTCATCCCTTTCCCCTTAGAATAGCCTTTTCAATAAGTCAATTCAAAATTCAAATAATCTTCTTATTTTTAAGTCCTCAGGGCAAAGAAAAGAATGATCAACTAGTTTTGTATTGTTAATATACCATTGTGTGGATTTTATTCTACCTCCATGAGAACATTAATTTCTCACTGATAACATAATCCTTTTAGATTATTTAATAACCTCATCAGGCACACTATACAAAAAGACAGTTAACTCTATTAAACAAACCTTTCCAGAAAAGAACTACTATCTGTGTATCTCAAATCCTTAGTATGTGTGTAACTGAACACCCTGAAATTTTGAGTCACTTGACTCTGATAAAAGATCCTAAGAATTGTTTTTTAATTGTGACCTTCTGCTGTGTTAAGTATCCAGATTAGACAAAAAAACAAACAAACAAACAAAAACAACAACAACAAAAAAACCCACTATTTTATAGACACCAGATGCTGTTTTCTGAGATGTTTCTCAGATGCTTCCAGAGATTTCAGTCTACCACCTACACCTACAACAAGCTTATTCACAATATCAAATATCAATTTCTGTAAATGACAGTCAAGTGTAAGAAACATAAACTGGTGTGACACAGTTCATTCCCAGCCTCCATATCACTTGCCAGTTGGATATACTGAATCTGAGCACACTTTCCCATTAAAATAGTAGTGTAAATTTGCACAAAATATGTAAGAATCAAAGAGGTCAATTTAACTCAACATTTATCTCATATCTCCTAAGAACTACAAACCACTATCATAGGAAATAGCAACATTACACGAACAGCACCTCTGTCCTTTAGGAGTTCACAGCCGAGAATTTAAACATGATAACAGGAATCCCGATTCAAACTGCAATCTATGTTCCAGGACAACTTAGACCCAGCCTGCAGGCTGGGTGGCTGGCAACCAGCATATCTCTGTCTCCTGTGAAACAGGCACAAGTTCACATCCTGAATCTGGCTCCCAGCGATCATGGGCAAATTCCATTATTTGAAACTACCTTTCTTATCTTTTGCAAAAGTAAAATAATACCCCGTGTTATAGGGGTTGTGTGAGGATTGGCAGGGAAAAATTTGCAACATGGGCACATAGGAGTCAACGAAGCAACACCGAATGAAAAGAAAAGTAAAAAAAAAAAAAAATGAATGAGGGTTCAAGGATGTAAGTGGTATTAGAAAGCAGACTCTAGGACAGGCTGCAGACATCACACTCTGCTCTGTGGGTGTATAAGTGATGGTCAGAAATCAAGCATTATTCATTTTGTTGATTACCCAGCAAAGTCAATAAATGAGTGCCTTTTATAAAGTTGAATTAGGAAATGAAGCTCTTGTAAAAAGAAAAAAAAATTGCTCTTACCAGCTAATGGAGATTATCTATGGCAAAGTCAACTCTACTATAGCTTTTCCCAAAATATATTTCATGGAAACGAATATATGTTAATTTGAAAAAAAATACGAACATCAAATAAGTTGGGGAAGCACTGGGTTAAATAAAGTGAAATAGGTTTTAGGGCTGCCAGCCCTCTGAGAATCTTCAGACCAGGGAGGAAAGACAGCCAGCACTGACTAAACACATATGACCTAAGGGTCTGTCTTCCTGGCAGTGACATTGCAGAATTTCCTGGAGCACCCAACAGGCTTTGCGAGTCCCGTCTTTCCTGGAGCTCCCCACCACAGCTCCATAGAACTCACTGTGGGAAATGCCATTCCATTGATATGAAACATTCATAGTTGCCTAGGAAACATGGCAAATCTGTGACTAATAATTCTAATCAAATCTTTTTTTTGCACTAAAATAGTTCCCCAAATCAACTGCGTTTGATTTTACATGACACATAGTTAATAGGTTTCTATAATTAGCAATACATTCTAATTTTCTTAATAATCATGATGTAACTCATTCCACAATTATCTATGACTCAATTTTCTTCCACCTGATTCATGACCAGGAATTAATCTATAAATTCTAAATGACAGGCATTCTTCCTCTGAAAATCACAGAGGCATAATGAAATATTACACAAACCAGCACAAAACACAACTAAAATGTGTATGTATGTGTTTTGCACACACACAAAAGTCATATCTATGGTAGAAGTTACAAATGCATAATTTTAATAAAAACTGTTTGTACTATTGCCATCAAAGAATAACACACTAAGAGTTTTACTCTAAAATCTACACTGGAAATGATTTGAGTCCTTAATGACATCAATTGGCATAACTGAATTATCAGTTCATTCAAATTAATCAGGAATAACCTTCACTAAAATTGCGATGTAGACAAAATTGTTCTTTGAGCATATTCAGCAATATAAGAATGTTAGCACTTCCCCAATGCCACAAATACTTAACTTTATGTTCTAAAGCAGGAGAAAAAGCATGTTTCCCCAATTATGATCATTCATACAAAATGGCAGCCAATCACAACTGGTAAAATAGCCGTTTGAGAGTTTTCTGCATTTAAAAGCCTTTTAATTCTTAAGATAAAAAGATACAGCACCTTGGGAGTTTTCTTGCATCATTTGGTGAATGTGTAAAGATTTGTCCACTATCTATGACATCACCTTATAACAAAACAGATTTTCTCTCATAATTTGGGTGTTAATGAAACAGAAGTTAATTTTAGAAAAAATTATCGTTAACTAATACAATATATACACACTATATACCATATTTGAAATGCTGTATACATATACTTCATACATGTAATACAAATAATATTTGGGATGGTCTATTCCTTATCTCATATTCTAGTATTTTGTTTAAGTTTGTTTTGTTTGTCGATTTTTTTGTTGTTGTTTTTTGCTGGGTATGCTGGCCTAACTATATAGTAAGGTATGCTTTCCAAATATAATTATTATGTGCTCACATGACTGTTTTGTTAGTTTTAAAAGGCCTGGCCTGATTTTTCAGTTTATTTTACCAGGATAGCATGCAGACAAGCCAATAACTTTGGCACATCAGTAAGAATTCTTTTTTTTTTTCTTTTTTTTAATCACTAGTTTGAAATTATGTTTCTAAAAACTAAAGGTATCTTCACTATTGTGTAGGTCATTTCAATCTTTCCTCTTCTAAAGAGACCTGAAATTCAAATAATTATGTCTGGGTGAGAATAAATTCGACAGTCAAAGGTTAAGAATGTTAATTACCACCTAACAGAGACACCAGATTGAGAGAAATACAGAAATGGGCCATGAGAAAAATCAATATGCTGCAGGGATACAAAGAAACCCAGGGTTTTACAGCAGTTTCATTTTTTAATGTTTTTTTTTAACGTTTATTTGTTTTTGAGAGACAGAGAGAGACGAGTGTGAGCAAGGGGAGGGGCAGAGAGAGAGGGAGACACAGAATCCAGAGAAGGCTCCAGGCTCTGAACTGTCAGCACAGAGCCTGACGTGATGCGTGGCTCGAACTCACTGACCGCGAGATCATGATCTGAGCCGTAGTTGGAAGTTTAACCAAATGAGTTACCCAGACGCCCCTACAGTAGTTTTAAAAAAAGGTTACTTATTTATTTTGAGAGAGAGAGAGAGAGAATGCAGGCTCAGACTTGAATAGGGGAGGAACCGAGAGAGAGGGAGAAAGAGAGAATCCCACACCAACTCCGTTCTGTGAGAGCAGAGCCCAATAATCTGTTGGATCTTAAGAACGCTGAGTTCATAACCTGAGCCGAAAAGAGTCAGATGCTTAACCGACTGAGCCACCAAGGCACCCTAGCAGTTTTAATTTATTTTCTGTAGGTGTAGCAGCAAACCAGCATTCTAGAGGTGCAATTTTCCTTTACAGACGGTGTTTCGGGGAAATAGTCTGGCATTCACCTAAGCACTGTGAGGTAGACGGATGCTCACTGTCTGATCTCTCCTTTCTCTCCCTGCCAACTGAGCAAACCTGCTTACTCCGTTTCCACTGATTTACTGTCTGAAGGATGATCACTGAATTGTATGTAAAAATCACACACAAAACATCATTAGCTACAGAATTTTAAGTGACATGTTAAATTATTCGAACTATCTGCATCATTTTTTCCTCAAGTAGCTGCAACAATAGTGATCACATCCTCAGGCTAGTGTGAGAATAACACCCACTGCTGGTAGCAGTGATATCATATTTTTTTGGATATCATATTTCACTGAGCATATCTATATGAAAAGAATTGATGTGATCTAATCAGATACTGTTATTATATAGTACAAGAAAATACCAATGCCACACAAAGTATTATCTTTTTGTGATACAATAATTATTTCCATTAAACTATTTTAAATTATGTTCTTAATTCTTATTGTAAATGAATGTTACATAAATATTATTTCAGCATGTAAGTAGAAATGAAACATAATTTGTTCTAACACACCCTACTCTATGTAAACTAAATGTGCATCTTAAATCATAAAGTAAATATGTCTGTGGGTGACACATGGCCATTAGCATATTTTTTTGCTTTTTCAAAAATCAGTATTAAATTTGTGGTCTGTCATGTCCCTGACAATGTAATCTAATGATTGATAACTCACCTCTTTTGTGCTGGGGAAATTTTCAAATAAATGAGTTCTATGAGACTTTCCAATTAGATGTCACAAAGTTGGAAAACAAATACACTAAGTATATACATATATTTCCATATGTTTATACCTATATAATTTTATAAATATAAAGATATATTGCACATCAATGCTAAACAATGACATGAAATGATATTGACATAAGAATATATTAAGTTATTTCTGGAACAGAAGAGTAAGCCCAGAATGAACCCACTCCTACATAGTCAGTTAATCTATAACAAAGGATACACAAATACTCAGTAGTGAAAAGACAGTGTCTTCAATGCATAATGCTGGGAAAATTGTCCAGCTACATGCTAAAGCATGAAACCAGATACTTTCTTACACTATACACACACAAAAAAAGACTCAAAATGGATTAAAGACCTAAATGTGAAAACTGAAACCATAAAAATCCTAGAATAGAACACAGGTAATAATTTCTCTGACATCAGCCACACCAACATTTTTCTAGATATGTCTCCTCAGGCAAGGGAAACAAAAGCAAAATGAACTATGGGGACTAAATCAAAATAGAAAGTGTTTGCAAAGCAAAGGAAACCATCAACAAAACAAAAAGGCAACACACTGAATGGGAGAAGATATTTGAAAATGATATATCTGATAAAGGGCTAATATCCAAAATATATAAAAAGACCTATACAACCCAACATCAAATAAACAGAAAGACAATTGAAGAAATGGGCAGAGACCTTGCAACAATGTGGATTGAGCAAGAGGGTATGATGCTAAGTAAGTCAGTCAAAGACAAATACTGTATGATTTCACTCATATGTGGAATTTAAGAAGCAAAACAAATGAACAGAGGGAAAAAAAGAGAGCGAAACCAAGAAATTACAGAGAACACACATGGTTACCAGAGGGAAGGTGGTGGGGGATGGGGGTTAAGGAGTGCACTTGTGATGAGCACCAGGTGCCCTAAGAAATGTTGATTCACTAAAGTGTATACCTAGAAATAATATTATGCTGTATGTTAACTAACTGGAATTTAAATCAAAGCTTGAAAACCCTCCTAAAGTTTTTAAAAAATGGGCAAAGAGGGGAGCGTGGGTGGCTCAGTTGGTTAAGTGTCCGACTCTTAATTTCAGCTCAGGTCATGATTTTACAGTTCATGGGATCAAGCCCCACATCTAGCTCTATTCTGACAGCAAGGAGCCTGATTGGAATTCTCTCTCTCTCTCTCTCTCTCTCTCTCTCCCCCCCTCCCTCTTGGTCTCTCAAAATAAGTCAATAATTTTTTTAAAAATGGGCAAAAATAACCCTAAATAGATGTTTTTCCAAAGAAGATATACAGATGGCCAACAGACACATGAAAAGACACTCAACATCACTACTTATGAGAGAAAGGCAAATCAAAACCACAACTAGATATCACTTTATGCCTGTCAGAATGGCTAAAATGAAAAACTCAAGACATAACAAAAGTTGGTGAAGATGTGGAGAAAAAGAAACCCTTTCGTAAGGTTGGTGGAAGTGCAAATTGGTGTAGCCACTGTGGAAAAAAGCATGGAGGTTCCTCAAAAAATAAAAATATTATTACCATCTAACCAATTGATTCTACTATAGATTATTTACCCAAAGAAAATGTAAACACTAATTCAAAAACATAAATGTACCCCTATGTTTATTGTAGCACCATTTATAATAGTGAAAATATTGAGGTAACCTAACTATCCACTGATAGACAAATGGATAAGAGAGACTCTCCCTCTCTACATATATATATATATATATATATACACACACACACACACACACACACACACGCACACACTATGGAATATTATTCAGCCATAAAAAATGATGATTGTGCCATTTGCAATAACACAGGTGGACCTAAAGGGTATTACACTAAGTAAAGTAAGTAGAATAAAAAAAATAATAATAATACCATATGATTTCACTTATATGTGGAATCTGAAAAATAAAACAAATGAATAAACAAACAAAAAACAGAATCAGACCTATAAATACAGAGAACAAACTGATGGTTGCCAGAGAGAAAGGGTGTAGAGGGATTGAGAAAAATGGGTGAAGGGGAATACAAGATAAAAAGCCTTCACTGGGGCGCCTGGGTGGCGCAGTCGGTTAAGCATCCGACTTCAGCCAGGTCATGATCTCGCACTCCGTGAGTTCAAGCCCCGCGTCAGGCTCTGGGCTGATGGCTCAGAGCCTGGAGCCTGTTTCCGATTCTGTGTCTCCCTCTCTCTCTGCCCCTCCCCCGTTCATGCTCTGTCTCTCTCTGTCCCAAAAATAAATAAACGTTGGAAAAAAAAAAAAAGCCTTCACTTATAGGTTGAATAAGTCATGGGAATAAATGGTACAGCACTGTGAATACAGTAAATTTATATTATATTGTATTATATTATATATTATATTTATTATATTATATTATATTGCATTATATTATATTATAAGTAAAATCTTGGATTGTAACTAACTTGTTCTGAGAGTGTTCTGAAAGATGAGCAAATATTTCTCATAATTTTAGCTTGATAAATAGCAATGTTTTGCAATATGAGTAGTACGTAATGCTGGACATCACATAATCACAACTGAGCCAGTGGTTCTCTCTCTCTCTCTCTCTCTCTCTCTCTCTCTCTCTCCTTCCCTCCCTCCCTCCCTCTCTGTAGGGATTGTGGGTGATCGTCCCCCATGCTCGGATGCTCAGTTTCAGGCTGCAGTTTGGCAGAAATCAGTGATGTTTCAGAACCTTGGAAGGTGCCCACAATTGGCACTAGTGCATTTTTTTGTCACTTCCAAGCACCTATGGACAGTCCCTTGACTTTCCATCCAAGAGTAAGCTTAGGGATGCTTTGTTTCATTCTGGGTCAGGCTGCCTGCAGATATAGACCCTTTCCTCTGCTGCCTTATTGCCAGTTACATGAAATACAGTCTATGAAAAGAGTTTATTAAGACTGTATTGTAGTCAACATCTGTTACTAATAGTGAAAGGCATCCTACACAATAACTCTCCTCTTTCTTATCTCGCTCACATGAAGGTTTTCGAAGGGAAGTGCAGGTTAATTTATTTTTCTTTATATTTTGTACTTTCTTTGTTACTTTGTATTGTATTACAGTACTGTAATCATTTTTATGTGAATATTGTTGGGTTGTGGAATGAATCATTTGAGTTTCCATTATTTCTGACAGGGAAATTCGCTTTGATATACAAGTGCTTTGGATTACAATCATGTTTATGGAATGAATTATGCTCACAAATCAAGGTATATTATATTATATTATATTATATTATATTATATTATATTATATTATATGTCCCCCATTTTGAATGAATAAATAAGTGAACACTTAAAAATTTAAGAATTTTTGTACAAATACATCTGGTAGAAACTCCAAATTAAGTCTGATGCAACAGAATGTATTCACAGTCTCATTAAGTGTTCAGTGGCTTCCCTGAAAACTAAGGTCATGTTTTGTGAGGGATATTTAACTGTATGCAGCAATATGTGCCTGGGTATCATCTCTCCAATGAGTTGTCTTATACTAACCTCTTAAAATAACAGGAAAAGGTTTTCTTTTTTTGATTCATGAAACGTTGTCAATAATCCACTTAAGCTAATGAAATAAAAAGTATATTTTTCAATGTTAGACTCTTAAACCAAATTTCCCTCTAGCTACTTTAGTACTTATTCAAGTATTAAACATGCATTTATTTTGGTGACTGAAAGACATTAAGATGAATATTTTAACAAATCAAGTAACTGAGAATTTACAAAGCTTAATTCACATTTAATAGGCAATCTCAGTAATAGGTTCTATATATGCACAGAACAGGACTACTTACAATCTTAGCATTTATACTTTTGGCTTAATTTGTTTCCTGGACTAACAGAACGGGCAATATAGTTAAATAAATTCTGAGAGATATTTATGTAATTTTATAAATATATCCATGGATAAGTGACTAAATAATGGTTCATACAAAACTTCATTTAATTATATATATATATATATATATATATATATGTGTGTGTATATATATATATACACACACACACACACACACACACACCCTTACGTACATACATATAGTTGTGTTCATTATACCTTCTCTAATAAGAAATTCTAGACTTTTTTCCAGTAAATCCTTCATTCTTTCCTATCATTCCTAAATTTAATTATGATAATTTTAACTAAAAAGCTAAGCTTTTAAAAGGTTACTGTGCAATCATTATTTTATAAGAAGTAACTTAATAAAGCACTTTCAACATTTACAAATGGGAGATCTCGTTTGCACAACCACATGTGGCCTGCCACCCAGCTTTCATTCACCAACGAGAAGACCTCAGACCACACAATAGTGTTCGGTCAACATCAAACTGGGGACGACTAAGACCTTGTGGTGGTGTGACTTTTCAGGCTACAGGATGGAGTGACAGGGAGTTCCCGCTGCTACTGGAATCATGGACACGGCTAGGGACCGATCTCGCTTTCCATTCTCCTCGCAATCCTTTCACTGTATTTCTCTTCATGCAGTGACAGCTATTTGGATATGAGAAAAGCAACTTGCTTTCTACACTTGTATTTATAGTGGATGAGCTATTTTGCAAATGTTGATTTATAGAACAGGCAACGGGCCTGATTCTGAATGTGGGTTCATAGTGTCCTCAGGTGAGAAGACTGTCAAGTTTAATAGGCAGACTGCCTTCTACTTGCTTCTCTGGAAAGCATTTTGGACAGTAATTTCTCATCACACATTGGCTCCCTCCATGCCACTTTTGATGTCGACTGAGCTATATTTGCAGAAATAAAGACTTGAGCTTTTACGAGACTTTAATCGTGTCTGAGATCCATGCGCTACCGGGGCAGTGGTAGTAACGCTGCTTTTGCCGCATTTCACCACAAAACCAACTTTCCTCTGTGTTGAACTTCTTCACAGAGTCTTCTTGGAAACATTTTGTGAATAAGCATCCAGCGATGCTTGATGAATACATAACTGAAAATGATATAAATATTCATGAGGAAATGTCTTCACCTGTCTGTGAAAACGGAATGTAATAGACCGTCATACCGGGTAAGGTCTGTCCATGAAGGTAATCATATGCAATTTCTTCCGGGGTCGGTTTTCTCCATCTCTGTTCTAAACTCCCTGCTACTCCACTTCCTGCCTCCACCCATCACCACCGTGAGCCTGATATCCTCAACCACGACTACACTAATTCTGAGAACTTACCCCTTAATATCCTGTATTTGAAAAAAGCAAAAAACACAACACAAAACACAACACACACTCCTCCCAAATTCATGTCATCTTGCCTCAGCTATTTTTCAAGCTTTTACAGATCCCTGCTGCTTTGACAACTCCTCGTTTTATTTTCTTTTTTTAAGTTTATTTACTTATTTTGAGAGAGAGAGAGAGAGAGTGAGTGAGCACGTGTGAGTGCAAGCAGGGGGGAGGGGCAGAGAAAGAAGGAAATAGAGGGTCTGAAGCAGGCTCTGTGCTGACAGCAGAGAGCCCAATGTGGGGCTGGAACTCTCAAGCTGTGAGGTCATGACCTGAGACAAGTCAGACACTTAACCGACTGAGCCACCCAGGCTTCTGGACAACTCCTTATTTTTACGAGCTGACTTAACAAAACCTTACTGTTTCTTTCCTCCAGCTACATGTCCTCTACGTCCCTGGCACACAACTTTGTATTAGACATTTCACTCCCATTTAGGATAGATGTCTTAATTTATCTTGGCAAAAACCAAAACTGTCCATTCTCTCCTTTGCCCCTCAGCATCCAAGCACACAGGCCAAAATTTGCAAGGTCTGCTTCCTCTCCCACCCTTAGTAATTTCTCCCAAATACCTCACTCCCTTATGGAAAATAATTCCACGACATCCCACAGCCTTCATGAGATAAACCGCAAGCTGTTTAGCCTAGCAGTATTCTGGTCTCATTCCTCACCCCTCTCCTCAGGCCACACAACCCCACACATGACTGTCACATTGAGAGCCCCCTCACTTCCACACAGGCACATATGCTGTCTCTGTCCCTATGACCCATCCCTCCTCCTGTTTTCTCAGAAGCCATCACAACAAAAGTTGGTTGACTTCCCGCCCCCCACACATACACCACACATGCACACATATCTGTTTCCATAGCACCCAAGCCAAAGAAAAACCTATCACACAGTACTGCAACTGTCTGCTTATTTCCACCATTTTCTCTCCTGACTTAACACTTTTGAGAGAAGAGTCCACATATTTTCATGCAGTTAGTGCTGACATTTAGTACACTGCGTAATATCAAACAGATTTCAAATAAGGTTCATCCTCAAAGACTGCATAGAAGACCTTACCAAAGCAGTGACCCTAAAAAAAAATATGTTTTATAATCCATTTCTCAGGATATTTTACGACACTCTTTTTGGTAGAGCCTAGGCTCTTCCTTGATGGCTCCATTTTATGTTTGCTAACAACGCGCCTGGGGTGCCTTCGTGGCTCAGTCAGTTAAGCGTCCTACAGTGCAGAGCCTGCTTCAAATACTCCGTCCTCTCTCTCTGCCCCTCCCCTGCTCACTCACTCTCTTTCTCTAAAAAATCTTTTTTTTTAAAGTGCCTTGAAATATCAATTTTCATGTAATGAATAATGCATTCCCAGGTAGAATTTTTTTTAAAGAGTGAGGTACTATCTGCATAGAATAAACAAGATGTCATTTGGGATGTGGTTTTAATGCTTGTTATGGTTTTCAATGATTTTGCCCACACGTCATCAACTGTAGACTAAAGAGTTGTGGTCACTTCTCAAACTGAGAGTGGCTATTTCTTTTATTTCCTTAAGCTTCTCTTATTTTGTTTCTCAGTCGCTATCTTGGCACCTGTCTTGAGGTAGTTTCTATATCCAGTTTCCTGGATATTATCATAGAGGATGACTGTCCAGGTTAAGGATATTATTATGGAAGAAATACTGTTATGGAAAAAACTGTCCTGTAACATCAGTGAATACTCATATGTGTGTAACACACAAAATCAAAATTCATTTAACGCATTCCATTCTTTAGGACAACAGTATTATTCTAATTACACTTTTTGTTAATAAAA
This sequence comes from Leopardus geoffroyi, assembly GCF_018350155.1. Lineage (NCBI taxonomy): Eukaryota > Metazoa > Chordata > Mammalia > Carnivora > Felidae > Leopardus > Leopardus geoffroyi. The sequence goes on along the minus strand of NC_059327.1, from coordinate 11,213,126 downwards.
GTACAGATCTAAATGCTCAGAAATGATGGATTTATTTAATGTTTAAAAACTTTTACATAATAACTATGGAATATAAACAATAATAGTCCTTAGTTCCTGTTTTGGTTAAGTCTAAAATTTAGTTCTCCTACTTCCTAGCTTTTGACCTTTTCCTATTTTGCCACACAAGAAACATTTAAACATTATTTTCACAATGTTACATACACACTTTGAGAGTATTTCCCCCTTTAGGAAAACAGTAGCTGAATTTTTTTTAATTTTTTTAATGTTTATTTTTGAGAGATAGAGACAGAGTATGAACAGGGAAAGGGCAGAGAGCGAGGGAGACAAAGAATCAGAAGCAGGCTCCAGGCTCTGAGCTGTCAGCACAGAGCCCAACACGGGGCTCAAACTCATGATCCACGAGATCATGACCTGAGCCGCAGTCAGATGCTCAACTGACTGAGCCACCCAGGAGCCCCAAATCACTGAATTTTTCAGCTTTACATGGAACACAACAAAATTGTTATCCTAGCATTGTTTTTGGTTTTATTTCAAGATGTTTTTGTTCTAGTTTTATACCACCATATGCAATTAACAATTAATACTTATTTGCAGCATGCTTTTCTTACTGTAAAACATGAGGATTTCTACATTTCAGGCATGACACAGCTCTATGGATGGTAATTGTGGTTCACAGTAATTTGGGAGACAGTAGACGGTCTCGTTGTAGAAATAAGCCTTCTTGTCCCTAGTTGTCCTCATCACTCTTTATGGGTTTTCTGTTTATACTTCTGAGCACACATATTTGTATGTTCAACTAAGTGGAATAAATGGTTATATTGCTGAAAAGTTAGAATTAGTCTGCTTGTGGTAATAGTGATATCCAATGTAAATGAGAAGAAAACATAACTCTGAGAGAAAGAGGAAGAGATAGGATTGCAAACTTGGGAAGAAGTATTCAAAGAGGAGGAGAAACTTTGTTCACAACAGTCTTCATGGCCTGGAACTAAAACCCAAAGAAAAATCAAAATGCCAAGAGAGAGGGAGAGAGGTTAGTTTACTGAAATGTTCTTTCATCACTGACAAATTCTCATTAGGTTGCTCCATATGGAGGAATACTGTAAGGGAGTTTCAGTTTTATTGACATTTTCCTTAGTCAAAGCATTTTTTTTCCTTATTTCTTTAGTACTAACCTAATTTGTTCTCAGCATTAGGCTTATGGGTAAAAGATAATTTGCATGAAAGCTAAGTTAAAAAGATAAATGATGAGGATTTGTAGAGTAGCGAATTTTATTTTCACTTTAATATCCACAGAGATTTTAAGAGTGTCTATATAATATTTTCTTTACTGACAAAAGAAACAGTCAGGGCAATAGGAGACATATGGGCTTGAAATGCTGATGCTTAAAAATAGTTCTGTGACTGGTAATTTATGGAATGGGAAACCATATTATGTCTTTAAGCATGATTAAAAATCTCTTAGCAAACTCCTGAGTGCAGAGGAGTGAAATGTGAGGATTTTTCAGAAAGAACAATATTTCTCCTATAGTAGAATTTGTAGAAGGAGCTAGTACCTTAATAACACAAGGACAAACGTATCTGGATTCCCGGTCTTTGCTTAACAGAGTATTTAAAAAAACAACAAAAAGTTTTGTTAAAAAATATCTAAGGGCACCTGTCTGGCTCAGTCGGTGAAGCATCTGACCTCGGCTCAGGTCATGATCTCCCCGTTGGTGAGTTCAAGCCTTATGTCAGGCTTTGTGGTGACAGCTCAGAGAGGAGCCTGCTTCAGATGCTGTGTCTCCCTCTCTCTCTGCCCCTCCCCCTCCATGCTCTGTGTCTCTCTCTCTCTCAAAAATAAACATTAAATTTTTTTTAAATATTTAAAAAACTATATGATGTGTAATGCCATTTGTAACCCTAAGAAGCATACCTAAATAGCTATTTTTAATTAAATGATGTGGTTAACATTTTATGCTAATACATTTTAAGACAATTCCTATAGAAGAATGAGTTCATTCTGTTGAAATGAAAAAGCTAGAAGAAAAAAGCCTTTTTAAAGAGTTAATATTTCCAACCTCTACCATGCATAAATAGCAATATTACAAAATAAAATTTACAAAATAGTACTATTTGAAGGATGGCCAAAACACTGAACTCTTACTCATAATGATATTCATGTTGTTTTATGGCTGCCACTACATTTAATACGACAAACAGTGAATAGATGGCATTACTTCCATTTTCTGATAATGAGACTGGAGTATAGAGAATAAATACTTATCCCATTGACTTACCAATTCATCCAGCAAATAGGCATTGAGCGCCTACTATTTTCCAAGCACTGTTCTCACGGCTTAGGTTTCCACAATGAATAAGACAGATTTTATCTGTTGACTGTTTATAGCATATTATCGAATACATGCTTACAACATCTAGTAAATTAGTAAATGCCAGGTCCGATGCCCAGGTTTCCTTATTTCAAGTTGAGTGTTTGGTATGCAGATTTTCTTGTCTTTTAAACTACTTAAAAATACACCAAAAAGGTAATACTAATTGAGAAATTATATCCAACTTATCCAATATACTGAATGAAATACAGAGTAAACATTTTATTTGTTCATTAATGATATTTAGTCCAGCCATTTTAATACTTAACATGATAAGTAAAGAGTCTCTATTCACACTGAATGAATTCTAATTTACCAAGGCTTTTAAAGGTGTAATTTTTTTTCTGTCAGTAACACAAATTTGTTTATATGTAACAGGGTAATAATTATTGTATAATCCTCCCTAACCTCACAAAAGTCTAATGATTACTTCTGATTTAGATTTATCTCGGGTCAGAATCCTACATCTACAAGTATTCATTCAACAAGTATTTAATCAGCATCTATTACATGCCAGGGACCCTTCTGGACACTTGAGATGCCCCAGTGAAAGAAAGATAAAGACCTCTGTCCCTGTGGAGTTACAAGGAGAGACACCTTCAACAACAGTCATAATAAGTAAGTATATCACACAATACATAGGATGATGCTGAGTTCTTCTTAAAAAAATTTTTTTAATGTTTATTTATTTTTGAAAGAGAGAGCATGAGTCAGGGAGGGGCAGAGAGAGGGGGAGACACAGAATCCAAAGCAGGCTCCAGGCTCTGAGCTGTCAGCACAGAGCCTGACGTGGGGCTCAAACTCATGAACCGCAAGATCATGACCTGAGCTGAAGTCAGACGCTCAACCGACTGAGCCACCCAGGAGCCCCAAAGGGTGATGCTAAGTTCTACGGAGGAAAGCATTTAGAGCAAGACAAGAGACATCAGGTATGCAGGGCAGAGGAACAGGTTCCTTTTTTTTTTTTTTTTTTTTTTTTTAGTTGAAAGGGGTGAGGCATCACTACAAATGTGACGTTTAAACAAATACTCATAAGAGGTGTGGGACTTTAGTTAGCCTTGCACATTTTTTTGAGAGTTGTGTGAGGGAGGAATCCAGTTTCTTTTTCTTATTTTCACATTGCTAACAAGTTGCCTCTATAGCCTTTATTCTTCCTGAACTGCGATGCTAATTGAGTCACAGACCAATTTTCCATATAAAAGTGGGTCAGAATAAAATGAGAGGTTAGGAGATGTTGCCTCACAGGGCTGTTGTGAGCCCAGAATAACACACAGATCACGGAAAGTGCTTAGAATAGTGTTTGGTACTTAACACATAAATGGTAAAGTTCACCATGAATAACATAATTGTTGTTTGTGCTCGTTTATTAAAAAAATATATTTTTTTCTTTATTGATCTCACATGCAGCTATCTAACTAAATTCTCATTTTTTCTCTATAATTCATCTGGAGATACTGTTGTATTTTCTGTACACACAATCTTATTATTTGTAAACACTGACATTTTGTTTTCTTCCTTTTCAATCGTTATATATTGCATTTATTCGGCTTGTCTTAAAAACTTTTAAGAGCATCTGAATAAAGCTGAATAGTAACAGTGAAAGTGTGGATCATTAATTTTCATGTCCTTAAATTTTGGTGATACTTCCCACGAAAAGTAAAGAGCCAAACATTTTTAAAAAGGGTATTCTGCATATTTCTGTCTTTACTAAGACATTTAGTCAATTTATCATTATTATGTGTAACAATATTTTTCCTCTACTAAATTGGAAATTATGAACTCAATATTTGCTTTTATTGTTGGTTACTCCTGAACTTTTACAATGTATAATTAATTTTACAAAGTTAGTCAATGCCTTTATATCTGTCCAGAGTAACACTGGGATGATAGTATACTTTAATTATAAACATTCTTCTTCTGATGTATATGACATTATCATTCAGAACATAAATACACAAAAACATAATTTTATATTATTATTGTTTCATAAATAATGTGTGTGGAATATGTACAACAACATCTTAGCTCAATAGTTTTGAAGCCACTTTAACAAATTTGATTGGCAGATAAACTGCTCTTTTAATTTTTTTCAGTACAACATGATTCGGACTCTTTCACTCCGAGCTCTGCACACAAGTTCAGATCAACAGTTATTTTATCTCCAGGTTTTTAAGATACTACCCTACCAACCTTAAGGTTTAATCAGTGCTTCTGAGAAGTATACGGCTTTTTTTTTTTAATTTTTTAACGTTTATTTATTATTGAAACAGAGAGAGACAGAGCATGAATGGGGAAGGGTCAGAGAGAGGGAGACACAGAATCTGAAACAGGCTCCAGGCTCTGAGCTGTCAGCACAGAGCCCGACACGGGGCTCGAACTCACAGACCGCGAGATCATGACCTGAGCCGAAGTTGGCTGCTTAACCGACTGAGCAACCCAGGCGCCCCAGAAGTATACGGCTTTAAGATCATCTCAGTTTTCTACCTTGCAGTTTGTATCTTTGCCTTTGGTTTTCTTCAGTTGTATTATGCCGTGCTTGATTAGGTTTTTTAAATACACTTATCCTATTTTGCATATATCATACTTCCTATATCTGAGGACTTGTAAAGCTCAGCTCTGAAAATGTATGACAAGTTTTGTGATCACTTAATGTTTACTCCCATTCAGTTGAGATTTCTTCGTGTGAAAATCCAGTTGGACATATGGTAGACCTCATCATTCTATAGTCCATTTTCCACCACTGTTTTCTAAATTTTTTTTTAATGTTTATTTTTTGAGGGAGAGAGAGGCAAAGCATGAGCAGGAAGGAGCAGAAAGAGAGGAAGACACAGAGTCTGAAGCAGGCTCCAGGCTCTGAGCTGTCAGCACAGAGCCAAACATGGGGCTCAGACTCCCAGACTGTGAGATCATGAACTGAGCCGAAGTCGGACACTTGACAGACTGAGACACCCAGGCACCCCTTTCCACCACTTATTAAAAGGTATTTTCTCTCACCCTAGATCCTGGACTATATTCTTAGAAATTTCATGAAATTTATGATTTGGTTCATCAGTCTCTTTCTCTTTTGTTGTATCTTTCCAAGCACTTGGTATAGATTCAGTTTTAATTCCAAGGATTTTCTTTTCATCTTTGAAACCATTATTTTTTTTCAAACTTCCTGGATATTTTTGGTAGGTTCTCACTTCTTGCTTACTGGTTTTGTTCCATCTTTGTTTTTAAAAAAAATCCTTATTTCATATTTTTAGGACAATTGTAACTCTATCATTTATTGTTTCCATTTATTCTGAACTCAGGATTTTTTTCTTGCACATATGATAATTTTTTATTCGCAGCTTGTAATTTTTCTGAACTCAACCTGTGAGATATCTCAGGATTTAGATTATGAATGTTCTCATTCAGGAAGGATTTCTGTTTGCCTCTCCTGGAATCCAGGCTGATCTCTTCAACATGGGCATTTTCATCTCCTTCAGAATCTGGGTTTAATGATAATCTCAGTTTTATTCCAATCCCTTGCCCTGTCCCAAGGCTTATTAAAAGATCGTCACTGGCCTAAAGGAGAAGAATTTCTTTTTCAAAAGTTTTTCTCTCCAAAGCTTCCTACTACACTTTTGGGTTCCAGTTGTTATTTATTTTTATTTTCATTTTTATTTTTATTTTTGATCTAAGATGCATTTCTTACTTTCCAGTGAGTCCAACAACTCAGCAGAAAGCATTATGGTAGCAATTTATTCAGGAAATATTTGAATTTTAGCAGGCAAGTGTTTCTGATGACCTAGACCACTTTATTGTCAGAATAAAAAAACCCTCATTAAATAGTCAATACATAACTTCATACAGCTTGTTAAGCAAGCAATTATTTAAAAATAAGAAACAAGAATAAGCTTCTGACCCAACATTTTTCCATCAAGTAAATTTACATAAAATGGTCATGGCTATCACTCAAGTAATAATTATTTTTTTACTGTGCACCTTTTCATATTTCACTCAGGAAAAGCATAGCTAAAATTTTGAAGTATTAAAAAGATATGGTTTTGTTAAAGATTGCCATCAATATACCTAATATCATGAAAGTAATCACATTTTCCTAACTGTTGACTAACACAATAGGTGTGATATTGGGAATATATGAAAGCTAATAATAAAGCATGTTCTCTCTGAATCAACAATCAGGGAATGATCAGAACAAAATGTTCAATTTTTTCAGCAGTTTGTTAATTTTACAAAAATGCAGTCAAAGTCAGGTCCAGGAACAGATCTGATGAGCAAATGACCAAACGATTACATTTACAGGGTTCTGACAGAATAAACCAAATTCCAGATATTTATATACCAGCGTTGAAGTATGTATAAATATTTTATAAACAGATTTACTTATATACATATTCAGGTACGATCTATGTTCTATAGTAAATATATATAATTCTAATATATTTAATAATTTTACTCTTTGCAGGTTTTAACATAATTGATTACTTTCATATTTTTTTTTCTGTAATAAAGTACTTAATTAGACTTAATTCATTTGTTCCTCAGGTAGAGTGGTTGTTTTTAATGTCTGAAATTTCTTAAAGTAAGCATTAACAGCACAATGAATAGATATTAACCTCAGTAGCTGTCAGAATGTACGTGAGTATCCCTTTTTTAAAACCTTTCCAATTGCACACAGATAAATTTATATGAACAAATCTTATATGCAGTGGAAAGGAATACAAATTATTTGGTTTGGGGATCCTGCCTCTATTATTCTGTAATCTGTATGCTATATTATGACATATAACTCCTATTCCTGAAATACAGGTCTTATTATCTCTAGAAGACTCTTCTAGTTCATTTCTTATTTCTAAATGTATTACCATTTACAGGGTATTTTTTCCCTAAATATTGGTCAAGTGAAGGAATGGATGAAAACAAAAATTAATAGTCTGAAACCTTTAGAATATCCAAAGGCAGGAATATAGAACAGCACTTGGTCTCAACTGATGAGCATTTATTTCTACAGTTAATAACAATTATCTTTCCGGATGAAAAGGTGATGATATAATGCCCTATGATGCAAGAATTAAGAATGGATGTATTGCAGCCAAAACTATATGTACGTTTAAAGAATTTATAAATTACTATTTCACTTGATTTAAGAATTCAGTCTTTAGGATTAAATGCCTTACCAAACTTTACCATTCGCATGCCATTCTTTCCAAAAGCCAAATTGATTTGACTCTCTTCTGCAAGTGTAGAATACCTCAAGTCTCCAGGACAAATCTAACATTTGGGCGGGAGGAATTTACGAAGAATCACACTAACATCACAAGACACCCTAAGACTGCTATTGACGTGGGCACCCATTTCACAACTGAGACTTAGTTCCCACCTGTAGCCCACCTTGAAAAGCACAGCCTTATCTCAAGAACCTATCCTTTTGTGTCTAGGACTGTTCATTGCTCCTGATAACCTACTCTCTAGGTCTGGGAATCCTGTTCTTGAACTCAGGATTGTGATTGCAATTTCATCTGCTGACACACTCCTAAGGTCTTCAACAGAAAGTGCAAGTCCGTGAAATTTGGGGTCCGACTCCCCCACCCCCACCCCCGAGACAGACTTCTGAATTAGTTCCTTCCTAACAGCATTACTTCAGATCCATTTATTAAATTACATAAGCTTCTATTTTTTTTCTAAAAGGCACTATCCGTGAAAGACCGTTACTACTGTTAGGATTAATTACAGCAATATTAGCACAGTTTATTTATGCTAGGACCTATTTTCAGATTTTACATGTGTTAATAAGTGCATTCTCATGGCAACATCTTGAAGCTGGTAGTCTTATGAATTTTGCAATTAATTACCCAGTGTCTGCAATATAGTAAGCATTCAACAATTCTACCAATATTATTTAGCCCTTTGACTAAAACAACTGAAATATATTTTATAAGTATATCCATTTGAATGTCACTATTGGACTTTGAATATAAAAAAATAAATAAAACATCTATGAGAAACTAAAGTTTTCTTTCTCCTTTCCTTTTTTTTTTTTTTTTTGTTAAATTTTTAACGTTTATTTATCCTTGAAACACAGAGACAGAGAGAAGGGGAGAGGCAGAGAAAGGGACCACGGAATCTGAAGGAGGCTCCAGGCTATCAGCACAGAGCCGGATGCAGGGCTCAAACTAACAAACCTTGAGATCATGACTGGAGCTGAAGTCGGACACTTAACCCTCTGAACCACCCAGGCACCCCTCTCCTTTCCTCTTTAATCTCTAACTTTCTATTAGCATTTTGCATGAACATTCTGGTGTCCTCATTAACACACTAACAAAAACACAAAAGCAACAACACACTTTCTTTATTCTTTATTTTTCTTCAACTACCCTCCTTAACTGATTCCTTTATTCCTTGACAATAAAACTGTTAAAATATTTGTGTTTCTTTCTACCTTCCATTCTCTTCCATGAAATAAACTCAAGCAGTGAAACTTGATATTTCCCAAAGAGTTTGCTAGATTTTTTTTTTCTCAAAAGTCAAGCCTGACCTCGTAAAACCTGTGGCTTTCTCATCTTATAATTAATTTTTTAATAATGATCCTTCCATTCCTTGTCTGCATGGGTTCCCATGGCACTGCTTGCTTTTCTTAAAGTTTATTTATTTATTTTTGAAAGAGAGAGAAAAAGAGCTCATGAGCAGGAGAGGGACAGAGGCAGAGGGAGACAGAGAATCCCAAGGAGGCTCTGCACTGTCAGCACAGAGCTGGACACAGAGCTCGAACCCATGAACCATGAGATCATGACCTGAGCCGAAATGAAGAGTCAGTCGCCTAACTGACTGAGCCCCCCCAGGTGCCCTGACACTACTTGCTTTTGATTTTGGACTTGATTCCCTAGCCACACCTAACGTTGCTTTTATTACCATCCACACCTCCCTAATGAAGGTATTCTCAAGGATGAACTTCACTAGCTCTCTCTTCCTTTACTGTACACATGCGTACTCTGAATTGTGCAAAGAATTTCTAAAATCATGGGTTTATTTATATCTCTTTCAATCTTTTTTTTTTAAATCCATCTTTTCGAATGTTTCCCAGTTTCTTTGGCTGACTCTTAAGATCTCTGCTTTCTGGTCCCCTTCAGTTTATTCACCATGTCCAAAACCTGTATGTCTTTGACTGCCTGTAATCTCCACCTATCATCTATGGTCACACAAGTATTTCAACCTCCAGGACAGATAATCTATAGTTCACTTAATATGTATTCTAACCAATTCATTGCTTGATTCACTCTACCATGGAAGCTAAAAGACTAAAACGTCTTCCTTCTCAAATCTCTTATGGGAAGTGATGTTCATATGACAAAGGTCTGAATAATGAGGTAAAGGTAGAAGTATCCTGGACATTTGGAGGAAAATTTCATCTACTAATACAAATGCTAGCCCTTCCTTTTCTTTCGTTTTTGCTTGCTTTTGAAATAATATTGTAATGGCTGGAGTTCTAACACTCTCCTGGCAAAATGAAGAAAAGAGAAGAGGACCTTTACCCCAGCATCCTTGAGATTCTGAACAAGGCTATGGACATTATTCTATATGAGGGCACCATGTATCATATATATGAGTGAAATATCTTGCCTTTTAAAGTACACTGACCACATTCTAATCATAAATCTGTATGATTAGGATCAAATACAATTATTGAATAATATAGATCGCAATGATTAGGGATGATATAAATTAATTCCTAAAAGAAGGTTTCTGGTTAACTTTTAATATTATTATGTTTCATTAAAACTATCAACCTAGCGGGGCGCCTGGGTGGCTCAGTCGGTTAGGCGTCCGACTTCAGCTCAGGTCACGATCTCACGGTCCGTGAGTTCGAGCCCCGCATCGGGCTCTGGGCTGATGACTCAGAGCCTGGAGCCTGCTTCCCATTCTGTGTCTCCCTCTCTCTCTGTCCCTCCCCCATTCATGCTCTGTCTCTGTCTCAAAAATAAATAAACGTTAAAAATTTTTTTTTAAAAAAACTATCAACCTAGAGGTGCCTGAGTGGCTCAGTCAGTTGAGCATCTGACTCTTGATTTCAATTCAGGTCACAATTCCAGGGTCAAGGGATTGAGCCTTTTGTTAGTCTCCACGTTAAGCATGGAAATTGCTTAAGGCTCGCTCTCTCTCTCTCTCCCACTCTTTCTCTCACTCTGCCCCTCTCTCCCCCTCAGGGGCTCTCTCTCTCTTTTTCTAAAACAAGAAACAAACAAACTATAAAGCTAAACTGCTTAACAAAATATTAGCAAATTCAGGAATATATTAAAAGGATTGATGGGGCACCTGGGTGGCTCAGTTGGTTAAGCATCCAAATTCAGCTCAGGTCATGATCTTGCAGTTTGTGAGTTCGAGCCCCACGTTGGGCTCTGTGCTGACAGCTTAGAGCCTGGAGCCCACTTCAGATTCTGTGTGTCTCTCTCTCTCTGCCTCCCCCACTCACACTCTGTCTCTCTCTCTCCTTCAAAAAACTGATTATTTTTTTTTAAAGGATTGTTTCCAGGATTGAATGGGATTTATCGAAGAATGCAAGGATGGTTCATATCTACAAATCAATCAACAAGACACAAAAAGAAGTAACCAGTCCTGACAAGGATGTGGAGAAAAGGGACCTATTGTGTTAGTGAGGATGTAAATTGGTGAATTCTCTATGGAAAACAGTTTCACAAAAAAGTAAAAATAAAACCACCACATGATCCAATGGTTCTATGTATAGATATTACCCAAAGAAAACAAAAATACTAACTTGGAAAGAGATATGGACTGCCACACTCATTGTAGCATATTTACAATAGCTGAGATATGAAAACATCTTATGTATCTATCAATGGGTGAATGGATAAAGAAAATATGGCCTCTGTGTGTGTGTGTGTGTGTGTGTGTGTGTGTGTGTATAAACACAAATTGGAATATATAAGCAATGGAATATTACCCTGTCATTGAAATAAGGAAATCCTGCCATTTTCAACCACATGGATATTGTGTTAAGTGAATTAAGTCAGACAAAGAAAACTAAATACTGTATCATCTCACTTATGATGTGGTATATAACAAACAAAAACCTAAGGGCGTAGATACAGAGAACATATTGTTGGGTGTCAGAGGCAGCGGGGGGGGGATGGGAAAAATTGGTGAAGGGAGTAAAAAAAAACCCAAACCCAAACTATCAAGGCAAAAATATGCAATGCAATATTAAATAAAGTGATGTTAGTCTTTTTTTTTTAATTTTATTTATTTTTGATCGAGAGAAACAGAGCATAAGTGGGGGAGGGGCAGAGAGACACAGAGATTCAGAATCTGAAGCAGGCTCCAGGCTCCAGCCTCCGAGCTGTCAGCACAGAGCCCAACGCAGGACTCCAGCTCACAAACCCCAAGATCATGACGTGAGCCGAAGTCGGATGCTTAACTGACTGAGCCACCCAGGCGCCCCTAAAGTGATGTTAGTCTTAAAGAATGTTCTTTATTCAAAAATATATGATCACATATTTATGATTTAAGATTATTTAGAATCCCTTTGTATTAGGCCAATTTCTGAAAATGAGTTTGAAAAAAAAGAATGTATGGTTCTTTTTTTTCTTAATTCAGCCTTTATTCACAAAATGGTTGGTATATATAAAATACTTTGGGTAAACATGTATATATTACAGGCATATCTCTGTCTACGCACTCAGGACTTAATAGTCGGCTTAGTTTTGATATAGGTTTAATTTTGGTCACACTTTTGAACTCTGACATTTGAATTATGGTCACTTGGATTTCTAATTTCTCTGTATGTTTAGGGTCCTGTGGAAATTCAGCTAAAAACTCCCTTCACAATTGTGAAATAGTTGAAATGTGCCAGGCTGCTCTGTGGACATTTTTCACAACTCATTATGAATTCTATAGACTATGAAAATGGATCTATTCCACTACATCCTACAGAAACCTTACATAAAGATTTTCCTTTCCCCTATAAAATATTTTCCTGTAATATGTAGTTATTATCATTGATCCCATTTTTAAATATCTTATCAAACCAAGGTAACTATTTTGTATGTTCCTGAATGGGCCAGTAACTACTACATATGACTGTGGTTCTGCTTAATAGATCTCAGAGATATCTCTAGATATTTTGTATGAAGTAATTCAGCTTCAATGAATGTTCCATTTTATTTCCTAGGGAGCAAGAAAGAAATTTAGTTCAATGTTTAAATACCTTTGTAAAAGACTGCATGATATCAAACTAAAAACAAAAAAATATACCAGCCAGGTGGATTAGCATATATATGTTGCAATGTCTAAGTAACTGCATATTAGAAGAGACACCCCCTGTTGTCTCCATTTTAACTGAGAACCAAAACTTGATACAATGGTGATAAACATCCTCGCATAAATAAGAAAAACGTTTGCTCATCTATGAAGGACTTACTAAGGTTTTGGCCCAAAGCTGGGTCTTCAACCTTTATCCCCTTCTATCAAAATCTTACATCTAAAGAAAGAATGATGGACTCTAAGTAATTTTTTTGGAAAGAACTGTTGGAATGTTTTATATTTCTTCCTCACACCTCCAACTTCTTCAAATCAATCAAATCAATCACCCAAAGAACCTGATGTAGACTCTAGAGTTTGGAGTGCAAGGGTGCATGACTCTGGCTTAGACTTTTTTTTTAAGTGAAGCTGAGGGAAAATAAGCAACAGAACAGAGGATTAAAGGGGAAGTAATAAACACTATTTAAAGGATGAGGCACAAGTGTATTATCTCTGGGTCCAGCAAAATACTAACAACAAACAAACAAAGGATAGAGGCCTGAATCACCTTGAACATTGATGGACAGTGTAAGAAAGGTAACATCAGCAAGAAGGAATCGTTCCAAGATGTAGCATCAGAAGCAGGAATTCAAGAGAGAGTAAAAGTGGGCCATTAGGAGTAAATTGACCTCATTACAAAGTGACATAATGACTGTGGCACCCCCAGGGTGAGTGGAGAATTTAAGAAGAGCCCACTAAATAGTCCCATGAGACACAAAGATGCATTTGGGCTTCTATTACAGCTCAGAGACTACCACCAGATTACAAATACACTACTAACCTATGACCTTGCCTTTATCACCAAGAAACTTCTACGTGAATCTGACCATAGGAGAGTATATAAGGACAACTATTGTTGAAGTAAAGAGTCAGGAAAAGACAGAAGAAACCGACCATGCATCCCTTCTTTATGCAAGTGTTTGGCCCTAAGAGGTTCAACTTTGGGCAAGGGAAGATGCATAGAACTGCATGAAAGATTCATATTTTACTTTAAACAAGACTGAACACTGTTATATCAAAAATTTGGACTTTTAATATCTAAAATAACTGTATATGCTTCAGGATATTGTCCACACAGAAAAGAGAGACCTACTATTATGTTTCAAAGACATATGGTATGAGGAAAAAGTAAAAGCATTTCATTATTTCACTTCCTAAAACTCCAGCTCATTCAATAAACATATATCTGAAAAAAATGGCATAAAATAGAATGAAAATTCACTAAATAATAGTTGCTTCCTTGTCTTATCAATTAAGTGTCTGCCAGGGCCATCTGGATGGTCCAGATTTGCTAGTATTCTTGACTTAGTTTATTTACACTCTGAGAGATAAGGCTATGTTCAGTCAGATGGTGTGAAATTTCTACATCTGGTGCAACTCTCTCTGCACAGTCATGCCTATAAAGATGTTTCATCTGAGAACATCTTCAGGGAATGGCTTTCAGCCACCTCTTGGAATCGTTACCCAAAGAACCCTGTGAATAGTACACAGGGGGTTCCCTATTACTGCATTTACTGCTGCTTCCAATAGACCTCCTTCCTACTTTCTTCTGTTTTCTCTCCAGAGTGATGTCTATTAAAGATTCTCCAAGGGACCTGTTCTAAACCAATTAAAGACAGTCAGAGAATTTAGTTGCACGTTCTTGAATGTAATAGTGTTGTAACTTAATATTTGTGATGCAATACTGCCATAGCCTCATGTGAAATTTATCAATAACTTAATCACAGTAGATGTTTACAATAATCCCAGAAATACTTGTGTCAAATAATCACAGTATATAACAACCACTTAGAACAGTATCATGTTCACGAAGTGGGGTGAATATCATCAGAAAATCTAAATTGGGTTGAGGAAGCACTTATAAATAATACCCAGTTTGCTTCATTTTGACCTAGAAATATCCATTTTTATACTTCAATGAGATTTTCATTCAAGTTTTCTAACATAATTTAGAGGTGTTTTCTCAAGGCTTAGAAAATTTACTATTTTTAAAACACTGAAACTTATTATAGCCAATATCTACTTCTGCATTTGCAAATACTTGACATAATTCAGAAAAAATGAACTAGTGGTAATAAAATTTTAGTGCCACCAGAAAAACTCACTGATAAAATTAGCTTCCAGAGAACTAATCCAGGACACTTCTCCTGCATGGTGTCTGTTGCCTCAAAATCTAAGCCTGTGTGGAAAACCCGTTACATTTTGTCCTTCTAGACTATTCAGCCCCACCCACCTCGCACTTGATGCACAAAAGTGGGTAAAATATGGCACGGTTTAAGAAAGACCCAGAAATAAGAGTCAAATGTAGGGTGTCACCACTTGGTACAATTTTTTTCTTCCATACAAATACTGCTGATAACCTTGTGTGATCACCACAAGGATCCCACAGTCAATGTGGTGTAAGAAATGAAAAACATGGGGCTTCGTCATTTGACCTTTTCCTCCTCATTTCCAGGCAACGACTCAGCTAAAGTAAAAGTCCATAAGCATCTGAAACTTATCATTTTCTCTAACGGGCATAGTTTTGCATGAAAAGCTCGTAAGGAAGAGAACCATAGGCGTGTCTGTTTCTCAAAATGGGTCTAAATAGGTTTTAGCTGCAAGGTTCCAAAAATAGCAGAAATTTATCAAATAGAGACTACGTGCCACAGTTATAAATAATGTTAAACCATGTTTAAGTGAACATTTTCACTGCCTAACTTTGGGCATTTCTTTGCCTTCCTCTCAGAAACATTCAGTTGGTACACAGTACAATTTGCAACTTTGTCCTGACAGTTCTTAATGACAACAGGAAAAAAATATTCACAGAAACATCTATATTTAGTATTTGGGGGCATAAATCTGGTAAATATCTCATGAGTGATAGCAAGAGGAAAAGAAACAAAGAAGGAGGGCAAAGTTCCTTCCAAATGGATTAGGGAAACTTCATACAGATGCTGCTTCAGCGGGGCCTTAAAAGATGAATAAGATTTGGATCAGAAAATATATGAATGAAAACTTTTTAGACAGAAGGAGCACCATAAGAAAAATTAACTGAGCAGACAGAAAGTGCCATGCATACACAAGGAAAACTGAATACATTGTAACTAGAGGGAAACACTTTTCTCTTTGAGGATGTTTACAATTAGCTGAGAGAGGCACTATTTGGTCAGTAGAGGGTCACAATGTCACAGTGCGTGGACTGGCCCTTAGAGTGCTTTATTTTGTCATTGGAGAGACAGATCTGTGATGCTTTTTGGAAAGATGTGTACATTAGTGACATACAGAATTCATTGTGCTAGGGATAATCCCAAGACTAAATTACATTATTTTAAAGGTGAGACAAAAGGGTCCTGGCTCTGGAAATGTGAAGAAAGCAGGTAAATGCTCTGCTAATTAATGCTTACAGGTTGGCTAATGTTCTTAATATGTCTTACATGATCAGGAAGAATGTTATTATTATGTCTGTTATAAAATCTTGATTCACTCCACCATTTTAGATAAATAAAACCAAATAGTATAAAACCGCATATATGTAAGGAATATACATCATCTTTAATTTCATTTGCCCTTTCTAGCTCTAGGCCATATACATTTAGCAATTTCACCAAGCATTTCTGAATTTCCAGATGAACCAGAAAAGCTGTGCATTAGATTTAAATATATTAGAATATTTAATGGTGCCATGAGCATGCAAACAACTTTCTTGCACAATTTTAATAAGAATCTTATTCGTATTACACTTACAGTATGCTATTATATATCAGGTATGTTAAATACCCTGTTTCTGTTCAATGTTTATTGGCAACATCTTCCATATGACTAAAATGTGGAGGTATAATTCTGTAAAATTTGTTAAAAATCTTTGAACCTGAATGAATTATAAAAGACAGCATTTTGAAAGAGCTTCAGCATGGAAAATAATAATTTTTAATTAAATGTGGTAATTTGAACATACAAAGGAGGCCAGGATATATAGGTTGTGTTGCTCACTATTAAAACATATGCTGTGGGAAGATGCTCCATTATTTTGACTTGGGTAACATTCTCTTGTTTCACTTATACAGAAAGTACATCCAACAGACCTTCAAAATTTGTGATTTCAGAGAATATATACTTAAGGAGAGTTGTCACAAGTACATTTTTTTCCAGACAGATATTGGTAAATACTAAGAGTATAAGTGTGCATTAATTTATCAATTGGATTGTAACCTAACAGAGAAATGAGTATTTGCTCATAAGAGTAAGGCCCAAAAAATACCTGAACCTATCACAAGGACTCAAGTAGATGAATTCTTAGTGTAGGGAAACATAAAATTAAAATAAAAATGCAGCTATCTAAACTTTTGGCTAGAATTATCTCTGCTTAAAACAACAAAAATCCGAAAAGACTGGTGAATTCCATAATGGATAATATGTTCTTTTTTTAAAAAATGTTGCTACAATATGATGATGTCAAATGTTTGCCATTATTTTGTCAGTAAAGTTGGATAATTGTACATACTACTAATAAAATGTGTATTTATTAACTTAATTTTATAACAATGCATCTGCAAAATAAATGAAGGCCCCAAATATACGGTTATACATACAACTGAAACTTCCCAATGTTCCTGAAAAGAAGCAAAATAGAATTTACCTTTTCTCCTTTTTTCACTTTCAATCTGCTTGATAGGGAAGTTAGGTAAAATGAATGATTATTTGATGCACTAGTCAATTTAAATGTCAAAAACAGTGGAAAGCAAGAACTCTAAAAAATTTTCTAATGTTTTAAACTCCTGTCATCCTTGTACACAACTGCCTTTTGATAATTATGGAGATACTGACAGTGAAGCTTTCAATAAAGAGTGTTCTGTACCATCAAAAAGATAATTTTGTGCAGAAGTAATATCCCCACATTACAGAATACATAAGGGACAGAAGTATATTGGTCCTTTTCAGTGATTTTATGGTAATCTTTCTTAACATTGCATCATGTTCAAACTGATCATGTCTTCAGGAATCGTGTTTCTTGTAAGCCTTTACTACAGCTCTACCTACATAGGTATCTGCACCCACAGTACATGTTTTTATCCTTTTAAATAACTTCAATCTTAGCATAAGTTTTGGACACACAGAACACATTCATTCAAGCTTTCGGTTCCAGACTTTCCGGTAGTGATCCTTCCCCTATGGTAACAAAAATAAAGCTCTAATTTTGATTTCCAAAAACCCATTCATACTAAAGGTGAAGCAATAATGCAAAGTGCAGAATAATGCTACATGCTTCATCTTCCTGGTAGAAAAGACAGGTAACAGACGACGAGTCCAAGACCACTGCTGACAGCTATACAGATTTTGTTTTCACCATCCCGTTGTTCTACATAAAATCAACCTATTCTTTGAATGTATTCATACCTCCCTTGGATGATTTTACTGTGCTTTATCTTTCTTCCCGCCTACGTCAATACATTTATCTTTTTGGCAAAGGAAAAAAAAAAATCTCAAATGATCCCTTGCTAAAACGTGGAAAGCTGCCAGAATGTGTTAGAAATAAAATAACAAAAAAAGTACATTATCATTCTCACCAAGTAGCTTTAAATCACTAGTTTCATATATTAAATAGAGCTGGCATCTGAGTGTTCAGAGACTGTATATTTTTGGTTTTCACATTGAGGGTTATGGACTTCATATTTATTTCCTTCATAATGATATTTATAAATTACCTTAATGTGATTTGAAATGATTATGTTAAAAATAAATTCTACTACATAGATTATTTTGTTTGTAGGCACCTTACCATGTGAATCAATAAACATACATTGAACTAGTAACACTATAAATCAGTTCACTGCATCACTGTATTACCACCACCAAATTAGAATAAGGCTATACCGCTTTAGGCATAATTAATTTAGATATCTGATACAAAAGATATCCTCAGGCTTCGAATTTTTAAATGTCCATTTCTCTACTCCTCATGTGTCACTGTATTATTAAGGTTATATTATAAGAATCAATATTTCTCAGACACCCTAGTTTTACCTCCCATGTAGGCTAATTAAGAT
The DNA here is from genome assembly GCF_018350155.1 of Leopardus geoffroyi. Classification (NCBI taxonomy): domain Eukaryota; kingdom Metazoa; phylum Chordata; class Mammalia; order Carnivora; family Felidae; genus Leopardus; species Leopardus geoffroyi. The sequence goes on along the minus strand of NC_059327.1, from coordinate 11,194,429 downwards.
GGTTTGGGCTAAAAATTATGTATTTAACCATCCCTGAGTCTATCAGGTATAAAATAGGCATGTGACTTCTACCATGATCAAATGATGGGAGAATGACCCAAAGTAATAATAAGCATTTATTTATATTTGAACAAGAGTGGTAAGCTCGAATAGAGCCTGAAATGTCATCTATATCTATCTGTATCTATGTCATCTATATCCTCTATATATCTGTATCTATCTATCTATCTATCTATCTATCTATCTATCTATCTCATTTATCTCATCCATATCTATAGCAATCTATATCTTACCAATATCTATCTGTGGCTTGGCCAAATTGATTTTATTTTTTTTTATTTATTTATTTTTTTTAATATATGAAGTTTATTGTCAAATTGGTTTCCATACAACACCCAGCGCTCATCCCAAAAGGTGCCCTCCTCAATACCCATCACTCACCCTCCCCGCCCTCCCACCCCCCATCAACCCTCAGTTTGTTCTCAGTTTTTAAGAGTCTCTTATGCTTTGGCTCTCTTCCACTCTAACCTCTTTTTTTTTTTTTTCCTTCCCCTCCCCCATGGGTTTCTGTTAAGTTTCTCAGAATCCACATAAGAGTGAAACCATATGGTATCTGTCTTTCTCTGTATGGCTTATTTCACTTAGCATCACACTCTCCAGTTCCATCCACGTTGCTACAAAGGGCCATATTTCATTCTTTCTCATTGCCACGTAGTACTCCATTGTGTATATAAACCACAATTTCTTTATCCATTCATCAGTTGATGGACATTTAGGCTCTTTCCATAATTTGGCTATTGTTGAGAGTGCTGCTATAAACATTGGGGTACAAGTGCCCCTATGCATCAGCAGTCCTGTATCCCTTGGGTAAATTCCTAGTAGTGCTATTGCTGGGTCATAGAAATTGATTTTAATAAATTACAGTTGACAGTTGATATTTATGATTGTACTGTTAAAATAATCTATGTGTTTCAGCATATGAAAAATTTTAATTTTATGTACTAGATATCTTAGTGATTAGTTTAAGTCCCTACTAATTATGCTGGAAACTTGCTATGATCTTGCAACTTGTTTGTTCTGTTGATACCAGAATGGTAGCACTAAACTGAGTAGTGGATGGGTATTTAAGGCATTCTTCCCCCTTCTTTTATTTGTTTATGTATGTATGTATGTATGTATGTATGTATGTATGTATTGGTTTGTTTGGGAGGAATGTCTTTAAAAATATCTCAGAGAATGGAGATTAACAAAGGCATAATAATTTTATTTGTTATCAAGGATATGGAAAAAGTAAAATTAGTAACACTAAAGATTCTTATGCACTTGAGCTAGAAATCTTACAGAAGTAGACATGATGGACTGCCCAGTCAACTTTGGGGCAAGTTACACAAGTGATGTTTATTTACCTTCCATTCCAATCACCAAAGTGGCATGACATATTCATTTGTAGGTAATTTGAAAATTTTTGAAAAATATGAAGAATATTCACCTCATTCTAACTGATAACAAAAGCTAAGATAAAGTACTGTTAACAAATTGATGTTTGTTTTTATTCTTGTTTTTGATGTTTTCATTTTTTGGTAAAAACATTTTTTAATGAATTAGTATTTGGCTAACTGATCCTCTCTATTTTGTTTTATATTTACTACATTGTGCTTTTGCAGTTATGATTTCCTTATTTCTAATTTCTCTAGATATAATTTGATCTATTTTTCTGGTTTATTGACTTGAATATCCACATCCTTATAATCATTTTTATTAAGTTTTAAAGTTTTAAATTTAAAGTTTCGATTTTTATTTTAGAGAGAAAGAGAGCATGAGTGGGGGAGAGGAGCAGAGGTAGAGAGAGAGAGAGAACGAGAGAAAGAGAGAGAGGGGGAGAATTTTAAGCAGGCTCCATGCCCAGCTCAGGGCTCAATCCCACGACCCTGTGATCATGACCTGAGCTGAAATTAAGAGTTGGAGGCTCAACTGACTGAGTCCCCCAGGCACCCCATTTGTTGCCTAATTAATGCATTTCATGCTCTACACTTACCTAAAACTACAACTTTCACTCCTACAAGATGGAATCCCAGACCCAGATTATTATTTTTATCTTGAGTCACAGTTTCATTTTGTATCATAAAAATGAGTTAAGAGTTTGTCATATTCTAATGAAATTTACTAGTACCTCCTTTTTATAGCAATTTTTATACGTCATTCTATCTTCAATATTCTCCCACCTAAGCCATATTCTTGAATAGTTTTTTCAGAAAAAGTCTTTGCTGGCTCACTCTCTTTGGGCTGGCCTAACTTATATGTGGGTCTAACTCTTCAATGATATTTCAGTAGAAAATATATTTTACGTGGATAGATATTTTCCTTCAGTTCTTTGAAGCTATTATATACTTATTTCTGACAACCATTTTACTGCTGAGAAATCTGTTTCCATCTCATTTCATTTTGTATAGGTAATTCTCTTCCTCCTCAATGCCTTGAAGATCTCTTAATTTTTGATAATCTATGTTTCACAGCAGTGTGCCTAAGAGGATTCCGAAGTTTATTCATCCACCTCAGTACTTTCAATGTGAAGATTTATGGATTTCCTCAAGTTTAAATAAAAAAGAAAACAAACAAAAAAACCCAACTCTCGGCTACTATTGCTTCTCCAATATTTACTTTTATATTCAGAGAATTCTATTATTATTTTACTTAGGATTGACTACAATATATACTTTTTCGAGTGTATTGTTTTTTTCTATATACCAACTCTTGCTTGATGTCATTTGTTTATATTCCATAAATTTCCTTCATTTTAGACATGTTTGTCTATTTATACCTTTGGGACATACACATACTTTAACAATTTTTTAGGCTGTTAGATTATTTTGATTCAATGTTCTAATTATTGATATATTTGGATTTTGTAGTATTAGCTGTCTTTATGCTTTAAAATCATAACTTACAGGAAAACTTTAAGTAGTTTTATCCCCTCACTTACTCTTTTTGTATTATAGTCCCTCATTTGCACAGCGCCCTTACATAGTGGTTATACGATTAATTCCATCCGGCCACTCGAGTTTCAGAATGCAAACCCAGATCTCACATTAGCAGTTTGGTGTCCCTGCACTATTGGTAATACTGTGAAACTGACGATTCAAATAATCCACCCAACTATTTGGTTCAGAATCTAATTGCGAGCATGGGCCTGTCTTCCCACCTTCTATGAGCTACAGCCCCAAGTAATGACTTTCTCACACCTCTTGTGAAATATCACTACACCAAGCCCTGGGTTTGAACACCCCTTCACTCCTTTTGAAGTTATAGTTCAAAAAAATTCATTCATTCATTCATTCATTCACTCACTCATTCATTCTCCCTCTCATAACTGACATAATTTAAAAAAAATTTTTTAACGTTTATTTATTTTTGAGACAGAGAGAGACAGAGCATGAACGGGGGAGGGTCAGAGAGAGGGAGACACATAATCTGAAACAGGCTCCAGGCTCTGAGCTGTCAGCACAGAGCCCGACACCGGGCTCGAACTCACGGATCGCGAGATCATGACCTGAGCCAAAGTCGGCCGCTTAACCGACTGAGCCACCTAGGCGCCCCATAACTGACATATTTTTTAATGTAATTTTCCTATCCACAAGCTTGAGATGCTTTTACTTTGCTCAAGTTATCTTCATATTATTTACATAGATAGCATCACAGACCTAGATACACAATATTTCCAAGTATATTATATGTTCGTTTTTTATCGTGAGAAATTTTTTAGTTTTGTTTTCTAAATATTTATTATTGTTTTTTAAGAGAAGTATAAATGTTTTCTTTATTTTGTGGTGGCACTAATATCTATTACTAATTTGCTTAAAAAATGCTTATTTTATTGAGATTTTTAAGTACTAATGGTATTATCTGCCAAAATGATGATTTAAATTGCCTATTTCTTTCAATTCTTAACATAGTTCTGCTGCCTTATTTCAACCACGACTTTCAAAAAGAAATAAAGTTGTGATACCAGGTATCCTTCCCCTTTATCTTACTTTAAAATGATTATCTTGGGGCGCCTGGGTGGCTCAGTCAGTTAAGCGGCCGACTTCGGCTCAGGTCATGATCTCACAGTCGGTGAGTTCGAGCCCCGCGTCAGGCTCTGTGCTGACAGCTCAGAGCCTGGAGCCTGTTTCAGATTCTGTGTCTCCCTCTCTCTGACCGTCCTCCATTCGTGCTCTGTCTCTCTCTGTCTCAAAAATAAATAAACGTAAAAAAAATTAAAAAAAATAAAATGATTATCTTTACTTTTAGTTTCCTGTGAAATATGACAAAGGAAACTTTTGAGTTGGTAGGTCTATCCCCCCTGTTAACCAAATGTCTTTCTAGTATTTACAGTTTCAAATTAGAAATGGATGAAAAAAAATATTTTAAATGATAAGTGCTTGGGTTTATAATTATTAAATATCAAATTCATATGTTAATAATGGCCATATGCAGAAAATAATAACTAGCAACTTGAGTCTTTATCATGTGACAGGTGGTGTTCTAAATAATTGAAATGTATTAAATCATTAAATCCTCATATAATGTCCACTTCTAAGATAAAAGAACGGAGAACAGAGAATTAAGCACCTTTTCCAAGATTATAGAGCTGCTGAGTACTGGACCATGATACGTCTTTGTGATTAATGTAGAGATCCTTCCTTCCAAACGCTTACATTTGTACATGAAATTTTGTGATTATAAGATGAAATGATTATAAACAGTGTGTTCTGAATATTACTTTTTTTTAATTTTTTTTTTAACTTTTATTTATTTTTGAGACAGAGAGAGACAGAGCATGAACAGGGGAGGGGCAGAGAGAGACGGAGACACAGAATTGGAAGCAGGCTCCAGGCTCTGAGCCATCAGCCCAGAGCCTGATGCGGGGTTGACCTCACGGACCGTGAGATCGTGACCTGAGCTGAAGTCGGATGCTTAACCGACTGAGCCACCCAGGTGCCCCTGAATGATATTACTTTAATTGTAATTATTTTCTTTATAAAGTTGTGATCTGTAAACTGATGAATCATTCATTTGATTAAAAGAAGTACTATATCTAAGTTCAAATATTGGAAATGCTAAAATTCATCAAGTTAGGTCCCTTTAGGAAGCAGAAAGAATACCAAAACATGAAGGATTGCTGACTTCATCTTTCATTAAGGGAAAAATCAGTGTTGAAATTGCTAAAGGGCTCACTAGTCCGATCTGCCTTCGTATTCTCAGTTAAGTTTCTGTACAATTTCACCATGATCTGGTCCACTGTCAATTCATAAGAAGTGCTTTTAGGCACCGGACAAGTAAATCCCTTCAGGGGAAAAAAGAGAAAGCAAAAGGTAGAAATTAGGAAAACAGTGTGGTTATTCTTGAAACATCCTAAGCAATTCATGCTAAAACTGCACTACCAGCACACTTGTCCTTCAAACAATATGAAGCCATCTCCTTCAGGTGCCTGACATTTCCAATACTTTAATTGGGACACAAGCCCCTTATTATATTTGGCTTCAGGGATCCAAGAGCACTTTTGGAATATTTTAAACGAATACCCTCAGGCCAATTTCTCCACTGTGCCCAAAAGATAACTGATGAATATGCTTGTCTTAATTCTTTATTTTAAATGGTTCTTTTCTCTTTTGCCCCTCATTTTAAAAACTACTTCCTGCATCATTCCATTAGATGGTTGGTGTCAGATTATCAGGTTCTACGCATTATGTTATTTAATTTTAGTTAAGTGCTATGTTGTTAAAAAAAAAAAAGTGCTTAATTCAACAAAGACTCAAAGAGGAATACATTTTAGATATAAATAACCTAATAGTCTTAAATGAATTTTGTTAACTTAAATTAGATGATATCTGCATTGTCAAATCAGGCATGAGAGAACAATGATAACTTTGTAAAGATTCTGGAAATATCTTAAATGGCATTACAGTAAAATGAACTCACTAGGATTTCCTAATACAAAGATCTTGTTTAAACATTTATAAAGCAAAGGGTGAAACAGAAGTGAGACAAAAACTCAAGACAGACATCTTAGCAATGCTAAAGCAATAAAATAAACACCAAATAAACCAATTTAGAAAAATTACATAGTTAACTGTATCCTTTTAATTACAACTATTTTTTCCAAGAAATGCATTCTAAGCAAAGCCAAAATAACGTTGATACATGAGAAAAAATAGCCAGATAAAAGTGTATGTGTGTGTATATATATATATATGTGTGTGTTTTTTTTATTATTTCAGAGAGAAAGAGAGAGAGAGAGAGAGACTAAGCACGAGTGGGGGAAAGGGACAGAGACAGACAAGAGAGAGAGAGAGAATTCCAAGCAGGCCCCACACTCAGCGTAAAGCCTGACATGGGGCTCGATCCTATGACACTGGGATCATAACGTGCACAGAAATCAAGAGTCACACACTCAACTCAATGAGCCACCCAGGTGTCCTTGAAAGACAATACAGTTTGTACATATTCTAGAAGACACACAAAAATGTTCAAACCAGCACTGTTAATAATGTCAACACAAATCATATGCAATGAACAGGAGAATGGATAGATTGTTTCATATCCCCACAGTGAAGTAGCAAACAACAATGAAGACATAAATTATCACTATATATAAAGCATGAATAAATGTAACAAAATACTCTGTAACTCTCTGTAGATTACAGAGAGTAATATTTACAATTAATTTTAAAAAGCAAGAAAATGATATATTTTTAGGTAAACATATATATCCAAGAAAATTTCAAAACAATAATGGATTGATAAGCACAAAATTCAATATGGGGCCCATGGGGGTGTGGGACAGAGAAGGAAAGACTAGGGAAGGGTTTGCAAGTGGTCAAGTTCTAAGTGAATTACATTAAAAGGAGTCATGTGTTGTCCAATGTTGGCAACAAGTTAATAAATAAGGATCGGAACTGAATCAAATTTATTCACCTAAAATTTAAAAAGGGAAAATGCTATTGAGAAATTTGAAGAGAAAACCTACAAATCACATCCTGTTGGAAAAAGAAGTCAACTGCAACAAAAAAGAAAACTACTGAGTTTCTACAAATGATATTCTGAAAATGAATCTAAAATGTAATTAGTTAAAAACAAAATCAGACTATTAACATTTAGGAGATGAAATAGGCCTATGAAATCATCTTTCCAATGTTATCATTTTCAAGATGCAGAAATGGCACTGGAGGTTTGGGGGGTAAATTACAGATATATCACGTTCCTCAAGTTAACAGGGGATAATGTTTAATGGCAGAGGAGAATGTCTAGGGTTTACGCTGAAAAATTGTAACTCCATGCATCATCAGTTAAAAATTTCTAGCAATGCTTTCTAGTAGTTAGGTTTGTTTGTGACAAGCCTCAAAGTTCTTGCTACACAGACAGAAGGTAGGTCTACTTTTCCAATTAAAATGGACAAAAGATGAAAAAAAAAATGAGCAATGACTGGCTCAGAGAGTAGAGCACGCAACTCTTGATCTCAGAGTTGTGAGCCTGAGCTCCACGAGGGGTGTAGAGATTACTTAAAAATAAAATCTTTTTTTTAATTTTTTTTAAATGTTTATATTTTAGAGAGAGAGAATGTGTGTGTGTGAGCAGGCAAGAGGTAGAGAGAGAAAGAGACACAGGATCTGAAGCAGGCTCCAAGCTCTGAGATGTCAGCACACAGCCCAATGTGGGGCTCGAACTCATGAACTTTGAGACCATGACCTGAGCAGAAGTCAAATGCTTAACCAACTGAGCCACCCAGGGGCCCCAAAATTAAATTAAAATTTAAAATAAGACAACAAAAATGAAATTGTAGCTCAAGAATTTGGGTGATACGTAAATAATGAAACGGTATTGAAGATTAGTAGCCATCAATATTAGTAACTAAAGATGCCCTAGAATATAGTATAAAATGCATGTATCATACAACTGTTTTATTCCCTGCTGGACACTTCATGGAGGAGACAGACCGAAGCCTAGGATTCTGTCCCTAGTTCCTACCTTGGTCAGCAAAGAGAAATCAAGACATACTTTGAAAATTCCCAAATTAGGGGCTCCTGGGTGGCACAGTCGGTTAAGCATCCAACTTCAGCCAGGTCACGATCTCGCGGTCCGGGAGTTCGAGCCCCGCGTCAGGCTCTGGGCTGACGGCTCAGAGCCTGGAGCCTGTTTCCAATTCTGTGTCTCCCTCTCTCTCTGCCCCTCCCCCGTTCATGCTCTGTCTCCCTCTGTCCCAAAAATAAATAAACGTTGAAAAAAAAATTTTTTTAAAAAGAAAATTCCCAAATTAGTAGGGGGGAAACTTAAATGGATACTTTAATAAACACACATTAAGGTAAAATTATGTCTTCAAGGCCCCTTTTAGAATAATGACTAAAACATGAATTCTACCTCAGCAAGTAACATATACATTCACTCCAATAGGGAAAATATATGCATGTGCATGTGGCTTTGTGTGTTGTGTACGCAAGTATATTTAGAGAAAAGATCCACAGGAAAAGCACAGAAGATGCCCCATTTATTTTGAGAACAGGCACAGCTTCTGATGAGTTTAAATAGGCAAATTTTTGAAAAAAAAAAAAAAACAAAACATCTGTTCAGTCTTAAAAGAGACAGAGTCAGAATACCTGTCAATGCCAGAGTGCTGGAGGAACAGAAAGGGTTAATTACAGCAGAAGGCACAGAGACCACAAGAGCAAGCAGCGAAATTATTCCCTGAATGCCATTCAGACTTGAATCTCTGGGCTCTTTCTCTAACAATCTTTGAGGTTTTAGAGGAAGCAAGTGACACAGACAAGATTTACACCTAAACAATAAGGCATCACGGATGGGAGAAGAAAGAGACACTCCCCAGTGAAAGGGAAACAAAACAAACATATATCACCCAGTAAATCTCAAAATCTCAACAAAATCAACAAAATCTCAAAATAGAATACATTCTCATCTGTCGCAGATGAGGAAAAACCTGACCTCATGACTCATTTCCAGCTCTAGGATTTCATTTGAGTAGTTTAATATCCAATAAGGTTATCAGCAAATCACATGTTCCTTTAGTATCAATAACAACAATTAACTGAGCATAAAAATAAGGACTAAGGAAAATAACTATTAAAATATAATAAATCAGGGCGCCTGGGTGGCTCAGTGGGTTGAGCAACCGACTTGGCTCAGGTCATTATCTCACAGTTGGTGCATCTGAGCCCCAGGATGAGCTCTGTGCTGACAGCTCGGAGCATGGAGCCTGCTTTGAATCCTGTGTCTCCCTCTCTCTCTCTTCTGCTCCCCGCCACAGGCTCCCTCCATCTCTCAAAAATAATAAACATTAAAAGAAAAAAAAAGAAATTGTTTTAAGAAATCATTCCATAATTTTGAACATAATGTATTCTCCTTAAATGGCACACCTGGGTGAGGTTAAGGGTCCAACTCTTGATCTCGGCTCAGGGTATGATTTAAGGGTTTGTGACTTCCAGACCCGAGTCGGGCTCTGCCCTGACAGTGGAGAGTCTGCTTGGGATTCTCTCTCTTTCCTTCTCTCTCTCAAAAATAAATAAACATCTTTTAAAATGGGAGTTATTTGGGGAATATTATGTAAATTTTAAAAATAGGTAACAAAGTAATTAACAATGTATCAAATTCATTTGCATTGGGTATTTTTTTTTGTGGGTTTTGTTTTTGGGTTTTTTTGGGGTTTTTTTTTTTTGGTGATCGGTACCTTTCATGACAAGGACTAATATTCTTAGCATTCACCACTTGTCAAGGAAAGAATATGTAAATGAGTTTGTTAAGAGATAAACTTTTATTTCCATGCATGATCTTCCTTGAATATATCTGCTGAGCAATGAACTTTTATGCCACTTCTGTGACTGCATGTTCTGTTCCCCCAATCATTACTGCCTCCTCTGCCTCACCTCGTCCAGGATAAAGCCTATTTCTCCTTTAAAAGCCAGGTCAAAGAGGGGCAGCTGGGTGGGTCAGTTGGTTAAATGTTTTGACTCTTGGTTTCGGCTCAGGTCATGATCTCACTGTTCCCAAAATCGATCCCGACGTCGGGCTCTGTGCTGACAGTGCAGAGCCTGTTTGGGATTCTCTCTCTGTTTCTCTCTCTGCCCTTCCCCAGTTTGCACTGTCTCTCAAAATAAATAAATAAATATTTTTTTAAATAAAATAAATAAAAGCCATGTCAAAGAAATGTAATCTTTCCTGTTTTTATTAATTATGGAATTAATAATTCCATCTTTTTCATTAAACCAACACTTTATGAATAATATTAAAATCTGGTTGTGCATATGTTTTATTAAACTAAATTATTTATGCATGATAAATGTTATAGCCACATCTGCTTTCTACTATCTACCATAGTGAAATGTTTCAGTGAGTAAGCATGGGTATATGGGTATGCATGGTTACATATGCACATACAAGTCTACACTAGTTTAACTCATGATCATATATACGCATATATATGTTCATATATATATTCATTTTATTATACACACAAATAAAAACCAGAGTAAAATGTATATGAGTTCAATAGTGATGTGTAGATTAGAATAAATGAATCGTAGGTCCCTGCCAGCTATAAACTTTTATGATTATGAAGAACAACTACATTTATGGTTCTCAACACTGATTGAGCATTACAATTGTTATTAACATGCTTTCAAAATAAAGATTTTCAGGTCACTTTTCTGGAGATGATAAAGTAGTAAGTCTAAAATACTTCTCAGGCTTTCAATTTTTGAAACTTAGAGATTCTTCTGTAAGGCAGCCAGGATTCATAACTGCTATCACAGAGATACATATATGTCTGTGATCCCTTGTCAACTTCTCATTAATTTTACATTAATGTTCTATGGCTCTTGCACATTTTAAGGATAGATGTACATTTTTCCTTTGCATAATTTCTTATTTGTAAGATGCTCTAAGCTGGGTAAGAGTGATTTAAATGGTATAAAGTGCTTTCTGCTGAAAGGGTAAGGGCGTGTCCTGAATTACACTTTATACCTCTTCAACAGCTCTATCAAAATTTCAAAGCTTGGGTGTCCTGATGTGTTCTGAGTCTGGTTTGGAGAGTTCATGGTCATAACTTTCTTCCATTTATTTTTTTCTAGTTATCTTTTCACAAGAGGATAGGAAGTTCAGGAGTCTAAATGTGGATACACATATTATAAAAACAATGCATCTGTGTCTACTTAAAGTTTTGAGCAATATTGGGTTTTTATTACAAATGCATATTCTTAGGTGCACAATAACATCACAGTCTTTAGGACTCCACCTTCAAATTATTAGCATGTTTTATCCTGAATGCTCTTGCATATTATAAAATATCACATAAATGAGATACTGCTGGGTCCCCTTAAATCAAGACCATTTGCCTCTTAACAAGAAAATGATTATATAACTGATACACAGGGATCTTCATAAAGTATGAATGCTCATTTCCGAAGTTCACACATTATTCTTAGTAAACAGGACTATTTTCCATCACTGTAGTTACCAGATGGTGGCTCACTGTCAGATTTACTAAACCAGAGAGTTAAATACATGCATTCTGGCACAATATTCCCAAGGTGGTCTCTTTTTTCATCTTTTCATTTTCTAATTTCCATCCCTTTCAGGTGGAAATCACTTCGGTAAAAAAGATAATTGGTTGTGCTTTTCAGCACTGCAGTGTTTGCCTCAGGTTAAGACTGTCTCTTAAATTAAGACAGACAAAAACAATATCCTAACTTCCCTTCCCCCCCTGCTATCTCATCATTTGTAAATGCACTTTCATGAGATTTCTCATTATCATTTCCAATAAAACCCCAAATTTCTCGTTCTCTGCATATTATTTTTATTTAATGTTTTTCTTTTACTTCTTCCCTCCCCTCCCCTCTGCTCCTTTCTTTCTAAAGGAATGTTCTGCAGCCTAGTGTATAAAACTCAGAATTACACTTAGGAATCTCCTCGTGATGGGCAGGAAAACAAAACTCTTTAGACAATGTCTTCATCTGTAACAGTATCTGGAAAAATTCAAATATGTTTCCAGAATGATTGTTTTATGAGAATGTCAATTTTTATTATTTGTGTAATTTTAAAACTCCTCCTTAGAAATGTACACGGATGATCATACCCTTCAATTAATATTTCTTTCTCTTTCTTTTTTGTCTTTTTGCTTGGTTTGGTTTTTGTTTTTTGTTTTTCTCTTTAGGATTCTACGTTATATTCTGGTGTCTGGATCTTGCACAAAGAACCAGTCTTCCTCCTCGTGCTTTGTGAATGCAAAGTAGAGGTAGCATGCACTCACTGTAGGAGATACTGCTACTCATCAGTACAACGAGGAGAGGAGGAGCAAAGACAATCAGAGAAGAGACTTTTGATTTTGGCCATCGTGACTTTGCAATGTCTGATCTATGCACAGTTTGTCACTTACCAATCAGAAGTAAAATTAAGGATCCTTACTTATAGCAATCTCCATTCTCTCTCTGCATTCCCGAGATTGCCAATGCCAGTGACTAACAAATTTCCACTGGAAATTCAGCCCAAAGAGAGATTCCAGAGGGAGGACTTAGAGTAAAGGCACATTACATAAAACTGCTGCTGGGTTTTTCTTTTGTTGTTGTTGTTTGTTTTTAAGATTTTAAGTAATCTCTACACCCAACATGGGGCTTGTACACACAGCCCCGAAACCAAGGGTTACATGGTCTTCCAAATGAGCCAGCCAGAAGCCCCAAAATGGTTAACTGTCACTCAAGAGACAGAGTTTCTGTAATAAAATACGGATCACGTTTTATGCATAAGGACATACAGCAGATGAAAAATAGTGAGTTTCAGAAATTTAAATGTATGATGATGGTTGTGGAGCCTACAAGCAGACGCCAAAGTCAACATTAAGGTCTCTGTTCAACAAATTCTTTCAATGCATGTGAAAGATCTATCCGTTGCCAGATCCTTTGGGAGAAAATCAAGCAAGTCATGTACTCTTAATGTAAATACTCTAAAAATAAAGAAAAATAATTTTACTTAAGTCAAACAATCCAGTAACACTAATCAAAATACAACATTGTGCCACTGAGTACAAATAAAAGCATATAAGAATTCTCAAAATTGTTTTAAATACACTATAGATTGACTAATTCTTTAACTTATTAAATTTAAATCCATTAACAAGTGAGATACAAATTGAAATGATTCCAGTATATCAAAATGAATTGTACATTTTGATGATAATTTTAATTCCTTAAGTCATATTTCTTAACCTTTAAAAAAAAGGCCCTGGGTACGTAAATAAGCACATGATAACTCTTCTTGAAAAAAAAAAATGGCCAAACATAATGAGAAAATACACCACATGCAATAGTTAAACATCTTTCATCTATATGTAAAATACCAACAGCCCTAAATAGAGTACTAAATTTGAGTTTTAAACTTGTTTAGTATGTGAACTTCTTAAAGTTGATTTAGAAAGAAAAGTTGGGGGACGCCTGAGTGGCCCAGTCAGTTAAGCGTCCAACTTCGGCTCAGATCATGATCTCGGGGTTCCAACGTTTGAGCCCAGAATCAGGCTCTGTGCTGACAGCTGAGCCTAGAGCCTGCTTCAGATTCTGTGTCTCCCTTTCTCTGCCCCTCCCTCACTTGCACTCTCTCTCTCAAAAAATAAACATTAAATTTTTTTTAAGTCAAGTGGAATTTTTAATCAATTTTCTCATTTTTTTTTTCTGTTGTGGCCACATAGTTAATGCCACTCAATCCATTCATGTATTCAACAAACTTTTACAAAATACGCACTACATGTATCAGGTGCTGTGTTAGTGCTGAGGATACAACCACATGGAAGGTGGACATGGTGTCCTATACACAATTTAAGATATTGTTGGCATATTAATAAAATACTACACAGTTATTTTTAGTATATAATCGCAGATTAAAATGTCTCCACAATAAAATGTCCTCCAAGTTACATTTTGTACTGCCATGAAGACATTTTCTACGGTTACAAACTCTGGCAACATTTGGATGCCTGGGTGATAATTACAACACAGCTGGGCAATGGGAATTGAGACTTTCACAGTTCCATAGGAGTCTAGCTTTTTCAAAGTTAATACCAGGGTTGAAAAATAACTTTTGACATTCTAGTGAAAATGAGGATACGGTATGTTTTTGTTCAATTTACCTACCTCAGTGTCCTCCCATTCTATGAAAAAGGGACTTCCCACCTACATAGGTGGCCCATCACACCCATGGCCCCATGCTTATATCCTGTTGCCATAATTAATTTGGTTAGGGATGAAAAAGTAAATAAACTGAGCAGAAGATTCTAAGCAACTCTGCACTCTGAGACAGCCAATCTGCCCGGAAAATAAAACTCTTTGTGGCTTAGATAAAAAAAAAAAAAAATTGTATAATTCTGGATTCATCAGGCTCTCACTTAATCTTGAACATTTTCAGCTTTTTGCCACATATCTGTGCCTTATGTAAATTATAACTCAGTCTCCTATCCCTGGGAAAATGTTCATTACATATTTTTTCCCCAGCAGTTAATCTTTATCTGATCTCGGTTTTTCTACCTAATCTCTTGTGTCTTAATGGTAACTCAGTTCTCAGGGGTGCTGGTATAAGCTCATTGAATAGAATGAATGCTTTGAACTGGTCCAATTTATTAAACGCTAAGTGTTTGTGAAGGTTGAATTAAAAAAAAATAATAATTTATGGTCTGTAGTGTTCATGAGGGAGTTTCTTAGACTTTTTCAATTTTTTTAAGTAATGAAATATTTCCTATATTTACTCTCCTTTTGAAACGTAATCCTGTGCTATGCATTAACACAAAGATTATGGTTTTAATATCATTGCAGTTTCTATAATTTTCCCCTTAAGTACAGTAGCTATCCTAAGACTCATACTGGCTTTTTCTGGGTAACTCTGTACTGTCTTTCATAACAATAATCCAAAGCTGGCCATTGTACAACCATAGTCAAGGATCTTCTCTACAAAACAATTTAATCTACATTGTATTACAAATCCCAAACCCAAGCAAAAACCCTACAGTGCTACTAAAGTACACCTTAAACATTCCTGGCCTGTCTCGGCATGTTGTCCAAGCAAAAGATATACCTTTGCTCTACCCAAATAAAACATTAAAAATACAATTAATTTTGGGGCGCCTGGGTGGCTCAGTCAGTTAAGCGTCTGACTTTGGCTCAGGTCATAATCTCACTGGGTTCGTGAGTTCGAGCCCCACATCGGGATCTGTGCTAACAGCTCAGAGCCTGGAGCCTCCTTCAGGTTCTGTATCTCCTCCTCTCACTGCCCCTCCCATGCTCATGCTCTGTCTCTCTCTGTCTCTCAGTAATAAATAAATGTTAAAAAAATTTTTTAAATAAAAAAATACAATTAATTTCTTTGATGTTTTTCAAAGAGTTGCCAAAAAATGATTCTATTTCATGACACACAGTAAAACGTCCTAAAAATTCTCAAAGCAAGTAGTCAGAACCCTTGTTCCTCCCCGCCCATTCTCCTTCCTGCAAATGTCAGCCCATACCGTTTTGGGGGGGGGGGGGGAGGGTTGGTCCCTCTTTCAACCACTGTTCTCATCCATATTCTTTCACTCATTTTGTAATGGTCCATGCACACACTCGAGTAAATACAGTTCTTCATTTATTTCAGGAACATTTTCCTGTATTTTATCTCTGAATACTTTTACAATTCCATTTGTCAGCCTACCCACATTGATCACCTTCTCTCCTGATGCATCAATCGCTAGATTTCTTTGCTTAACCTCTATAATTCATTCAAGATGTCCTTTATGCTATTCATTAGGTTTGGGCTCCGGATAGTCTTACAGCTCACATGGGCAGCTTCACTCAGACATTCTGTTTGTTCTGGGAGAGCATACATTGGTGGTTGTCACATTTCCTGTTCACCTTCACCACAATTTCCATTAAAGAGCCAAGTGGACTGTATATTCTCTCTAGCCAGAAAGCATGACAGTGAGGGAACAGGAGGTACAGGATGCAGGACACAGTTCTGGCGAGGATACCTGCCTCTCCCTGGATCAAGGACCCAGCATTTAGCCAGTGGTGCTTCCTCTCCCAGCCTGGCAGTATGTCTGGAAGAAGACGAAATTAGCTGGGGCTTCCTGCTTTTTCCCTGGGCAATTATCTGTGGACATAGCGATGGAGATTCCTCACTTTTTCTCTGATGGTACTACAGGCTGCGTACTCAATCCCTTCTTCCCTTCTCTGTGAACTGTACTGTCTCACTACGCTTCTGAGATCTCGACCCTCACATTCCTTCCTCGGTACTGTCACAGAGATGGCACGTAACTATTACCTTCTGATGTTCATCTTAAGCTCTTTTAACCTTGAGTCATTCTGTTAATATGATTCATACAAAGCAACAGATGATGCTTGAAAGCCTGTTAAGCAACAGTCATTGCAACCTTTATCGTATATTCTATTACATCATTTTGATTAAAATTGTGATATGATGCAATCTAAGTTCACTTAAACGAAATTGGGAGTTGATTATAACGATGGTAATGACAATAATATATAACTGACCATACAAAAAATAATGACCTAGATTGAAAGTGAGAGCTCTGTTGCCGACAAATACCCTCAGATTCAGTCACGAAGAGCTAGTTACCCAGTGTGAAGTGTCTACACTGAGAATGAAAATAATTCTCTTCTGCCTGACAACAGACCGGGTACAAGTCACTCAGAATCTCCGCACCACTCATTTCTTTACCCGTGACATGGAAAAACGTCCCATGTGACCTGCAAGGACACTAACAGATTAAAGTTTGAGGATTTGGGGGCACCTGAGAGGCTCAGCTGGTTGAGCATCCGACTCTTGATTTCACCTCAGGTCATGACCTCACAGTTTGCGGGTTTGAGCTCTGCACTGACGGTGCAGAGCCTACTTGGGATTTTTTCTAACTCTCTCTCTGCCCCTCCCTGCTGGCTTATTGTGTGCGCTCTCTCTCTCTCTCTCTCTCTCTCTCTCTCTCAATAAAAACATTTAAAAAACATTAAAAAGATAAAGTTCTGTGATTCAAATTGTTGACTGCTTTTGTGGCTTCATTCATTATTATTCTAAACATAATCGAGTATATATACTCTTGACCTTATAAGAACTTTACATAGGAATGGTATACTTCATAAGAAAATTATATCCATGTTTTAGTGATAAATGTCAACATAATATAATTAACCATTATCTTAAATACTATTTTAGGTTTTGAAAACTCTGTAAACATACAAAAATTTAAATTCCCAAACTACCTTTTAGCAGTTACTGTATTACTCACCCCTGCTTTCCTGACATCGTAGAGTCTGAAATTTGTATTGACCACTACTACTAAATAGTACTAATAGTACTTGTATATTACTCGTATAGGCATAGTATAGATTTACGCTTTCTCATTTTGTGGTGCTTAGACTGTAAACAGAATGTTGCATTCACTTTTCATTTGGTACGTTATGTGCAGATATTGAACGCAAGTTGAAGAAAAACAAGTAGGGAAGTGGCTTGCTTTCTGTTTGACTTTGGAACAAATGTTAGTTAGCAATCAGGTCTTCTGCTGCCTATGTAGAATTTCTTTGGGGATAACAACAAACAGTGCTTGCATCCGAGGAGGATGAAGACTTTTTGAGGTTCTTATTTTATAAAGTTCAATGGTGAGGATGAAAATGGGACTTGTTAAGAGGTTGGTTTGGGTTTCATTTAGTTTTGAAACTGATTTACTGTATTTTCATTATTCAGCTTCTGTGTTCTGCCTTTACCGTTCAGTGACGATTTTAATCTTCCTACAAATAATGAGATCACAGGTCAATTCTGAGTTTAATATCAATCTGTTACCTGGTAATACGGATGTAATGACAGATGTTTGGTCAGTTTATTTTCACACCGAAGAGAAGTGATGATCATACTAGACATGGCATGAGACTTGTGTGTGTTAAAATTATTCCGATAAGCAGAATAATTCTTTTCTTCCATCAATTTTCAGAACTGAAAAGACACTACAGAATAATGTGCTGATCTTATGAATACTGACAAACTCCTACGATAACTAATATTTGCATTATTGCAGGGTTGTTGTTTGTTTTCTTTTCTGATGTTCAAATGAGACTACTACAGTGAGATGAATTTCAGTAACTGTATACATGAGTTGACAGCCATGTACAACTATTGGACAACTACTTAAAGATGAAACAAGTGACAAATTAGGCATTCAATGAATAACAGACACTCTTTGTGATCTACTTTTTCTGTGTATTTTAAAATTAACAGTATCAGGGGCTCCTGGGTGGTTCAGTCAGTTAAGCGTCTGACTCTTGGTTTCGGCTCAGGTCATGATCTCATGGTTCGTGGGTTTGAGCCCCACATCAGGCTCTGTGCTGATGGATTCTCTCTCTCCTCCTCTCTCTATACCTCCCCTTACTCGCTTGCTCTCTCTCTCTCAAAATAAATTTTAAAAAATTAAATTAACAGAGGTCACCCAAGGTTCTGTTAGAGCAGTCTTTAAAAGTGAAAAGCCCTACCACATATACGACGGTGTTTCTATTTAAATACTTTAATTCACGTACCTAGCCTTTTCTAGACTTCCATCCTAAATGATAATCTTGGGTCTACACTTTTCCGACTTTCTCCAGTTTTAACGAAGCATTTTCATGTGCTTTCTCATCCTTCTTTCTTTGTGGCTCCTCTCAAACTACAGAACTGACAGCTGATAAAGATGCATCTGGAAGTTTCATCAGAACACGTTTTCAAACTAATTTATTTGATTCATCTGATGAAAGATCTCCTATACTTTGAACCTTTTAAAGAAAGAACTACTACTGTTCTAATTACAGGGCTTTGTTCTTCTCATCACTGTTTGGGCATCAAACTCCCATTCCTCAGATGTTCTAGGTTTTTCTGTTTTCAAATAGTGTTTCTAATCATTGCATTCAAACAGCTCCCAATATGATAGCAGAGGGTCTGAACCACAGGCACTTTTCCTGTACAGTGTTTATTTATTTTCTGCTGCTGCCTCTTTTTCTGTTTCTAAACTGACTTTCCTTGTCTTGGCCACCATTATTCTTATGTTTGTCTTCCCACCGAGTTCTCTCTCTAGTGACCCTTCTCTTTCTCTGTATAATGTACCACTCTCCAAGCATTAAAAACAACACAACAGCCATTATCAACATAGATACATTTTTCCTGTAATGTAAAGCCCCTTTATCAACTGTTTATCTTCTTATTTCTTTGAAAGCACCTCTAAATAATTGAATAGAACTACTACATTCAGATTGTTTATTTCCCTTACAGATACTTTGAAACAACTGCTTAAGGATAATATTCTAAATCAACCCAAGGTACTCTTTTAGGCCACATTAAAATTCATCTTGGTCTGGAACCACTTATTATCAATCTTCAGTCAACATAATGTCCACAATTCTGGCATTCTTTTTTGGCATTTAACACTCATTTTATATTTATAATGATGCCTGACTGCAAATCTAGCCTGTCTTATAGCTTCCAAATAGTCTCTTAGAAAAATCCTAACAACATTTCAAGAGTTCTGCTCTTATCAAACAAACAAACAAACAAACAAGAAAGGGATTTGCAGCCGGCTCTTTAGCCTAACAAAGTGATTAATTAAAATACTGACATTAAAAAAAATAAAATAAAATAAAATACTGACATTAATTAAAAAGTAGACTTTGGAAAAATAACATTTTATTTTGTTATACTGATGTAAGTATGTGTGTGTGTGTGTGTGTGTGTGTGTCAGTGTGTGTGTGTGTGTGTGTATATGTATATATATATATATATGTCAGAAAGTAGAAAAAAATTGCTTTGTGTTCCTTTTTTAAGATACCTCAGAAATGGCTAAAGAAAATCAAACATTTAAATAGCAGTTACTATGCAGTGATTCATTTTGTGATAAAAAGAATGATGCTCTGATCTCACTATATTTTGATTAAATACAGAACCGCATGTATCAGATGAAGAATCTTTATCACCAAGATAAAACTATTCAAAGATAGAGAGAAGCGAACTTATCTACTGGGCTAACTTCTCCATAAGTTTCAGGTTTAACCCTAGTGATCAAGTAAACAGCCACAAAAACAGATTAGAAAATGGTTCTATTACATTTCAAAAGTAACCATACATTCACAACTATTTCATTTAAAATAGTAAATGGTACTACT
Source organism: Leopardus geoffroyi (assembly GCF_018350155.1). NCBI lineage: Eukaryota > Metazoa > Chordata > Mammalia > Carnivora > Felidae > Leopardus > Leopardus geoffroyi. The sequence continues at coordinate 11,174,246 of NC_059327.1, read as the reverse complement.
TTTCTTAGGTTTTCAATATTGTTTTTTTTTTCCTCTAGACAGAAAGAAATTTTCCATTCAAAATTGCTCATAAAACTTCTTGTCTTTGTAATCAAGTTAAAACTGGAGGAAATGACTTGCCTCCATCAGCAGGATACCGTTTTATTAAATTCAATCAAATGTTCTATTTACACACTTCAATCCTCAATAAAATCCAATTTTATTATTTGAAACCTATAATCTTCAGTGAAATTGAATAAGTGTATTTCACCAAAGCTGAAGTGCTCTGTTATATTAATCAGCTAGACACGATTTTATAAAAAGGTGGCAGAAATGGAGTAAAGACAGCACTGGTGATGGTCTGAATTTTGCCAAACTGTTTTCGTGTCTGTGAAGTTAATTTTTAGATTTAACGTCAAAACTTTCATTACATAAATACTACACAGTGGAATGAAAATATCTGCATCGTAATCCAGTGTTTAGGTTACACGTGAAGAGATTTTCCATGATCTCTTTTTAGTATATTCACCTTACACATATCCGTTTCTTTAGCTTATAGAATAGGTACCACCTTCTTGGAAATTCTAAGACAAGACAGATGAAACATAAAATACAGTGAACGTAATTAATAAAAGAAGGTGCCAAGTTACAGTGCTTCGGAATAATCTTAAGTACATTATGCCTGGAAAAGAGTAAGTCTCAGGAAGTTGAACCCACAAGGGCCTGGATTCAGAGCAGCCACCATACCCTGAATGATCTCCTTCATGTTCTCTATTAAATCTCCTTAATGTCTCTGGATTTAGTCTGACAAAGCCTACTGGGTATGTTTGTACTTTGTCAACAGAACAGAGCAAACCACACTGGATTATGAGTCAGATGGCCCGTTTATGGCCATGGATTCAAAGTTAACTATCTGTACAACTTTGGGCACTTGACTTAAACTCTCTGAGCCGCAGCAAGAACGCTGCCAAGCTCCATGCCTCACCGGTGGTAGATGGGGCTAACAGCTTATGATATGCTTCATGTAGTCTTATTCTTACATGTGGTCCAGGCAGCAAGTTCCAATCAGCTTAAGGCAATGTAACATTTTTCAACTACTGCCATCCAAAGAATGGATAATTTCTAAGGTCATTTCCATTTGTAACATTCCAAGACTCTAAATGCCCCAGAGCAATTAATCGATTCCTGGTATTAATATTCATAAATGGCTCCTACAGCTCCCAGTTCCCCAGATAATCCTAGTGCTATCTACAAATGTTTTCCGGTAAGGGGGAACTGGGTGGCTCTGTTGGTTAAGCATCTGACTTTGGCTCAGGTCATGATCTCACAGTCGTGAGTTTGAGCCCCAGGTCAGGCTCTGTGCTGACAGCTCAGAGCCTGAAGCCTGCTTTGGATTCTGTGTCTCCCTCCTCTGTCCCTCGCCCACTTGTGCTCTGTCTGTCTCTCTCTCTCTCAAAAGTAAGTAACTATTAAAAAAACTTTTTTTGATGTTTTCTGGTGCTTCCTAGCTCAGTCTCACTATGATGGCTAAATTCTGATTAATAAAGCTGAAGCTTATTAAAAATGCATAACATATATACATGTACATATTATATAACATATATGTGTATGTGTGTGTACATGTGCATACAGCTTGAAAGAAAGATGAATATTTATAATTTTAAAAATGCTTAAGTCATTTATTACAATTGGCAGTAAATGATAACTTAGCAATGTTTACAAATGATATGTAATTGAAGGAAGAAGAATTACGTAATAAGATAGGATGTGTTTTGACTTTGAGAAATGTTTTCTGGAATCATTTGTCTGTGCAATAGAATGGTGGAAATGTTATCCTGAATTCAATCAATCTCCTGAGCATTCCTCTATCTCTAAACTACCTTTGAAAGAGAAAGTTAGCAAATGTGAAAAAATCCAATTAAATAAGTCTCCTTCCATATACTGTAGCTTGGGCTTGGGAAAGTACAACCATGTGGAATGCAGCATGCATACTTTTGGATTTAAATTTGAGAGATTCATCAAGAAGCACTGTGATAGGGCAGATAGAGCAACGAACTTGGAATTAAAATAAAGGATTCAGATAGAGCAATGAACTTGGAATTAAAATAAAGGATTCAAATCATGTCATCGTCAAATGAGGTATGGATTTAAAAGTGATTTTTTGAGGGAAGGAGGGAAGATGGCGGCGTAGGAGGACGCTGGGCTCACCGCGCGTCCTGCTGATCACTTAGATTCCACCTCCACCTGCCTAAATAACCCAGAAAACCGCCAGAGGATTAGCAGAACGGAGTCTCCGGAGCCAAGCGCAGACAAGAGGCCCACGGAAGAGGGTAGGAAGGGCGGCAAGGCGGTGCGCGCTCCACAGACTGGCGGGAGGTAGCGGGGCGGAGGGGCGGCTCGCCGGCCAAGCAGAGCCCCCGAGTCTGGCAGGCAAAAGCGGAGGGGCCTGACGGACTGTGTTCCGACAGCAAGTGCTACTTAGCATCTGGGAGGTCATAAGTTAACAGCTCTGCTCGGAAAGCGGGAAGGCTGGAGGACAAAGGGAGGGAGAGCTGCTGAGCCTCCGGACGACAGAGCTCAGTTTGGTGGGGAGCAAAGGCGCTCGCCAGCGCCATCTCCCCCGCCCATCCCCCAGCCAAAATCCCAAAGAGAACCAGTTCCTGCCAGGGAACTTCCTCGCTCCGAGCAAACACCCAACTCTGTGCTTCTGCGGAGGAGCCAAACCTCCGGCAGCGGATCTGACTCCCTCCCGCTGCCACAGGGCCCCTCCTGAAGTGGATCACCTAAGGAGAAGCGAGCTAAGCCTGCCCCTCCTGCCCCTGTGCACCTTGCCTACCCACCCCAGCTAATACGCCAGATCCCCAGCATCACAAGCCTGGCAGTGTGCAAGTAGCCCAGACGGGCCACGCCACCCCACAGTGAATCCCGCCCCTAGGAGAGGGGAAGAGAAGGCACACACCAGTCTGGCTGTGGCCCCAGCGGTGGGCTGGGGGCAGACATCAGGTCGGAGTGCGGCCCCGCCCACCAACTCCAGTTATACACCACAGCACAGGGGAAGTGCCCTGCAGGTCCTCACCACGCCAGGGACTATCCAAAATGACCAAGCGGAAGAATTCCCCTCAGAAGAATCTCCAGGAAATAACAACAGCTAATGAGCTGATCAAAAAGGATTTAAATAATATAACAGAAAGCGAATTTAGAATAATAGTCATAAAATTAATCGCTGGGCTTGAAAACAGTATAGAGGACAGCAGAGAATCTCTTGCTACAGAGATCAAGGGACTAAGGAACAGTCACGAGGAGCTGAAAAGCGCTTTAAACGAAATGCAAAACAAAATGGAAACGACGACAGCTCGGCGTGAAGAGGCAGAGGAGAGAAAAGGTGAACTAGAAGATAAAGTTATGGAAAAAGAGGAAGCTAAGAGAAAGAGAGATAAAAAAATCCAGGAGTATGAGGGGAAAATTAGAGAACTAAGTGATACACTAAAAAGAAATAATATACGCATAATTGGTATCCCAGAGGAGGAAGAGAGAGGGAAAGGTGCTGAAGGGGTACTTGAAGAAATTATAGCTGAGAACTTCCCTGAACTGGGGAAGGAAAAAGGCATTGGAATCCAAGAGGCACAGAGAACTCCCTTCAGACGTAACTTGAATCGATCTTCTGCACGACATATCATAGTGAAACTGGCAAAATACAAGGATAAAGAGAAAATTCTGAAAGCAGCAAGGGGTAAACGTGCCCTCACATATAAAGGGAGACCTATAAGACTCGTGACTGATCTCTCTTTTAAAACTTGGCAGGCCAGAAAGAATTGGCACGAGATTTTCAGTGTGCTAGACAGAAAAAATATGCAGCCGAGAATCCTTTATCCAGCAAGTCTGTCATTTAGAATAGAAGGAGAGATAAAGGTCTTCCCAAACAAACAAAAACTGAAGGAATTTGTCACCACTAAACCAGCCCTACAAGAGATCCTAAGGGGGATCCTGTGAGACAAAGTACCAGAGACATCACTACAAGCATAAAACATACAGACATCACAGTGACTCTAAACCCGTATCTTTCTATAATAACACTGAATGTAAATGGATTAGATGCGCCAACCAAAAGACATAGGGTATCAGAATGGATAAAAAAACAAGACCCATCTATTTGCTGTCTACAAGAGACTCATTTTAGACCTGAGGACACCTTTAGATTGAGAGTGAGGGGATGGAGAACTATTTATCATGCTACTGGAAGCCAAAAGAAAGCTGGAGTAGCCATACTTATATCAGACAAACTAGACTTTAAATTAAAGGCTGTAACAAGAGATGAAGAAGGACATTATATAATAGTTACAGGGTCTATCCATCAGGAAGAGCTAACAATTATAAATGTCTATGCGCCGAATACCGGAGCCCCCAAATATATAAAACAATTACTCACAAACATAAGCAACCTTATTGATAAGAATGTGGTAATTGCAGGGGACTTTAACACCCCACTTACAGAAATGGATAGATCATCTAGACACACGGTCCATAAAGAAACAAGCGCCCTGAGTGAGACATTGGATCAGATGGACTGGACAGATATATTTAGAACTCTGCATCCCAAAGCAACAGAATATACTTTCTTCTCGAGTGCACATGGAACATTCTCCAAGATAGATCATATACTGGGTCACAAAACAGCCCTTCATAAGTTTACAAGAATTGAAATTATACCATGCATACTTTCAGACCACAATGCTATGAAGCTTGAAATCAACCACAGGAAAAAGTCTGGAAATCCTCCAAAAGCATGGAGATTAAAGAACACCCTCCTAACGAATGAGTGGGTCAACCAGGCAATTAGAGAAGAAATTAAAAAATATATGGAAACAAACGGAAATGAAAATACAACAATCCAAATGCTTTGGGACGCAGCTAAGGCAGTCCTGAGAGGAAAATACATTGCAATCCAGGCCTATCTCAAGAAACAAGAAAAATCCCAAATACAAAATCTAACAGCACACCTAAAGGAAATAGAAGCAGAACAGCAAAGACAGCCTAAACCCAGCAGAAGAAGAGAAATAATAAAGATCAGAGCAGAAATAAACAATATAGAATCTAAAAAAACTGTAGACCAGATCAACGAAACCAAGAGTTGGTTTTTTGAAAAAATAAACAAAATTGACAAACCTCTAGCCAGGCTTCTCAAAAAGAAAAGGGAGATGACCCAAATAGATAAAATCATGAATGAAAATGGAATTATTACAACCAATCCCTCAGAGATACAAGCAATTATCAGGGAATACTATGAAAAATTATATGCCAACAAATTGGACAACCTGGAAGAAATGGACAAATTCCTAAACACCCACACTCTTCCAAAACTCAATCAGGACGAAATAGAAAGCTTGAACAGACCCATAACCAGCGAAGAAATTGAATCGGTTATCAAAAATCTCCCAACAAATAAGAGTCCAGGACCAGATGGCTTCCCAGGGGAGTTCTACCAGACATTTAAAGCAGAGATAATACTTATCCTTCTCAAGCTATTCCAAGAAATAGAAAGGGAAGGAAAACTTCCAGACTCATTCTATGAAGCCAGTATTACTTTGATTCCTAAACCAGACAGAGACCCAGTAAAAAAAGAGAACTACAGGCCAATATCCCTGATGAATATGGATGCAAAAATTCTCAATGAGATACTAGCAAATCGAATTCAACGGCATATAAAAAGAATTATTCACCATGATCAAGTGGGATTCATTCCTGGGATGCAGGGCTGGTTCAACATTTGCAAATCAATCAATGTGATACATCACATTAACAAAAAAAAAGAGAAGAACGATATGATCCTGTCAATCGATGCAGAAAAGGCCTTTGACAAAATCCAGCACCCTTTCTTAATAAAAACCCTTGAGAAAGTTGGAATAGAAGGAACATACTTAAAGATCATAAAAGCCATTTATGAAAAGCCCACAGCTAACATCATCCTCAATGGGGAAAAACTGAGAGCTTTTTCCCTGAGATCAGGAACACGACAGGGATGCCACTCTCACCGCTGTTGTTTAACATAGTGCTGGAAGTTCTAGCATCAGCAATCAGAAAACAAAAGGAAATCAAAGTCATTAAAATTGGCAAAGATGAACTCAAGCTTTCGCTTTTTGCAGATGACATGATATTATACATGGAAAATCCGATAGACTCCACCAAAAGTCTGCTAGAACTGATACATGAATTCAGCAAAGTTGCAGGATACAAAATCAATGTGCAGAAATCAGTTGCATTCTTATACACTAACAATGAAGCAACAGAAAGACAAATAAAGAAACTGATCCCATTCACAATTGCACCAAGAAGCATAAAATACCTAGGAATAAATCTAACCAAAGATGTAAAAGATCTGTATGCTGAAAACTATAGAAAGCTTATGAAGGAAATTGAAGAAGATATAAAGAAATGGAAAAACGTTCCATGCTCATGGATTGGAAGAATAAATATTGTCAAAATGTCAATACTCCCCAAAGCTATCTACACATTCAATGCAATCCCAATCAAAATTGCACCAGCATTCTTCTCAAAACTAGAAGAAGCCATCCTAAAATTCATATGGAACCACAAAAGGCCCCGAATAGCCAAAGTAATTTTGAATAAGACCAAAGCAGGAGGCATCACAATCCCAGACTTTAGCCTCTACTACAAAGCTGTAATCATCAAGACAGCATGGTATTGGCACAAAAACAGATACATAGAGCAATGGCATAGAATAGAAACCCCAGAACTAGACCCACAAACGTATGGCCAACTCTTCTTTGACAAAGCAGGAAAGAACATCCAATGGAAAAAAGACAGTCTCTTTTAACAAATGGTGCTGGGAGAACTGGACAGCAACATGCAGAAGGTTGAAACTAGACCACTTTCTCACACCACTCACAAAAATAAACTCAAAATGGATAAAGGACCTGAATGTGAGACAGGAAACCATCAAAACCTTAGAGGAGAAAGCAGGAAAAGACCTCTCTGACCTCAGCCGTAGCAATCTCTTACTCGACACATCCCCAAAGGCAAGGGAATTCAAAGCAAAAGTGAATTACTGGGACCTTATGAAGATAAAAAGCTTCTGCACAGCAAAGGAAACAACCAACAAAACTAAAAGGCAACCAACGGAATGGGAAAAGATATTTGCAAATGACATATCGGACAAAGGGCTAGTATCCAGAATCTATAAAGAGCTCACCAAACTCCACACCCGAAAAACAAATAACCCAGTGAAGAAATGGGCAGAAAACATGAATAGACACTTCTCTAAAGAAGACATCCGGATGGCCAACAGGCACATGAAAAGATGTTCAGCGTCGCTCCTTATCAGGGAAATACAAATCAAAACCACACTCAGGTATCACCTCACGCCAGTCAGAGTGGCCAAAATGAACAAATCAGGAGACTATAGATGCTGGCGAGGATGTGGAGAAACGGGAACCCTCTTGCACTGTTGGTGGGAATGCAAATTGGTGCAGCCGCTCTGGAAAACAGTGTGGAGGTTCCTCAGAAAATTAAAAATAGACCTACCCTATGACCCAGCAATAGCACTGCTGGGAATTTATCCAAGAGATACAGGAGTACTGATGCATAGGGGCACTTGTACCCCAATGTTCATAGCAGCACTCTCAACAATAGCCAAATTATGGAAAGAGCCTAAATGTCCATCAACTGATGAATGGATAAAGAAATTGTGGTTTATATACACAATGGAATACTACGTGGCAATGAGAAAAAATGAAATATGGCCTTTTGTAGCAACGTGGATGGAACTGGAGAGTGTGATGCTAAGTGAAATAAGCCATACAGAGAAAGACAGATACCATATGGTTTCACTCTTATGTGGATCCTGAGAAACTTAACAGAAACCCATGGGGGAGGGGAAGGAAAAAAAAAAAAAAAGAGGTTAGAGTGGGAGAGAGCCAAAGCATAAGAGACTCTTAAAAACAGAACAAACTGAGGGTTGATGGGGGGTGGGAGGGAGGGAAGGATGGTTGATGGGTATTGAGGAGGGCACCTTTTGGGATGAGCACTGGGTGTTGTATGGAAACCAATTTGACAATAAATTTCATATATTAAAAAAAAAAGTGGTTTTTTAATATAAAATTGTAAAAATAATATAATTAGAAAACTATGTGCACTGAATTGTAATAATAACCAGTGAGAACTTATATTAAGAAGCACAAAACTTGATATGTATATTTATATTCACATCTTATATATATAATTTTATATATTTATAAAATTCATTTATAGATTTATATATATAAACCCATCCAGTTATTTTGCTGTCTATTATTTTACCACAGATATTAAAAAATGCCTAAATGTAAACAGAATTTAATAAAAGTATATTCAATTCTATACCAGTGGCAGTACGTTTAGAAGATGGTTGGCTATAAAGTAATGACTGATCTATGTCATGCTTTCCAACAACTTGTTGCTGGCCTCTTAACAATATAGAGATAAAACAAATGGTTCATAAATAATAATTTTCATGAAAAGAACCCTGGATTCCTTTCCTTTAGAGAAAAAATGGGGGTTAGCTTAAAATTAAATGCTGATTATTCTTTCCATGCCTTTTTTCAACATCCAAAATGGTGCCCTTGCCACAACTTTCAACTGCTTCTTTCTTCCCTTTAAGGCAAAATAGACAGTCAATTATAAAATAGGATATGAGAAAAACCCCCAAAATATATTTATTTGGTTGTATATAAAAGCGTTATATGTTATTATACATAATAGATGCTCTCAGATTTTTTGTGTTTGTTTCCATATGAACTAAGTGAAAGATTATTATATAAAATCGTAAGTATATTTCTTTTGGTAAGCGAGTATACTTGCAAAATGAAGACCATGTGTTAGTAGAGGAATATGCAAAGGAAAGGTAAAATAATACAGTATATTTAAAAATATATATTTTCATTTTAGTTTAGTCATATAGCTATGCATGATTTTGGACTTATAAGTTGTGTCTAGACATTTTCAAATCTTTTTCTTAAACATAAAATTTCCAAAAATGTATATAAAGAATTCAAACAATAATTACTATTTTATATACTCACATATTGAAAGCGCCATTAGCAATTTAAGTGATTATTCTTCTTAATATGGAGACAATTGAAAATATCGACTACTATGTTCTCATGGATTTTTCATATCACCACAAACTATAAACATTAATTATTAATTAAAAAAATTCACGTGCCTGTAGCTTGCTGTATTCCTAAGGCAAAAAGAAGTAAAACAGGTGATTTTTTTTAAGAATATATCTTTAGTCATGGATCCCTGGCTGGCTCAGTCAGTTAAGCACCCAACTCCTGATTTCTGCTCGGGTCATGATGTCATGGATCCTGAGTTTGGGCCCTATCAGGGCTGACAACAGCAAAGCCTTCCTGGGGTCTCTCTCCCTCTCTCTCTGCCCCTCCCCTGTTTGCTCGCTGTCTCTCTCTCTCTCTCAAAATAAATAAATAAACTTAAAAAAAAATGAATGTGGGGCTCCTGGGTGGCTCAGTCGGTTCAGCATCCAACTCTTGACTTTGCCTCAATTCATGATCTCAGGGATCGTGAGCTCAAGCCCCAAGTCGGGTTCTGCCCTGACAGCCTAGAGACTGCTTCGGATTCCCTCTCTCTCTCTCCTTCTTTCCCTGTCCCTCTCCCACTCATGCTCTCTCTTGCTTGCTTGCTCAAACATAAATAAACATTTTTAAAAAATAGTCAAACTATTTTAAACCCTATTACATATACATCAGGATAGGGAAAAGGTATCACTATATTGGCTGGTGTTTATGGGGAATTTATACCATTTATCTTGCTAGAAATTCACATAAAGTGAACAAATAAAGTGCCAAAATACTATAGCACAAGTATGGGTATATTTCATTACAAATAATAAACCCCCATCCCCAGAGTATACAGAATATGAATATTTTTATTAATGTCACTGACTACGTACATTCAGTCAGACAATCCAATGTGCGTTCTCTGCCCATCCTTTCACACTGTGTGCATGTATCCATTTAACAAATCATCACGTTGTAAACTTCAAATATCTTAAAATTTAATTCGCCAACTATGCCTCAATAAAGCTGAACAGAAGAAAAGAAAATGGGAACACATGCAGAGAGTGTTCAAAGGATTTGACCGATGCCACAGACTCATCGGTTGACCCATGCTGGACTAAAAATTGTCCCTTTCTCCCTTCATTCTTCCCTTCCTCCTATCTTCTTTCTGTCTCTTTCTTCTTCGAGTAATATCTATTCATGTAATTGGCACCTGTATCAGCTGCTTTGAAATGCACAAACAAGAACCTCTAGTAAATTACTACGTCTACTGCCTGCTCCACTTCGGTGAGTGAAATAAAGCACATGAAATGTAGGACTGAAGTCGCCGGCTAATCAGCAGAGGGACTCTCAAACAAAAGAGACATGACTGTAATCGATACGGAGATGAAGAAAGAACTGATACACGGCACCAGAGATGACGGTCGACAAAATGGTATGCAGATTACCAATCTCACTACGTAGAGTATGTATACACAACAGGTGGGACAGACAGAATAAATGGTTCCGATGACAGAATAAATAAACCAAAAGTGGGTAAGTCTGACCTATTAGTTACTTTCGGACAGCCCCTACAGAAGTGAAGGAAATGGACAAAATATGTATACGTTTTTTATGTACTAGTTCTCTAAAATTGCCATTTTTTCTTTTCTAACAGGTTTTCTTCAATTTAGAATATGGCCTCTGTCAATAAAGAAGGTGTTTCAAATGCAATAACACACCTTGCTGAACAAATTTATTTAAAATGATATTATCTGCTATTTGTCTTATTTTATAGTGCTAGTTTCCACTGAGTGCTAATAAGTGCTCACCATTGAAGAGGTTCGCATTTAACATCTGTCACCAGCATCCAGCAACCGTACCTACAGGGAACTGTCAGCGAGATTGTTATTCTCCTCTGTAACACCCTGAATCTGTCTCACATCATTTACATACAGATAGTTACAGGCATTCATCATTTCATTATGCTGACGACTTCACTATTCTGATGTATAATGTCTCTTTAATGAGCCTCAAAAAATACAATATTCCTTGATTTATGACTGCTTAACTGAAAAATTATACAAATTGGCGAAAAAGAACCCCTCATAACGTATTTTCATTTTTCCTCCACATTACACTTATATTTAACAGTGACTCATGAGTTAAGATCATGCTTCTTTGACAAAAGAAATGATCAGCATTTGACTTACCATGTTTTAGTGCCACTGCGTTTTATGTGCATATTTAAAGCTGCACAGTGAAACCATGCTGACACTAAAAAGTAGCAAATTAAAATCGATCTTCTTTTTTTCTCCCCCAAGAAAGATGTGTAATGGACAACCACCTTCAATATCACTGTAAGTGTGATAAGGCTTCTGCAGTTGTACTGAAGACTGGCATCCTATTCTTCATGTTCCCTTCTGTAAGTATGTATTAAGAACCTCCATACCAGAGAGAGCTCCGTCAAGCAACAAAGAAGTAGCAAGGAAAGAAAAAGAATGCAAAAGTAAACCTGAAATGGGGAACAGACGCTTGGGAAAAGGTGAGGCTGCTGTTTCTTTCACCGATAGCTTAATTGCAGGCCCCTCTGGAGACAGCGGGCCCAAGAAGGTGTCACTGGCCTCGTGTCCTATTCCCTTAAAAGCTAAGCCACTGCAGGTGATTAAAAGTGTCCTACTTACTAATTAAAAGTTATTTCCCAAAAGAAACTGGTTGTGCTTCAAACAGGCAAGAGTCCCCAAGAAGTATAAATTGTTCATATGCTGCCAGCTTTTGCAAAGGAAGAAAGCCTTTGAGTGTAGTGTAAATCATATTAGAATGAACACCACATACAATTAAGAATAAAAACAGATCTTGAATCTCAGAAGAGCTCATAAATCAGCATGAGTAAGGCCTACAGAAATAGCACAAAATTTAGGAACTTGCATCGTCAGATTAGATACTAGCCTCTCTTAGGTTTAGCTTCCATTCAACAGTATCTGAGATTATTGGCAGCTTTCGGTTTCTAAAAGGACAGAAAACGAGGCTAAATTAACCCAGAATCCACAGGAAAAGAGTGGTTCAAGTTAAATGAAAGTATGCACAAGACTGTTCTCACAGAACAAGTGATAGGATTGCATATAGAAATCCCAATAAAAGACATATGATTCATACATACACACATACTCTGCAAGAAAATGTCCTTTTATAAATATATACAAGAATATCGGTTCTGTTACTTTAACATTACCTTTTTATTCCCTAGCTTGATTACTCCCGTTCAGGCTCACAACAAATTACTTTTTGGTTGTATCTAAATATGTGACTCACCCACAGAGAAAAGATAATAACCAAAGTTGATGGGGAAACTGTAATGTGATTCCAATTATCAAGGTATTCTCAAATAGAATATTTCTAAAATATATTTAAATCAATTTAGCACTGTTCACAAAAAGAGTTTTTAAACTCCTTTTCCTAAGTACATGGAAGAGGGCATGATGATTTTCCTCTCTGTAGGTAAAGTTGTATTAGGAGGGTTTTCTATCATTACTTAAAGGGTCATTCATAGTAGTTATTGGCCTGTGCTAAAGAAAGAATACAAGACATATGTTAAATCTGAATACAAGATTCCCACCTCACTTACAAAAAGCAAGATGTATCATACAATGTTAACAGAAAAATATTCCCAAACATATGCTTATAGTTTTAGGATAAAAGGGGTCTTCATACCAAACATCTTTGAATTGACCAGATGCTTATAATTTTAGGCCAGAAGAGGTCCTGACTTTACTCTTAGTTTTGCTTTATTTTAAGAAAAGGGGTAACAGCATTGGGCTATGAAGGCCTTATCCCCCTGAGCGTCATATTTACAAAATTGCCTAAAGAAATGTCAGTCGTTTCCTCTTTATTCTAGTCTGGGAGGATGTGCTCATTTATAGGTCTCTTCATTAATGAGGTCAACTAGTTTCCCCAAAATAACAGCAAACATGATCATGAAGTCTTGCTGTCCATCACTTGCACATATATCATAACACCTAATCTTCACAATCACACTCTTAGACCGGTATTATTTTTATCCACATTTCAATGATGAGGAAACCAAAGCATTGAGAGATTACATGACATTGTCAAAGTCCAACAGATCAAGTGCTCCAGTTGGCCCTGCGTCTCCGCCTTAGACCCCGGTGGGATTTGTGCTTTGCCTTTCCCGGTTCTTTCTAGGCGTCCTATCACGCCCATTAAAAAAAAAAAATCCAACTAATGGACAAGTTAATAAACAATAAGAAGGCCTACCTTAATTCTACCATCTCCTTCTCTTCGCAGGGAAATGGCCTCTGTCCCATCGCTTTATATTCACTCTTCAATCTAGCGCCCCTGGCCTTGGCCTCACTGCTCCTCTAATCCTGCCCCTGCTAAACCACAGACAGCTGTGACCTATCAGTTGCAAAGATCAGGTCAGCTTTGATCTTAATTGATCTCTCCTTTGCAGTGAGCTCATCATCATCATCATCACTGATGTCTCTTTAAAACTCATTCCAAACTGAATTTACTGACTCTTCCTCTGTCATAGCTTCCGACCCTCCCTTTGATGCCTCACTTTGAGGCTCCCATTTTTCGGCCTCCTCATTAGGTATTGTGCTCCCTAGGATTCCATTTCTCTTCCAATCATCGGCTCACATTTTTAACTGTCTGCAAACTACCTTCAGCCAGGGGTTCAACAGGCACACACTCAAGATCCTCAAAGCAAGACACAGATTTTCATAAACCTCTTCCTGTATCATTACCTCAGTGTGAGGCAGCAGCATCCAACCAAAATGGAAAGACATATAGGCCACTCTCATCTCTCCTTTCCCTAACTCTATTTCACCAATGCCCACTATAAAACAATGAGTGAAGTCCTTCTGATCGCACACCTCCTTACGCTCTTCTCTTTTTCTCTACCCATCCCTTCCCTACCTTGCCAGCCTCTTTTGTATTGCTCACTGTTTATTTTCTGAGACACCAAACTGCTATTCTCCTCAGCACTCATCATGTCCCTCCGCCTGCTGTCCCTTGTACCTTTCAAATCCAGCCCCGGCCCAACCGCAATCCCTGGTCCACTCAATTTCCCTACCACTCGACTACTTCCCATGGAACCTTAGTGCCTGTCTTCAGTCCCCTCCTCACATGTTTATGCACGTCTCTGGCCTCGAGATATTTTTAAATAGAAAGCAAACTGCAGTGGTTAAGTGTGTGGCCTCTAGACTCAGCTTTACCACTTACCAACAGACAGGTTACTTAACCTCTCTTAACCCTACTTAATGGCTGCCTCACATCCACAAAATGGAAGACAGCCATAGTACATAAGTAATGGAGTAGTGGTGAGGATAAAGCAGAGAATTTTGAGCAAGCCTGGCGTATATTAGGCACTCTACAATACTGTTACAATAGTTGATAAATATTCTCCCCTGGACTCCCCAGTAGACACCGCACTCCTTGAAGTTGGGGATTTGTCTTAGTGTAACTAGCACCTCACACCAAGCCCAGAGCAGGGGCCTCTATACATTGAAATTGATTGAATAAGATGATGTGATACAGTGTTCAAAATAAAAGACCAATTTTATTGGCTTTTGCTCTCTAATTTAAACTCCAGGGGAACTAAGCAAGTAAGATGATAACCAGTGAAAAGTTTCACTGCAGACCTGAGCCCTATGTGCGATTTTTCAGGCCTGATCAGGGGCAATTATGCAGGCATTCCCTGGCCTGCCTCAAAGGATGCACAGCTCGTGCTCTGCTCTGTAGAGAGTTTCAGGACCACCGGCCAGCCTTGCTCTTATGCATGTCCATATTCTTAGACCAAATGCCTTCAGCTACAAACCTCTTTATCTGAGGTCTTTGGCAGAGGCCTTCCTCAGGCAGCTCTGCTGGGCCCTCCTCATGGAGGAACCTTGAACCCACGTCTCTCCACTCTGACTCAGGAACTTCCCACTCCTACCCTTACTTCCTTTACTTCCTGGCACCCTGGCCCACAAACCCGGAAAGGCCTTTTGTCCAGAGCTCTAATCAGCATAAATGAGCCCCACATCTGTGCTGATCCACCTGCCTCCCAACCAGTGTATTCCATGAAGGAAAATGAATTAGGGGGGAGTAAGGGCTTTCTCCAAATTGGTTCCTGCTTATATTAGCCCAGCAAGTGATTAAAGGCTTGACTGCTACTTTCATTTTGGCTTACTGTCTTAATTGACTACTCAGACACCTGGCAGTTCAGCTCTCTTCAGCTCAGTCCAACTCCTGATAAGTAAGGAAGAGACTAAGAAAGGTGGGAGATTTTGTAGGGAAAATATCCTGGAAAACGATATTTTGCTACCCTTCACTTTATAGGAAGGTATCTTTGAGTGCTTCTATGATTTAGAAAAAGGACACTCTTAGGTTACAAGATAGCTTAGAGATTTCATAATATACTTTGTTCATGGATATATCATGAACCTGGCATTCTATGTGACCCGAGGGCACAGTTATGGGTGGTGACGAAGCTCTACTGACTCCTAGTTCAAAAATTAAACTTCCATAGTGCTATATATTACACAGGGTTGAGTCTGGAAATATACCAACTTCCAGAATATTCTGTTTTTTGTGTTCCCTTTTTGGAGTTAGTGTTTGTGTTGTCACTACATCACCCATCATGGCGATCCTCCAAAACCACGTGGTTGGAGAAAAAGATTAGAATAATCTGAAAGGGGAAGTATAAATGTATATGTTTGGGTCATGCAAGTAGGAAACATCAGCTTCATCAGGTTTCTAAATGAACTTATTTCAGAGTGAAGGCTATAGATTTAAGAATATATGCCTCTAGCACCATAGACTTAAACTTGTCTAGATTTAGAGAAAGGGAGAGTAGATATATTGGCCAATAGGATTTACTGTCCTGTTTTAAATCAGTCTTATTTGGAGACTTCTAAAAACAAGGGGGGCACAAAGAGGGAGAAAAAAGACACCGGCTACACATTCACATGCACGAATCTCTTGATGAGAAGTAGGGACAATGCACACATTTTCAAAAGAATGGTCCTCAGCCCAACAATTACTGGTGGGGACAGATAAGGCAGGATTACGCGGACTCTCACCTCACAGTGAAGGATACCATAGGAAGATGACAAGTGAGGGAAGAATTAAGAAACCTAGTACAGCACTTTCCGGGGCACCTGGGGGGCTCAGTCACTTAGTCTCCAACTCTTGATTTCAGCTCACATTGTGATCTCATGGTTCATGGGACAGAGCCCCGAGTTGGGCTCTGCACTGACAGTGTGGCGCCTGCCTGGGATCCTCTCTCCTTCTCTCTCTGCCCCTCTCCCACTGGCACTCACATACACTCTCTCTTCCTCAACATAAATAAGTATGCTTGAAAGAAAGAAAGAAAGAAAGAAAGAAAGAAAGAAAGAAAGAAAGAAAGAAAGAGGAAGAAAAAAGAAAGAAAAAAGAAAGAAAAAAAGAAAGAAAAGAATTGCATTTAGCAGATCCACTCTGGGTCCAATTTCTGAGTCTAAAACAAAGTTGAAATAAAAGACAGGGCCTCAAGGAATTCATCTTTGAGAACAGACCATCTCTGAGACTAATCTTTGCATCTCAGCCTTTTTCATATTATTTTTCCATTTCCACTGCTTGGTATTCCTCAGTTTCCTCTGGCTATGCATCAAACATTTTTTTTTTTTTAAGAAAGAAATACAAATACTGTTGGCATGAAGTCAAAACCTGTTCCTTAGTAATTGAAACACACTTTATAGATACTAAGTGCAGGTCTTCTATCATAGAGGCCAAAAAAACCCCCCAAAAAAACAGAACAAAAAAAAAAACAAAACAAAACTCAATGGACACATCCCTAAGTAGGAATAAGACTGTTTCCTTTGGACTTTAAATAGTATGAAAGATCTCGGTAAGAATTACAAAGAAAGCGTAAGAAGAGTAAGCCACGGTTAATCTTTCATCATGTTGTTTACTTAAACGAAGACCTAAGTTCTTACATGATGTAGTTTTTCCCTTAAAAACTATCATTATTATTATTATCAGACTATCATGCAAATGGAACGTCTTAAGTACCTTTTAATACTAGACTTAAGGACAAAAGCAACTGATACAAAACAGTGTGATTTATCACTTACTGGGCTATTTATTACTTTAGTCTTACATCGATGCATTTAAAAATTTTATCCTAAGGTAAAGTTAGAAAAAACACCTCAAGTATACTACAAATTATCTGCCACACAGAGCAAACAGGAATTTGCAAAAACCTCATGTCAAGGAAATGTTAAATTCCTATACTTGAAGGCCAAACAAACAAACACAAACAAATGCTCTTATTAAGCAAACATCTCAGTGAAATATTTTATATACCAAACACCACTAGAGGGCTTGATACGTTTTGCTTAATAAAAAGAATTTCTTAAACCAGGTTGCCTTCTTGGTAGACGGGAACTTCTATACATATTCATCCTTCTAATCATAGTCATTAAAATACACACATGTGTACATTGACACAAAATATAATAAAATGATTAGATCAAAGGGAATTTTATAGACTGAACATGGTGTTAAACCATTTAAGTGTGTTCAACCGTATGGTTTTGAATATCACTTAGTCTTAAATGACACTGAACATTATTTCTGCAAACCTGTATTTGACAACATGGGTCTGATAAATGATCTAGGACATTCTGGAAGAAGATTAATAGTTTTAAAGCAACTCACAGATTTCTCTCAGATGCAAGTAACCAACAATATTGATTAAAAATAATTTGCTTCAGAGTAGTGTCTGCTTTTTACAGGAATATTTACTTTCATGAAAACTTTTCTATGACCCTGCCTCGAAAAATTGTATTTTAAAAGACATTAAAATTGAATTTCTTCTTTAGTAGAATAAGTAACATGTTTAATAAGTTTGACTTTGTCTCCAGGGGTATTTGGCTTTAAATCAATTCTATTATTCAGTCATATTGTGAATACATATATTTATGAGATAATGAGAGAATAAAAATTATGACACTCAGCTAAAGGAAACAAGTCTTGAGACTGATTCGAAAACTTTTACTTACCCATTTAAAATAGGAATAGACCCATTACCCCAAGTCTTGGAACGATTTAAACTTTGCTATGCATAACATTTTCAAAATTTGAGGTGGAAAATCTAAGCTGGTACTACATTAGGTGAAATACCTCTGGAATTATGACTAAGTAAATGAAATATAAATTGTTACATTCATAAGAATTTTCCCAAACTATGTGTTCAGTTTTAGGGGAAAAAATGTCAGTATGTCATAGGATATCTAAAAAGATCTTTCGTTGTCTGAATTATTTTGGGGGTCAATAACACAAGTCAAAACAGAAGCCATATTTGACTCTATTCCAGGGTGACGTTTAAAATGTGTAGCTATCTGTAGTGCACGGACCTGACCAATGGGAAGGCCCTGCTGGTGAGCTCTGAGTATCTGCAGAGATTGTACAAGCGACTTTTAAAACCCAAAGAATGCTTAGTTGTCTGGAGGTTCTCTTATTAAATACAATCTCCCCCAGAGGTTATGTTTTTCTGTGTAATTCATGGAACTATCAAAGACACTGCAACCTAAGAGATTCAGCTGGCCACCTGTAGTCCGCCAGCAAAACGGCTATCATTTCATCCTCTTTACCAGTCATAATAGCACGTACTCACGAATTACAGTAGGATGCTGTGGAATTTTATGTGGAAAATATATATCTTCATTTGTACGACCAAACCAAGCCCTCGGGTCAATTGACAAGGTTTTTGCAAGGTTTTGTTCATTTTTATTCTGTCTGAGTGTAATAGTTCTGTATGATTAAACTGCAGATGTGGTGAGTAAAGACCATTTGATAACTTAATAAGGTACAGATGAAGCATTTGAAAAACTGAACTCATGGCTATTATCACTGATGGTTCAATAGATTTAAAAATATCACCAACATTTAAGCACTCTGCCTTATAAAAGTATCTCATTTGTTATATTTGTAATCTTATAACTCCTAATGTATTGATTGTTCATGGTAAGACTATCATTCTTCCCAGCCTAGATTTGTAATTATTTTACTTTCTCATCAGAAAACTGTCACACTACTAAATATATTCTGGCGAAGACCGTCAAGACATGGTAAACAATTGATGTGTTGTCCCTCCCTTCACTTTGGTTTACCCCAAACATTTATTTACTTATTTATTTATAGAGATGAAGAGCTTTTCTCTTATCAGCAAGTATTTCGGGAGTTTTGCAGTATTCTGCCTATTACTGCTCCTACACTATATGTTACTGTGTTTTGTTAATCTATATATGTTATTCTTAAATTATGTTAAAGTGTAGCACATATGACATTATTGAAACACACAAAAAATAACATTCTAATTGCATTAGAAAATACTCACAGTGATACACCTCTATGAGCGATCTTAGTGCTTCATCCAGAATAAATATCACATGAGAAGAATATTTCAGAAGTTATTTTTATCTCCTTTCTCTAATTTACATGATCGCTGCATTCAAGTCTGGAAAAAAAAAGTTAAATGTCTCACTGTTAAATACAATGGCATAATTTCTATGTAATTTGTAAAACAGTAAGAAAATGCTAGAATATACTCCTGAATATAGTAAGTTTCTGAATACTGAATAAGTAGGAAGAATTTTAAAATGCAATTTATATATGATGCAAAAATCATCAGGTCCACCAAAATTATATTAAATGTGTGTTAAGCGATCCTACATATTACTTTTTGCTTCCCCAGTAACATGTGAAATGAATCTTTACAAACTCCAAGTGATCTTAACCACATATACTTCTATCCAAGATAAGTATATTTAGATTACTAAGGAAGGTAGAAAATATATTTTTTCTTTCTACCAGTTAAGTGATTTTCATAAAACCAACATAGAGTATTTTGCTGAGTACAACTCACTCTGAGTGTTGAAGGAGTCATACAGAGTAGATTTTATTCTTCTATATGCAATTAAGTCATGAATATCCACGTTGTGTTTAACAAAAGGAATATATATTCGAACACTGAATGAGATTGAGTGAGAGATTTGTTTAAAAAAGTTGTAAAATAATCATGAGTTTTCCAATAAGCTCTGGAGGAAAAAAAAAAAAAACAGGAATGGGTATCTTCACATTCAGTGGTCTACAGTCTGCCAAGGGAGAGGAACAGACCTTTGTGAGAGGGAGGCTTCCCATAGCTTACCCATCAGCTAAAACCAAACCAACAGACTCTGGTGAAAAGGGCTTCCAATGGGAAGACTCCTTAAGGCTACTGATATTTTTTAAGTTGTCTTAATGGGAATAAACTTAATATCTACTAATAAAAGCCACAAAGTTTCAAAAGACAGTGCTTTAGGTATTAAACAAATAAAAGCTCTTTTAGGTACAAATGCTATAACGCTCTCAACCCCGCCTCCCAAAGTCAGAATATGATGGATTCATTTCCTATGAGCCCTCGATATTGTCACAGGGAATAAGAGCAACAGAAGTCACCCAATGTGACAGTCACTGTGAGGAGAGACAGTCTGAAGAATAAACATCGTGAAAAGACTTGTCTCTCCCAGACAAAATCTCTAACTCTGAATACAATTAACTAACTAACGTCAGTCAGCAGTAGTTTCTACTGTGGATAACCCACCTCCTGTCTGATTGGTGGATATGTCTGCTTTGATTTTTAGTATCATCTCTGCCTCTCATGCATGACATTTTTTTCTCTTCCTGATCATATAATTGTTAATCCCTGCTGTCCAGAAACTTTAAGAAGCAGTTTGTATACTGATAATAATTTTACACAAAAACTTCTAGATAAAGATCACAGATTCAAGAATTTCATTCGGAAGTATTCGCATTTATAACTTCAATTGTTCTTCTTATATCTTTTCTATGAACTCCTTTAATGTATGTGTTACTTCTCTGTTACATCTCATTTACATCTCTCATACTCTTTCTAGCAGCTTCTGTCTTAACAGTTTTTCTATTTTATTTTTGATAAATAGTTTAACAATTATCTCATCATGTCCCAGGCAATAACTGCTTTAAAAAAAGTCTATCAGGGTGCCCAGGGTGGCTGGGTTGGTTAATAAGCATCTGACTCTGGATTTCAGCTCAGGTCACGATCTCATGGTTGTTGGGATTGAGCCCCATGTTGGGCTCCATGTGGAGTGTGGAGCCTGCTTGAGATTCCCTCTCTCCCTCTCTCTCTCTGCCTCTCCCCTGCTCATGCTTGTTCTCCCTCTCCTCTTTTTCTTTCTCAAAATAAATTTTAAAAACACATTGAAAAAACTCTTTCTGTAACTTCTTTTTTCAAGCTGAAGTATACTGACACACAATGTTGCATTAGTTTCAGGTGTACAACATAGTGATTGGACAGCTCTATACATTATGCTATGCTACCATCTGTGACCAGACAACGCTATTACAGTATCACTGACTATATTCCCTATGCTGTACCTGACATCTCTGTGACTTACTCATTCTACTACTAGAAGCCTGACCTCCTACTCCCCTTCACCCATTTTGGCCATCTCCCCCGCTTTCTGTGTTCTGGCAGCCACCAGTTTGTTTTCTGTATTTATGGATCTGTTTCTGCTTTTTTTGTTTGTTCATTTTTTTTTAATTTTTTCATGTATGCAATTAGGACCATGCAGAACCAATCCCCTTAAGTTAGAAATCATTCAAGAAATCACTATATTGTACACCTGAAACTAACATAACCCTGTGGGTCAATCATACTCTAACTAACTAACTAACTAAATAAATATTTGTTGAACTATTGAATGAATGGACAAATGAATAAATGAAGAGTTTCTGCATTTGCTAATGATGATGGCCACTAATCCCTCACTGATTAGGCTTTATGAACCTTGTTTGTATGGAAATTCTTCTAGCTCAGTGACTGAGATATGTGTTGTTTTTCAGGGTCTCCTGTTTCGGTTTCCATTAAGTTCAATATTCTGTGTCAGCAGGAAAATTTACAAATTCTAGATAGGTAAATTTAATGATATCAAAGTTGAATCTACTCAAGGATTCCTTTTCAAGATTTTTAGAGACCAATGACAGAGCTATCAGAAATGTTAAAGGGGTGGGGAATAAACGTTGAGGGCTATTAGAAAAAGGATATCATTCATTACTCAACATTTCACAAAATTACAATCAAGTCCTGACCAATTTTGAAACCATTTTCATCCTGATATTTCCATCCTACTTCAAAGTTGTTGTCAACTGTTTTGCAAACATTGAGTGGCACGCTGGTGGAAATATTTACACCCAAGGTCCACTAGAGGAACATCATGTAAAACCACTATACTAATTTTTTTTTTTTTTTAAATAACGAGGATCACTTTTCTCATTAAGACAACAACCTTAAAATCTATCTGGCTACTTGCTGGAGAACACAAAATTATAAACTTGGTATCAAGCACATAAAAGGTGGAGGGGAGAAGACAGTGATTCTTCCATTCAACATCCATGTCCCCCCTTTCCTTGTATCCTCACATTCTCACTCATGACTTATGCACTGACTCTGTCTTTTAGCTTATGGAAAACAACAGGTGAAAGTCAGGTCTATTTTGCTTTTAGCAAGAGTCTTCCCCTCAGAATCCTTTTCTGTTCTCGGTGAACACATTGCTGCCCTAGGAGAAAGGCTAGTGGTGGAACCCAAGTGGCTCCTGAATTCTTGTGCCACCGACAACCAAGATGGCCCTGAAAATTCCATGTGCTGAGAAAGAACAAGGCTCTTGCCAGTATGTAAACTTCCCACTTATGCCATATTTGAACGATTTGCTTCTATGACCAAAACTAAACAAGGCAAACCAAATCGAAAATAAAAGCAAACGAGGCTCCGAATAACATTATAAACCAAACATGCTCTGATGTATCTTTTGATGCTTCAGTGTAGCTACTACTCAACCTAGGCTTTTTGCCGAAGTCGTTGTTGAGAGGGTTATGTAAGAGATGGGATTGTTTTTTCCCCACTAGGCATTACATTGTCAATCCTTCCCCATTTGATTAATTCAAAACAAATTATTTAAAAATTACTTGAGTGGGTTATCCAACATTTATTGTTACTTGTTAGCTGTTATTTAATTTCGACATTTATTTATCAAGCCATATGGGTAAGTGTCTTAATGTGGCCCAGTAGTATTTTTCTGTGTTACATTTCTCTGAAGTTAGTATCCATACTTTATTAAGAAATCTGTAATGTGTGGCAACAAATACGTATTTTTCACAGCAATTTTAAAATCAGAAGTCTCTATACCATAATACAGTAAATCCACATGGAAGAATGAAAACAGATTTCCAAGACATATTTGCAAGCTGTCTGCCTGATATCTGGACATAGTATATCATCTGCTTATAACAATGTTCTCAATGGTGTTTAAATTCCCAGAAATATTCAACTAAAGCATCTATATTTTGGATTCATTATATTTTGGTAAGCATGTCTGGGAACCAAGCCACCACTAAAACCACAAATAATGGTCAGAAATGAACGCTGCATTCTGATTTCTAATTTGGGATTCAATATGCAGAGAATACCATCCATTTTCCCTCAGCATCCTACTGACTCCTCAGGGGACGTCACTGCTACCTTGAAAAGTGTCCATCTCAGTCTTACCCTGGGAAATCCAAAACAGGAGCCACTAAATGTTTGGCTAACACAAAATCCACAAGTTGGCATGATAATAACAATAACAACAAAATAACAGTAACTAACATCTATTAATTAGTAATTAGATGCCAGGTCAACAATGCATATCGATTTTTCATTTGTATATGAATTAAAAAGTATCATTATACACCACACATTGCCTATTAGGAAAATGAGGCACCAAGCAATTTTCTCAAAGTCATGTCACCAAGAGTCAAATCAGTCTCATGACAATGTTAATCCCGTATCCTTTCCATTAAATTGTATTATTTTGTGACTGAACCGTTTATGACAGAAAATGAAATGTTTTTTTAACTGAGTAAGAAATGTAATATAACACATGGCAGGCAATACTTCAGTTTTTAAAAATATAATGTATAGATATATAATGATTATTTAAATAGTAAGAAAAAATCCTGAATAAGTTGAAAAAAATTAGGTCCTCTGAAGTATCATGGTCACATCAAGTTCAATAATAAGGATATGGATGTCAGCATGCTAGCACTGAATTTCTGAATTAAATCGTTATAGAATATGCATGGGAAATAAAAATGAGATATTTATACAACTGTCAGAAAATAAATATACTTCAAATAAATTCTGCATTTTTGAGGTTTCCACAAATACAAGGGATGATATATATATAATATAAAATATAAATATATATGAAAATATATATATATTTATATAATATTTTAAAAATTCCTGATTTTCCAAGAGTAAATGTTACGGAACACTTAAAACAAAATTTAAGTGTGTAAACATGTTTATACATTGAGCAGTTTAAATCAATATTTAAGTCCGTAAGATGATTCCCTCTAATCCAATGATATTCATGTTAAAATAAATAAATGAGTCTAATTAACACTGCACTAGTCCACATGAGGTAGATTTATATTTGGACAGGAAATATCTGTAAGAGATCAGATTTATTTTCTCAAGTTAAACCAAATAAATGGCATAAACTGTGTCTACCTGTGGGAAGAAAGTGGGTAGGCTGATGCAGATTGAATTCTGTGCAGTGCAAATAACTTCATCCTATACACATTGTTTTCACATCAGCATCCCACATTGAAAATCTATACAGAATATTTTACATGACCATTAATTACAACTAATTTTATAGCAGGACAGCCTGCAAGCTCTTCATTGCTATAGTTTCTTGCTTGTGTGTATGTTTACTTTATAATTTTACAGTATTTCTGCCAATTACTACAAAAACTCTTGGCTCTTGCCAAACGCAGTATATCAGTCAATGATGTAGATATTTGCTGACAAACTTCAGACGCCACAGAAAAAAAGAAAAATGTAAACATATCTGCCTATTTCTTCCGGGTATAATCAAGTAATAGGTTAAGAATTTGGAAGAATGCACAAATTATACCCTCAAGAAGGATGTCACTTCCTCAGTTAGAAGTTTCAAAGTTAATCATGGCTTATTCATGTGAATCTTTAATTTTTTTTTAAGATCTATGCCAGATAGTTCAAATACTTTTCATCTAATCTTTTATAAATCAGTAATTGATAAAACCTTTGTAAATGGGGGAGGAGATGACTTGAAATTTACAGCTTAATATCCAAATTAGCACAAAAAATTGTTTGCAAGGACCAGCCTGTAAAGATACTGACAAGTATCTGACAAGAATGAGAACAGGACATAAAGGCCAAATGCACATTGGTCCGAAATGATAAAGTTGTCCAAATGTGGAATTGGTTGAAGATGTATTTATTCTCTACAGAAAATAATTCAGCAGCTTCACAAATCATAGCCAGTGGTGCTAACCTGAACATCAGAACCACTTGAGGGAAGAATATTGTGTGTTTGTGTGTGTGTATGTGTGTGTGTGTGTGTATGTGTGTGTGTGTGTGTGCAGTGTGTTTGTGGTTTTGAACCCTTCTATGATCTTCCCTTGTTTGTACAGTCACTAATATTGTGTCAGAAAAAAGTGTAAATTGTGATTTTGGAGATTTGAGGGAGGGGATAGTTTTCAATTTTCATGCAGTTTCCCCATCATCTGTATTTCATTTTCTGCCAAATAGGCCACCTCTGTTTGTTGGTTAATGTTTTAATATACTTCATAAAAGTTCTGTCACTTTAATTGATTGAGCTTTGGAAACTGTATTGCTGTAAGCAATTATACATAATGTTTCAAATGTTTACTTTCAGAAAGAGATAAAAATACTTATTTCATTACACTCAGTGCTGTAGGTATTTATCTGTTAACCACAGTTCACTCAAATAATGTCTTTCTTTTACATTCAATAAAATATTCTCCACATAAACATTTTTACAAAGACAATGAAAAAGCAGTTTGTCAAAAGAATAAAGTGATGTTTGAAATTTTTGTCAGTTTTCCCCACAGAAAAATTTCCATTTTAAATGGCCTTTACATATTAAAATGTGAAATTGGGAAGTGATATTTATCTGCATCATTTAATTTGATTGCACAATAGAATCCTCATATTCACTATCTTACCTTTTACTTTATGTATACTAATACAAAATTAGGTAGTGCTGTTTCTTTTGTCTGAGTAATCATAGGCATTATTGCGTCTTTTAACCTAAGGGCACTTCCAAACAATTAGAGAAAGCGTTTCCCTTATGAGAATGATTGTTGGTTTTAAACATTAATCAACAGTAGTGGATTAGCATCATTTTGAATTGTATAGATGACATTAATATTATACTGAGTTTGACAAACCCTTTTTTTAAAGTATGGACCATGGTTGCAAATCTCCCTAACCAGTATTCAGGAGTCTTATTTTTCTTCCATTTTACAGTTTAAATATTTTGTTGTTTTTTTTTTATTGAACAACTGGCTTTTGATCATTTTTTAACTAATTCATGTACTTCAGAAATGATGAAAAAGTTTTAAGAATAAATGAGATTTAAAATTAAAAGCAGGTATGTCTAACCCTTTAAATTATTAAAAAATATTCTGTCAGACAATTATTCATATAAAAACATAGAACACAGAGAAATATACATTCAAGACTTTGCAATCCAATTGATGAGGAATGAATGGGAGCCATATACACAAAAGAAAAGGCTGGATTCCTTATTGAACCGAATGAAATGAGGCATCATTCCCTACACACCAGTCACAAAACACCATTCAAGATCGAAGTCTTTCCTCCTTGTTAAATGCATATCTGACAAAACTTACAGCCAGCACTTGACCCAGTAGATCTGTCCCCTCCTGTATCTTCACTGGACCTGTAGAGCCACACTCTCTTAGCTCCTGCCCCTCACTCCTGCTACTCCTTCCTGCTTTTCTCCTAGTCTGCCTATTTCTGAGTCTAAGCCCTGAACTTGGAGCAACCCAAAAACACAGTCCTCAACTTCTGTCCCCTTTTCACCCTTATTGTCTAGAGTTGCTCTGTTCAATATGGTAACACTTGGCATGTGTGGCTTTCTAAATTTGAATTTAACTCAAGGCACATTGAATAAAATTAAGAATAGAGCCACTCGGGCTAAAATTGACTTATTCTTGTTTTTCCTTCATCCCCTACATCAAAATAATCAGCACTCCATTTGGAATCTACATCCAAAATATCTCCAGAAGCCTGTCACTTTTCATCACTTTCAAAACTATCAACATGGTATAAGCTGCCATTATCTCTCTGGTGGACTATTAGAGTAACCTACTAAAGCTATGAGGAACTGTTTCTGTCTTTGTAAGTCCAGTGTTAAGCCATAGGGACCCATAAGGGCAAGCTGGATCATGACAGCCTTCTGCTAAATCCATCCAATGACTTTCAAGCTCCCTTGTGATGGCATTGTAGACCTCACTTTACCTGGCTTAAAAATCTCCCTATCATTCACATCTGTCTTCTGTACCTAAATCACAACAAACATGTTTCTGACACAAAGCCTTTATACTCGCTTCTTGCTTTTTCAAGCAATATGCCATTCTCAACGTTATGTCCTAACTAGCTTCTCATCAGTCTCTGCTCAAATATTCCTCTCTGGGACCTGATCACCTTATAAAATATGACCTTTCTCCCTTGAACATCTCACCTTGATTTATATTTTGAATAAAAAAAATCCCCTCCCTCTGGGGCACCTAAGTGGTTCAGGTCAGTTAAGGGTCCAACTTCAGCTCAGGTCATGATCTCATGGTTTGTGAGTTCAAGCCCTGCACTGAACTCTAAGCGGACAGCTCAGAGCCTGGATCCTGCTTCAGAATTCTGTGTCTCTGTCTCTCTCTGCCCCTCCCCCACTTGTGATCTCTCTCTCTCTCTCTTCTCTCTCAAAAATAAATAAACATTAAAAAATATTTTTAAATCCTCTCCCTCAATACTCTGACTTATACTTTGATAACTTTCCAGATATATTCCCTCATATATCATAGATAATCATATTAATAATCTTAGTTTATAAAAATGCAACCCTTCTATTTCATGATGTGTCTTTTTACACTACAAAGGATAGCATGGTTATTCCCATTTAGCAAAGTTTGATCTACATAATCCGTTTTACTAACCTCATGATTGTTTTTAGTATGTATATTTTATCATAAAATGACACTAAATTTGTTTCTGATTTAGGAGTATTAAAAATATCCCTGAAATGAACACTCTTGTATATTTTTCTTTGAACACTGATCCAATATTTTCCTCATTTCAAATCCTATTAGTAGAATTAGATACGGAAAATTTATATATATTTCCAATCTGGATAAAGAATTACAAAATCCAACCTTCTTAATCTACCTGAAGACACTAAATACAACCTTATGTTTTAAATCATTACCAATCACTGTATGGTTTTTACTTAATGTTTTGAGGCTCAAGGTTTCAAACGATTTGGTTCTTTCTGTTTTGTTTTGTATTGTTTTACTTTCTTACCCGTACTCCTCTGCCTATATTTCTCTTAAGTTATTGGACACTTTTTCATTGCTTTGCATGAGTTACATGTACATTTAGGTCTATTAACACTTATTATTACATACACATGCACATATATATACATGTATATATATATATACGTATATATATACATATATACATATAGCTATACATATTATGAGTATATACAGACACATGTATAATTTCATTTGTCCTTCAAATGTGTTTATTACATGCACTGATTTTTGTCCATTCAGAAGTTTGACATATTAAATAGTCAAATCCATCGTAGTAACTTTAAATTTATAATTTCTGAATTGTATAAGCAATGTGTTTTCTTCAGATATTTACTTAAATGTATTTTTTGCATATGTATGCATTCTAATTTACAAATTACATAAACATAGGCTGTACTTTTTCAAGCTCTCTGGAACTAAATTGCAAGTTAGGGATTCAATATTGTGTGTTTCTTTCCCTTCTCCCCCTTACCCCAGCAAATAGACCGTTGTTTTGTAAAGGTGTCTTGAATATAAACTAAATCTCTCTACATGCTAGAGCCAGATTCTTGGCTTTCTGGGTTTGTTTGTTTTTGTTTGTTTTTACTTGGTTTTGTTTTGGTTTCCTCTATTTTTTTTTCTCTACCCTCATTTTCAGATTTTTCCTCACTATTCTTAAATGTTTACTTTTCCACTCCAGAGACTCTCAGTTGAGATGAGATGCTGAGGCTAATATAATCCCATGCTGGGTTGATGGAAGACTGAAAATCACACACATTCTTCAGAGTTTCTGATATCATTTTTAGGTATAATTCTCTGAAGTACTCTTGAAATTGTTGATCTGCAGAGGTTTGTTACCTCTCTCTTGTGTAAATTAAAAATTTTAACAATATAAATTCCACACTTTAAAATTTACTAGGAAAGAAGTATTCCCACTTTTTCTAATATTGTGAAAACACAATCTCAGTCCATGAAAATATTCCACACTTATTGCAAATAGATATAAAGAGTTTCATCTTTTAAAAATAGGTTGTTAGTAGTTAATTGATTTCTTATTTAATTTCTATTCTAACATTTATGGATTCTATCTTAAGATTCCATTGTGTTTTCTTATTATCTTACTTTTATCAAATTAATTTCTTTTTATCATTGTTGATCATGACATTTAACAGGGGAAGTATCTAATGTATCTACTTGATAAGTAGAAACTAGCCCCCGGGAGGGTGAGGATATTATAATTCTCAGGGAGGTAAAAACAATTTAATAAACATACATCTTATATTTAGAATTCATGAAAAGTTTCATTACATAAAATACAGAAAAGCAAACTCAAATCTATCTTAGTCACTGAGAGGTATAAACATAGTTCTGATTTCCAATTGGATCATTTCACCTGGGACAATGAAATAAAAAATTGCTTATACTTATCAAAGAGTTGCGTACACTTCACCTTTGAGAAGCATTTCAAACCAAAACAATTCCTATTAATATATTTTAGACCATTACCATAACCCTACATGTACATATATTTATATATAACATATGATGAAGAAATCTAGAAATTAAAAGAATAAATGAGAAATTATTAAAAAGTCAGAGTACTCCATTATACCAAATTCATTATAATTTTCATCGTGAAAAGTGCCATTGACTACAAAACGGATAGGTTTTATTAAATATGATTAATCAAAATTTTGTGATAACAGTAATAAATAGCCATATTTCACGCACATAAACTCAATTCACACAAACATTACCTTCACACTGAGGACATATTTAAATAGGAAACAAGAAGCAAAAGTGAGATTAAAACTTAAATTGACAAAATAGACTGGTGAATCATCTAC
Source organism: Leopardus geoffroyi (assembly GCF_018350155.1). Taxonomy (NCBI): domain Eukaryota; kingdom Metazoa; phylum Chordata; class Mammalia; order Carnivora; family Felidae; genus Leopardus; species Leopardus geoffroyi. The sequence goes on along the minus strand of NC_059327.1, from coordinate 11,143,882 downwards.
CTTGTTTCTCAACTGAAACATGTAGATACAAAGTGCTAAAACATAAAAACTTTGTTTTTGGGGGGAATATAGTACAATTAAACTAAAGTGAAATATTCTCAACATATATTCTTAGTTCACTCCTCTTCATTCTGCTACTTCTTAGACTGGTGCCTCCCTATGTCTGAATACTACATCATATGACATTTTATTTCTTTTCTGGCTTTGGTTATCTGGTTTTTGTTTGTTTTTGATAACTGTGATTTCATCACTTTATATTTTTGTTCACAAATGCAAAATACCCTGGTTACACATTATGACGTCAATGCACAGAGTTAAAATATGATGTAAATTTGCAATGGCTTTTAAGGAGGAAAATAATTTTTTTTTAAATTCCATTGCTGTGTTAGGATATTCAATGTAAATAGTTCTAAATATACTTTATAGTCTAGTTGCTTACAGATCTTTGAATTCATCACTAAAGACTCTTATATCACTTTTGCAAAGGGTCATCAAATGAGTGTCCTACTTAAAAAATTTTTTAATGTTTATTTATTTTTGAGAGAGAGAGAGAGAGAGAGAGAGAGAAAGTGCACATGCACGTGTGAGTGGAAGAGGGGCAGAGAGAGAGGGAGACACAGAATCCAAAGCAGGTTCCAGGCTGTGACCTGTCAGCACAAAACCTGAAACTAGTCTGGAACCCACAAACCGTGAAATCATGACCTGAGCCAAAGTCAAATGCTTAACCTATGGAGCTACCCAGGCGCCCCCAAGTGTCCTACACTTTAAAGTAGTAAGTTAAAAAAGTAGAATGAAAACCTGTATTCTCATTAGAAGGAATCATATGTACAGAATACATGTAAATAACACAAGGAATGAAGGTACATGGGAATAAGAAAACAAGTTACTAAAACTATGAAAAGTGAATGGATTGTTCTGTCATTTTTATGACTTCTTTCTACATTATTGTTATCTGTAAAATAACAAAAATTTTTGAAAAAATACTTTTATAATTAAAAGCCCATAAGATGTGGGCTTTGGGTTTTTGCTTCTATGACCTTCCTGATTACACTTCCAAATCTATTTACAGTATTTGCACTACTGTAAATAGTAGTGCACGCATGTGTGCGCGCACACACACACACACACACACACACACACACACACACTAACCATAACCATGACTCACACCAGAAGAAACCACTGCAAGTAACAGCTACCATCTTTCCTCAAACTCACTTCCATGTACACCAACATACACAGAAGAATTCTGAAAACAACAAAATAACAACAACATCAAATTGTTAGTTCAGGTACTCATTATGCCTCTTTTATGGTCCAGATGTATTTTGAGCTGATGCATACCTAATTAAACCTATAAGAGACTTCATTAAGACCATTTCAATTCATCCCATTCTCCTCGTTTTACATCCGTCCATAGGATCAAAATAATAGCCTGGTGGCAATTTTGTACTGACAGGGAAGATATGTGTGTATTTATGTATGTATTCCAATGTAAGTACTGAATGTGTTGCACAATTCTCTGTCTGGAAACTGGTACATGGGTATCATGTGTAAACCTTGAATTACTATCAAATGTTTTAATCTTTTATATAAATAACATATAAACACTACAACCAAGGCAAAAGCAATATGGATAATGTAGGCCTGTTTCTTGTAAAAAAAAAAAAGCCATTTCTCTTATTCCTGTAAGCCTCCTTACCCTAATGAACATGTTTATTTTATTAATAATGTCATTTTTTGTCGTAGTTATGTTATGCTAAGTCAAATATCAAGAATGCAACTTTAAATAAAACCCACTTCACAATATCAGATTCCACTTTGCACCTACAAGTTTGCTCATGACAAACTTTTATTGAAGAGAAAAACCCTGTCAGGAGTAATTCATTTTATAATGATTTATCTCTTCCCATGATTTTCATTTCTTCCAGGTAATGTTTATACTTCCTCTATCCCAAAGGACATTCTTCAGACGTAGAAACAGGATGTTACTATATAATGAAATACTTCAGAATGCCTTTCATGCATTTACAAACTTAACTACAGAGGGAAACATGATCACACAATCAGTGATATCAAGCTGTACCCATTCATTATTATAGACACATTTACAACAACCTCGGCAAAGCTGTAATAGCTTCAGAACGTTCATACCAGATGAAAAGGTTTCAACTGCAAAATTGTGGGTTTCATTTGGAATATCACAGATGGTAAACACACAGATACATTACCACATTTCCTCAATTCTCAGATACCAATATTTCCTCACATTTTAACATTTCCTAAATTTGGATGCATCCTCCAATGGATTTCAAAAGAATCCTGCCAGCCATTTCTGTCCTCTCCCCAGGAGAGCTGATGTTAAATCGATGGTACCTTTACAGATATTGACATCTTAGAAATGAGGAAACAGCATGAGCTGTGCTTTCATAATGGCTGATGTTAGCAACAGTGCCAGGCACTGTATTATTTTTACTACTACTAATTATTTTATTTTCTTGAATGTGTCCATTTTAAGGATAGGTCAGACATTTCCAACATAGGTTTAGAATAATTTCTAATTTCATTAAGAATAATCTTTTAAAACCCTACCTCTTTTCTTTTTTTTTTCTTTTTTAAATTTTTTAACATTTATTCATTTTTGAAAGAGCAAGAGAGTGAAACAGAGCACAAGGGGGAGGGCAGGGAGGAGACACAGAATCTGAAGCAGGCTCCAGGCTCCGAGCTGTCAGCACAGAACCCAACGCAGGGTACAAACCCATGAACTGCAAGATGAAGACCTGAGCTAAAGTTGGACGCTTAACCAACTGAGCCACCCAAGCATCCCAAAATCCTACCTCTTCTCTGAACTATAACTAATGAAAGATTATCAAATATTATCTTCATACAAAGTATAAAAATAAGAATAAGTTTTGCATAACAAAGTGATGTAAGAGGGTAGTTAGAACTCAAAACCTACACATAAATTAGTTTTAATGGTCTGAATTCAAAGCTAGTAATATGACTTGTTTATATTCTCAAAATTGGATGTAGTATTAAAACATAAATATTAGTTTAGTAATATCTTAAATATGACTTATAATGGCAAATACATCACACTCATCATCAAACCCACTGCACTAAAAAAAAAAAAAGTATAATATCAATAATGTCAGTTCAGTGTTAAAATTAATTTAAAAGAATACTCATGCACAGCAAAGGAAATCATCAAGATAACAAGAACAACAACTTACTGGATGGGAAAAGATATTTGCAAATGATATATCCGATAAGGAGTTCTACAACTCAACACCAAAAATGAAAACAAAAAGGGACACCTTGGCAATCCAAACAGTAAGCCTCTGACTCTTGATTTCAGCTCAGGTCATGATCTTGTGGTTGTGGGATTGAGCCATGCATCAGCCTTCATGCTGAATGTAGAGTCTGCTTGGGATATTCTCTCTCTCTCTCTCTCTCTCTCTCTCTATATATATATATATATATATATATATATATCGCCCTATCTCCCTCTGCTCCTCCCCCTGTGACATGCACATGCTCTCTAAAATAAAAATAAAACGAAACAATCTAATTAAACAGAGGAACTAAAGAGTCATTTTTTCCAAAGAGAGGTGACCGAGAGGCACATGAAAAGATGCTCAACATCACTAATTATTAGGAAAATGCAAATCAAAACCACAATAGGATACTACCTCATACCTGTCAGAATGGCTAAAATCAAAAAGACAAGAAACAAGTGTTGGCAAGGATATGGAGAAAAAGGAACTCTCATGCACTGTTAGTAGGAATGTAAATTGGTACATCCACTGTGGGAAACAGTATGGAGATTTCTAAGAAAATTAAAAAAATAAATACCATAATCCAATAATTCTAGCACTGGGCATTTACCCAAGGAAAATGAAAACATTAACTTGAAAAGATATGTGCCCCCATGTTTACTGCAGGATATTAATAACAGCCAAGACATTGGGGCATCATGTCCTCAATAGATGGATGTCCATCAATAGATGAATGGATAAGGAAAATGTGACATACACACATACACACACATACACACACACACACACACACACATACACACGCGCAAAACACTAGAATATTACACAGCCATAAAAAGATGAGACTGTTCTACATGGATAGACCTAGAGGGTATTATGCTAAGTGAAATAAGTCAGCCTGAAAAAGACAAAAACCATACGAATCCACTCATAAATGGAATCTAACAAAAAATGAATACACAGAAACACAATAAGAACTATAAAACCAGAGGACAAACAGATGGTTGCCAGAGGGGAGGGGGTGGGGAGTTGGACAAAATGGGTAAAGGGGAAAGGGATATATAGGCCTCCAGCTATGGAGTGATAAGCCACAGGAATAAAAAGGACACCATAAGGAATACAGTCAATGATATTGTACCAGAGATGTAATAGGACAGATGGTGACTATACTTGCTGTGGACATAGCATAATGTATAAACTTGTCAAATACTAAGTTGCATATCTGAAACTAATGTAACATTGCCTATAAAGTATAGTCAAATTAAAAATCAATCAATCAATAACCAAAGGAAAGAGAGCCTGAAGTGTAATTGAAAGACATGGAAAATATGCATAGTTGAATCAATATGGGATACCACCTACCACTTTTTAAAAAGTAAACCAACCAAAACTTCACTGAACTAGCTATAATCTTATTCACCAACTATTACTAAAACAGGTGTTCATTTAAAATGCTTTTGTTCTTTATCACCATTTAAGGACTTACTTAAAATGCATCAACATGGCTAACCAATAATTTGAATGGGCCACTTGCGGTGGATCACGGTTAATTTGTAAGTTTACAATACCAAAAGTAGATTCTTGTTGTTATCATATGCCATTTCTTTTTCTCTATGTGGGCATTAGAATCACATGGGCAGAAAGTCTCCTCAGTGAGCCAGGTTTTCTATATGCTATGATGAATTTGCAAATTTGAAACATCGAAACTAACTTAAAATCTCATAAAATTAAGAGCAGAGTTTTAAGACACTACTTTCAAATGTTCCATACCACATATTCAGTAAACATAACTACTGCTTTTCAAATTTTGGGTACCGTAAAATCATTGTGGCCCCAAGGTCAACCCTAAGAAAACTGTACTCCAACCCAGCCTCCTTCTTGCTCTAATTGTTGTGGAAATACATGCAGTAAAATTCTGTTTTTCACTAGCACCTTTTGGATCTTTTACCATTGTTGTATTCCAAACAATAGCTGTGTGAGATCACAGCTGAACCTTCAAACTCAGGGAAAATTTCTGCTTCCCTTCCTGCCATGGACAGAAATTGAATGGTAACTTCTGCCATGAATATATTGTATCATGCCTCTTTCTGTAGCAGTGGAAACACACAACATGTCAGAGATGGAAATAAAAACAAGATTTCCTGTCTCCACATCCTGCAGGCTGACTTACATTTTTTCTCTTTCCATAAATTCTAGCACTTTCTGGAAGATATGAGGATAATTCTTTTAAGCAAGAAACTATTAAAAACCATGTCTCAAAATGTGTAAAAAAGTACTTAGGTATCATTTTCAAAAGAGTTCACACAATCTATCCAAGGGATTGTGCGGTGGCAATAAATGACATAATATGAATCTTTCTGACTTGAATGGGAGTAAAATGGAAGCCACATTAAAGTTAGAAAGAAATGATCCCATTTCAGAATATAGAGACCAGTACTAGAAAAGCTTCCTAACACAAAAGAAAATAAAATAACAAAATGAAATAAAATAAAGTAACAAAGCAAAGTAGTGATGGCAGGGAGAAACCGAATATTGTAAGGGAATAAAACAAAAGATATGTGCGATTGCAATTATATTTGCAAAACAAATAATGGGGTAAATCCCATGGAATAATAGTTTATCTTTATAACCAACAGATGTTTGTTCAAAGCTACTACATTCAAATTATGAATATAGGGACTAGTAAGCGACTAGTCGCTTACAATGAAATATACGGCATAGTTCTCAAGTATTTACTCTCTTGGGAAGGTAAAGAAAAGCATAATATGTACATAGGTAAGTCCAACATGAAGCACTTTCTAGAGACTAAGTTTTAAAATTGTATTTGTTTACATTGGGAGCAAACAAAAACTCAGCTAAAAAAATCTTTATAATTACACTAGGTCTACATAATTCTCAAACATACAACAAATTTTCCTCATAATTGAGGAATCAATTTTTCACTCGTAATCGAGGTCAGTCTTCATTATTTTCTTTTCAGCACTTCTGAAATCTTTCCTTCTTTCCTGCCCTGTTTAAAACCCTGATAAAATAATGCTTTTCAGGAACTGGGCCACTGACTTCGATTATGTTTTCAGCAACACCAAAACTGTCCAAAATGTGTTTGGGCCTTTGAACTCCCCAATCTGAAGTCCCTAATGATGTGTTCCTGTGGAGTATTTATACATCTTCTTGTGAAACTAACCCCTGATATGTGAATTAAGTTTATTTGCAAGTATCAGACATTATTAAATTCATCATATACCCTGCTTGGATTGTATCCGATTCCTATCTTGCAGCAAGTTACAAATGATAGCCAATTTCAACAGCAACCAAACAATGACATCCACGTTTTTAACTATTACCGCTAGCACAGGTCCAGTACAATTCGGACCTCATAGGATGGGAAGTATAATGAAACGAAGAAGAAATACAATCACTTCGGAGGTAACGGGGAATGAAACATGGCACAAGCCACATGCTCAGGATCAGAGTCGGAAAGCCAGTTGCATGTTTAGGAATCCTAGAAATTTGAGAGCAAGAAAAGGACCACGGCAGGCATCTGAGAAATCCTGAGATGATAGGGCAAATCTATTGACAGAGGAAACAACCTACAGGGCCACCTTTCTCACACAAATACAACTACTTGCTGCTGTCTGCTAGCACAGGAAGGGAGCACTGGTGCTCCCGGCAACAGTCTTTTAGAGGGGTCACAGTGGAAAGGAAGAAACTGCTGGGAAGGGAATCTGGTGCTTTTCTTTCCTTGCAGCCACGGACAATAGGTTGAGGGAGGCGGCCACGGTATGAAAGCATTTCAAGTGATAGCGCTCTTGATCAGGGTCTTTATTTGACTGTATCAGGAGTAACTTTACAGACACACATAAATCAGAGTACGCCAGGGACCCCTTGTTCGCCAGGCATGTTGGGAGCTCCCTGGGTGGCACACTGTGCAGTATTGGCTCCAACTCCGACGGCCTCCATCTGATAGAGAGATTTATTTCCTGACAGCTGACAGAGTGCCCTGCGATATCTGACGATCCCTGGCGTGGCAGCAACAGTAGCTTCAGGATGAAGTTCTCTGAACTCTCTGAAGCTCCGAGTCTTGCTTTTACTTAAAAATGACTATTTCGGTACTTTGAAAGATCTAAGGGGCTTATGCTCTCATCTTTTAGAAATTCAAACCACTCCTCTTTCCCTTTAAGCATAAAACTTCCCTCATAGCTGTGTTCCTTATGTCTCTTTCACCTGCGGTTTTTCTTTTGTGTTACATTCTGTCACACGGAAATAAAGCTGATGTCAAACCCAGGCAGTCCCAGGCAGGACTATAATTTGACAGCGATCTTCCAGTGCGGTCTGAATGATCTCCTGAAAACCTGGACTAGACTGCTCTGAGCAATGAATTCTTAGTCAATAGCTTACGTAAAGATACGATAAAACATCCGTAAGAACTACCTTGCCCCATCCCTTAATTATTAACAGATATGCTAAAAGATTGATGTGATCTCTTAAATCATTTTTAAAATACAATGCACTTAATAACACACTTCTAATTTTTTTTAATCTAAATTAACCTAATTGTACTGTGTGATACACCCAAATTTTATTGGCCATTACTTTAGTGGAATTAGAAACAGTCATGGTCACATTACTTCACTGAGAAAGCTTTTATATAAATCACTTGCAGATTTTATTGTTATTTTCAAATCTTTACTTCCCTAGAAATACAGATGATAATAAACCCAGAAGCGAATGTCATCTTTCCTAGTCATTTTTAACTATAATATTTTATTACTATAATGATTACATTACAACATCTTTGGATTGCATTAAAATCGCATTTTAAAGATATGTGTATTCCTTTTCTGAAAGAAAAATAATAGCAGAGAGATATATTAGTGCTTTAAGCAGGAACATAAAATTGTAGGTTTAAAATATTATTTGAAGGGTCTCCTAACTGCTCTTACAGGGTGAGAATGCCAGGGCCCAGAGAACAGCAGGGATTACCCTGTATCGTGCTGGATTTTAGTATACCCACCCAGATTTCAATCCTGGTCTACAGATCAGACCTTTTTTTCTCTTAAATATTTCATCTACAAAAGAGGCCTATGTTTTCTAAGTTTACAACTACACTATCATGTATTTCCAACATCTCATTAGTGTTAGGTGGGCAGACCCCCCATCCTGCAGTTTACTTGAGAGAAAACCAAACGTAAGCAATGTCCTACTCCAGACGGATACTACTGATGCTGGTCAGATCCGTGAAACCAGGATTCCTGGGCTTGGTCCACTCTTTCCCATCTTTGCATGTGATTTCATTTTCTTCCAGATGAGTTCTGCCCAGAATTGGCTTGTACTGGATGTTTGTATTCTGGACCACAGATTATAATAGTCATTTTGGTGATGTTTTACTGTTAGCTTGTTCATACCCATATAAAATAGAACCATTAATAGACAAAATACACACATATTCATTCCAATTTCTGATGAAAATAATGAAGTGGGCCTATTTCTGTGTCCTCCTGTCTCTTGTTTGGAGTGTTATACCAGCCAATTCATAGGTAACGCTTTGGAGATTGCTCTCCAGTCAATAATACTTTTACTTTCATCCACCACCCAGGGTTGTTTCGCCTTATGTGACAGCAGATCACACAGTCATGATAAAAATCTTCAGTAGTGCCTACTGTCTTATGGTAGAGAGAAGGTTTCTATTCAGGAAGAAAGGAAGGAAGGGAGGGACGGAGGGAGGAAGGAGGGCAAGGGCAGAGGGAGGAAGGAAGGAATGGAGGGAGGGAAGAAATGATGACACTGAGTAGAGAAGTAGAAAGGGATCGGTTACCCTGTTGACCAGAAATAGTAGAGTTGGACATTGAACATGGGTGCACATACAAATGAGATGAAGATCCCAATTCATATCCTGTGCATCAGTATTTCTTAATCAACTAGAACCTTGACTCTCTCTGAGAGTCTTACACAAAGGAATAACTCCATGTCCTAAAATGAAAATAATCTTGAACTTCAAGTTTTTGCTTATTTCTTTTTATTGCATGTGGAAAGCCATTTCCTCACATGGACACAATTCATAATATAATCTTCATAAACAATCATGTCTTTCTCTTTTCATTTTTTGATAAAAATAATTGCTGCTTCCTAAAAAGACAACAATTCTAAATTTTCCAAGGAGGTAAAACGAAAGAAAAACCCCACAGATTTTATTTCAGCAAAAGTAGATTTCTGTGAGATTTTGCAGTTTGTTTTCCTGAAAAAGAAGCTGAAATGTTCATGTCTTAGACTTAGTCTTGATAATACATATGCCACTCCTGTTCTTCATAAATTTAATACTTTTTATTCCAAAAGTACATATCTACATAACTTTTTCCCCAAATCTCACTCCGCAGAGACCATCATTATTACCGTTTTGGTTTATCCTGACAATTTGTCCCTAAAAACTGATAAACCTACATGAGCATACTTACTTACACACAGTTATATTTGGTGTGTTTTTTTGTTTGTTTAATTAAAAACAATTAACGTTTATTTATTTTTGAGAGACAGAGAGAGACAGAGCACAAGCCAGGAAGAGGGCAGAGAGAGAGGGAGAGAGAATCCGAAGCAGGCTCCAGACTCTGAGCTGTCAGTACAGAGCCTGACACAGGGCTTGAACCCACAAACTGTGAGATCATGACCCAAGACAAAGTCAGATGCCCAACTGACTGAGCCACCCAGGCACCCCGTTTAATTTTTTTAAAGTATTCTCCACACTCAACATGGGGCTCATGCTAATGACACTGAGATTAAGAGCTGCATACTCTACTGATGGGAGCCAGCCAGTTGCCCCTATGGTTGGTGTTTTAACATTGATTTATTTTTGGGACAGAGAGAGACAGAGCATGAACGGGGGAGGGGCAGAGAGAGGGAGACACAGAATCGGAAACAGGCTCCAGGCTCTGAGCCATCAGCCCAGAGCCTGACGCGGGCTCGAACTCACGGACTGCGAGATCGTGACCTGGCTGAAGTCGGACGCTTAACCGACTGCGCCACCCAGGCGCCCCTATAGTTGGTGTTTTAAAATAAAACTGGAATCATCTTCTTCAATAACACTGTAACATCAGTTTTTTTACCAATATCATCTGATCATTTTTTACTTTTCACGTTGGTATGTAAGAGAACAACCTGATTATAAAATCAAGGTAATAAAAAATAGAAACAAAAACAAAACCCACAAGCCTGGCGTTTCCATCGGTCACACTGCTGGAGGACAGTCCCCTGGAAAAGGACTACAGAGCTGCTAATCTGAAGCCAGACCCATTATATTCCTTGTCCTCAATTCAAGAAGCTTATCTTCAGCAAGTCCTTCCTCAACTGTCCCTATCTGTGTCAGTAAGAAAGGATTATGAATTCAGATTTCGTATTTAAGGTCATCTAAGAATTTATACTCTGAATTATTTGCACTGATTTATGGTGTTTGCAGAGCCTGCCAGATGATAAATGTACAAGTCTTTACCGACTTTGATCCTGGCCTACATGAGGCTTCACTTTTCAAGCACTGGGAAATCTGAACTGATATCTGTCTCTAATCTCTCTTGACAATGGCAATTTGGCTACAGGAGCTCATATTTGTGTTCAGCATCACTACCGTGATGACCCCACAGCCCTAAATAAAGGCGATTTTTCCTTTTCAACCAAATGATCCAGGAATTATTCAGGCCAAGTTAATTCTCCCTACATTAGCCTGAGAATTATACTGTATTTTTTATTCTAAGAAATTAATTTTGCCTGAATTTTAACCAGGTGCTCGAAGACATTTCCTTGAAAGCCTTAAATATTATATTACACTTTCATTTCTTAGCAGAACTCTTAAGAAGGTCCTGACATTCTGTACACTGACAAATTTCAGGGCAGCCAAAAAAAAAAAAATAACACTTTTAAGAATTTTTGTCAGAATCCCCTATGACAAATCGTCTCATGAAAAATCATGATTCAGAGTTGAGGCTTCCTTCTTTACCAAAAACCCCAAATCAGATAATCTATCAAGCTTGTAATGGTTTTCCACTCACTGCAGAGCACAAACTGAGATTTTTCTTTCAAATATTGTTTTCACCAGTAAAGTAACATTTCTATAGTTTTAAAAATCTATGATCCTCAAAGTTTTCAAAAAAGGCTTGTCCCAAATTATTTTTCATTGACCGTGCACATAACTGATAGATGTTATTAGTTCTTTCATTTATTTGTTGAAAGAAAATTATCCAGCTTTCATTTCTCTTTGATATTCAAAATATTAAATGAAATGTCATTGATCTGGGATGAATGGTATATTTAAAGAAGGCTTTTTCCCCCCAAACTTTATCTGTTTCATCCCCTGGGGTCAGGGAGCTAAATTATTTCCAGGGCAACAAGACACCAAGGTATCTCAAATTGCTTGTGATTAAAAAAAAAAAAAAAAAAAAAGTTAATTCAAGAAGCAACTTAGCCTCATATACAATGATATGTATTTTGCTTTGGAAAATCCACATATCGAAACAATAAGGTTCTAATCATTTTAGGTCAGGTCTTTTTCTCAATAGAAGGTGCATACATTCAATGCACTTTTTAATTAGAGTTTTTGTTTTGAGATAATTAAAGATTCACATGGAATTATAGGAAATAATACAGAGATACACTCTGTACCTTTACTCTGTTCACACCAATGGTAACATTTCCAGGACAGTAACACTGAAACAGTCAAGATACAGAAGATACAGAACAGTTTCATGACAAGGATCCCTGATGTTACCTCTCATTACAAAATTCATTCCCTGCCCCACCCCTCATTCCTGAGCTCTGGCAATCACAAATTCGTTCTCCATGTTTATAATTTTGCCAAGTCAAAAAAGTTTTGTATACAATGGAATCACATAGTATGTAACTATTTGGAATCTTTTTTTTTTTTTTTTAATCTAGTGAAATCCATGCAGATTCAGCCAAGTTTTTGTGTGATAATATTTTTTTGTTGTTGTTTTAATATCGCCAATTAGTATTCCAGGGTATGATCAGACTACAGTTTATTTAGGCTTTCACCTATTAAAGGACATCTCGGCCATTTCCAGCTTGCAGCTATTACAAATAAAGCTGCTGTGAATAAGGGCCCTCCTTTAGTTTTGCTGAATAATATTCCTTTGATGTTACCTTTCCATGAAAAGATTATGCAGCTTTGGTGTCCTATGTCTCAGTGATGAAAATAATACCACAGATTTATAGCACAAAATATTTAAGTTATAAGCCAGGAACACTGAATCTCCCAGATTGAAACAGAAAAGAACTAGATTAAAAGGTTTTAAATTAAGTAGTTGCCAAAATCAGCAAAAAAAGGCAGGGACAAGCAATGGAAGGCAATATCCAGGATCAGAGCAAAAATCTAACAGAAGGAATACGACAAAACAATCCTACTAGCAGCCCGATTGCAGTGGACTTCGCATCTGACATTGCAGCCCATGGGGCTCTAAACCACTGGACAGCAGTGAGGATGCCATATCTGTTCTTACAAATCAGCCATACTGTTGACCCTGCCGTAACTGCCGAAAATGACTCCCTTGTTATCATGTACACAACTGTATATAGTCTAAATATCCTGTCGGCCCCCGACATCAGGAATGCCACAGGAAATACTGTCCCGAATTTATGGTAACTTTTTTTCTGATTCACAATTGAATTGATGGCTTTAAATTTAGGTTCACTTTACTGAAAAGGTCTCCACAGATTAAACAGAAACACTGACGATATTATATGAAAATGCAATTATCGCATAAAACCGATTTCATTCTAGAATAACAACAACAAATAAGAGTTGGGAAAAATAATAATTGTGAGGAAATTGGAAGCCTCATACACTGCTGGAGTAAACGGAAAATGATCTTCCTGCTTCGGAAAACAGTCTGGCAGTTCCCCAAACACTTAAAGAATTTCCACATGACCTGGAAATTCTACACCAGACTACATACTCAAGAAAATGAAAACATGCATCTACACAAAACTTGTACATGAATGTTCATAGCAGAATTATTCAAAAGAGTCAAAAAAGAGAAACAACCCAAACATCAATCAACTGAGAAATAACTGTGGCATATCCACGCAGTGGAATATTCTTCAGCAAAAAACAAAACAAAACAAAGTAAGACAGAGAAGTGATGATTCATGCTACAACATGGATACACCTCAAAAACATTACGCTGAATGAAATGAGTTCATCACAAAGGACCACATATTCTACGATTCTATTTATATGAAACGTCCAGAATAGGCAAATCTACAGAAAACAAGGTGAATTCGTGTTTTCCCCTGGCTGGGGTGAAGAGGGTACAGATGGGAAGTGAAATTAGATTAGGGGGGATAGTTGCACTATCCTTAAATCTACTCAAAATCTCTGATTAGTATCTTTTGAATAGGTAAATGTTAGAGGCACCTGTGTGGCTCAGTCGGTTGAGTATCCAACTCTTGGTTTTGGCTCAGGTCATGATCCCAGGGGCATGAGATCGAGCCCCACATCAGGCTCCGCACTCAGCATACAGCCTGCTTGGGATTCTCTTTCTCCCTCTCTCTGTCTCTCTCCCACTGGCCCTTCCCCATTCTCTCTCTCTCTTTCTAAAATAAAAATAAATTAATTAAAAAATAACAAATGCGTGAATTTTAGGTTTAGATTCCCTTTCCTTTTACCATTTCAAGACCTTCCCCACCAAGTATCTGTACTGCCTTCCTATTTAAAGAATCATGACTGGCCTATTCCCACTGTCTCCACATGCAGACCTCCCAAGAATTTCTCAAAACTGACACAATCTGGTTTCTTTTTTCCGACCCTATCATTCTATTGAAACCCTTTTACTACTTCCAAATTGACAAGTCACTTCCTTTTCTTTATACGTCTTCCCTGTTTAACATGTTACTCCTTCACTTCTTTACTAGCTCCTATGACTTCTTCAACAACATTCACTCCCTCCTTCCAGCCCTCAGATTAATTATACCCCAGCACACATTAAGTTTTCTCTCCTCATATCTTTGTCTTCAGTGCAGATGTTTCCAAGGGTTTATTCCTAGTTTTCCTCTCTCCTGTCATCCTATCTTCCCAGTTGATCTCATTCATATCATGTCTTCAACCTGCACTGCCTGATATACTAACCCACTCATAAATCTGTGTGTCTGCCAAGCAAAATAACAAGTAGTAATGAAAACTGTGGCCACACCCACAAATACAGCTGCTAGGTAATGTTCTACGTGTGTTTTACAGATTATAATATCCAATTATCATGGGGACACTGTGTGGTATTGTAACTTTGTCCATTTGATCGACGAACACACTAAAGTTTAGAGAAATTAAATCATTTATCCAGGGTTGTACAGATTTTAAGTGTTCAGGTTGGGACTTAAAGCCGGTCATTGTCTTTGGAGCCACATCTAAAGTGTGTTCCAGACTCCAAACCTATATGTTAAATGGTTTAGTGAGTCTATCAGTGTTCCTCAGGGGCTTAAAACTAAAAACAACATAGAAAATAGATTTTCCTAAAAATCTGTTCTTCCTGTTAAATTCCTTAATGGCACACAATCCTCTTAGGCATCTTACCAAGAATCGTGGGTTTTATTTTAAATTCCTACATCTGCCTCAGGCCCCACATCTAAGCAATCCATAATTCCAAGTGATTTCACCTGCTAAATATGTATTCCGTGTCCAGTGTTCTCCATGTGTAACCCTTGTTTCTTGTTTCAAGATCCTGATCACCTCTCCACCGGAATATCGCCAGGTTTCCTAAGGATTTCTTCCTCGACCCAATCTTTCATAGACCCGTGGTCAATGTATAATTTTATTGAAATACTTACCTGACACTGTGGTTACCCACAGGATTTAGTCAAACGTCTGTGCACTGCACACTCTGTGTCCGCCCACTCTCTTTCAGACTCTGTGTTCTAACTAGTTTGAAGTGCTTGCATTTTCCAGAAAGAACTTTTTTTTTTTTTTTCTCAGCCTCAGTTTTGCACTCCCTGGTCCTTCCAGACTTAGTGTAACGCCATCTCCTGCGGAAAGCTTTTTCTGACCACAGAGCGCTCTGATTAACCCTCACCCCCATGGCGCTCCTTTTCCATCCAAGAATTCTTTCATCTTGGAGACGCAGCATGAGCTTTGAAGCCACATATTCTTGCCCTGGGAACCCATTTTCTATATGTGCGATCTCAAAGAACGAACTTAAATCATCTGATTTCCAGGTTTCCCGTCTATAAAATGATTGCACTCATACCTACATCGAAATGCTATGGTGAGGATCCCATTGATATAAATAGTCCTTGACATAGTTTGAGTTCAGAAATACTAGATATTGCTTTAGTCTCCTAACAAACTGGGGTATTCGTTTTATGTCTCCTCACTACTATGATCATAACATAACTCTTTTCAATTCCCCGGTTCATTGCATAATAAGTATTTAGTGATTTTTTGATGCCAAAATGATGTTTCAATATTAACGGCTTCAAGTTTCAGATATTGATAAATATATATTTATAATATAAATATCTATCATTATCCAAAATGTTAATGTATGCTTTTTATTATGACCTCTTTTATTATAATCACATATATTTATTTTTAAAATGCTACAATTTGAAATATAAAATTTTTAGCCTTAAGTGACATACAGAAGCCAACCAAACTAAGGTTTGTTCCAAGCAGAAAGAAATACTCCAGTAGAACAGGCACAAATAGCAAAGGGTGGAATAATTAGGTGGATCTGCAGAACATGAAGAAAGCCAGTGAGGCAGAAGATTGAATCATGGGGAGCATGTGGCCAGGCTCGAGGAAGTCTGGAGGTACAGGGCTGGAGGAAGACTCTGGGTTTAGTTAAAGAGTAACGAGAGTCCCAGGAGGACCAGAGCTAAACATCAAACGTCTTTTTCCCTGGTGGAGAATGTGCTGTAAAAGGAGAGTAGGAGCAAAAAACTGAGACAACATGCCATGGCAATGGTCGCCAGAAGAAATAGTGAAGAAAGTAAACATCCTTAGTGATAATACATAGCTTTTTTTTTTTTTTTTTTATTACATCCCACTGGACTCAATTTGCTGCATTCTTCCTCAAAATATTGAAATTTCTCTTCGTTACTTAACCTGCCAGCCCATATTTAATGAGTGGCTACTCTGTGTCAGGCACTGCTTCAGGTACTAAAGACACAGCAACGTAAAGAGACAAAACCAAGTCATCTTATGGAACTTTCATTCCAGTGGGGGTCAGAACCGGGGGACAAACAGAGAACCAAATAAATAAGGGAGATAAGTAACGTGTTTGAGAGTGACAAATTGTAGGAAAAAGGAAAGGAAAGGCCACAATGGGCGAAGCCTTGGAATTTGCGTAATCTGAAATGGGAAGTCCTCACTGAGAAGGCGACTTTTGAATCAGGACTTGACTGGTGGTGACACTAAGATATCTTGAGGAAGAACATGGTAGCTTAGCAAATTCAAATAAAAACTACAAAGCATTAGTCTGGGTCTCTATAGGTGATTGTTCAGGGTAATCATGTGAGCTCCCCTGATAGTCCCTGAACTTGCCATTCTACCTGTGGCTGGAAAGCTTATAGTAGGGAAACTGGGAAGCCCCAGTTCTTACTTCAAAACACTACCAACTAATGCTTAATCTCTTGAACCAACGCTTGTGTTCTTTCCACAGATCCACCCCGCCTTTCTACCACTTTAAGAAGAAGCTATAAGTAATACAATGTCAGTAGTGCAATTATCAGTTAATTTGGACTCCTTTTGAAATACTAGAATGTAAATGTCCATCTTCCAAGAACTTTAGCAAAGCAACTTATACACAGAAAAGACTAGTGTGTGTTCCATGTGTTTAGTCTTAGAGATTAGAGAGGGAGATAAACTGTAAGAGACTCTTAAACACAGAGAACAATCTGAGGGTTGCTGGCGGGGTGTTGGATGGGGGATGGGCTAGATGGGCAGGGTATTGAGGAGGGCACTTGTTGGGATGAGCACTGGGTGTTATGTGTACACTAAATTCTATTCCTAAAATCATTATTACCCTAGATGTTTACTAACTTGGATTTAAATTTAAAAAAAAAAATAAAGAAAAAGGAAATACTTTGAGATGTCGGTGGAACCATACATGTGAAGGCAGGCAAAACCAAGAGAAAATAACCCTTTGGAACACACCCCATGAATAGGTCCATTCTCTTTGGTCATCTGTCCATTGTCTGTTTTCCTTGCTGGTCGTGACTATTGCTTTACAGGGTATTGGTTAGGTGTCACTGAGAATTATGGTTTCTGCCTAGCATCTGGATTATTAAACCAGGTGCTAGAATGTCCAGCCTTATTCTTGCATGCTTCCCAAACAAAGAAGATCCTACGGATTTCTACAGATCTCTTCTGCTCTTGGTGTGTTGATGTTACCACTGATGATATGAGTCATCAATGCCTTTAGGATAAGTTATTTACACAGCAGCTTTTAGACAAGTTTTTGAGAAATATCTTGTGATGGTTAATTTTACATATCAACTTAACTGGGCTAAGGGATGGTCAGATAGCTGGTAGCATGTTGCCCTGAGGTGTGCCTGTAAAGGTGTTTCTTGGAGAGATTTGAATTTGATTCAGTAGACTGAGTAAAGAGACCTACCCTAACTAATGTGGGTGGGCATCCTTCAGTCTCCTGAGAGTCCCCACAGAACACTAAAGCAGAGGAAAGATAAAGTCTCTCTCTCCAGTACAGCTGGGTTGTCCACCTTCTCCTGCCCTATGACACTGGAGCTCCTGATTCTTGGGCGTTCAGACTCGGGGACTTTCATCAGTGATTCTCTGGTTCTCATTAGACCACTCGCTTTCCTGGTTCTCAACCTTGCTGATGGTGGATCATGGGACTTGGCATCCATAATCCATAATTACATAGGCCGGTTCCTATGATAAGCTTCCTCTTATACATGTCTAATTGATTCTGCTACCCTGAAGAACCTCAACTAAAACAAATATTTTCTGTCCTCTTTATAGAATCTTATTTCAGAGACATCTGTATAGTGATGTTACTTGCGTAGTAATATTTAATCAAGATTGTCAAAGTCTAATTTTAGTTTTTTTACATACAGATCTCGTGTTTTCTGGGAACCTCAGGTCTAATAGTTCAGGAAATACAGTAGTGCCCCCTTATCTCCAGAGGATTCCTTTCCAGACCCTCAGTGGATGCCTGAAACTGAGGAGAGTACCCAACTCTATGTATACTATGTTTTTGCCCATATGTACATGTCTATGATAAAGTTTAATGCATCAGTTACACAGTAAAAGCTTACCAGTAGCTAGTAATAGAACAGTTATAACAATACACTGTAATACAAAGACTGTCTGCTGTAACAAAAGTTATGTGAATGTGGCCTCTCTTTCAAAATACCTTATTATCCAGTACTCACCCTCACCTTCTTGTGGTGAAGGGAGATGATAAAATGGCTGTGTGATGAGATGATGTGCAGCGAATGATACAGGCATTATGAGGTAGCATCAGGTTACTAGTGACTTGACAATTTGTTAGAAGCAGGGTCACCTGCTCCCAGATCACAGTAGACCCTGGGTAAAGGACACCACGAAAAGTGAAAACAGGCAGAAGGGAGGGGAAGTGTACTGAAAATGCAATTGCCAGTGGCCATGCTGTCCTGAGAATTCTACCTTCCTACAGAAACCAAGACTTCCTCTCTGAGCCCACCTCTTTCTGCCTGGGGCTTTTTTCCTGCCAGAGGCTTTATCTTATGACAAATAAATCAAACCTCACTCAAATGACCGTCTAGTTGGCCCATCCTACTTCTGTATTAGACGTGTCCACATGTAACACAATTTAATATAGACTCAAACTGAAGTCCGTGTTGCATACAAATGGAGCATAAGAAATACATAACCAGATACTTGTTTTGTGCACCAAATAAAATTCTGGATGTGAGATATCTGTAATCTATACAGAAGATTATTATCGATATTAGCAATGACAAACAGCACCCTCTGGTTTCTCCATTTTATTTTTACCTCTTGCTCAAGTGGAAAGGCTTAGAAGTCAGGGCCAAGTAAATCACATTACTCGGCTGACCTGATTTTAGTGCAGGCACATCCTTCTAAAGGCTCCTCTCTCACTCCGCCGTGGACTGACTGTGCACCCTCATGCTTCTAACTGAGCTTTGACCGTCACCAGCTCCTGTTCTGGAAGTCTGCCTCGCACATCTGCCCCTTCCATCTCCTAGCTGGGTCCCTGAACATATCACACACTCAGTAAATGGTTACTGATGGAAGAACATATTACTTGAAACAGATAAAAGACCAGGTAATTCAATTATAAAGGGAGCCCTCATTAATGAATTTGTGATCTACTCTTTACTACAGCTGTCAGCCTTCCAGCATTAGCCACGGTGCATGGATTTTATTTGAATAGTCTCTCTATTTCATCATGTCCTCCAGATATTATAAAATGCCAGTGTGGTTTTTATTGTATGATGATGTGAGAAAAATGAAATAAAACGTCACTAATTTCTACTTCATTAAATTCGGGATTTGTGATCTTATAACCTGCGCCAGCCTAAAAGCTACCTTTAATACTATGATAAACAAATCAGTAGTTTAAAGTATATAACAGGAGAAGTGGTAAACCCCTTAGAAAAAGCACATTGTTATATGCCAGCTGATGGCACTAAATATAAATAAAATGAGGTTGAGTGCCTCTACTTTGAAGCATGATCTGTTTAACAACTGAAACTAAAACCAAATTCAAAAACCAATACATTTTTTTAAAAATTAGACTTCATTGAATCATAACAGATATTTCATTTATCCTAATAGCCTTTTATATAATCATAAAAATGATGAACTGGACAGGACATTACAAGTAGTAATGTATTGCAAACCCTCATTTGGTAGGTGTGGAAAGTGCGCCCGGGTGACGCGATTTGTTGGCAGGTCTCAACGCGACGCATTCTACTGCAATCTCGACCTGATCTTCTCAGACTTACTGCTGTCCTAGGATGCTTCTGTCATCTTTGCTTCCAACCAAAACACATCAGTGAAGTTGTAGGAGAACCACAGCACTTTTCTTAGGAAGTAACGATTTAGCTTCTATTTCACAAACTTTAAAATAAAAGGAGACTGACAGGGGTCATCTCTAAAATTGTATCAGCCCCTAAAAACTAAATAATCTACCTCTCCAGACTCCCAGGACAATTTTTGTTTCTTTACTTATTCTTATAGTTTTTTAAATGTTTTTTTTTTTAAGAGACAGACAGCACATGAGCGAGGCAGTGGCAGAGAGACAGAGGGAAACAGAAGATATGAAGCAGGCTCCGTGCTGACAGCAGAGGGCCCGATGTGGGGCTCAAACTCACAGAACCGTGAGATCATGACCTGAGCTGAAGCCAAAACTTTAACTGACTGAACCACACAGGAACCCCTCAAGGCAATTTTTTATACTATCCATATGGAATTTTACTTTCTACCATATACTGCAGATACAGGGCTATGCTATATCTCTTGTAAAAGACCATAGGTACTTGGAAAGCAAGTGGTTCCTTTAAACAATCATTAAATACTTGTAGAAAATGATACGAAGATCATGAAGTCCTTTTTTTTTTTGAATCGATAAATCTAGTTAAAAAAACACTATGACTTCAAATATAAAATATCTTAAGGAGTCTAAGAAAAAGAGTCACTCCCCCCTATTGTGAATTGCTCACATTATCTTAAATTGATCTTTTGAATTCAAAAGAACTGTGAATAATCTAGTGCTTAGTAACGGGAAATCAATGTTTTGCTTTAGTTTTTTTTTTTTTTTTATCTTTGTGTTATTATATCATCATGTACCTATATATCCCAATGATATCTCCAGGGAGAAATATCAATAAAGTTTCAGTGTTAGAGTTAAATACTGTGATTGGTTTAAGCTTATCCTCTATTCATAGTTAAAACCAAACCCTATAAAAATATACATCCCAGGGAGTTAGCTGAAATATTTTTGTTCCTACTTGTGGCGAGTTTTCAGTAGACGATATTATTTAAAACTAAGATGAGAGGGGCGCCTGGGTGGCGCAGTCGGTTGGGCGTCCGACTTCAGCCAGGTCACGATCTCGCGGTCCGGGAGTTCGAGCCCCGCGTCAGGCTCTGGGCTGATGGCTCAGAGCCTGGAGCCTGTTTCCGATTCTGTGTCTCCCTCTCTCTCTGCCCCTCCCCCGTTCATGCTCTGTCTCTCTCTGTCCCAAAAATAAATAAACGTTGAAAAAAAAAATAAATAAAAAATAAATAAAAAAAATAAATAAAACTAAGATGAGAGAAAATTACTTAAAGTCAAGATGAGAGGGAAATGTTTTAAAGTTTTAAAAATTATATTTAGTAAAAATTCCACAACCTAATTTAACTTTGAGTTCTCTCATACAATACTAACAGCGTTTCTGTACATTTGGCAAGTTAGCTGTAGTTAAAATGAAGTATTTACTCACAAGTAGGTATTACTGAATTTTAAGAAGATTGTAAAAAATAATTAAAATTTGGTGTTTTTAGTTTTTATCAAATTACTCCAACAATTGCTAAGTTTAGAAATGATATTTTTTGCGTGTAACAAAAAATCTTTCAAAACACTGAACTCCTTTTATTCCTTTGCACTGAATCAGTCCCTGAACACAAGCTATGGGTTGGCGCAAAAATATGTATTATCTTGAAAAACCAAAGTCAAACAGATCAAGTACCTATGAAATTAGGATCTATTGACTGAAGTAGAGTTAAACATAAACCACTTTTGTTACATTTTTATTTTGCAGCTCCTAAAGTCTCGGCACCAATGAGAGAGTTGCAACGTCCCACTCTGTGGCTATGGGAAACGACTGAAATGACATGGGGATCGAGCCTGTGGTTGGCAGAACAGGACTGGGGGCGAGCCTACCTCTCCTTTAATCTCAGCACATCAGTGTGTTTCTGGAAAAGGAAAAAGTGCTTTATTGAGCTGTCTCCAGACATGAGTCAAAGTACTGCATTTGCTGCCAGCGACTTGCCGAAAACTCCCTTCCGTGAGTCCGTCGGGTGGAAGGACGATGGACAGGACTGCCTCCCTGCTCCTTCTTCACTTTATTTCCTTTACTTTTCCATTATGTGAGCACATGCTTGGTAATCTTTCTCACCTTTTGATTTTTTTTTTTTTACGTTCCATTTCTTTCATTTTCTTAACCTGCCCTACCATTTATTTCCTTTTTCCATCCACTCTTCTGCCTTCTATCTCCTTCACTTTCTTAAGTCACAAGAAAAGGGTTACAATTCATGCAAGCAACATTTCCCACTTTCTCCATCAAAATTGCTGTCACTCGACCAGGAGAAGAAAGCTTGAATACTTCCAAGAATCAGGAGAAAAAGGGAAATATTTGTATAACAAGCATAAACCTATGTAACCAGTTGACTTGTAAAGATCTGTTAAATGTATCATCTCCTTTTTTTCAATGGAAAGTACTAGAGGCTAAATGTTGCTCAGGAAGAGATGGAAAATCTATTTAAAAAATCCACGGTCCCGACTAGAAAGGGTAGGCCAAATTCTCAGTTTCAGTGTTAGAGAAAACTGATAACAAGGAGGGACACTATATAAGTACAAGTAAGAACAATATAGCCACTGAGGTAATAATGATGATAATAATTAATCATAATAATAATAGTTAGTATATAGAAGACACGATTGGCTACCATACAAAGTTGGGTTCCAGGGTTAGGGGATAGCTATAGTTTAAGAAATGAAAAGTATTTCACCCAAGTTTGCTAAGGCACACTGGTAGCCTGGGAAAATGCTGTTTATTTTCAAGGAATTGGTACGGGAATCTAGGTCATCTTTCCACAGAGAATTCTGGGCTAAGCTTACATCATTCTGAGGGGAAGCAAAGTGTTCTTCTTTAAATACTGAAGGACCGCTTCCAGTGTATGAGAACCACAAACGGTTTCCTGGAGCACACCTTAGGGAAGCACCTAGAATCTTAATGGGTAGCTCTGTGGCCAGGAAGCCCATTATATCAAGAGCCACGTCTGCTGACTCACCGGTGAGTTACAGTTATACATGTTCCGCACACTGCATGGTACACAGAATGTACCCAACAAATGTATTTAACAGAAATCTAAATAGGGTCACCTGGGTGGCTCAGTTGGTTAAGTCACCAACTTCAGTTCAGGTCATGATCTTACGGTTCATGGGTTTGGACCCTGTGTTGGGCTCTGTGCTTGAGCCTGTAGCCTGCTTCAAGTTCTGTATCTCCTTCTCTCTCTGCCTCTTCCCTGCTCGCTCTCTCTCTCTCTCTCTCAAAAATAAACATTTCAAAAAAAATTTTAAAAAGAAACCTAAATAATGGCAGAAGAACATTCTCAAGATAGAAAAAAGGCACTGAAAATAAGATTTCCAACCATAATAAATATTTTTGTTTCTTGGGCTACTTTGTGTTAATCGTTCTATTATCTGTAATAACTAAATAATATAGATTATACATAAAATAGCAGAGTCAGAGACTCCCTATATTTTGAAACACGTTAAATAAATGGACTCTTTTTGATAAAATGAGTTTTTGTTAAGGATGAACTTTATTTCAACAGCGGAATTTCCAAATTGCAGACTTATATCAGATGTTTGAGATCATACATAGATTTTATTTTAAAAGCATGCACTCTAGAAGTTGGAAAACATTTGACAGATCATCCAGTCCAATACTCATATTTTATAAGTGAAAATAATGAAAATGAGAAAAGCTGAATGAACTTCTCCCAAGGGCACAGGACAAGCTTCGGGGATCACGTGGATTAACATTCAGCTTTAAAATGAGGTTAAAACGGATTATCACCATATTATCTAAGATGCTCCTGAAGAACTGAATGATTACTTAGGTCCTGAGACACCAGAAAGATGAATTAAAACCTGAACAAAGAGTTTTCAGGACTACCTCTAAACCACACAAGATTGAAAAAAGACTAGATGAAAACTATTTTATCGGAAGCCTGGTATGAGAAATGACCTACAGAAATATGTACTCTTGATAAGGTGACTTTCTCAAAATTGGTAAGAATGTAAAGCTGAAAATTCCTATTTTCTTAAGCTTTATTTTGTTGAATTCTCACAATGCCTTTAACTGCAAATAAACTTATCCACATGTAAAGTAAGAATACACTTTGCTCAAGTACCATGAGTGTTAAGAAATAAAAAGTTTTTCAGAATTCATATTTAATTATTGCCATTTACTGTGTGAAAGGAGAAAATATATTTACTGGGCATGTTTTTAGGAAGTTTACTAAATATAATATAATTAAAATACATGTTTTAGCTTCACGGAGAGCTAAAAAACTACTTGAGGGGAAAATTTAAACAAACAAGCAACAAACACACTTTAACAAATGGATACTAAATGCAGGGAATAAAATGTTGAGTAGGATTGGCATGTTCTACATCCACACATTGAAAAAGGAAGACATCATAGGATAGTAAGCCCCAGACAAGACAACTACAGAGTATCGTGCGAGGGCAGAGGAGACATCCCCACCTCTATATGCCTGATAACTGAAGACTTACAAGGGAAATGACAGTCTAGACCATCAAAAGTCTGCACTAGTATAGGGGATATTCTGATGGGAAGGGATTGTTCCAGGTAGAAGAATCAGTGTGCCCAAAGGCCTACCAGCTTGACGAAGGCTAGACTATTTGTGGAAATGCAAAGCATCCAGCCTAACCAAAACCTAACTACAAAGATGATGTATCTTTGTTTTTTTTTTTAATTTTTTTTTCAACGTTTATTTATTTTTGGGACAGAGAGAGACAGAGCATGAATGGGGGAGGTGCAGAGAGAGAGGGAGACACAGAATCGGAAACAGGCTCCAGGCTCCGAGCCATGAGCCCAGAGCCCGACGCGGGGCTCGAACTCACGGACCGCGAGATCGTGACCTGGCTGAAGTCGGATGCTTAACCGACTGCGCCACCCAGGCGCCCCAAGATGATGTATCTTTGTATGGCTACATGCGGTATATGCGAGAGATGCCAATATTGAGATAAGGAGAGACCAGACAGTTACAGATAGATCCTTGTGAGCTATGATCTAAGTTTTAGCTTGTCATGAGAACAATGGGAAATCATTAAAGGGTTTATAAACATAAGCCTGGTGAGCCACAAAAATTAGATGTACAATTGAGGAGTGGCTTTGGAAGGCTCCTTCTGTGCAACAGGACTACAGAAAAGGTGAAGGTAAATGATCACTAGGGGTGTAAAGTCTTCCAAGAATAACCAGACTTCAGGGGGACTTAAAAGCTAAGTGATATACGGTCAGGTAGTACAGAGGAATAAGACCACTGTAACAGAAACAGGTACCAATGATTAAAAACAGGGATTGTTCGTGGTATATAAATAGAGTTGACTTGACAAAAGCAGCTTTAAGAAAGAGGGGATAATAAGATCTACAGAATGGGCTAAACCATGGAAGACAGAAAATGAGGAAATATAATGTATCTTTGTATTAAAACTCTGACTGCTTTTGAGTCATGTAGTACGGGATGGTGGGGATCCCTTCAGAGTCTAGGAAATCAGATCAGGGATTATTTCAGAAACCAAGCTGGAAACGCCAAAAATTTTCCGAGGTTATGAAGGGAGGTCTGGAAGGGCTCTTAAGATAAATGCAGCACTGGTGTGAGTGGGGCAGGTCTCTGTCCTGTACAAGAGCAGGGCCCATATTAGTCACTTGGCCACTGCATCCTAATACAATATGCATGCAAATGCGGCAGGAGGAAGGTTGGAAGGTGAAGTTAGTTTGTCAACAGAAGGACGATGCAGTTGTTTTCAGACATGTTTTTTGGCCAGTATGTGGACAAATTCTTCACTCTCAAGATCTGAGGAAAGAAATGAAAAAATGACAAAAATTGAGATCTTCTAAATCACAGGAACTCCAAGGAAGAGAATATGAAAAAAGGCACAGTGAGTCTTGCTGATTCTTTAATCATCCGGACAAAAGCAGGAGGAATAGGAAATGGGCAAATTTAATTTCTCTCTCAGTGATCAAGTTTTACAGAAATTTGGCACAACCTAGATTATAGATTTAAACATGATTTCAATAAAACTTTGCACCAGCTGCAAAAGACCAAATTATTCTTGAAACGATTTTACAGTAATACCTCAAATTACCATTTCCACTTTTCCTGTTGTCCATTTGATCATCTATTTGTAGATATTGATCTCTTCAAAATTGAAGAAGACAGCAAAATGTAAAAATAAAAATAATGAATGCATTATGTCTTTTGGAACTCATGAAATTTTTATAAGAAATAAAGATAAAAATTAGTCAATTCTCTACTGACTGGTGGACATTATCCTCAGGGAGAAAAATTAGAAAATATTTAAATAAATGTAAGTATTATTAAAATAATCTTAATTATGAAATACTGCCTAGTAAAACACTTGGGTTTCTAATAAATCATTTTATTCAACATATATTTTTGACGGAAAATCGTTGCTACAAATGTGATGTAAAGGCTTTTTGTTCCTAAAACGTGTATTTCATATTTTCTATTTCATCTTGTCAGCAAACTTTTTTCCTTATTGGTAATACAAAAGTGAACTTAAGTTTAGTACAAACAAATTATTACAAATACTAAATTCATACTAAATTAAGGCAGTTTTATTATAAATGTGTAACTAAATTGTGCCACCACATATTAAATTTGTTTTCCCTATATCTCACAAGTACCTCTAATTGGAAATTTGCTACTTGGTAGGGGAAAAAAAATCACACCAAAGGCTTATTTTAGATAGACAGATGATAGATAGATAGATAGATAGATAGATAGATAGATAGATAGATATAGATGACAGATAGATAGATGATAGATACAGATGATTTATATATTTACATATATATCATAAGAATGATTTTTGCCATTAAGCCTCACTTCAGCAACAAGGAAGGTAGCAAAATGTCTGAGATTCCTTTACTTGTATTTAAATGGAAAACATAACAGTTATAGAAAAGCGGACATTTTTTCTCTATGAATTTGAGCAACTCTCACTATGAACAAGCCTCCTCCTGGTACAAAAAATAGAGAAATAATAGAGAGGTTTATGGCACTCAATCGGACCGGCAAACTTTAATTTTGAAAATTAGGTTCCCTTTTAAAGACTTCAGAATAGATACCATGACAAGACCCACAGTTTCTTAGCCTTTTTTTAAGCAGATACTGAAGACTGAGGAAATAATTCTGTCTCTAAATAAACCCGCCTTACCATAATCAGGTCTTACTCCATTCGTGCTATGGCTGCCAAGCCTTCTAGGGCACTTTCTATTAACTTATGTGTTGGGGCACCTGGGTGGCTGAGTCAGTTGAGCGTCTGACTTCAGCTCAGGTCGTGATCTCACGGTTCATGAGTTCAAGTCCCACATCAGCCTCTGTGCTGACCACTCAGAGCCTGGATCCTGCTTTCGATTCTGTGTCTCCCTCTCTCTCTGCCCCTCCTCTGCTCATGCTCTGTCTTTCTGTCTCTCTCAAAAATAAATACACATGAAAAAAAATTTAATTATGTTTATTTATTTTGCTGGGAAAATGTTTTCCCGGAAGTAGCAACACATCCTCCTCCAGTCTGATAGTTCCCCTGAAACATTTCATTTCCCAATTCATCAGCATATTTTATCCCACTAGTCAAAGGAGTTTATTCCTTAACTTATTTCTTCACTCGTAAGCTACATTCGAAAAACTAAAACTCCATGAAAAGGTTGGGATTATTAGAGATATATATGCATATCTTAGAATAATTCAATTGATTTGCCTTTAGCAATCTCATAGTTTTTACAACTTCAGCAAATGTGTAAGTGATAAAAATATTTCTCCAAGAAATCAACAAACTAAGGGAATCAGGAGAGCAAACAAATCTTAAAACATGTGATTAAATCATAAGAAATATCAATAAGAAAATTATACCAAAAACTAAAATGCCAGGTAATATTTCAGGATTTAATTAATTTTGCAATAATATTTTCATTAAAAGTCTTTATTTTCAAATAAAAATACATAGCATTTTAAAGGGTGATGATTTTCTGCATTGTTAAACATTTCTGCTTTCCACTCTTTCCTTGACACTATTTTTGATCCAACCTCCTGCTTCTCAGATCCACACACTCATGCACACATGCGCACACACACACACACACACACACACACACATACCCCTATATACACAAGCACGCATATTATCAATTTTGCTTAACATGAAAAAGAGATCCTTAACTGTTATCTTTAGAGGTGATATGAACCAGATGCTATTTGGGCACTATCATCATTGAACTCAGAAATTCATGAGAAATGGCCCATGTGCAGAAGCCAGAGGATGTCCTGCTGTGGGAAATACATACAGATGATACCAGCTCCCTCAAGCTTTGTATGTAATGGTGGTGTACATTTGGGCAGGCTTAGCAGAGAGTGACAAGTGGACCTAAGTGGGTAGCAAGAACTTAACACAACTTAGAAACAAACCAATTCTTGTGATAGCACCATTGGTGGAGCAACTGCTTCAGATCAGAGAGAAAGGAACAAAAGAGACCACCCCTTCTAAAGATGGAATCTTCCTTTTCTTCATTTTTCTGTGTGCAAGTCTCCCATCCTTTATTATCTACAGAAATCTAACACGATGGTAGCCTGAGGTGTAATCAGTGCAGTTGTTTCAATGATATTTAACTCACACAAGAAATAGGCAGAGAATTTATTATTATTTGAGATCAGCATTTGCCTGGAGGTTGTGTGATATTGCTAATCTTACTGATGCTTTTTAAAGAAGCATTTGCCTACCCTTCAATTATAAGGTTTTTTTAATTGGGTTTTTAAAATTTTAAAGGTCTTTAATAATAAATTACCCACAGCATGTCTATTGCCAACCACAGATGCCATCTCACCCAGTGCTGTTTTTAAAGTACCTTATAATTAATCACAATATTAGCTGATTTTAGGAAACAGTTTTGTTTCCAAATCTAGACCATTATTTCATCTTCTATATACATGAATGGTTTCATGAAAAATACAGTGTAGAATACACGGTGTGAGATATCATGGAATACTATAAATGGAAGATATAATCGAATTAATCCCAATGATGGTCAAGCATAGGTTCAAATATGCTTCCTCTCCTTTATTCCATCAATTTCTAAACGAATTATTCAAGATCCAACTCAAAGTTCGCTTCCTTCATGAAGTAATAACATTTACTACTTGAGGAGAAGTTAACTAACACATTAAGATAACACAGTCTTTTGGGGTCAGGCAATGGGGTATAAAAGGAATTCAGCCTCTAACTTCAAGAAGCCCAGTCTAGATAGAAATAAATACTCATAAAACAAAATTGCAAGTTCATTAATGGAAATATGCAGAAGTTAGTAAGGAAACAAAGACAATGGATGCTTATTGTGTTGTGGAAGTCAAGGAGGACATTCTGGAGGCCAGGAGGTGTCCATTAGAAAGAGCAGGTATTGGACAGTTGATTGACTGGCAGGGGAAAATAGGTGTTATTTGAGTTCAGGGGAAAGAAGCTGGGAGTAGGTCTTGCAGGAGGACATGGTTGCAGGAGCAAAGGCCCAGGAGTCAGTAACAGCATAAGGTACAGGAGGAACCACAAGCAGTTTGTATTACTAATGAAAAGAAGGAAACTAGGAGTTGGAGCAGTGGAGGATGAGGCTGGAGACGTGTCCGCATAGAGGTTGGATCCACATGACCTTGCAAGTTACGTTTAGGGGCTTGGCATCTTTCTCAGAAACACTGGACATCATAAAAACGCTTTGAGAAGGGAAGAACATCCTCAGATTCGTGTGTGTGTTGTATTGATTTGCTCTTTTCTGTGTTTTTTAATCACTGGAAGGTGCTTGAATAAAGTCTTTGAGAAGTCTACTTCTGAGGAAAGTAAGGAATGGCCTATTTCAGCATAGGGATAATGGGCACATAAATAAGGGTACTTTGATGGGATGAAGTGATTTTTGGAGAACATGTTCAAGAGATATTGGGGAAGTAAAATAACAATGCAAGGTGCTATTTTAGACCAGAGGATTAAAGAGAAATCAAAGACCATGCTGAAGAAGTACCACATGGTTCAACACACGTCTTCAATTACCATCCAAACACCACCCTTCTTAGGTGACTTTGGCACAGTGTTTAACACACTTAAGTTTAATTACCAAAAATGTAAATGACAAATTAAGTGCTATCAGTTTTATAGACTGTTAATATCAGTTGAGGTACTTCATATAAAGTACTTGGCACAGTGAGGTACATACTATGATCTCAATAAATGTTAGCTAGGTATTCTTATTAATAATATCAGGAATTATATGAGATACTGGTACTACTGACTGAAAAAGAGAGATATGGAAGAAGTTATCATTTTAGGGGAAAAGAGATGATGAGTTCAATTTTGAAAATTCCAAATAATTATGGAAAAGGACATTCACATGGAAATGCTCAAGATGTTAAGAGTGCCAATATAATCCCAGGGAAAGTATGATGGTTGAGGATATCAGTGTGATGGTAACAGAAAAACAAAAATGAGGAGCAATAAAATTTCAGAGCAATGAAAATGATGAGTCCTAAGGGAAAAGAATACAAATGGGAGAGGTATGGGGCACGTGGCTGGCTCAGTCAGCAGAGCATGTGTTTTTTGATCTCAGGTTGGTGAGTCTGAGCCCCATGTTGGGTACAGAGATTACTTAAAAAATAAAAAATAATAAAAAATAAATGAAGCTTGGGAGTGTGAAGAAGAGAGTGACGTAGCAAAGATAAAGTTTAAAATAAAGTCCAGTAAGGTAACTGAAGATGCCCAATGGATTTGGCAAACAGGAAACTGTTAGATCCCTATAAAACAGTTCTATGGACTAAGGATGGGAAGCCAGGAGGCAACTGCTTGAGCAGTGATCAGCATTGAAAGACTAGAGGTGGTGACTGGAAATTGGTCTTTCAAGAAATTCCATGGAATAAGGAGGGTCACTGAGGAGGGAGGCACGGCCCAAGAGGAGTGCTGAGTGTGTGCCCAAGCACATGCATGCCACACAGCAGGATGGCTGTGTCTCATTTCAAACATTTGTAAATACTGCAGAGTTGAGATCATTTTGAAAACTAGTTCTTAGAAAAGGATTGATGACACAAGACAGACAAGGGATGGGCTGGTCCAGGCCTCAGAGGAAGCATGAGAGGTTTGGGTTCATCATGGGAGCAAATGATTTGGCTCTAAAGCAGCTCTTCTCTGCTGAAACAAAAAGGAAATAGATTAGAAAGGTGTAGAGGGACAAAGGTTTGTAAATACTACTGGAGATGGAATGGGGGGAAGCAAGATAAAAGAACCACTCCATATGCTTGAAATAATGATGTAGTCTCTATCAGTGATGGAAAAGTCATCCACTAGGGGCCAAGTGTTCCGATTTTGAGACAGTTGAAGGCCTGAGATCACTGCAGACAGAAGGACAGTGTGAGCCGACAAAGGACAATGAATGGACAGAGGAGCCTTGACAGATATCCCAACTACAGACAAAACGTTTATAATGAGCCTAACTATACCACATTGTGACTTTTTCCAAATAGATTTGTGTTCTGGCTGTAAGAATATAGAAGGTGAATGTTGTTATTGATGCCATGTTATTGGAAACTGGAATGTAGGACCTTGTCCTCCATGAAGAACACCAAAGATTGGGGTGAAATAATAGTTTTGATGACCAAACATGGGGCCCAGGCTGGGTAGGGAATGAAGAGTTCTGGAGGGATTGAAAGACTACAAAAAAAAAAAAAAAACAGAATTGTCAAGGACTGGAGGGATCAATGAGGTTGACCAGAAATACTCCTTTTCATTCAGACCGCTGGCTCCTTAACCCTGGTAAGGGCTGATACACACGACACTTCACCTCTGTGGCCACTGAAGTCCGCATCTCATCCAGGCTGGGCCAATCAGGCTGGGCCAATCATAGTGTCTATACCTGGCCACTGTGTTCAGGACAGGGCACTCCTATACCCGGAGCAGGTCAATCAGAGTCCTTCTTGGGGCTTTTTTGAAAACCTGCAGGTGAACATAGTTCAGGCTTTTGAGGGAAGCAAGGTAACTTTATAATAAAATCAGGCATGAGAGAGAGAGAGGAGAAAGGGATGAAAAGAGGGAGTGAGAAAGAGATAAAACAGAAGAGAGGAGAGGGAGAGAGAGAGAGAATAGTGATGATGATATAATTGCCATTAGGAATCATCCTCATTCTGAAAAAGAGGAGAGACAACTAGTCCATTGATGCTGAGTCCCCATCCAAGGTTTCATATGTACAAAACATTTCATACGTATGCACTTTTTGCAAGAACTAAGCCTTTACTTGTAGATAACTGAATGAAAGTTAAGCTACTTAAATTATCCTATATATTTTAAATATTTTGGTAAAGCATCCTGAAGAGAAGGTCTCAAGGAGCAGTACCTGCTCCCACATAAAAACAAAAAACCTTTTCTTTTTCAGTTAAATGATTCATTTCATTGCATTTTCTTTTACATTATCCTGAAGTTGTATACAATCATATTAAATTAAGCTCAAAGAGGTTAAGTATTGAAGACTATCTGTCTGTTCTAATTAAACTATGAATTAGCGGGGCGCCTGGGTGGCGCAGTCGGTTAAGCGTCCGACTTCAGCCAGGTCACGATCTCGCGGTCCGCGAGTTCGAGCCCCGCATCGGGCTCTGGGCTGATGGCTCAGAGCCTGGAGCCTGTTTCCGATTCTGTGTCTCCCTCTCTCTCTGCCCCTCCCCTGTTCATGCTCCGTCTCTCTCTGTCCCAAAAATAAATAAACGTTGAAAAAAAATTAAAAAAAAAAAACAAAAAAAACTATGAATTAGTGTTTAGTAGAGGTTAAAATTTAGGGAAGCTAAAAGGGATAAAGATAATTCTTGCATTTGGCTCTAGGAGAAGCTAACAATGCCTTCTTTAGGTTAGTCTTATGCACATGATTGTATAAATGCTCACTTTAAAACTTGTAAGAGTGACTGGAATTAATGTGCAAACCAAATAAACCAATTTATCAAATAATCATCATGTAGTTAACTGTTTAAATATTTATTGAATGCTTACCACATTCTAGTTATTCTATTTACTTCAAAGTACCTGTATTATACGTTATTTCTCCTTCTTCTCTTTATATAGATACACAGTTATATAATACACACATCACATGTACATAAATATAAACATATAAATTTGATTTTGCCAAATTTATGGGCCTAAAATCCATATTAAGATTTCTTTGATGTCCATCAACACATGAATGGATAAAGAAATTGTGGTTTATATAAATAATGGAATACTACTTGGCAATGAGAAAGAATGAAATACGGCCTTTTGTAGCAACATGGATGGAACTGGAGAGTGTTATGCTAAGTGAAATAAGTCATACGGAAAAAGACAGATACCATATGTTTTCACTCTTATGTGGATCCTGAGAAACTTAACAGAAGACCATGGGGGAGGGGGAGGAAAAAAAAAGTTAGAGAGGGAGAGAGCCAAACCATAAGAGACTCTTAAAAACTGACAATAGGGGCGCCTGGGTGGCACAGTCGGTTAAGCGTCCGACTTCAGCCAGGTCACGATCTCGCGGTCCGTGAGTTCGAGCCCCGCGTCGGGCTCTGGGCTGATGGCTCAGAGCCTGGAGCCTGTTTCCGATTCTGTGTCTCCCTCTCTCTCTGCCCCTCCCCCATTCATGCTCTGTCTCTCTCTGTCCCAAAAATAAATAAACGTTGAAAAAAAATTAAAAAAAAAAAACTGACAATAAACTGAGGCATAATGGGGGGTGGGAGGGAGGGAAGGGTGGGTGATGGGCATTGAGAAGGGCACCTGTTGGGATGAGCACTGGGTGTTGCATGGAACCAATTTGACAATAAATTTCATATTAAAAAAAGATTTATTTGAGGGACACGTGGGTTGCACAGTTGGTTAAGCAGCCCACTGTTGATTTCAGCTCAGGTCATGATCTCAAGGTTCATGGGATTGACCCCTACATTGGGTTCTGCACTGAGCATGGCGCCTGCTTGGGATTCTCCCTCTCCCTCTCTCTCTGTCTCTCAAAACAAATACGTAAACATTTTTTTAAAAAAGATTTATTTGAAAAGCTTAAATATGAAGAATAGGAGCACTTAATTTAGCAGGCTCTCCCTTCTGGTTACACTCACCCTTATTCATAGTGCAGGCTCATTTCCATACCAAGGCTGAATTATGAGGTTGATGAGCAAATTACTCTCTTGTCAACCCCTCAGCTTCTAGGCAGCTACGTGTGCACACCAGTCCGCATCGGCAAACCCATTGTTCCTACAAGAGAGCTGCTGCTTCCAATCTTAGCTGAACCCAGCACACCATTTCTTTTCAATCATGGAGATATTTCTCATGTGACGCTATAGTAAGATCTCCAGAACAGTGAGTGAAGATCAAGAAAAGTGTCCAGAACTAAGCCCTGGGCCTCTCCAACATCCAGATGTCAGAAAAAGTGAAACTCAAGTAGGGAAATCCAGGAGTGACCTATGAGATGGTAAAAAAACACAACAGCCACATGCCGGGCACGGGTATATTAAAATGAAGACTGAGGAGTGACGTTTAGACTTAGCAATATGGCAGTTATTGATGACTCTGCCGTAAACAGTTTGAATGGAAAGATTGTCCAAAATCTGATTTGGTTGCCAAATGAGGGCAAAAGTAATGGACAATCATGTCTAGAGAGAACTCATGCAAGGGGTTTTGCTGCAGAGGACAAAGAAACGGGGGCAGGATCTGGCGGAGGAATGGGTGCTGAAATAAGAGCTGGTAAGGACAGAAGGGAGAACAAAATGTGATCATGAGGCACAGCAGAGACTTGGGCATGTGACAGAAGATAACATTTGGTACAGGCACAACTTGTGGAGTGAATGGAAGGAAGGAAGGCAGGCAGGAAAGAAGGAATCACGTGAAGGTTTTTGCTTTAACATTTGCAAAAATTGTATCAAGATACTTATAAACAAGCAAAATTAAATAATCCATATATAGAGTCTTCAAAATAGTAAAACAAAAAGACTATGTCACACAAATATTAAATCAATTAGTAAGCGTTTAGCGAGCACCTCCAACAGAATGAGGAACATGTGTGACAGGCAAATGAAAAGAATTGCCTATGATATTCAGTATACTGCCTATCATAATAAATGTTTAGTATATTAAATATTTATATTTGTTACTGATACTAAATATTTTTATTGATACCAAATATAATAACACTATTATTATTGCGATTTTTAATAATAATACCATCTTTTTATTATTATGTTTTTTAATCTTTACTTATTTTTGAGAGACAGAGACAGAGCGTGAGCAGGGGAGGAACAGAGAGAGAAGGAGACACAGAATCGGAAGAAGGCTCCAGGCTCTGAGCGGTCAGCACAGAGCACGACGCGGGGCTAGAACACACTAACTGCAAGATCTTGACCTGAGCCAAAGTCAGATGCCTAAGGGACTGAGCCACCCAGGCGCCCCATTGTTATTGCTATTTTTTAACCCTGTGGTCAATTACTTCATTGATTTGGAATAAGAATGTAAATACTACGAACTATTATGATACTCTGTAAAAAAACAAATTGTCTTTCCTGAGGCGACTTCGTTTATATCCAGGTTTCAAACTGCTCTTAAGGTTCTGGTAATTTTTCTCTTTTGCCTGGTGTTCTCCCTGGGATTCAGAATCATTCCCCTTAGGACTCTATCATTAGGATTGTTCTTTTATTCTTCGAAGGCAATATACTGCTCGGGACACCCATTTTTCTTTAATTGTTGGCTTCCTTTTCCATTTTCCTAGCGCAGACATTCTACATAAAATTTCTCATCTTAGAGTGAGTAACAGTTCAGAGCTTAGGCTCATAGTTGGGCTGGCCAGAGACTCACTCCACTCTCTCCACGGACAGTGGCATGAGTATTAGCCTCCCTGTGCCTTAGTGAGCTCATCTGTGAAATGAGGCTAATGACAGTACATAACTCACAGAGTTTGTGAGGATTAAATGAGCAAATACATATAAAATAAAATAAAATAAAATAAAATAAAATAAAATAAAATAAAAATAAAATACAAATAAATACCTGAATAATAGAGGAGTGTATGGCCCATGGCAAATTCTCACTGAATCTTACTCATCTGTATTTGATAGAACACTCCATTTGAACTGTGCCTCAGTTCATAGGATAGACACCTAACCAAAACTTCACTGAAACATAAATACAGGCTTAGGTTTGCCTTCATACTGTAAGAGGAAAATGAGTACTAGACCAAATCACCTAGTGAGTGCAAAACATGGGATTCAAATGGAAAACTATGTATAATTGGCTGTGTAGATATTTAAAGATAGATCACATTTTCATATCAAGTTTTGAGACTTCACACATTATCTTGGTTCGTACCATGGCATGTACATAGGTAATTCTTAAAACACACGCATTCTTCATGTAGCTCTAGGTTTATTTCCAAATGGCTCCTTAATGTTTCCTCTTTAAGGACCGGCTAGAATAACAAGTATAACATATCCAGAACCAACCTCATTTTCTCACTATGCGCATTTCCTGCTTCCCAGCAGAAGAGCGCTACTTGAAAGATCTTTTATTTTTCCACGTGCCTCACCACCAGCCCCTTCTGGGTTTTAAATTATGAAGTCACCCTGAAGTACCTTCAATTCACTTCCATTTCTATATCCACAATACTAGATGTGTTGTGCCTTGAGAACCATCTTCAAAAAGTGGCAATTTTTATTCAGAGAGAAAGATGTGGGGCATGTGGCAGGGGTCTCAAAATGGTAGTTTGGGATTATATGACAATATCAATTAGTGAACAAATCAGCTTGGCAAGTTCTAGGCATATCTCAGACATACATGGTGCAGTAGGAGTAAAAGAAAGACATAGCCTATTTCCATATATATGTGTGTGTGTGTGTGTGTGTGTGTGTGTGTGTGTGTGTGTGTGTGTGTATTCAGCAATGAGAAATTTAGATCCATGGTGGTGAAGGGTGAAGGACTACTAAACTGTGCTAGGATCTTTTTCCATTTGTCATCTCATTGAATTCTTAACACAACCTTGTGAACTGTTATTAGCCCCATTTTGCAGATCAGGAAAATGAAGTTCAGGAAGCCTCAGCCATAGCACAGAATACCACATAGCCATTAAAATTGTGTTTCAAAAGGTTAGTTATGTGAAATTCTCAAGAAGTTTTATGTGAATGGTAACAACCACTTATTTTTGCTTTGTTTTGTTTTTTGTTGTTTGTTTGTTTAACTTTTAAGATTAGAAGACACTACACCAAAGGGGAAGACTATTCAGCCAACTGCTAACAGCGATATTCTCTGATGTGGGAGGAAATTTTTGAAATTTTATTTTGGGCATTAGTACTTGTCAAACTACAGCTAATTAGAAAAAATGAAGGCAAAGTGGTAGGTGGATAGAGGACTGCACAGAAGGTAACAGGGAACAATGTAGGTAGGTGGGTAGGGAAAAACAAGAAGAGACAGTGGCTAATTATAGGACCACAAGCAGGGAACTAGAGATTCAATGCAAGGGTCAGAAGGACATAGAAGTGGGAAGAAAAAGAACGCTCTAGTATTTGAGGAATGACTAACACAGAAAATGAGCTCATCTCTTCATGGTAAGCCATAGGCTCTGGTGCCTAATTAAGAGAATATTCTCCATACTATTTACTCAAATATTGCTATTACTGTATTTTGCTCATACCAATTGTGCACAATGAAACGCCCTCCACCTGACGTTGAACAGGTGATTCAGGGTCACCACTATCTATAGCTGGCCAAGGAATAGGTAGCTTTTTCACATTTGAATGGCTATGACTTTTATCTGGTCAACTTTAGTGACATTAATAATACAGTGATTCTACTGACATACAAATATCACAGTGTGTATCTTATCTCTACAAGATTGTGTTTCTTAAACATCAGTACCTTATGTTTTCATGTCACCACATAAAGATTTTAATGAGATGCCTTACATTGAGATCTATCTGATAAGCATTTGTTAATTAATGTACTGACTTTTGGATGCATAGAATTCTTCACAAGAAAAATATTGGCAGAAATAAAGACTAGATTATGTTCTCCACAAATTATTTCAATATAATTAATGTGCATGAATTTAAAATAAAACTTCACATTAAGAAAGTGTTAAAGCTGAGATTTCCATATAATGAATCAAGAATTTTCAAGTAATGTTTCCCTTAGTAATCATAATTCATTCCTTTATGCACATATAGTATCCCACTGCTATTTAGTTATATTTTATATAAAAATATATATGTAATGAATAAGCCTGGCAATAAAAAGAATATATAGATGACTTCAAAAATGCCTTAAAATATAGTATATGGGAGAGCTTTCTAACTATCCTTTAAAATTAAGACTACTGGGGCGCCTGGGTGGCGCAGTCGGTTAAGCGTCCGACTTCAGCCAGGTCACGATCTCGCGGTCCGGGAGTTCGAGCCCCGCGTCGGGCTCTGGGCTGATGGCTCAGAGCCTGGAGCCTGTTTCCGATTCTGTGTCTCCCTCTCTCTCTGCCCCTCCCCCGTTCATGCTGTGTCTCTCTCTGTCCCAAAAATAAATAAACGTTGAAAAAAATAATAATAAATAAATAAATAAATAAATAAATAAAATTAAGACTATTTACGGGGCGCCTGGGTGGCTCAGTCGGTTGAGCATCTGACTCTTGGCTTCAGCTCAGGTCATGATCTCACAGCTTCATGGGATGGAGCCCCATGTCAGGCTCTGTGCTGGCAGAGCCTACTTGGGATCCTCTCTCTCCCTCTCTTCCCCTCCCCCACTTACGCTGTCTCTGTTTCTCTCAAAATAAATAAATTTTTAAAACTTAAAAGAATAAATAAAATTAAGACTATCTTTGAGAATTTTCCCAAAACTGGCTCTCTAGAGTTACACATTCATGTACGACACATGACCAGCTGTGTTCACCACTTCTTTCTACTGGCTGAGCTCTTCGCATCGCAATAATTTTCCCACATATTCCTCCATGATTACCTTAACATTTTAACATCTTTTAGCTTTTAACACTTAAAATTCTTAGTAATCATATTTACGATATATTTATTGAATTATGTATACCATGGTACTTTAATATAAATTAATATAAACATTTCTTACCATAAGCTAGAGACTTACAAAAGGGAAGTGTTTTTATACTAATTTTAAAGTGGACAATGTAGACTCAGTGAAATGTTAAAAGACACACATCAAAGAACTTCTAAGAGGCACAGGGAGTAACCAAATTCCTGTTCTGATTCCTTTTCTCGTGTTCATCACATTTAAAAATAAGGTCTTGAAAATATTAGAATATATTTAATAATCTTATAGTCAGTCCCATTAATATTTTTATCTATGTGCTTTAATTTCCTAACCAGATTAAATGCCTCTAGAGGTCAGAGATTTTATTTTAAGCTTTTGGTTTCCACAGGTTAGCAAAGCAGCAAACAAACAGCAGTCATTTGGGAAGTACGTGTTGCTCTTGAAAATGTTGGTAATCTTTGCCAAATATTTATAAGGAGTCATCAAAAAGCAAAAACAACGAACAAAAACCCCCTTCAGTATCACTGATAGAGGTCAATTTCTAAAATAAATGTCACATCAATACTTAGACATATATTTGACTTTAAAAGTAAAAAAATAAAAGTCACATATATGAGGGGAAAAAGAGGGCATTATTCATGTACTAGCATGTTTCAAAGTGGTCTATTTCTTATACGACTTGTTGATTAAAAACAAAGATTTGTTGAGCCATTTCTCATACTAGCAAATTAGAATCTATGAAGGGTGAGGCGTCCTAAGAATTCACATTTCTATGAAGTTCTACCAGGTCATTCTCATGCCCAATATGTTTCAAGGGCATATATCTACAAGTTGAAAGGTAGAAATTTTCATATCATCTGTTAGTTTGCATAAATAACTAACTGTACTAACTAAACTGTACTAACACATGTAGTCATTTCATGGATTACTTTTTCTTTTCAGAATGTAAGATTATTTTATTCGATTTATGCTAAAATCTTATATTACAATGTGTAATTTTAAAACTGCATGTTCATATAGCAAGGGGGGGAAGAGAAGAGAGGCAAACAAACCACATGAGACTTTTAATAATAGAGAACCAACTGAGGGTCTATGGAGGGAGGAGGGCAGGAGGGATGGGCTAGATGGGTGATGGGTACCAAGGAGGGCACTTGTGATGAGCACAGGGTGTTGCACGGAAGTGATGAATCACTAAATTCTACTCCTGAAACCAGTATTGCACTGTATGTTAGCTAAGTAAAATTTAAATTAAAAAAAAACTGTGCGTTTGTTATATAGGGGCTATGGAGGTACCTGTACTCCCAATAGGGGGATTTTTTCCTAGGAATAAGGGAATATATCTTCATATACTGAATTACACATGTAATGTATTATGCTTATAATTATTATCCTTACAAATCTGGAAAACCATTTTTGACTTAAAAAATCTGTGTAAGTCAGCCATTAGTTTACAAATTCATCTAGATTGAGGTAACAATGCCCACACTAAAGTTTGAACTGTTTACAGGACCAAAGTATGTCATAACCTCTTATAAAAATATTCAAGTGGATATTTTATTTTTCAAAGACAGCTTACCTTTGAGCTAAGAACGTGAGCCTTGAGCACAATTTACAGGCATATGTGAAGGATCTGTTAGTAATTAATCGTATAACATTAACTTTGGTACGTCAATAAATGACATTTGACATTTGTTTTTATTTAGATGTTGTATGTATAAAATTACATCTTTGTGGAGAAGCCACTATACCGAATTTAAAATAATTCAAATAGGGTATATATATATATATATATATATATATATATATATATATATAAATAATGCAAACATTGGGAAAATGTCTTTTTCTTTTATTCCTGGGCAGATGTTGGCATTTGGAGGCACATTAGAAAAATGAATTACTTTTGGGCTCACTTCTGTCATAAACACATAGCCAAATATTTTCTACTAAATTCCTCCTGTGACTGGTATGACAGAATATTAAAACCTACAGCTGGCGTTTTCTTCTGAATGCTGAGGCATTTAAAAAGTATAAATGATTAAAAGACTAATCAATACAATCTGCATAATCAATAGGATCTAAGATACCAGACCCTTGCACTTTTTATGCCATATGTATAAAGAAGACAGAAGAAAAAGAGCACCAAAGCCTTGACCCTATTTGTGAACATTTAAAAGCATACATAATATAAAGTAACTTTATATGTATATGATCCGATCTCAATACTTGAGTGTTAACACACTAAGTTCTCCAGTCAGACATTATGAAATATAAATTAAGTTGCATGAACACACAGTGTCTGCAAAGGTCAATTAGTATAACCTTTAAGATATTTTGTGGAATAATTGATTAATGTCAACTAATATAAGAATAAAGTGTCAGTAAACGTGTGATTCTAGCAACAGTGAGAAAACATTTATTTCATTTTACCATCTATGTAAAGCAGCACAGAGAAATTGGACTTTTAAATTGTTTTGTACTTGAAAACTGATAATCTATTCCATTGCCTCTGGTAACGCTGACCTAAATAGCTTAGAAAATGAGTAGATATCCTATTTATAATGTTGGGGAAAAGTCAAGGATAACAAAGCATTTTGATAAAAATGTTTGTTATTACATTTATGCAAAACCAAAGTTAACTGAATACATGAGATAAGGGCTTCTAATGACTTTGCATATTCTGTTTGTGGTAGAAAGATCCAGAAGGTCATTCTCCCCCCAAAATCTACCATAATGAGCGTCCAAGTCCTAAAACTACCACGGTAATTATTTTCTACACGTTATCTAATTAAGTGAAAATACAAATAGAAGTATCCTATGATCAGACATCCATATCTCAGGATGAGCTTTTTCTCTGAATATACTTTCCAATCTGGCAGTTATCTGAGAATATTCCTCTAGGGAAAAAGATGAGGAGAGTAGAAAGGAATAAGGCAGGAATGTGTTACTCATAGACAAGGCATAGCATTAGTGGATTCTCAGAATTACATTACAGAGCTGAGTTCTGGGAATATTAGTTTCCTCATAAATTTGTTTTTTGAGGTTTCATATTCTATTTTCTATGGGTCCTGCAATCTCTTGGAGGGCTTAACATCTCTGAAGGAAAAGAAAAAAAAATATTAGGTTCTTGAAATATTCTGATTCTCTTGACCCTCTTCTTCCTCATAGGAGGAGAGCTTTGTGAGTAAGCTGGCGCCATGGCTGGTGTAGGTGATGACTATGCACCTCTCAATACAGCTGCAGGCCGTAGTATCGTCCATGAAGCAACCAAGGATGGAAAGGATGGACTCGTATCCAGAACCACAGTACAAAACGGTTTTCACTCTTACGTTTCATTCAGAATTAAGCCCTAAGGTACCAGTTTACAGTCCTTTTGAAGTCTTAATACAGCAAGTCCTCAAAAATTATTTTGGAAATGTGACATGTAAGATTAGACAGTTTACGGGGGGACATTTTGTGACTCCCTTATTTTTAATACTAGAATATCACTTTTCACTATACATAGATGGTGTAAGTGCAATGTATATTTATTATGCTAGCATTTCGATCATACCGAATGACTTTATGAATCATTCACTACAGAATACCACCATTAGAACTGGAGTACAGACATACCATAAGGTCTACGCTGTTTCAGAAAACTCAGAAATGATACTTTTTGATGAAAAACCAACAAAGGAACAAAACAGATTGAGGAAAATATGGGGGAAAAAAAAGAAAAGGTAAGTTAGGGGCTTTAAGAAAGAACAAGTCTCTGTACTCTTGAATGGAGACTGCCACAACTATTCTGATTATTTGTAGACGGCTGCATTACTCAGGGAGATCAGTACACAGCGGACATTCAGCAGTAATGCTGAAACATCTGGGAAACCCAGAAGGTCTGAGGAGACAGGATCTCTCTTTGTTCCTCACCCTTAATACCAAAGACACATCTTTAGCTATCACTAGGAAGTGAAACAAAACCTAAAAATTAAGGATTTTTGGGGCGCCTGGGTGGCTCAGTCGGTTAAGCGTCCGACTTCGGCTCAGGTCACGATCTCGCGGTCCGTGAGTTCGAGCCCCGCGTTGGGCTCTGGGCTGATGGCTCAGAGCCTGGAGCCTGCTTCCGATTCTGTGTCTCCCTCTCTCCCTGCCCCTCCTCCGTTCATGCTCTGTCTCTCTCTGTGTCAAAAATAAATAAACGTTAAAAAAAATTTAAAAAAAAATTAAGGATTTTCTATTTTACAAAAGGTGAAGTGCAGGAGGCTTTCCATTTTTATGTCCT
Organism: Leopardus geoffroyi; assembly: GCF_018350155.1. Taxonomy (NCBI): domain Eukaryota; kingdom Metazoa; phylum Chordata; class Mammalia; order Carnivora; family Felidae; genus Leopardus; species Leopardus geoffroyi. Next base: position 11,100,287 of record NC_059327.1, on the reverse strand, counting down.
ATCTTGTCTATGAAAGATACTATAACCAAAATAATTTGTAAGAGACATTTTTAACGGAGAAAGAATAACTTGAAGTTATTCTTGAAGTCAAGAGCAATGGATTCTCCCAGGATGAACACATACTAAAGACAGATATCAACAAGACAACTTAGATCCTTGCTATATGCATGGAATCTGCAAGATTTTTGGACCAAAACTCTTTGCAAATCAGATGGCTCTGGGTTATACAAAAGTAAAGAATGTGTGTTTTATTCTTACAATTCCAGAAGCAACAGGGTACTTAGCGATGATCAGGCCTTCTAAAAGTGTATGCCACGTAAATTAATAAATACATAAAGATATCAGAACATTAAACCAGTGGATACAGGCTTTATATTCATTTGCTTGGTTGAACACATAGCAGGTACTCTTTTGGCCAGTAATATACTGAACGAGCCAGAAGACTCCCTGTCCTCAGGGAGTTTACAATGTCAAAGATCACAGTCATATTACAAGACCATATTTCTGCAAATATAAGATGAAATGGGGTAACATTTCTGAGCCTCCTCTGGCTCCTTTCTGAAGTTGAGGGTTTGGAATAACCACAAACACTTCTAACACTATGATCCTATAACTGCGGTAACCATCGTGATTAAGCAGACAGAAGAAATTAAAGGAGACACTCTCTTCCAAGCCCCCTCACTGAGAAACTCTGAAAATGTCCCTTTAGATTTCTCTGACAACGGGGACACCTGGGTGGCTCAGTGGGTGAAGCAGCTGGCCGGCTGACTTCGGCTCAGGCCATGATCTCATGGTTCATGGGTTCGGGCTCTGTGCTGACAGCTCAGAGCCTGGAGCCTGCTTCGGATTCTGTGTCTCCCTCTTTTTCTGCCCCTCCCCTGCTCATGCTCCGTCTCAGTCTCTCAAAAGTAAATAAACATTGAAAAAAAATTTTTTTTAATTTCCCTGACAACAGCCATGTTTTTGCTGACAAGAAAGTGGAGCTGAGCCTATAGAGCCTACCTATGTAGCACTGTTCTTAAAAGCAACCATAATAAATAGTACTTTTGGTAAAGTGCCATTAACGTATCATTAAAATAATCTTAAATTACATCAATTCAGTTGGGACTTATAATATATGAACTTCCATTTCATATACATGATCCAATTATATTGTTGCTTAATTACTCCATTGTTCTATATCTCTTTTGTCTTTTCTTTCTTAACTCGCATTTTGTGACTGTGAAGTCCCCATCTTATCGGACAACTTGCTTTTATTTTTATAGTAGTAAACGCTATGTGAGGTACAAAATACATATTTAATAATTACTTATTGCGTAAGTATCATTGTATAGGTATAATCCTTATTGAGCATACTTATTAGAATGAGTATAATACTTATTGAAGTGTATAATCCTTCTGGGTTATACATTTATGCTAACAAAGTAAATAAAAAAGTTTACCTTAATAAAAATGACATGTTACCTCCTCACGACAGAATTATACTTGGCATTTCTCTCTTTTTCCTTGTAATTTTTCCGAAGTTTCAAAGGTATTTTCAAATGGAAAAGCAATTCTTATACAACCAGAAAAAAATAAATAAAATGTTTCAGGAAAATCCCTCCACAAAACTCTGGGACTATATTTAAGTCTGGGACTAATTAACAATGCACGTTAAGTATTTTAGTTAAGTGAAGAGGAAAAATACAAAATTTATTTTCACAAACATTTAAAAGATAATATATTTCTACCATTTTAAAGATTTCTTAATTAACCCCATTAACTGAATACAATTATTACAAGTGTCCACCATCCAGGTGGTTCCAAATAATGGATAATGAAATCAGTAGGATAATGTTAAAGTGTTGAGGCCCAAGGGCAAAATAAATTATTTCAGTGAGAGGAAGCACATAGTACTGTATAGGTCAAGGCACTTTTCTGATAAACTATTCTCAGGGAAGTAGGAAATAAAATCCACGTTCATGTTTAACACTGAGCCTCTCCATCAGATTTACCACTAAAGGAATGTCACTGTGAAGGAAAGGAAAGTCTTTCAATAGCTTAGAAAAGCTCACTTTGTAAAAAATCATTAAACATCAATTAAGACAAATTCATCTTCATATCTCACTCGCTGAAATCAATAGCATGTATCGGTATTCTACGGGCGGGATTCCCCGAAGTCGCTGGATGTGACAATTCCCCGGCTACTCAGAGACTCCCTGAAAGTCAGCGTGCCTCTAACTCTGCTCTTATCCCCAGAAAGTCAAAAGATGAAGGATGAAATGCTCAAAAAGATTTTTAAGGGCAGTGTAGGCACCGCCCCTGTGATCAAAGATCAGTTCACTTCTCTTGTGCTCGCTAAGCAACTTGGGTTTTGACCTGTAATAGGAGGAAAATGAAAGTCAGTGGAAAGTGGAGTCCTGAAATGGGAATACACATTATCTGTAGCTTCCCTGCCACTTCGTCCCACGTATGGAAAGCCTTCAGAAGCTGAAATTTAGGCCAATAAGCAGAAGCATGCATATTCCTTTTGATTCACCTCTTAACTTCTTCTGTCCTTTCTACTGTGCCTGAAAGAAACTTATTTTAGAAGATGTAAACCTTTATGTATGCAAATAACACAATGCGTTTTTATCTGCTCAATCCAATTGGAAGTTGGATTAAAAATACTGAATAATATCATGCCTTTTACATGTTTGGCTCTCAGGAGGTATTTGTTAGGTAACTAAATACATAATCAACCAGTCAAGGAAGTGAGGTCTACAATGTGTTTTAAGTCATTATAAAAATAAAAATGTATTGTATATTTAATGTACATTCTTACAGCAGCTTAGGTGCTCTATGCAAGTATTAAGCTTGGTTTGCAATATGTAGCATAGGACATCAAAGATTAGCTGGTTGAAATGATGTCTGTAAATACCTGAATTAAAATAAATAATTGTGTATTGCAAACTACAATGAATATAATCTTGTTGTAAATACTAAGAATATTGCCCTCATCTTTTGCCATCTGGGTTTCATAAAGGAGTTATCCAAAAGCGACGAGGAATCATATTCCATGATTTATGTACATAGTTCTTTACATATGGTAGTTTTCCTGAACCAGAACATAGCAGAGAATGAAAAGGTCTGTTTTATGAGCCAGAACCCTACTCCAGCCACTGCTGGTATATCAACTTCACTCCAGTTACTTGGTAATACGAGGCCACCATGACGTCTATGGTTGTTTCATGCTCAGTGAGCCTCATGGGGCAGGGAGAGGAGTCTATTTTTCCAAATGTCATCTTCCAAGTCACCACTTACATTCATAAGCTGGTTATATAAATGATAAATCCATTGGAATTTCTAGGATTAAAAATGAGCCAAGCACACATCAAGAGTGCTGTAACTATTTACTGTAATTACCATACATGTTAAGAAATACTGAGATGGCAACTTTCTTTCTGAACAATGAAACATATTAGAAGTATTTGATTTGCTAATTATTAGTCTTTGATTAATTACAATAAAAATTATACTGATCTGAATTACATTTTCCCTCCCTTTCTTGGTCATTCCAATGGAGTACGGATATTCAAGTTCCTACCAAAGGCTAGTCGCCACCATTTTAAAAAATAGTGACTGACAATATAACTACGTTGTTTGGATTAAATGGAAGATTATATAAAACTGTATTTTGAAATGCATCATAAACAGGATTGCCTAAAAGGAGGTATTATTTGTCCTATATAGTCTTTCATTAACGTTGATTAACTGTCCTTTTATTTCATGACTTTATGACTATCAATAGTGTTATCTCTCTAGATTTAATTGAATGTATTAAATAAACTGAAATAATTCCTGCAGCATTCTTTGGCATGAACATGATTTTCAAAAATACATTTTTGATTAATAATCTAATAAAATCAAGTAACACAAAGAATATGATATTACTGGTCTTCAAAAACGTTATATAATATTCACTTCCTCTAATAAGTAGAGAAACACATGGGGCTATGCTCTCAGATATGCTGAAAAAAATTAAGCAAAAATACACCTATAAACATTTGAAACAAAGCAGAATAAGAAAAACATCAAAATATAGTTTGTATATTAGTATATAATGTATATACAGAAAGTGTGTTTTATTCTCTTTTAAGTAACTAATGTTATGAACTAGTCATTTTCTCATAATTTTTCCAATGGTTTTATACTGAAAAAGGGTATGAGAAAAAGTTGATGGGGGCAAAAAAAAAGGGGGGGAATAAAGAAGTTTTTTAAAAAGTTGTACCAAAACAAAACAAACAAACAAAAAAAATAATTAAGTTTAAACTTAATTATTTTTATTTCATTCCATTCATTGAACTAATTTTTCCCAGCTAACATGTTTTCAACTAATAATGACAAGTTAAAAACGTTGTGGACAGAAAGCTAATGGTCCCTGAATATGCAGATAAGGGGAAACCATTTCACCATATTTGCATTTTAAAATTCTTGATGGTTTCAAAGCTTCAATTATAACTGCATTTTAGTTATACTGAGTAATCAATTATTACATTAGTAAAATTTAAAGGTTTTTTTTTTCTCAACTCATTAGTGTGAAGTATTAAAATAATCTATTAAGTGCCTAAAGTATAGAAAGTGTTTTTTTTTAAATGCAAATAGGAGAAAGAGAGAATACTGGGACACAGGGAATCTCCAAGGAGAATCTTATTTCCTCCTCTTCCTTGTGGTCATCAGCTAAAAAGCCAATCAAGGCAATGCAATTCCCATAGGATTAATATAGTTAGGTCTGATTTTCCTCAGCAGTAGAACCCAGGAACCAGTTTATGCATTATATTTTTATATGTAAAAACGTTAAGCCTAAAGATTTGGCCCACTGAAGCACTCACTAAATCAAACCACTGATTGGCTAAGGATCTACCTAAGGAGTAAAAATATCATTATAAACACATACAATAACTCAAACGAGTTAACTCAAAATTATTTTCACATCACTCCTAAGCAAGGACCACTAAAATTATCTAGTGAGCACTCCAAAGTTATAAATAAAGAGTTCCACAACGGCCCCGTTCTAGCACAGCTATCTGAGAGGATTTCCCTTACCTGTAAAACAGAAATATCAGTAGGTATAATATGGTGGTGGTGTAAGTCTTATAGGAGACAACTCATTTAAAATATCTTTGGGGCGCCTGGGTGGCGCAGTCGGTTAAGCGTCCGACTTCAGCCAGGTCACGATCTCGCGGTCCGTGAGTTCGAGCCCCGCGTCGGGCTCTGGGCTGATGGCTCAGAGCCTGGAGCCTGTTTCCGATTCTGTGTCTCCCTCTCTCTCTGCCCCTCCCCCGTTCATGCTCTGTCTCTCTCTGTCCCAAAAATAAATAAAATTTGAAAAAAAAAAATTAAAAAAATAAATAAATAAAATATCTTGGAGTACTTAGAGCCCCCCCACCAAAATAACTAAAATAAAATATCTTTGAAAATAGTGAATTGTTAAACAAATCTTAAATTTCATTACTATTATATATACACATAGTATAAATAATATTTATTGTTTATTTTATATATTTACATTACAAATTATCGTATCATTCACTGTAAATAAATGATTTTTGTACAATAAAAAATCTAACTATATACACTGCTTTCATTAATATTTTTTCTTTATCCGTTGCTAATTAAAAAAAAATGGATGGGGTGCCTGGGTGGCTCAGTTGATTAAGCATCCAGCTTCGGCTCAGCTCATGATCTCACAGTCTGTGAGTTCAAGCCCCACATCAGGCTCTCTGCCATCAGCACAGAACCCACTTCAAATCCTCTGTCCCCCCCTCTCTCTGCACCTCCCACTTTGCTCTCTCTCTCTCCTTTTCTCTCTCTCTCCTCTCTCTCTCTCTCTCTCTCTGTCTCAAAAAATAAATAAAAATTTAAAAAATATTTGGAATCCCAAGTCTTAAAATTCTCAACAGATGGAAAGGCAGAATTTATTTTATGATGCATACATTTTTTCTATTTAAAAATAAATCTTCTAAATCATAAGGTAATCACAAATAGTTTAACTTGAAATGCCGATGATGGTTTTAAAAAATATCTATCATAAACTGAATTCAAATTCCTCACCTAGGAATTAAGTGATGAAGGACCCCTGTCTCAGATCTGTGTCCCCTCCTGTTCTACCCTTATCACCACTCTGGTCCCTTCCACACATTTAAAAGAGAGATATCAGGAATTCCCAGAACATGAGTGTCACAGGAGGGGGACAGCATCTGTGGAATATAGGCAATGGCCATGGGGGATCTTTTCAGGGATTTAAGACTTGAAGAAATCCATTAATGGATCTATGTAGATACATAGATCTATATACCTCAGTGCTGATTCTTAGACCTATTGTTGATGTCATCCAAACTCTTCATTCAATGATGCCACCTTAGCTTCTTTTAGGTAGAAGCTACCAAACAAGTATATGAAATCAGTGGGGCAAATCCTGAGTATTTAAATACTATCAAATTCAAGCAACAAAAAACTGTCAGCTTATTTGGGGGTACTTATGAACTGCCTTCCAATGCAGTGTTCTTCAATGGGCAAACTACTGATTGAGAAAAACTTTTCATGGTACACGTAATAGAAAAAAGAATCCAAACTTCCACTCCCCATCCACATCCCTTGCCAAAAAGTTCTAATAATCCCTGAAACATGTGAATATGCTACCTCACATGGCAAAACAGACTTTGCAAATGTGAAAATGTTTAAGGATCTTGAGATAGGGAAATTAACCTGGACTAACCAGGTGGGCAGATTCTAATCACAAGGGTCCTTAAAAGTAAAGGGTTTTTCCCAAAGGTAACAGAGGGGGACATGACTACAGAAGAATGGTCAGAAAGATAGAGTGTCACTGGCTTGAAAGTGGAAGATGGGTTGGCCCACCTGGGGGGCTCAGTTGGTTAAGCGTCTGACTCTTGATTTTGGCTCAGACCATGGTCTCACGGTTTGTGGGTTCAAGCCCCGCTTCAGGCTCTGCATTGACAGTGTGAAGCTAGCGTGGGATTCTCTCTCTTCCTCTCTCGCTCTGCCCCTCCCTCCCTGCCTCTCTCTGTCTCTGTCTCTGTCTCTCTCAAAATAAATAAATAAAGAACAACAAAGAGAAAATGGAAGATAGTGGCCTCTAGCAAGGAATGTGGATGTCTTCTGGAAGCTAGAAAAGGTAAGGAAAATAGATTCTCCCCTGGAGTCTCTAGAAAGCAATGTAGCCCTGCCAACATTTAATTTTAGACTGATGAGGCTACTCCTGGGCCTCTACTTAACTGTAGGATATCAGATTTGTGTTGTTTTAGGCCACTAAGCTAGTGTAATTTGTTACAGCAGCAATAGGAAACTAATACAGCACAAGTCATCCTGAGCTCTGTATGCTGACCAGAATCCTTGCTCCTTTTAATCTAATGTCACAAGTGTTCTCTGGTTATTGCTACAACTGAAAACACCCACCCATGTATCCAAATGTCTGCCAGGTTGTGCAGAACTAGCCTCTGCTGAGAACCTCTGCATTAATGAACACTTATTTGCAATAAAAGTTGGCAATGACATACTAGATTCTAATGTATAAATTCAAATGTTTTGATACATCTTTAAAAATCATCTTTGATACATCTATAAGCCTCATTTCCGATCTTAAATAAAACTGCTGAGTCAAACCCATTTCACACTATATTGTTTACATCTTTCAGTGAAATCTGTGTGCTAAGCAATTCTATCTGTAACTCTCTGGACAATACCAATTCATTTATCAGGACAGCCATTAAGATGCCATCACTAGGAGGGAATCCAGTGGACATCCAAAGGAAGGAGAGAGATATTTCTGATTCTAAAAAAATACGAACTCTACTTAAAACAATTTAAAAATAAATACAGCATGATGAAGTTGATCATTAAAAGCCCACACAAATTTGAATGTGTTGACTCTTAATTTCATATAAGAAATAAAGGCATAAAACATTTATTTTATTCTACTAATTAGCAAAGATTCATACTTTGCTATTTTAAAATGCTGCAACCAGTTAAAATATTAAACTATCTACAATATACACATTTCAAATGTAAACAGAACTCATGTTAATATTATTTGTATACTGTTTCATAGTTGAGTCTTTTTTTTTTTTTTTAATTTTTTTTTTTCAACGTTTATTTATTTTTGGGACAGAGAGAGACAGAGCATGAACGGGGGAGGGGCAGAGAGAGAGGGAGACACAGAATCGGAAACAGGCTCCAGGCTCTGAGCCATCAGCCCAGAGCCCGACGCGGGGCTCGAACTCACGGACCGCGAGATCGTGACCTGGCTGAAGTCGGACGCTTTACCGACTGCGCCACCCAGGCACCCCAATAGTTGAGTCTTTATGTAAGCTCTAATAAGCAATTCAATTTCAAAATTACACATTGAATGTTATTCACCCCATTAAAAATTTGAATGAAGGATACTGGAGTGAAAATATAAATTATTTCTTGTGTTTCTTTTTAAAATACATATGATATAAACACGTATGGATGTGATAGTTTTAAAAGTACATGTATCTTACAGACGTTAAGTACCACAGAAGGACATTAAAGTATATATTTGGAGCTTCAAATTTATAAAAATTGTAAAAATTAACTAGATTAATACAGATTAGATTTATGCAGCTCTTGGCACAAATGCCTAGTTTACTAGTTTCAAGAATTTGGGCTATCCTCCTTGGAAAAGTAAAACTAACAGAGCTCAGCAGGAAAAAATAAAATAAAATGATGTCACGTGCTTTGTTTCAAACCTGGATATAAACAAAATACTTTATGTGATAATCTACTTAAATATTTATTATTTTAACTATAAATAATAAATCTATCATCTCATAAAAATACATACTCTCTTTACTCTTCACAGGAATAGGCAACACATTCTATTTTCTAAATAATTTATTCTCTATTAATCAGATAGAAATAAAGATAACCTCATATCCACTTTGTACTAAGAATAAATAGCACTTGATCTGCACTTTGAAATATTCTTAATCAGCTTCAAGCAATACATAGCCCAGGAAAGAAACACCATAATTTTATTTATCGCAATGCTTACTATGCAGTCCGATGGGTTTTCATCACAGAAGTCTAATACTTTCATCTTCACAGAAATATACAAAATGTCCTTTGAAATCAAACAGACCTTCCAAAGACATCAGTCAGTCCATTGTGAAATATTACAGCTTTGTCACTTTCGCCCAAGAGATTTCTGTCAGTCGCCAATCTGGTGTCACTATAGAATTACAGCTGGAGTACAGTATCAATGCCTGCTGTGTCCTTTGGGAAACAAAGCTGTGTGGCTGAACTTTATGATTTAGTCCCAAAGGCAGAAGAACATAGCTTTGAAAAACAGACAGGACACCTTCTTCTAACATTCTGAAGAGACAAGATAGAATCTATTTGCAATTGTTTGGTGTATTATAGATTAAATTGAATATTAAACAGATTTATCTGGTTCATAATTAGTATTAGCTGTCTCTCTGTGTTTGTTCCAACAAACTACACTGTTTTAGAATTTTCAGAAGTACCCATTTATTTTTAATGTGTTTCTTTTTGCCTTAGTGAGCAGTTACCAGCATTAACAATGATTTCCCTCTAGGAAAATGCAGGTAAAAGGAATAAAGTTTTGCTCTTCTTATTCTGAAAACTGTAGTCCCCCAGAGCATTTCTAAGGCCAAGTGTGATATTTCAAATTTTATTATAATATTAAATTTAAAAATCGGTTACAATTAACTTATCATTAAAATGTCTTTTTACTATCATTTTACTATTATGGTTAAAAATTAAAGATCTAGACTTAGAAACAGTGAAGTGAGTCTAAATGCACTTTTTTTTTTCAAACAGGAAGTTTTGTACATTTATGTCTATTTCTAGCAGACACATATTGTTTCTTGGATCAGAATACTTGTATTTTCTTCTGTATGTGGTTGATATTATATATATTGAATCTTGAATGATCTGGTTTATTTTTCTTTTCCTTTTTTTTTCTAGGTGGTTTATAAACATATTTTTTAATATTTATTTAAATTTCAGTTATTTAATTTTCAGTTAACATACCAGTATAATATACAGAACTGGTGGGTTTTTTTTTTTTATTTTCTATTATATTTCCCCTAGACATAACTCAGTCACTTAGAAAAGCCTACCACATTGACCCATTACCTCCAAATGCAGTGCCTTACCATCAATGACTGTATATTACTTGCTATGGTAAAGGAAATACAACTGTTTTCTAGTAGCTAAACAAATGTGAAGAAATAGACCAATCAGCACACAAATATTTTGTTTCTACTAAACTGAGATGCACCCTGATCCCTTGCTATTATTATTAAGCCTCAAAATATATGTCAGATGATTTTTTACATAAAATATTGAGACTTAATAGAAAGCATTGAGGAAGAAATTACCTAATTATTTGGAAATACAAATTAAGTTCATATATACACAAACCCTTTTCTTCTTAATTTATAACTGATCAGCTCTGTTCTATCTAAAATTACACATCAATATGTTTATATTATAGCCACTATTTTCATACTACATGAAGAAATGAAAAAAAAGAGCCTAATGTATGACTGTCTCATAAAACTGAACATTTTTCTTGCTTTATTCAAATAGTAAAGTCCAAAGATAAAGGGACTTCATTGGTTATTTTTTTATTTTATATTTGACTGCAACTAGTCCGGATAAGGTGTTAGGACTTAGAAATTAAAAGTACACCCAGGGACTAAGGTTCTGCCAATTTGGCAAACATATATACAGAGTGCACTGAGAGTTTTCAAAGGGTGTAGTAAGATGCTACATTTTCAGAGAACACCCACTTTGCCAAAGTCTTCAAAATATCAGGAGGTAATCAATTTTTTAGCCCTTTAAAAATTATACCCTGAGGGGCGCCTGGGTGGCTCAGTGGGTTAAGCGTCCGACTTCAGCTCAGGTCATGATCTCGCCTTCTGTGAGTTCAAGCCCCGCGTCGGGGCTCTGTGATGACAGCTCAGAGCCCTAAGCCTGCTTCGGATTCTGTGTCTCCCTCTCTCTTTGCTCCTCCCCGGCTCATGCTCTGTCTCTCTCACTCTCAAAAATGAATGTTAAAAAAAAAAAAAAGAATTATACCCTGAGCCGACTGAGATCTCTGAGGTTTGCTTGAGTTGGTTTTCTCTATCCATAAATCTGAGTAATGTACTGATTTGCAACTAACAAATATTTGTGTGCGTTTGTGGGCCTGTGTGTGTGTGTGTGTGTGTGTGTGTGTGTCTTACTTTCACAGAACTGCTTGTAAGAACTGGTGATCTTCTATCTGGACTGATTCTGTGTAGTGGCTCAACACCCTGTCTGAACAAGATATATTTCCAAATCAGACAAAATTCTGACCATTACATAAATAAGTTATTGTGGAGCAAATCGAGTCTAGAATGACTCCAAATCACTCCTATTTTAACGTGCTCCAGTAGCAGATTAGCAGAGATCAAGATCAAAATACACGATAGAGTCTACACTGCACTCTCCAATGTGGTAGCCAGATGTGGCTATTGAGCGCTTGAAATACACAAGTACTGGAATTGGAAAATATGCACCAGATTTTGAAGACATGTTATGAAGAAAAAGTCCGTAAAATATCCCACTTATTATATTGAAATGACAATATTTTGGATTTATGCATTAAATAAATTATTAAGTTAATTTAATCTTTTCTTAACACTGTTTTAATGTCCTTACTAGAAAAATCTCAAATTACATATGTGGCTCACACTATATTTCCAATGGAAAGTGCTAGTCTTTATGTAAGTTTGAAAAGTTGGGAAGTGTTTAGACAGGGGGAAAAAGGACATTAGGCCAGCATAAGCATTTCAGAACGCTACCAAAAAAACCCAGAAAAGCAAAAAACAATAAACAAACATTGGTGGTTGGCCATTCTATAGCCATTTGAAGGCTTTTGCTTGTTTTTTTGTTTGCTTTTTGTTATCTTAGTAACATAATAATTTAACAGTCAAATAAGAAACATCATGAGACAGAACAGGGCACTAGTTCTCATTCCAGGCTACATGTTAAGATTCATCTTGGAAACTTTCGGAATATCCGTGCCTGAGCTCTGCACCTACAGATCCTGATTTAAATGGTCCAGACTGGGACACTGAAGTTTTTTTAAATAACTCTCTCGGTGTTTCTATTGTAAACCGAAAACTGTGACCCATTATACACTAAAAATTGAAAAAAAATAATAATAATATCCTAGAGGTTCACAGAAAGATTGTGGAAGGTGGGCTTACAAAAGAAAAGGTTTGAGCCACCACTTTATTCAGAGCCGAAGAGCAAGAATGAGGAATTTGCTTCACCTCGTGAGCTAGTTCTGACACTTTGAATGCTGTGTTGTTGAAAAGGATGCAGAAGATGTAGCAGACCTTGCATGACAGTAGTTCTATGATTGATTAGCAGTGTCTTCAATGGGGAAACAGAGTGGGAAATGGTGTTAACCGTTTCAAGAATTTACCATCCAGGGCTACATATTCACTTATCTGACTTCTGACTATTTTTATCCTCATTAATGTCAGATCTAAACTGAAAGTAATTTATAATTCATCCCACCCCTGAAAACCACGGCAGGGCCCTTTAAAAGCTCTTCCTGGATCCCTTTCCTCCCAATCTGGGTAAGTGGCAAGTTTTTATGTTTCCAATTGCCACTTACTGTTATCTCCTTAACAGGTACTTTTTCTCTTGAAGCAACGCAAAGCAGCCAACCAGTCACCTGATTACTTTGCCCTGATTCAAGACCTTGCGCAGTGCTTGTTACTAGGTACATTTTCCTTTTTTACCTACTTATTTGTGTAGAGTCTCCACAGCCAGAAATAACATTGATGAGATGAGGTAAATTTCTCTCTGGTTTACTGCTACATGCCTAAAAATGTGCTGGCACAGAGAAAATACTGAATGAAGATTTGCCATATCACTGAATTTAGGAAGGAATGAATAATACCTTTTTAGGTAATATTGACTTTGTAGATGGATGCTTTATTCAAAAGCAGGCTACCTTTAAAAAAAACACAAATAATATAGTTTGTGATTTATTTGCATTCTTCTAAAGTGAATTATACTTTCTGGTAACGGAAAATCTTTAGAAGGGTTTTCTTCATGTCAGCCTCTAATTTATTGAAATCTTATGTGAGTATATTTATAGGCAAATTGTAATGATTTGAGGTGCTGATTTTTACTTCTGGGATCATAGGCCTTCTAATAATTCTTATTTCTGATTGCTTGATTTGAAGCAATTTCACTTATGAAAAACTTTATCAGGTAGTGGGCTAAAGTTATAAAAAGATGAAATCCAAATTGGCAGTTTTGCATATTCCTAGAAATACAAATAAAATGTAATGAGAGATAACAATGAAAGTGGATAAAATCCAAATTTTTATATGACCTGATTGGGCATTACTTGCTTAATCAGTAGTTATTTCGGTTATAAGTTATTGAACTCCTAATTCTTTCTAAATCTTTTGAACAGAACAGAAATTGTAAGTCACAGAGGAAAATATGATTTTAAGTTAAACTAATCCATTACCAAATGTTTTATCTTCAAAAAATATGATTGAGTTTGATTACTATACATAAAACTCTCCAGGTACAGAATTTTTATCTTAGAAAGACACAATATATCATGCCAATAGAGTTATGAATAAACCCTTTTAAGACTTTGCTTACCTCTATCTTCACTGAAACCTCTATCTTCACTGACATAGGGTGAGGCAGATATTGGAAGACACTAGCAAGAGGTGAATGAAAGACGAATGAATGATTTGGGAACGTGTTAGACTATCAGCATCACAAGCCAACAACTGCTGTTTGCTGTTGTCAAAATGCTTTTGAAAGACACACACACACACACACACACACACACACACAAAACAACCCTGGAGGCTACAGGGAAAACATCTGCAGGGTGAAATATTAAATATCATTATGTAAATATATAAAGTATAAATAAATATATATGCAGGTGTATACACATACACACACACATATAATACATTTACAAATTTTGCCAAGCAAAGATGCAAAGATCTCTCCAGGGGAAATGCTGTCAATTCAAAACTTCTTTGGTTAAAGTACAAACTCCTACCTGTATTTGTATATTGATGTGAGCTTCCGTATTTGCTGGACCTTTAGTGTCACTTCATAAATGTATGCTTTATTCTTTTATTAACTCTTTAATATAGGCCAAAGTTCTTCAAGTAATGCTGCAAATTCCTTATCACGTGGTCTTTCAGTACACTTAATGCCGTCAGGCTATTTCACTCGACCAAAAGAATGTGTTTTAAAGTCCTAAAACTTTCATGATTGCTGATAATCCTTATTAGAAATAAACCATCATAGTACTGTGTTCCAAATCAATAATCCTTCATAGATGTAAAGCATAGGAGATTGTCCCCCATACCCTGCCTGAATTTAAGTGCCAAAAAAGAAAGGATGAGGAGAAAAGAATAAAAACTCCCAAAGAAAATCCATTTAAAGCACCAACTTAAATGTAAGTACTAGAAAACACTGGCACATGCCATAGCTTCTACTCCCAGCTCCAACACAGATAATTAAACACTAAGGAGATGCCCTCCAGCTATTAAAAGACCTGGAGCCCTCCCATCTAAACAATTAAGAGGTGAAACGGAGTCAATACTGAGGTACCAGTCCCATGCTTTATTCTTCCGATTGGCACATTTTTTAAAAAGAGAATTGTAGAATTAGGGGATAATAGAGTCACTTTGTCAAACCATCTAAGAAATCCGATAAGTGACATCAATGTTTACATCAATCCCCATTCTCTAAGTGAACTGATATGACTGCCCGGCTTTCAGGTCGCCTGCCTTATCCACCCTGAGTCTGTCTGTTTTTAAGTAATAAGTGATTCATGCCCTTGCTGGATTTCAACCAGACAAAGTATTCAAGAGAATGGCCCACAATAAAGCACCTTAATGTGATAATTGAACTACTAGATAATACAGATGAAGTGATTATTGAGTATGAGAAACTTTCAACTCAGTAGAAAATGACTTTGGATAAGAGACCTCCAGAGTTACAGAGAGAGGTTATTTTTGTTTTTTAAATAACGGTGAGTAAAGAAAAAGACAAGGACAGCATATACTATAACATAGAGAGCATAAGTGAGCAAGCAAAACTTTCATTTTTCTAAAATCAATTTTGAAATGTTTTTAATTTTTTAAATGTATACACACACACACACACACACAGTTCTGTTCAAGAGATTTATGAGAAAACACCCAAATTCCTTACAGAAACTCCTTTGAAACTGTCAAAAATTGCAACCTAAAGGGTTTCCTCCTAAAACTCTGAAATTCATTCTTCATTAAATATCTTATCAAGGAAAAACACCTATTTTTTTTTTTCACGCCATAAAAGTGTAAGGACAATGTTTGGGGTTTTTGGTCTGCTTGTTTTTAGAAGTCATTTTCCTTATTTATTAACTGCCTTGTTAATTACTGAGGATTCTATGCCATGTGCTGCGATTTATGTTAAATATAAACTGGCATTCAAAACAATCATGGGAGGGGCGCCTGGGTGGCGCAGTCGGTTAAGCGTCCGACTTCAGCCAGGTCACGATCTCGCGGCCCGTGAGTTCGAGCCCCGCGTCGGGCTCTGGGCTGATGGCTCGGAGCCTGGAGCCTGTTTCCGATTCTGTGTCTCCCTCTCTCTCTGCCCCTCCCCCGTTCATGCTCTGTCTCTCTCTGTCCCAAGAATAAATAAACGTTAATTAAAAAAAAAAAAAAAAAAAAAAAACAATCATGGGACACAATGTATTTTGTCACCTTTTTGCTCTATGTGTATGATGGGTCATTCATCTAACCACTGACTGAATGATAACTTGTCTTTTGAAAACACATAGATTAATAAGCTACGTGTTTTATGCTATTAACACGTACTCAAAACTCTTCTTCCCTTAATGATCTCATTGCTTATCTCTTATCACAAAGGATTTTTTAAGTTTTTATTTTAATTCCGGTTGGTTAATACACAACGTAAGAGTAGTGCCCGGTGTCCAATATAGTGATTCCACACTTCCGTAGAGTGCCTGGTGGTCATCACTAGTGCTCTCCTTCTTCCTCATCACCTACTCAACGATCCTCCACCTCTGAAGGATGATGTTTTGTAATATATTTTTACATGTATCTAGTGCAATATTTGTACAAGACAATAAAACGGATAACTTTAAGATTTCTTCTTCACAGAGAAACCTAGCTTAAACAAAATTATGCTGTAATTTTAAAAGTATACAAAATTGGCAGATTTCCTTTACTAAAGGGTACTCAGACTATCCTGAAAAGTGTTTTCTCTGTAACAGGCTTTACAATCTAATTTTTTTTAATATGTATTTATTTTTGAGAGACAGAGACAGAGTGTGAATGGGGAAAGGGCAGACAGAGAGGGAGACACAGAATCCAAAGCAGGCTCCAGGCTCTGAGCTGTCAGCACAGAGCCCGACGGGGGGCTCCAACTCACAAACCCGCCAGATCATGACCTGAGCCGAAGTCAGATGCTTAACCAACTGAGCCACCCATGTGTCCCTACAATCTGATTCTTATTGTCTCCCAGGGAGACCTCACTTGTGTTGCTAAAGGATTTTGGATCTAGGACTTTTCTCCAACCTCAATCTTCTCAGTATCTCTGAAAGTAGAAACCATAAATGACACTTCTGACCTTCTGAAATCGAGCACCTCAGTCTCATTTAGAAAACAAGGAGGCCTGGGCTAAACAGTCTCTCAGTCCCTTGAAGTTCTGAAATTTTACCAAGAGTCAGGAGAATTTGAATAAGCCCTCAGTCTTTTCATTCATCTCTTATCAGCGGCAGGTATTCCTTAAACCAACGTGCACTGTCTCCTACATTTCACCTTTTCAACCAGTCTCAGAGCCTATCGGTTTGTTGAAGATGATTAATACCCTTGCTCCTAACACGCACATACCACGGTATAGAAACAGTTTGGTTTAAGAATTAAACAGAACGTTGTCTAAATCATATCTTGGCTGCTTACTAACTGTGGCTCCTTAATGATAACGTAATACTCTTCATGTCTGAATTTTTACTATCTACAATGATGCAGGTTACAGTAAAAGGATGGTACAAAATGGTAAAAGGTCATAAAGACTATATATGGAAGTCTCTGTGGTTGACCCATAGTAGGGCTACAAAACATATTCTTTAACTGAATGAGCACTGTCTCTCTCAAGGATATTTTCTTCTAATCAGGCTCACTGCTTTCAGAATGAGTCTCTTTGTAATGGTGGGATGTTAAGTAATAAACACTGACATGCTTGAATGCTATTTTTTCACAAGGTAAATTTATTTAAATTTTTCATATCACTTACTTTTCCTGGGACTATTAGAGTCCTGTTGCCTGTAGTTCCTGCATCTAACAAATCCTTCCAGTAATTAAGCACCTTCTTGATAATGTGTACCACTTGAAAAGCACAGTCAAGGGGAAAAACTTAAATTAATTGAGAATAATGACCGTAACAAGAAAATACCATTTAAGGAAAATGAGTTAGATTCATTGGCTAACTGAGGCCACAATCAAGAGGTATTATTTCCCGAAGGTAGAGTTTTGAAGAGACTTGGGAGAAAAGAAAAATGTGGAGCTAGTTGGAGAGGAGGAAACTTTAAGTAGAATATGTATGCATCTCTAAAACTAGGTATCATGACTTAATTTCCTATGGACAATGGTATATCTTTCTGCACAATCACTCCAGATCAATAGAAGTTCAAAACAAACACTCTCAGGGGGAAGAAAAAGCTTTGCAATTATAGTCTTGATATTTATCTTCCTCTTAAAAGAAATACAATGAATGTGATCATGGCTAAAATAAAGTGCAATAACGTGCTTCAAAGCATGTTCATTGCATTATGTTTAATGTACTTTAAAAAAATAGGTCCATATAAGTCCTCATGCAGGAAGAAAAGTGCAGAATTTGAATCCTATATGAAATTCTCCCCAGCCTTAGAAATCTTGCCTTATTGTGGTCCCCTAAAATTATACCTGCAAATAATTTTACACAAGTTGCAGACTGTAAGAGTTTCATTTTGGGGGTAACATTTCTATCGACCCATTCCACATTTATGAATGACATCCGTCCTTATTTCATACTTATGCCATATATTACAAATATGTATTACAACATATAGTAATATATTACATATATAATACAATACAATATAATGTAATGTAATGTAATATATTACAATATTTGGTGGGAACCCTTTTTCCTGTTAAAATATGTAATTCCAATTTAATACGAATGCAAAGGGCAGAAAACTGGCTCATGATCTCATACCTTGAACACCTAAATGCTCACAACTGTGACTGTATACAGGCATTCAGCATTTGGGATAGAAGAATAAATATATTCTAAATAGTGTTTCTCCAAATCTGGCACATAGACCACCTGCATCAGATTCATCAAGGATGCTTATTTAAAAAGTTGATATTTTACCCTCCCCCCCTCCCCCCCCTTAAAACCCCCTGCATCAGAATCTCTGGGTATGGATCTCAGATGTCTGCATTTTAAGCAAGCTGCTTGGGTAAATCTCACACACGCTCAGTTGAAATGTCGCTATCGAAGAAACACACAAGACTTCGTTGATCCAGAAGTGGATGGTGACCTCACGAACACAACCTAAGTGAAATTTGGTTACAACTTCTCACCACAGGACCAAGGTCCTTTGTCATACAGCCTCTCTCCTCCCCAGCCCTCAACTCAATAGAGACCAGTGACACCGAACCATATACAGTGCTCACTTTCAGCCATGCGTACCTGGCCCACACTTGTCTGATCGCTTCACCAGCCTAAATTCTGATTTATATGAAGCCCAGCTGACACCCTCCACTATTTTCCTTTCCTAATGGTGCCCAAACCTTATTCCCACAGTAAGAATAAGTAAAAGGCTTATTCATGTGACTGCTTTGCTAACATCTTTATTTAAATAGAATTCACATACCGTAAAATTCACCCATTTAAAGAGACATACAATCAAAGTTTAGAAGATTCTGACCCCCCAGAAAGAAATACATTAGCAATGACCCCGCATTCCACTACCCCTCTACCCCACCCTAGGCAATCACTAATGTATTTTCTCTTGCACCTATTCTAGACATTTCATAAAAATGCCAGCTGCACATGTTTCCATCACAACACCATGAACTGCATTTTAACTATTTCCTGACACATCTGCCTTTCTGAGACTGAGTTTCCAAAGTCTGGCACTCGGCATGGCATAGGAGGAATAATCAATAAATGCTGGATTAATTAATCAATATCCCTTTTGCTTCGTGTCTTGGGCAAGGAGAGACAGAACTTGGATGTGCTGTCTCCACTTACAGGAAAAAGACTGGATGGTAACTAAATTGTGGGCAGTTAGGTTCAGACAGGATGGAAGAAGTCTGGCAAACCAAAAAGTGGGATACACACAGCTACTGCACCTAGACCTTGGGGAGACTGTACATCTGTTGTTAACTGACCTTTACCTCCAGCACCTGTGCACTCTCCTTCGTCAAGGGGCCCGGAGTCAACAGGTTGTGCAGCCTCCCTCCCTGTAGGTATTCAGAGTTTGAAAAGCAAGCGACAGATCTTCCCTTTGATTTTAATCAAAATTTCTATTGCCTAAGAGCTACTCACATCACAGTGATGTGATTCTGAATACATCACCTGATTGACAGAATTGATTAAAATACTAGGCAAGATATCAGTCATTAAGTAAAATTTATAACACACGTTCTTAAAGAAGCTTTACAAAGCAGCGTATTAAAAAGGAATGATTAAATCACCCAAAATGCCACAAGGGGAGGTTAACATTTTTCTTAAAGGTACTTTGAGGCAGCTCTCTCTGAGGACATATACACATATATCCATATATATATATATATATAAGTACTGTTTACACTTTACAATATACTGCACAGATTTTTCCACTTGAGTAAATATACAACTACAGCACCCAGTAATGGCTGTGTAGCATTTCATTGTTAAATGTTAGATGAGTCATCTAAACAATCCTTTACTCTTAGACATCTTGGTTACTTTCCTTTTGTCTCCCACCACCCCTGCCCCCTGCCGACTATTATGAACAGTGCTTAGAAGAATATATACCTGTGCAATTAGTTGGGTATACCCTGAATACATTTTTATAAAGAGAGCTTCCGTAGCACAGTGTATCCCTTCTTACGTTTTGCTCAACATTACAAAAGTGCTCTGCAGAAAGGCTGTATACCCCGACTTACACTCTGGCCTGACACCCTGGCCAAGACTGCATTTTCATAATATCTTTAGTATTTAACAACAGGCGAGAAGCGAAGCATGGCCTTTGACCCTGATGTGTCAACTGCCAAATTGGCGTGCTATTAACCTTTTTCTTACAAGTGTTGATGCAAAAATCCCCCTGCCGCTTTCATCATCCTTGACCCTCTCCCTGTCCCTGACCTATATCCTTTACCAAATCCACATTTAATCCCATGTAACACTGGGGTCAAGGAAGCTATGGAATACGCATTTCACCTAATCCTCAAAAGTATGGAAACTGTAGTGCTCTATTTTTTTAAGGACCCATCAGAATAGAAATACACAATGGAGATTTTATTTGCATTTCCTCAGTTACTAGTGAAATAGATTTTTATTGATCTTGATAGTTCTTTTGCTGAAGTTCAATATATAATTGCCTAAGAGGATATTTACCTTGGGTTTTTAAGACTATTTTTCCCACTGATGTCAATGCTTTTGTTACCATGTATTAACATTCCATATATGCATGATATATTTATTTCTGGACTCTCTATTCTTTCCATTATCATACTATTTTGAATCGTGTAACTTTATAATGAATCTTGGTATCTGCCAGGGCACAACCCCTCCTTCAATTCTGCCTGATAGTCCTTCACTTGTTTTATGTGTTTGTTTGTTTTTTTTTTTTTTTTGTAAGGTACTTTAAAACCACATGATGTTTTGTTTTTTTGTTTTTTTGTTTTTTTTTAATCCTAATAGGATTTTGCTTGATTTCTCAATGCACAGATTAGGGTTTTAGAAAATTCCTGTCTTTAATATTTTAAACTTTATCATATATAGCAGCAACACAGGCATGTGTACCCATAGCAGAAAGAATAACAGTGGTGATTAAATGTTTAGGGTGTGTAAAATGATTTTTCAGGCACATCATATCATTATCTTTTGTCAATCATAACTGCAAAAGGGATGTTTTTATCATTATCGTTTTGTGGATGAGAAGCTGAGGCACAGATTTGTGGTAACTCGTCCACAGTCAACCAACCAATAAACACTGGAGCAGGTATTCCACACAAGCATTTTGTAAAAAGCCTCTACGCTGACAATTCTGCGTAGTTAGGGTACACACTCCATTCCAGTCTGTTTTTTGTAGCTTTAAAATGTTCTTGGGGCTCCTGGGGGGCTCAGTTGGTTAAGCGTCCGACTCTTGGTTTCTGCTCAGGTCATCTCATGACTGGTGAGATCAAGCCCTGCGTTGAGTTCTGAACTTACCGCACAGAGCCTGCTTAGGATTCTCTCTCTCTCTCTCTCTGCCCTGTGTACCTGCCCCACTCTCTCTCAAAAATAAACATTAAAATAAATAAATAAATAAATAAATAAATAAAATGTTCTTCACCCAACACTGTACATATCTTGTTGAATTTACATCCACCCATTTTGTATTTTTGGCTGCAGTTTTCAATTATTACATGTCTTCGGTAAATTTTTTAAAAATTGGCATTATGTATATTATCAATTATTTATTTGGTAAACGGCCTAATTATTGAATGCTCATTGTTTCTAATGATACTTCAGTTGCTTTCCATTTCCAACAATTATCATCTTTAAATAATTATAATGTGGTTCATGGTTTCCAATATTTACACTTCTGGAGTCTCTATTGTCTGATTCTTTCGCCTCAGAATTACATAACTGCATTATATAACAATACCTAAAACTAGTTTATTACAGTTGAACATTAAAATTTCCTCAATGCATTTATTTTAATGTTGAGATAATTTTTTTTACATTTTACTGCTATTAATCAGATCGATTTATAAAACTGGTTTTTATCTATAATTTTTTGTCTATATTCCCCAGCAGTTAAAATAGCTTAGGCTTCTTTTCCTAACTACTAAAGGAATTTGACAATAACTTTCTGAAGTACGAATCTTTTGGGGGATACCTCAACAGCAGTCTTTTTATTGGTAAACTTGTATTTTACACAATTTATTCAATTCTTCCAATTGATAGCCCCTGAAATATCAATTTGATGTAGGTTTTCCTTTCGTCGTTCCTGATTTTATGTGTTTTCTCATTATTTTATCATACATTTTTTGATCAGATAAATGTTCCGCATCTTATTTACTGAAAGAATAAATTTTTGAATCTTACCTTCTTCAAGAAATAAGTTTCTGGATTTAGTTTCAAATTCTATTTCTTGTAATTCATTAATATACCTTCTTTTAGATTTCTTAAACCATTCTTTGTCCTTTCCTACATTTTATTTTGTGGATATTTTTTAGTTTTTTCAATTAAATAATTCATTCACTTTTATTTTTATATAATAATAAAGTACTTCAGATACTAAGTTCCTTTTTATTACATTTTGTCTACACACATAGGTTTTGTATGGTTTCTCTTTTTTTGTACTTCCATAGATGGCATTGTTTTACTGCTATTTTCTAAATAGTCTGCAATGACAGCTTGATTTTATTCTTTGGGTTAGTTATTCCTAAATTTATTACTTTATTGTTAAACCAGAGAATAGTCTATTATTACAAATTTGTCTCTTTTTTTTTTTTTTTTTTTTTTTTTTTTTGAGAGAGAGAGAGCACACTTGAGTTGGGGAGGGGCACAGAGCAAGCAGGACAGAGATCTCAAGCTCCATGCTGACAGCAGAAAGCCGGATGCCGGGATCGAACTCAGGAACCATGTCAAGGTTGGATGTTTAACCAACCGACAGAGCCACCCAGGTGCCCCCAGTGATTACCAATTTTTCAAAATGCATTAAGGGCTTTTCTTTTTCCTTGCTTGTGTGTGTGTGTGTGTGTGTGTGTGTGTGTGCGTGTGCACGCACGCATGTGTGTGTGGCTAAGTATAAGGTAACATAAATGGGGTGTATATCTTGCATGGAATAACTTTTGATTTGCTTGTATAGTACATAGTTTGCTACTCATCTATTGGGCGATCTTATTAACTAAATCAGCAAAACCAATTGTGCCACAATTTAATTCTTACGTATTAATCTTTCATGAAGTAAATAAAGTGTGCTGAACTCAACTACTTCTTGTGTTTCTTACTCTTCCCTGTGTATTGAGCAGTTTTATGTTACATTTTAATTCTAGGTCAAACGTTAAGTTAAAATTGATGATATTAGAGGAGGTGGACATTTTTGTTGTTTTTTTAGAATTTCAGACCATAATCAAAAATTCCTCTCCTCCATCTCCAATCATTTCCCAAGGAAGAAAATCATGAAACGTTATATTCTGCAGCCACATACAATCTACAACCATGAAAATAATTAAAATAAAATGATTAAATTCGTCTAAGAGAGCAACGAATACTTAAATCCATAAATCACATATTGAAAAGTGCAGAATCTGTCTTAAATTAACATGTCCATTTTACTACAATACTATTCTTGAGATCTACATCATTAATGATAAACAAGTCAGAGTATATCAAATTAAATTCTCACATTTTATTACTTAAATCATGAAATGGGGAGTCTAAGAAATTATTTATGTTTAATTTTCTTTTTTTATACTGCTCTCATTTAAAGGTTATATGACTAATATTTTCAACATTGTTCTGTAAAGGATAACAGCTCTTGTGCAAATCAGAGGATTTTTTAAATTCACTAAAGACAAGACATACATACCAGCTTCTAGCCCCGTAAAACTTAAATAACTCTACCTGTCTAGAGAAAAAGAAACAGAGACGAAGAGAGAGAGAAAAGAAGGAAAAGAGAATGAAAATATGTATTTTTCCATTATGTCAGAAATTGTGCCAGATTTGTTATGCTGTATCATCCCCCATAAGTAATTACTTAAATTCACATTAAATTAAAATCAAATACGTTCCTAATTCTCACCTTTTAGCTAGCGACTACTCTTTTGGACAGTACAGGTAGAGAATATTCCCGTCACCACAGAAAGTCTTTTAGGACAGCACGGAGGACGGATTCTCCTCTTCTCAAGAATAATAAAAAAATACTTATTATTTCTATTTTCAGAAAGGACATCTAAAGTTGAGATAAAATAAATTTCATGTTCATGTCCAGAATATTAGCAACTGACGAACCAAACACTTTACCCTGGTTCTGCTTGGTTACTGAGCCTCTGCTTTTTCCACTCACTACATAAAACTGATTGGAGAAAAGAAACTGTTAGCGTTAGAAATGGCTGTGGGAAGCACCTGCCCCAAGCAGGTCAAGGTCAGAAATCTCACCAAGGTGCCATTGGCACCCTTTCTCCCAGGAACATTTATCCTCATCCTTGTTAGATTGTTTTCATTTTTTAAATTTATTTATGTGTTCTGAGAGAGAGAGACAGACAGACAGAGAGAAAACAAGCAGAGGAGGGGCAAAGAGAGGGAAAGAATCTCAACCGGGCTCCACACTATCAGCTCACAAACCCTGAGATCATGACCGGAGCCAAAATCAAAGAGTCAGGTATTTAACTGACGGACACACCTAGGTGCCCCCTTGCCGGATTCTGCATTTAATGCTAGATTCTTTGAATGGTGTTAAAGGCTCTTACCAGTAGTTGTGTTCTTCAATGCATTTGTGTTTCAGATTTCTACATCATACCTCCCATCTCTGGCAGAGACTTAGCAACTCTGCCAAGCGCTGTATTTATACCACTTATGGAGACAATTTTTGTAGGTGACACAGTCTAAATGACCTGTCCAAATTTAATTATTTAAATTCTACCAAACTCACCCATTTTCTGTTGTAAATTGAGTAGCGCCCTCAGATATGCCCATTTCCTAATCCACGGTACCTATGAACGTGACATTATTTGGAAAAAGGGCTTTTTGCTGATGCAATGACATTAAAGATCTAGAAAAGAGATCATCACGGATTTAGGACGAGCACTAACTCCAAAGCCTGGTATCCTCATAAGAAAGAGCAAGGAGAGGGCCGGTTCGCACAGGCAGACACAGAGGAGGACACAAACCCACAGAGGAAGGTCAGGTGAAGTTGGCGGCAGACAAGGCAGTGATGCAGATAGAAACCAAGGACCATCCGGCATTTCCGGCCACACCAGAAGTGAGGACAGAGTCATGACCTGACTCTCCTTCAGAGCCTCCAGGAAGAATCAATGCTGCCAAAACTGTGGGTTCAGGCTTCCGGCCTCCAGAACCGTGAGTGAACAGATTCCTATTCTTTGAAACCACCGGTTTGTGGCAATTTTTGACAACAGCCTTGGTAAACTAATAAAGCCACCCTCTCTGTCAGTATTTCCTGTCAGTGCTTTGATCCCCTTCAAAAAAGGTAGGGCTCCTTCTGCATCTACCAAGGATGTCATCGAGAATGACTTGTGACTGACTTCCCAATTAACTAAAACAAGGTAGCAAACTCTGGGTGAACACCTAAAGAAAAATGGCAAAAACACAAGGATGTTAGGTTACAGGAAAATAACTTTGCCTTGTAAAAATTGGTTGGCTGGCTGGATCTAGAGCAAGCTGTCCCCTTGTTGCAAGTTCTGAACTGGGTCTGAGGCAAGATTAGTGTAAAGACACTCACTGACAAGATGTGTGAAAACGTACCCTTGATCAAACAATGGCAGAGAAGTGAAGGGAGCTGCACGATACTGACAAATAGAAGAATGGTTCGTTTAATATGACATCCACTTAATGATATGCAAATAAATCATCATGCTGCATGATGATGAGAAAAAAGACGCAGAATGTAAAAATTTACATTTTCTTATTGATCTTATTGATAATCTTATCTTGTATTTCTCTAGCATCCGCAAAACTAATTTTAACAACTTTCCATACCATGAATTTTTAAATAGCCATCGCATTCTTTAAACTGTGTAGAAAGACTCTCATGAACATCTTTTAATCTGCTCCAAATACCTAATTCTGTGAACTATATTTGGTTTCCTCCTAAGGTCTAATGCTGAGAAGTTGTTTTTTCTTTTGTTCTGTTTTTTGTTTTTTGTTTTTTTTTTTTTTAATTCTCAAGCTCATAGTCAGTGAGGTGCTTACTAAAAATGATAATATGGATGATTGGAACAGAAGGCTGTGGGTTAGAGGTTGGGATGGAAATGAAATCTCAAACAAGGGAAACTGAGTGGAGAGACTTGTGTTTCAGAGTAAGTGTAGGAGAGGCTGGGGTCATCAAAAGAACTGGATGGGAGAAAGGGACCCATCTTCTGCAGGAGGAAGAGCAGTTTGAGTCAGCAGGGCATTGGGCTCCAGAGACAATGTAGCTAACGGCCCAGAGACAAGGCTTCTCTTCTGTTTAAAAAGGCCTAAATAAAGAAGAACAAATTGCCTGAGGCCCATGGATATTTAAGTATAAAGAACTGTAATAGTATCACATGACTTTATTCTAGTGGAATAAGTAAAAATGCATTCAATTCCAGAAAAGGGAATCTGAGGGGTTAAAAGAAAAAAAATATATTTACTTATAACTTTGAAGAACCAGGTTTCTTTGGCATTTTCCGGGAAGAACACACAAAGCATTTGAGGCTGGTTAGAAGAAAATGATTGGAAGGCATTCAAGCCTTGGTCAGTCAATTTAAAAAGTCACCCGCTATCATTTGTGTTTATTTTTCTTTAAATGAGGGAGTCTGTACAAGGCAGGAGACTCAAAGGGAATGGCCCTTATGATCACTTTGGCCTAATTGGAATTTATGTGATCCCACAGCCCCCAGGGTTCTCTAGTTAAAAAAGACCGAGTATTCAGGTAAAGAAAAAAAAAAAAATACTGGAAACAAGAAACAGCAGCAAAACTGACTAAAGACTAACGGAGAAGGTCATACAAGCCTAGGATTCTCCATAATTACCTATCCACTCTTCACTGAGACTTCAGCCGTACGCTTTGGAAACTTTTCACTGCTTCCTGACTTTATAAGAAAATGGCAGGCTATCAGAGTTATTACACCATGATGGATTAGACATTTGCTGCAGAAGGTTTTTCTCTACTTTCTACCTACATTGGAATTCTTTATGCAACTGATTTAAGGTATACGTTTCCAAAAATGCTGTTTGATTGCAGTTCATTAGAGTATACTCATTTTTTCCTATTACATATGTTACATACAATTTGATCCAGCAATAGGATATCCTGGAAGCTGTGCTACACAGGATCAGACTCATTACAGCAGAGATCAATGTATCATTAGGATTACTGTCGGTCCCCTGCACTTGTTGGGAGAATGGGAGACTTGGTATGCTAACGGATAAAAATTTTGTGATTTGTTTAAATGTCCATTGTTTGATACGTTACGTGCACTCGCATACACTCCTTCATGCACACACACACACACACACACACACACACACACGCACTCTGGTTTAGAGGACCAAAGTGAGGAACGGCAGGACCTAGGAAGCACTTCAGAATAGCCTCTACAGACATAAGAAAACGTCACCTCGTACAGCCCCAAATATATTTGCAAATTACATTTTCGAAGTATTTGTATATATCATTTAAAAGCAAAAACCTCTGGAAAGACAGAGCTTTTTTATGGATCAGAAGAAAGGCACTGAGAGAGGAAACACTGTTTTTGAGAATGGGGCCCTGGACAATCAGGTTCAGATTGGGCACCAAAGAAAGTGGACTTGCAGCAACAAACAAGGGCAAATCTAATTCATTAGTTGATTTAATAGCACGTAGTAAGTGCTTTTAAAGTTTACTTCATCTAGTGAAATATCCAAATATAATGAACACTTTTTTGGGGGGGGGGACTTAAAATGAGTCGTCACAAATATTTTGAGTATTGACAAAATGGTGCCAAATATTTACATACTTTAAAATCTACTTACATAAGCCAAAAGTGTATGTGAACATTGGCCTATAATACACATTAATAGAATTTGTGGAAGTATGTGCAAGAATTAATATACGTATGAGAATATACACACACACACTCACGGAAGCATATTTCAAGGAAATAAGTGAAATAACATGAGGAATTAATTGTAGGTATATATCGCACAATCTATGTGCCTATATTCCAAAATATTATGCAGTCAGCTATGGAACTGTTTACCAAAGGAAAGCTAAAAGAATGTTAATCTGGAGGCTAATTTAAGCTTCAGCCCAAACAATTGGCTTTATGATTAAATATTACTGCAAGATAACTGACAAAAAATATCTTGCAACCTTGAAGCGGGCAACAAGCGAGTTAATGCCAACACATCTTGGAAATACAGACCTACTTTTATTCTGACACGCTATTTTTTTTTCCAAAATCAGAAGTGGGGTTAGAAAAATAACTGTCCATGGTGATCATGTTCTATCAAGCATAATTACAAACACCTTGGCTTATAGATGAGGAAACTGGAGCTAGAAGGTATTAAAGAATCTACTCGAGATCACGCAGATTTGAGTGAAAATCACATTTCACATCCTGGCATTTCACATAACAGCATTCAGTGTTATGTCTGTGATAATAAAATTTGTGATAATAAAATTTACTTCTCAAGTAATAATTCACTTCAGAGCCAATCACAGTACTATGGTGGTTCCCAGTATTTAAGAATAAGCTTTTATGAAAGCTATAGCTAAATATTAATTATATTTAAAATAAAAAAAAACATGCAGGCATACCCTCTAATGTAGTAATTTCAGTTTTGAGAATTTATCTCAAAAAAAATTTTTATATGTCAACAAAGACATAAACAACAAACTGTTCATGTTTCTTTTTTTTCTATTATGAAAATGGTAAAAGAAATATCCAAACATAAGAGACTGCTGAAGAACTTTCACTAAATCCAAGTAACAAAATAACATGCAGCACTGACATAATAATTACTGGCATAGACGGCCAACATAGGATTGACTACAAAATCAGAAATAATTTTTGAGTAGACTTGTAATTTTCTACATGACATTTATAACTTTTACATGACATTACATACATAGCAAAACCATTGTTCCTTAATGTTGTTACCTTGGGACTTGTTACGCAAGTTAAAACTCACCTTTCCATAATTTCACTTCAGTTGTGAAGGACTATCCTAGAGACATAACTGTTGCAAAAAATTAGCAATTTTATTCTAGAGTTGTTAATAGCAAGTTGATTCCAAATAAAATGAACTGAAAGGACCAAGATCCAGAAACAGGAAAAAGAAAAGAACTTTATCACCATGTAATTACATTTTTACTCTAGATTTTTCACAAATCAGTATGTCCAACATTTAAATATTAAGGAGAGCATTAAGCATATAATCTTATTTGTACACAATTAATACCAAATCTGATTTGGGGGTACATTCTCTTTCAAAGATACTTTGTAACTCATATTTCTTTCTGTTTGTTTTTCTCTGAAAAAAAAATCATTAAAATAATTTGTTTCCTTTGGACCATTGTTATTTGCACACTTTTATTTAAATGTATCAATAAGAAAGGTTTTTGTTAAGTACTACAATTTCAAATTTTAAAGCAAATTTGAAAATTACGAATATTACAAATTTCAATATTGGTTTCAATGCACACACAGGATATATAAAATATATGTAAATAAAAAATAAAGTTACAAATGATCTATATAGAGATTATCAGAATGGCGATTTGGACACAAATCTTACCAAAATCAGTACCAAGAATTTGAAAACTCAAGACTGTTATTAACGTTGTTTCTGCACTTAATTATTTCTAGGTTATTTTCTCTCAAAATTTTTAGGATTTCCAAATACTGAGATTTCTATTTTTTATATTGTTTGGACTAGGTCATCACACAAACTTTTCATTTAACTGAAATTTGTTTTTCAATATTAAACCTTTAAATTTTTATTTTACTCAAATCAATTATTGTTAGCTGTTTTAAAGGCAAAAATCTTAAAAAGTGTAATATGTTCCCCAGTTTATAACTAAGGAACATCATTTTATTTAAAAAATTATTTCTAGGTTTCTAGAAGATGAAGACTATAGACAGCAAAGAAATACCATTGGCCCATAATTATATTAAAACTAATAAATGTATAAATTAATCCATAGTTACCAATATAAATTTTAAAGAAATGAATAGCAAATTAGATTCACATAATTAACTTCAGAAAAAATATATTTTAAGGCTGTTTTAATACTTTCAATCTTTTTAACGTATTTTTGAATCAAAGTAAAATGAAGGTGACCGTAATTAAAACATTATCAACTATGCTTTGAATTTAATAAGCAAAACATTAAGTTGTATGTAAAAGTACTGTTAAATTTGTCAATAAGGAACTTCACAATGATAAACAGTTCTCAGATCTGTATTTTAGCAAAGACCTTCAGTATAACTAACGATACATATAAAACGTGAATTTAGCATTTTTTAAACTTCTTATCTACATGTACCATACATAAGAATGCAAGGTATTTTATCACACTTATTTTGACTATAGAACAAACTTATTTTACATAAGAAATCTCTATATACAATACAATATTAAAATAAAATAACAAATCCATAAAACAACAAGAAAATAAATTATGATACATCCTATCACAAAACAATTCTTCTGCAGTTGTTAAGCTCCTGGATTGTCTGGTACCTATTTAAATATATTCATATTATTATATTATATTATATTATATTATATTATATTATATTTTATTATATTATATTATATCAGCATACTGTTTTGTTTTTAATTTGATAAGAACAGATCAAAGATAGGAGGATCCTAATATTTATAGAGCATTTAATTTGGTATCTATCCCTTACATACTGTTTATCAAGCTAATGGATACTCTCTAAATTTGCATAAATACTCTTCAGGAAAAAAGCTTAAAGATGGAAAGTACGTTGGCATATTTATTTTTCAATAATATAACCACTTAACTTTTAAAATCTGTGTTCAATAGGATACCATTATCCTTTCAGAATATTCTACTCTAGTGATAGTACCTACTAATTAACAAAGAAAATTAGAACACACACACACACATACATGGAGGCTCATTTATCATTTCCAGTTGTCAAATTTCCTGAAATATGGGTGTGTTTGTTTATGCTGCTGTTAATTTTGTATATAATCGCAGCTTAAACCTAGAAGAATTTATCTTCCAAATAATAGAATTAATCCCTGAAAACAGCATCAACAACTTCTACTTGGTTTCAGTATATAAGTATTCAAAACCAGGCCATGCTGATTTTACCATTAACTGCCAAAATACTTTTCGTTTGTAAAAGGTAATGTGAATAAACTTCTGCCTTAATTCACACTTAATGAATAACTATTATAAAGCAAAAAATATTAAGGATTGATATAATCTACTAATGAATTGATATTTGTAATCCTAACTAGTTCTCATTAAATAGATCTACACTTAAAAAAATGTAAACATTAAGTGTATTTAACAAAATCATTCTGTAAACTGAAGAGCAAACAGCTAAGGTTGTAAACAGGTGTCCTGACCCACCTTGCTCTCAACCTCATGAAACTGCAGCTGGGGAATGGTATTTTTCCCTTTTCACCTGCCCCAGGGAACCAGTTCAATGAATTTTATAGACTCGGAACATTTTTTCAGATTGCTTATTTTGCGTGAGAATGTTCTAAATCTGATGTTAGCGTCAAAGATCACTGACATACAATAATGGCGATCAATATTTATTATAAAAGTCCACTAAAAGACCAGCTTGTACATTACTAAATATGGAGTTGAACAGAAGTGTAATATGATTTATATTCTTACCAAAATCACTAGCAAAGCAGTAACAATGCATATTTTTGAGGTATGTAAATACTAATATCAATTTGAAGGATTTTTTTTAACACTTAATTCAGTCTTCGAATTTGCCAAAAGTATAGCTGCCTTCAAGTGTAGACCAAGTCTGAGAATTGATCAAATATTTCAAAACCTTTAAGACGTTCATATAGGAAACAAAAAGCAATCATTTGGGGCATGGAGGCATTGTAAAACAATCAAAATCAGAAAACGTATTTGTATGGAAATGTAAATACCAGACAACTGTTTTCTTCTGATAATATCAGGTAGTGAATTCTTTCATGATTATGCCTTTCATCTTTTAATTACGCCTCTCGCTAGCCCTTCAAATCTCCTACCTCTTGAAAAAAATAACTAGAAAGGTATGCTAGTTGTAATAATTCGTAAATGATTCTGCTAAATCCTTAACTTTTCACCGATTTGATACCAATTTTTGATACACCCACCTTTTTCAGTAAAACTTCTAAATACAGGTCCTACAAAAACACGGGAGATGGTTTTCTACCATTACAGAGACATATCTGCATTTGTCTTATCCAACAGTTTTAACCTTTAAATAACTTATAAATCTTCTATACAATATGCTGTATTTAAGAGACTGATCTCAAGTTTTATGGTAGTTGAATGAAGAGTAGGGTGGCTGACCCAATCATAGATCTTTGACCGAATATTTCTAAAGTTCTAAAGCCATATGGCAGAACCATTAATGTGCCCTATGCAATCACATCCAGAAAATCATCTGAAGTAAAAAAAAAAAAAAAAAAAGGCTTTGGATAATCAAAGAAAAGGCTTTTGGATAATCTATCCCTAATTTTCAATATTGTAAGAGAAATCTTATACTCAACGTTTGAAAAACAAGTGTTGACTGAAATAAAAGGAGCTTCTTAAATATAAAGGCATCTGCACCCAATACATCAGTAATACATAAAGATTAAATGAGAGAGGAATAGTCAAAGTTGGGAATATCATTTGAAATACATTTTGAGGTCCCCTTTATTTCTGCTAAGACTTTATATTTCAAGATAAATTTATAACACCTATGTTCATTGAGAGTAATTCTTATTTTCTTATAACAGAATTGTTTTCTTAGAAGGACTGCTTAAAACTCTTTCCTGTAATTTAGAATGGTGCCCCCCCCATGAAACCCAGATTCAAATATATATGCATTTTCTAGAAATTATAAGTGAAAGTCATATTCAATCATCCTTTATATTACAAGTGAAGTCAAACAGGCTGATGACAAGATAGAAATTAAAGCATAAAAAGGTTTCATCTTGTGTTTGATCTTCACCGACTGATAAACCTATTTTATCTCTTAGAAGATAAGTTAATGAAGAAAAAAAACAATACTCACAGCTTCTTCATAAACTCTCAATCCCTCTATATCTTTTTGAAAAGCTTAATTTAGTCGAAGCACATATAAGTCGAAACTTAATAACTATATTTTATACTGTCGGAAGAAAACTACTTAATATAGCTACAAGACAAAGAAGTCCTGAAGAAATGGAATGAAGGTATAAATGTACAGAAAGTGGATTAAAATACCATAATAACCAGTATAACCACTTGGTGATTGTCAACCTTCAACTATTACCATAAAACTTAAGTTAAATATAGGCACATTATTCAGGAGACTCTTGTAAAGAACCTAATATTGATCCTATGGTTTTTAAAATAAGAATTTAAAAGTTAGTGATTAAAGCATTTCCCCAAATCTTGCAATATAGCACACTACCACTGTCATTATCGAGAGTCAGAAGGCTATCTAGCCAATATTTCCCCCTTTAAACTTGAACTCAACTTCCGTAGTGTGTTACATGATCCTGCCAGTCAGATAAACTTAACTGAAGAGGCTCACTAATGTATAGAGTCTTGAGCACTTTTTTAAAGTTCTAAAATACAATTTACCTATTTATTAATATATAGACCTGCCTATCTACATATGAATATATATAGAGAAAGATGGAGTATACGGAAAAAAAACATAAATACACTTGGTTTTCTTTGCAAATATATATATCACATAAGCAATTGCCATACTATAAACATTGTTGTTCCTAGCTGACTTTAAATTATAAGAGTTAATGTGCTCAAGGAATTTTATATGTTTAACAGTAATAAGAAATTAGCAAATCTCTGGTTCTTATATTTTTAAACATTTAAACATGACATAAAACTCTCAGCATGATATTGAAATCCTTTTGTTTTTGCATGTGTGAAGGGGTATGGAATGCGATGTTTTTTAAATGCACAATAATTTAATCTGTGTGGCAATAGGCAGAATAAAATCAGTTCCTTCAGAAGGTAATGTTATTATTTTACAACATGGGGAGTTCCAAACCTTCCTTAATATTATGTGAATGCAAAGGAAATGTAGTTTTAGAATGCACAATTAAGTACTTTTCTAAAGACGTTACCTGATGATTTAGAAAATAATGACATATATGTTATAAACATGAGTACTCAACATAAAGCATGTTTAGATCAAATGATTCTTGGTACTATCTTTTCCAACAGCATCCCATCTGTCTCAAATGTCCTTAAAATGTTTGGTACAGAATTGTAATTTTAAATTGCTAAATAATGATATTAAAATAAGACCTAACTTGATTCTTCCAGGCTAGTTAAGCATAGTTCTATGCCACAGTAAAATCGACAGCAAATTACAGTGAAAAAGCAGAGAAAGAAGCTAGGCAGCTCCAAGACCCAGCTCTTTTCTGAAACTGTGCAACTAATCCCTGAATTTCGGTATGCCTTTGCTGGTTTGTCTGTAAAATGGGCAGCCTATTTTTCTCTCTTAGCTTCAAAGTTCATTGCCAGATACATGACTGGCTGTAAAGTTTTTGACTTCGTGTGGGAAGGCAGATTAACTCCCCACATCAGTATTGTTGCCATAATTACCAATGTACAGATACACGCAGCTTTGGAAGATTTCTGCCTTTCCACCTGATTGTGTGCTTGATGTGCTCAAGGAACACCAGTTCCAAAATTCGGCCCTGCATTATTGGGAAGGCCAATGAGCACTTCACCAGGATTCCTAAAAAGTTTTCCAACTTTTCCCCTTCAATTTCAGCTACAGTAAATTACTCCAAGAAATAAGTATTTCCCCCATCTTCGCTGTAAACCATAAACCCAGTTTCATCCAAACTATTAAAAAGTAATCAAACTGATGTTTACTCACTTTTAAGTACAAGTTCATATAGTCTTTTGAACTATAACACAACAGTCAGACTTTCATTATGGCAGAATGCATGGTTTCCATAGGAGCAACCGACGTTTCTGACATAAAGAAATACTCATACTCTAATCTGACCAAGGGACTATTTTTAAAAAATGCTTTATGGAAGCAAAAGGCTTAAAGAATTGAGGTCTACAGATATACTCCCACTATATTTCAGTTGGCATGAATCTTTTTTTTTTTTTTCCTTTCATTTAGGACAGAAAATCCAGTATCTCTCCTAAAATTAGAGCTCCATATACTTTTTTTTTTTTTTTTTTTTTTGGCATCCTCGTGATTGAATCGGGATAAATGAGTGCTCCATAGGTTCTAGTAGTTTTCCACTGCTCCATCTGCTGGATGTGCCTACACCTCCTGCACCAAGTGGTAACCTCTAAAAAGTATTATGAACTAATTCAGCAGGTGGCTTCTAAAGGCTCAAGCACGTTGCTTGAGAAACTTACTGTGACTTTTTAATTCTTGTTTCACTGAGAGTTCTTACCTCACTGTAAAATAATAATGGCAATAACCATGAACAGGAATCCACAGTCGTCGCTGAAACACTAAGGCCGAGAAGATACGCTTCACAGTAGTTGACCGAATACAAACAAGAAGGAACCAGGCTCCTCCTTAGCAGGTTTGCGCCCTGCTCCAACCCTACCGATTTTGACATTTATCCTCGAGGTCCTACAGCCGTTCACCCAAATCTGGACGTGACAATGACATGCACAAAAGTTTTAAGAAGATCTGTAAAACCCGTCTATCAGGCAAGCATCTAAATCCCACCAAAGAAAATCATGCGTCTCCACACTGTGATTTACCGAGCGGTTAAGGGGCCCGTAGCTCTGTCCGCCGCAGCATCTTTGCAGGCAGCTCGAGTGTCGCGCTCTCGGACCAGGCAGCCGCACTCTCCCCTCCTGCGCCTGGTCACAGACGGGACACGATGCAGCTGCCGCCACCGGCCAGGCCGCTGTCCCCGCCGCCGCCGCCGCCGCCGCTTAAAACCGTGTCCGCTGCTGCAAAGAAAGGGTTACTCCTCTCTTGGAGTCTAGTGGCTGCAAACTTCCCCTGCGCTGTTACATCTACCTTTTTTTCCGCAAACTTGTACGTCCTTCGGCGCGGAAGGGCCAAGCAAAACCGCTACAAGCATCCCAGGGAACATCGTAATAAAGGACACCCCCGGAAGGTAAGACCTGCGACTCGGTTGGAAACGCGATTTTAAGCCAGACGGGAGACACCGCTTCCAGCGGATGCCCCGCGCACCCCCCGCGGCTCCCTCCGGCGCGCGGCGCCCACGCCGCCTGCCAGGGCGGCCGCAGCGGCCACGGGCAAGTGCGCGGTGGAGGTAAAGTTTGACAAACGATGACCTCTCCTGCAAAGGGAAGCGGCCAGCCAGCCCCCAAATACTCGCGGGGGCGCGGCGGGCGGGGGTGTGAGGGTGGGAGCCGTGCGGGAGAGTGCCACGTACCTTTCCGCGGGCGCCAGGCGCGGAGGCTGAGCAGAGAGCGTCGCTGGAGCTGGCGGGGCGCGGGTCCAGCCCTGGCCGCGGGCTCCCTCCCGGGGCGAGCGCAGCCGCCGCCGCCGCCGCCGCCGCGCCTGGGCGCAGGGCCGAGCGGCCGCCGCCGCGCCAAGGGCTCCGGGCAACGCCGGGCAACGCCGGGCAACGCCAGTCACTTGGCCCAGAGAAGTTGGGCAGCACGGTCCGCGGCCTCGGCAGCCGGCGAGAGCAACACGTTTAGTTTGAACTTTCCAGCTCCAGTCCCAGCAAATACACACGCACGCACACACATGCGCGCGCGCGGAGGACCTCTCAGAGGCGAGCGAACAGGCACCGGCGGCTCTCTGGCCGCGTCTCTCTCTCTCCCTCGCTCTTATTGGCGCGGAGGTTATTGTTTTATTTATTTATTTCCTCCTCCTCCTCGCTCCGGCCCCCTCCCCGCGCCTCCCGCCCTCTCCTCCGCCTCCGCCTGCCCCTCCCCCAATCTGCGTGGCCGGCCGCGGTCGCTCCAGCTGCAGCGTGGCGGGGCTGCGCGCGCGGCTGGCGGAGGCTGCGGCGGGCCCGGTGGGTGCGCGCCCGGCGGGGGCGCGGGGGGCCGCGGAACGGGGCGGGGCCCGGGGCGGGAGAGGACGCCGGGGCGGCCTGCGGGGGGCTGTTTGGGGGCGGGGGGGGGTGGACGAGAGCCAGTGGAGGCGAGGACAGGACGTCCCCCCCCCGGCCGCCGGGACCGTGCGGCGCGCGGCGACGGAGAAGCGGGCGAATCCTGCGCGGCGACCTCCCCGCCCGGCCGGGGAGCCGTGCGAGGGGCGGCAGCCTCGGCGATCCCCGACCCGGCTGCAGGCTGCGCCCCGCGGGCCGGAAGGCTGCGCCCGCTCCTCGCCACCCTTCCCTCCCCTCCCTGAAGCCTGGCCAGACCCCTCGGGGACGCTCAGAGGCGCACCGCCGCTGTCTACCCGGGGAAGACGCGACTTTGCTGTTTTTGTCTTTTGGGGTTTTTTAATGGTGGCTGAAGCGCTATGCAGTTAGGCTTCCCCCGCTCCCCAGCCTCCCTGTCCCCCGACGCTCGGGAAAGGCGCGTTCGCCCCGGGTGCAGCACCGGGCGCCGCGACCGGGCGGGCTCAACCCTGGTAGGAAATGAAGCGGGTGTCTCCAGACCACAGCCTCCGGGCGCCGCTGGGGGAAGCCTGCGTGGTGCTCCAAGTCCACCTGCAAGCCCCGGGGCGCCAGGGTCTTTGCTGCCACCGCTCGCCCCAAAATGAGCTCTCGAGCGTCACCTGACCGCTGGTGCCACCGTCTTTCCGGGCCAGTCTGCCTGGTTCCCAGACCTGCGGGAGAGATGACCTTAAAGGCGGCCGCCCTCCCTCACCCCATTCAACCCGAGAGCTGGGCTGGAAGAGCCCGCTTCTGATTCAGTGAAATCGCTGGGCCACTTCACTTGCGTCTTCCCGACCCTACTTCGGAGAAGCTTCTCCAACGCAAACCCCTTCCAGGCGTCCCATTCGGTAAACCTTTTTGTTTGCTTATTTATTTTTATTTTTATTGACTTATTTTTTTAATTTAAAGGTTCACGATTTCAGTCATGGAAAAGGGACAAAAATAAAAAGGAAATAATTCTAGAGATACATAAATCGACAAGGCCAGTGAAGTACATACACTCTATCCCAAAGGCTGCAATGCAAATGTCGCCACTTGGATTTGCAAACAGGGTTCCTGTCTTAAGCGATGTGTCCTCCAAAGTCCTAACAGTCTTGGGCTATTTTTTGACTGGGACTCCAGGTATAGAAACACGAGGACACTACAGTACTTGCCATGATCTCTTATGTGTGCACTTATTTTTTTAATCACTATTATTATTATTATTAATTTTTAATTTATTTTCTGGCCAAAAACACCTTCCAATTTCTCTGAAATGTGTATGTTAGATACCCATCCCTTAATGTTTTAGATCTTTTCTCAGAAAGTCCCTCTTAAAGGTACAAGTACTCTTTAAAGACCTGACATTTAACATATCTACTTTACCTTTTCATTGACAGCCGGAGTGAGTCCCCCCAGAGGACAAGGAACAGGGGAGATTCTGAAATGGGAGAAGGTGGGGAAAAAAACCCCAGGCTTCCAGCCTGATGTTGCTCCACCTGTAATGCACATTTGTCATTTCAAGGAGGATAAAAAAGCAATGTCAATATATACATATCCAACTCTTCCCTTGTTCTGGAAGCACCATCTTACAACTGAGAAAAAGGGCCACCCATTGTTGAATCTAAGACCCTTCTACTGAATGGAAGGAAGAATCTTGAGATAATCTCTAAAAGCAGAAAAGTGGCTCACTGGTCAGCTGAGCGGTGGTCATGAGGGTCTGTGGGTTTCTGATGACATCTGTGCCAGTAAGGTAGTTAAGATTTTTACTCAGATCTTGAATGGACCACATATAATTTAAACCCAGGATTTGGAAGCATTTGTATTTCTCCCTTGCTCCAGAGGTAGCCAGCTTCAAATATGGGGAACACTTATTAATATTTCAGTTGAGCTCTGCATACAACTTCTTCTGGATATAGATGTCTTTTTTTTTTTTTTTTACCATTGTCTGAACAACAATTAGAACGGCATTCATCCAGGGAATAAAACTGTTCCTCTCCTTACCCTTTCCACATAAACTTGTCCCCAGTATGCTCCTAGTCTCTGATGTCCAGAAGTAGAAATGTCCACTGCGAGCTGTTGTCCAAACTATGATGACCATGTTCACGATCAACACAAAACACACATTTGGTGCCAAGAAAGGTAGTGACTCTAGATTAAACAAATATCATAGTCCAAGATTCTGGATGGAGAAAAGAGTAAGCCAGAAATTGATATTCATCATCACAGTAAATTACTGAATTTGTAAAATGTCTATTTTCTGTGAACTTCATCTGTTTCAAAGACTGTGTTTATGTTTGTACCCGCAGCATAAGGCATGATTCGTAGGAATTAAAAAATACACGTGGGGTGAATTAAAGTTACAAGAACATAGAAGTGGTGGGTAGCCTTTTTTATCTGTTACGGGTCACTGAATCAGAGGCAAATAATTATTTGTAAATAAGTATATAAATGTTATGTAAATTCTACACGGAGATAAGCAAATAACAATGTTTTAAGAGATATTTTGAGAAATTCCAAAAGAAAATCCACTGCTTTATATTAAATATAAAAAATATATGTAACTATTGGATTAGTTAAATTTATTTTAAACTGTTCTTCAGTATCTTATTGTGAGCTAGGAAAATAAAAGGAAATGGAAAGGATGAAAAGGGAAAAGGGAGATGAACGATGATCCAACAACAAGAGAGGAAGCCAATGGGGTGGGAAGGGGTGTCATGGTAAGAAGCAGGGAGGGAACAGAGAGGGAAATGGCTCAGAATCCCTTCGTTTCTGGGCAAAGCATCAACAATCCTCAGAAAACCCATTCTCACATCTCTGCTTAAAATCCGGAGTTTATGGGAGTTTGCTTAGACCGTGGGTTGCTTGTGTCATCAATGATAAAACTGCATCAAACAAGAGAGTGAAAACAGACCAATCGTCCTCACCTCCACATCAAGGTACTCTTCTCATGTTTTCATAAAAGGTCACTGAGCCATAACTCTTAGGCGGTGAAAAAAAAACTCTAGTCCAAATTGGTTTTTAACTTGTGAATGCACATTGGCAAGTCAAACACCACCACCCCTTTTCCAGAATTTCTGCTCATAATTTGCAACCAATAATTGTGTGTGTGTGTGTGTGTGTGTGAGAGAGAGAGAGAGAGAGAGAGAGAGAGAGAGAACCTGTGTATATGCATACACATTATCAACATCTAGCCTGACTCACTGTAATATGGGATCAAGCAGGTTACAGATAGATAATCTGAAGTTCAAATCTAAAAGATTATTTTTTGGTTAAAGAAAAAAAAAGGCATTGTGATTTGGAGTACTCAGGGCTAATACTAAACTATTTGCATGTTTCAAAATGAGTCCCAAAAATCACTGAAGAATGCATTCCTAATACTTAGCATATTACATACTTCGCCTCTCAAATTCTTCAGCATTTATAATTTTTGTTAATCTTAAAAAAGTCTAAAACTATAGACTCCTCTCTGACACATATTTGCACATTACAAGGAAGACTCTCTAGCCAGTCATCCAGGATTACATTTCCTACGCTCACCTCACTTGTCGAAGTTGAGAAGGAACTATCCTGTTCCCCAAGTTCCCCCCACCCCCCCTAATCTCAGTCATTTTTCCTACTTCTGGCATCTTTAATCACTATATTCAGGACGATATTAGAGCAAAGATCAGGGAGTCTTTGGACAAGGTCTTCAATTATTATCTCAACTGGGGAAAAAGAAGGGCAGTAGATTAGCTGTTAGCAAACTTAAGGTTATAGAAATTCTGGGCAATAAGAAACTTAATCTGTCAGATAGGCCAGTGCCATTTCTCTTTATCTGTGTGAAAATAAATAGAAACTGTGTGCCAAGTGTGACTGTACTTAATCCTGTGGATATGAGCATGTGAATATAGTCGTCCTTAGAGTCAAGGTGTCCAGCCACAAGCCTCAACCTCATCAATCTCTTTCTTCCTTTCTTCCTATCTTCCTATCTCACAAACTGGCCTCCTTTAATTCTTCCTTATTGAGTTTCTTCCTTCCTCTTCAGGACCCTTGCAAAGACTGTCCCCTCTGTCTGGAGCATACCCATTTATTTCCTCCAACCACCCACCTAAGCTGATTCTTTCTCATCTTTCAGCTCCACAGGAAGTCATATGCAAAGGATGACAGACACTCCCTCGATTGATTCTCGACCTCCTTTATTTGTTCTCATGAGACCCCCTCTACTTTTTCAGCACAGGACGCAGGACAGCTTGGCATTTCATACACCTGAGATATTTAATGGACACATTTTCTCAGGCTTTGCACTATATATTCCACAAGAGGAATTTATCTTCAGCTCTTAGCACGGTGCTAGTCACAACCAAGTACATACCTATTAAATGACTGCATGAAAGAAAAATAGATACAATTCAGGAAAGCCATTGTCTGGGCCTTGGAGAGCTGTACAACCGGGACATGATAGAATAAAAAAAGATAAAGGATTTATTTTACCCTGTTTACATCACTGTTATGGAAATCTCTGATATTTTTCAAAACTCCTACCATACCTTCAAGGATAAAATACATCATTCCATAGAAACCATATTTTGAGGCAAGTACATTTTTGAAAATAATTAACAAAAATGAAATAGAGAATCATAAAGAAAGGAGATCAAATTATAGCATTTTGACATTCTAAATGAATCAATCCTTCATCTTGGTCAATTCTGTGAGATATTTTCCTCGTTTATGCTTTGATTGTTTTGTCTTATTAATAAAAATATTCAACTATGTTCTAAGTTAGTTTTAGTGTGTTCTGTACAAAGCTGGGAATGCCTTGGGGAAAATTTATATTACTGTTAATACAGAGTATATGAGTAAGGAATAATAGACTAATTTAAATGAAATTTGTAAAATACAATGATTTATTATGAGATGACAATTATACTGCCACAGCACTTATTAAAAAAGGAAAAATTAATATGAGCCTTCTGATTTCAGAAGGGTCCGTGAATGTGACAGAATATGAAAAGTACCTGTTAAGATCAGAAATTTTGAGAGAGGACACTAGAAAAATGGGCAGTTAGGATGAAGTTATAATGCAAAAGATGCAGGTTCACAATAAAGGGTGTGTGAACATATTCCCCCAGTAAGAAGACCAAGTTTATGCTCTAAATTTCCGCTTGTATTTAACATCTGCATTTTATGATCTGATTTGCTTGTTTTGTTTTACTTATCTACTTATTTTGAGACAGAGACAGAGAGAGAGTGCGTGTGTAAGAGCGAGCAGGGGAGGGACAGAGAGAGAACCTCAAACAGGTTCTGCTTGGTCAGTGCATCGCTTGACTCACAGCTCTATCCCATGAACCATGAGATCATGACCTGAGCCAAAATCAAAAGTCAGATCATTAAGAGACTGAGCCGCCCAGGTGCCTCTGATTTGTTTTGAATGTCATCATTGGGAATCATTTGGCATGAAACAGAAGTGAAAATCTGAAATTTGAAGCATTTATGATATTCTTGATTTTACAATTCAGGGAGCTAATGCTATTTTTTTTTCATGGAACACACCTAAAAAGTCCTGTATACGTAAATATGATTTACAAATAGATACATTCATGAGTTTTTAATGTACATGAAGGGATTGTATGCTTTGAAAAGTAATTTAGTTTTTCTTTTTGATAGGGAGTTCCACAAACGCATTTGAAATACTTTATTTTTCAAAATATTATTTAAACATTATTTCCCTTATATGTAATGACATATTTTGCCTTAGTTTTGTTTTTTTTTTCTTTTTTACCGAAAAGTGGAGCCCATCTCAAAATGTTCTCTCATTGATAGAAGGATCCATCAGGCTAACATTAACCATGCCGAGAGCCAGCTAATGTCTTTTCAAAAGGTAAAATACCTCACAGCTTTTGGGAGAACTTTTTCAAATATGACTTTTAATATTTTGCCCTACCAAAATTATCTTTAAGACTAAAAATTTGTGGGGCACCTGGGTGGTTCAGTCGGTTAAGCGTCCAACTTCGGCACAGGTCACGATCTCATAGTTTGTGAGTTCAAGCCCTGTGTTGGGCTCTGTGCTGACAGCTCAGAGCCTCGAGCCTGCTTTGGATTCTGTGCCTCCCTCTCTCTCTGCTCCTCTTCTGCTTGTTCTCTCTCTCTCTAAGAAATAAACATTACAATTTTTTTAAAGAGTAAAATTTTGAAAGCTGTGAATGAGAAAGGAATAGAGGGATCAAAACTCAGTAAAGAACTGAGTATCACAAGTGGATCCATGTTGCCCATGGCCCACCATAGACTTTTCAACCAGTAACTAAAATACATGTTAAACTATCCGACAAGAGAACACATGAGAAGTTTCAGGGAAAGAGAAGCAGACAAGGAAGTTTTACTGTATACTCTGTGAAGAAAACTAACACTGAAATAACGCTATCTATCTGGGGCTGGAACGAGAATGAGGCCAGTGAA
Source organism: Leopardus geoffroyi (assembly GCF_018350155.1). Taxonomy (NCBI): domain Eukaryota; kingdom Metazoa; phylum Chordata; class Mammalia; order Carnivora; family Felidae; genus Leopardus; species Leopardus geoffroyi. Next base: position 11,056,586 of record NC_059327.1, on the reverse strand, counting down.
CCTCCCTCCTCAGGTGCACGCACAGATTGGGGTGAGGTGAGGGAAACACCAATACTGGATGTAAGTAATATTTAAATACTATATTTTTAAAGTTGTAGTGAAATATATGTAAGATAATATGATTTAAATGATTTTAAGTGTACTATTCATTCAGGGGCATTAGGTTATGCGATTGTTGTTATGCAATCATCATCACCATCCATCTCCAAATATTTTTAATCTCCCCAAACCAAAAACTCTGTACCCATTGAACATTGATTCTCCAACCACCCCACTCCTCAGCCCCTGGCAACCATGACATCGCTCTGTCCCTATGAATGTGACCACTCTAGAAAACCCGTAAGTAGAAACACACATAAATGGAATCCTTCTGTGATTGGCTTGTTTCTCTTAGCAGACAGTCTTCATTGTTCACCCATGTTGTAGCATGTGTTAGAATTTCCATACTTTTTAAGGCTGCATAGATTTCTGTTGTATGCATAGATCACATTTCATTTATCCATCCATCTCACCGTGGACACTGGTTATGGAAATGGATGTACAAATGTCAGTTCAAGTACCCGCTTTCAGTTTTGGGGGGTATATACCCAGAGATGGATTTATTTATACTAATTCTGTGTTTAACTTTTTTGAGAAAATGTCATGCTGTTTTCCACAACAGCTGCACCATTTTGCATCCCTATCAGTGGCGTATGAGTTCCAATCTATCCACACCCTGTTCAACACATTTTGTTTCCTGTACGCCCTTCCTTCCTTCCTTCCTTCCTTCCTTCCTTCCTTCCTTCCTTCCCTCCCTCCCTCCCTCCCTTCCATCCTTCCTTCCTTCTTTCCTTCCTTCCTTCCTTCCTTCCTTCCTTCCTTCCCTCCCTTCCTTCCATCCATCCTTCCTTCTTTCCTTCCTTCCTTCGTTCCTTCCTTCCATAATAGCCATCCTAATGGCTGTGAAACAGTATCTCATTGTGATTTGGGGTTTGCATCTCCCTAATTATGACTGAGGTTGAGCATCTTTTCATGTGCTTATTGATCATTTGTGTATCTTCTTTGAAGAAATACCTTTGTGCATTTTAAAAATTAGGCTGTTTGTTTTCTTTTTGCCTTGTCAGAGTTCTTTATATATTCTTGATATTAAACCCTTACAGATACATGATTTTCAAACATTTTCTCTCATTCTGTGTGTTATCTTTTCACTCAGTGTCCTGAGATGCACAAAAGTTTTAATTCTGATGTAGTCCAGTTTATCTACTTTTCTTTTAAATGCAATATATACTTTTTTTTAGACTCTTAATAAATATCTGTTGAATGGATGAAAGAACTCAGGTCATTTATGGCTACACACTTATTACACATAATGCTGCAATAGACATTATTGTAGTTAAATTTTCGTATACAACTTTCAAATTTTTTCATAGGATGAACTTCCTCCTAGAATGGGGTTTCTGGGTCAAAGGAATTATATACTTTTTAAAAATGTTAACTAATTCAAAACCATAATGAGCAAAATATCCAAATTTAAAATATATACAGGTCAGTATCACTAGTTTTTTCTTTGCCTCAGGTTCCAGTATGGCTCTATACAGCATTACTCTGTGTATTTTCTACACTATGCATTGTGAAACGTAAGAAATCTTATGGGTGCAAATACTACTGTTAACACAAGTACATAAATTATGTAAAAAAGACTCTATAGGAAGGGTTCTACACTGTAACACAAATAGTACCGGGTTAATGTAAGTTCACAGTTCTCTTTATTTGGGTTCTCTGTATTTTCAGAATAAGATAAGATATAAAATTCAGGTCTATATTTTTAGCTTGGTCACTTTTCTTCCTTCCTTCCTTCTTCCATTCCTTCTTCCTTCCTTCCCTCTTTCCTTCCTTCCTCCCTTCCTTCTTTCCTTCCTTCCTTCCTTCTCTGTACAAATGTGATTATTCTTATTAGTTAGAAAATGGTCTTATTTATTGGTGGGAATCACAACTGGAACACTACCTCAGGGGAGTTACCGCAGGAGGAGATGCCCTAGAGAGCAGGCAGCAAAGTCTGTAAAAAACTATTTTGTGCATGCTGTTGTGCCTAACCCTTTCTGTCACCGAAAGAGGCCATATTTTCATATTAATCAAGAGACTGCAAATCTTCTGAAAGCTCATGGAAAGTTTGGGATATTAATAGATTTAATAGATTTCTTTCTAAATGTCAGCATATGGCACTCTAAAGATTCCTTTTGTCTGAACCACTAGTGACTATACGTAGATTTACCTTGCTGAACAGAGCATACACATTTCTCATTGTTCTACAACTATGTACCTCTACTTTTGTCAAATGAAAACAATAAACCAGATTAATGTAAGTTTGTTTCTTTGTACTGTTTTCCATTGTCAAACACTGAGACCTTCTTTTTTAAATGATTGGATCAATGGTGGACTTTGTTTTGAAGCTTGTATTTAAGAAGGTATTTAAGAAGAGTGCAGTTCATGCTCTTCACATCCTTAGAAATCGGTCCTCAAAGACCACAGCACCACCTGTCAATCCAGCAGACACCGCCATGTAACAACAAAGACCATGAAAGTTGCTTGTCAACTACTTTGAGTTGGAGCAGTTTACTTTCTCAATAGATGAGAACAGAGGACTTTTTCTTTTTTTTTTTAAACAAAATGAAACTGAGTTTTATAAAGCCATCTGAATCTTTTTAACTGCTTTCTTTTAACACGCACAGTAAAATCTTTCATGTGAATTTCATTAAGCTTCAAGGTCATTTAGGAGAAAATGGTAAGCATATCAATGACAGAAGTGCTTCGCATTCAATGCCTATCAAATAAATATGTGTTAATAATAGACTCTTCCATTCATTTCCTGTTATTGCCAGCAGATTTGGAAAGAGATCATAATATACGAGATATTCTCTCATTCTCTTTTCTAACTAGGAACACATCTACCGCAGAATACATAATGTTATGTCGCCACGGTTATTTTTACTTTCAGTAAATAATAAGAGAGAGACAGGGTAAATAGTCTATTATTCTCTTAACTGATTTTTCATTGTAACTGAATGTCCAAGATTATCCCATTAATTTTAAGAGAGAAATATATTTATTTCCATGATCCAAGATTGGACTTTAAATCACAAAGATATTTTGTAAGTATATTAAAATCACAGAAATCCACAATCTGAACATGTTGCATTTTTGTAATATACATTCACAGTTTTAACTGAGACTAATGTCCCCAGCAGAGAAATATATCTGAAAAGTAAGATATCCTTTTAATATATTTGTATTTTTTAATTCCTGAAATAAATTCACTTGTGTGGGCAAGAATCTAAGTTCTTACTTAATTTTTTTATATATAGGCTTATCTTGAAAAATTATATTGCAACAATACTTAATTATATGTATAATGCATAGTGATCTTTATGCAAACTGTGTTATACAGACATGTCAAGATACAGAAATTTTTACTAATTGTGAATTTCAGATATGGTGCAACTTATTGGAATTTCAATCATGAGCGTGAAAAGAAAAGATTATCTTCAAAATAGTACATAATCACTGTTATCAATAAATTTGTAACTAGTGTGCTATGTGGCTTGTTAATTGTTGTAGCTTACTGATCACTGTGACTTGTACATAAAATTTTGAAAACACATTGCTAGTGGAAGAAAATCTCTGCACCAAAGAAAAAAATCTCTTTAAGTCAAAATAATGAACGATACAAAAAATGTTTTTAGGACTGAGGTGACCTGATATATTTCTCAAAGACAAAAGGATAGCTATGGTAGAGTCCTGATTAACTAGAATGCTCCAGAATAGCTGGTACAATTTGTTACATTTTTGATTGAGAGTTTTAATTGGCATAGCTCTTCTTTCAATTATTTATTAATTTCTTACCAATGTATTAGAATAGTTCCACCCTTAGTCAAAAGGATAGTAAACATTCTCAGCAACATGCTTTTTAGCTAAGTTTATTCATTTTTTTCAGCATAAATTGATTTTAGACTTGACCATTAGAGATTCAAAGTTGAATAATCCTAGCTTACTATCTGTTGGTATCTCACATTTAGACATCCATCGGAAATGTCAAGAGTCAGAACACAATATACAGTGGCCAAAACAGGTGTTACCGAACTTTTAATCTTTGACATTCTGGTAGGTAAAAATCATATTCACTATAATTTAATATTAATTTATTAGAATCTGTTCAATCATTTGCATCTTTTAAGGTCCATTTGTAGTGTTGAGATTGTGACTCATATTTTCACACCCATTGCCCATTTTTTTTTTTTAGTTGGGATGTTGTTTTTTTCTTAATAATATGTGGAAACTGTTTATATATTCAACTAGGATTATGGTGAGTTCTTTGCCAGATTTTTTATTAAAACAATAGTCAAACTTATTGCTTTAATTTACTGTTTTTAAATATTGTATCATACTTAGAAAAGTTCTCTCTCTTCCAGCATTTTATATGATTTTTCTAAATTTTCTACTCTTCTGTACATTCATTGTTTTTAACATTTAAACATTTAGTTATTAGGATATACATTGTCACTATGGATATAACGTATTCCTTTTTTCCTAGAATTTTCTCAGTGATTTGCAGGTCACTTAAACAATCTTAATTAAAAAAAAAAGTGTATTTATTGATTTTGAGGGAGAGTGAGCACAAGCAGAGGAGGTGCAGAGAGAGAGAGAGGGGGGGAGGGAGAGAGAGAGTTCCAAGAAGGCTTCGTGCTGTCAGCACAGAGACTGATGTGGGGCTCAAACCCACAAACCATGAGTTCATGACCTGAGCCAAAATCAAGAGATGGACCTTAATTGACTGAGCCACCTAGGAGCCCTGGTCACTTAAACACTCTTAATGAAATTTGTCTTTTTCTGGATTTCTAGTTGATTCAATTGATTTGAATTTCTATTCATATTTATTATTCCCCAGTTTTAATTCCTTTGTCATTATATAATATCATAATTTATTTTACTACCTAAAACAAATACTACTTCTCCTCCAATCCAAATTCCAAGTGGTTCATTTCTCCTGACCTACTAGAAACAAGGCACAACTAGATGAAATGAGGTCTTGGGTATTTTTTTGGATCCCAAGAGAAAGCTGGTTTGCAGTTTTGTTCCCTGAGGATTGAGAAACCACATGAAAGACTAAATCAGACATCTCAGCCAAAGCTGGCAATTGGTACATTCTTGGAATCGTTTATAAAGCAGAGACTTTCAAAAGTCCCTGCGGAAGACCAGTATTAGTGCCTTGTGGATGTTGAGCTTCTCTTATTAACAAGAGAACAAGATGATGTGGAACTCACAGACTGATTACTCGTTTGTCTTGAAGCTGAATGTATACAGAAGCCAGAGACAGACCAGCCTCCTCCAGCTGTCCCAAACATGGATGGACACCTTGCCCACCACACCACATTCTGTCGCCTTTGTGGCTGGTGACCCTAAATGTAAACTCAGATCCACATCTGAACCCCAGTTCCCTGGGAAGCAAAATAGCCACACATCTGAGAGGGTCTCTATTAGTTCACTATTGCTACTATAACAAATTATCACAAATGTAGTGACTTGAAACAATGCAAACTTAGTTATTTTAGAGTTCTTAAAGTCAGAAGTCTGAAATGGGTCTTGTAGGGCTAAAATCAAGGTGTCAACAGAGCTGCATTCCTTTTGGAAGTCCTGGGGTATCCAGCTGTATTCCAGGAAGCTCATTGCTCTTTCCAGCTTCTTTTTTTTTAATTTTAAATATTTTACTTATTTATGGGAGAGAGAAAGAGACAGAGTATGATTGAGGGAGGGGCAGAAAGAGGGGAGAAACAGAATCCGAAGCAGCAGGCTCTAGGCTCTGAGCTGTCAGCACAGAGCCTGAGGCGGGGCTTGAACCCATGAGCCCTGGGATCATGACCTGAGCTGAAGTCAGATACTTAACCATCTGAGCCATCCAGGCTCCCCACTCTTTCCAGCTTCTTGAGGTCACCAGCATTCCTTGACTCATGGCCCCTTCCTCTACTTTCAAAGCCAGCCACTTAGTTTCTTCTGATCTCAATCCACCCCACTCCCTCTCTCTCTTCCTTCTGGATCCTGACATCACTTCCTCTCCCTCTGGTCATGTTGTCGCATAACTCTCTCCAACTGTAACTCCTCCTGCATACCTCTTAAAAGGGCCATTGCTAATCATCTTGCCCAGACAGCTCCTCGTCTCAAGATCCTTAACTTAATCACCAGTGCAAATGTCCTTTTGTCATATAAGGAAACATAACCATAAATTCCTGAGATTAGGATGTGGACATCTTTAGGGATCATTACTTAGCTTACCATAGGACACAACAGGGCAAAAAAAGAAAGATCAGTCACAACATTCCCATTGAAATATAGCTCTTACAGGAGTGAAGTGAAAACCTAAAAGAAAAATAGGAGAACTTGAGAAAACTCAGGAACAGTAATATGCACACACCCCCAGATATGCCAGTGCTCACAAAACATCTTTCCAATTAAACAATTAAGTAGGCTATTGCAAGAAAAGGCTGTCAGCCTTGAGACCAAATTCAGATCATGAAAGATAAAGGGCAAAAACATAAGGTGATGGAAATCCTGAAGGATAATACAGTGACTGGAGGGCACATCCAGGAAACCCATAATAAAAATGAAAGGCATTCAGGAAGATAAAATGGAACAGATGGAAGAAAGGAAATAATTAAATAATAGGAGATAATTCATCTGTGATGAAAAAAGACCTGCGTCTACAGGCTGCGAGGGCTCGCTGAGTTCCAGAACGTACCGACGGGATAAGACACACACTTGGCATGTCCCACAAACTTCCTGAATGATGAGGAACAAAAGAAAAATAACACAAGCACAGGGTGAAAGTGCAGACTTCTTATAAAAGAAAAACACACTGGCGTTCAGGATTGTCTTTTGCAACATTGGGTGAGAGACAGTGAAACGGCATCTACAAACCCATACGACTGTGCAACCATAAGTTGCCTTGCCCACTCGAGATACTGCTCATGTATCAGAAAGAAAGAAATATTTTAAGACCATACAGGAAATCATTAGAGCGTATCACTCATGTGCCCTATATGAAGAAAGTACTCGAGGAAAGACTCTTAACACAATAAAGAATTGATCTGAGGCAGAACCCTCAGGATGGGAGCACAAGAAAGCAAAGAAATGTGTGAAGAGCACCTCATTATACACTGCCGTGGACATATGTGTATAACTGAACATTAATCTAGTGGATAATGAGTGACTGCCCAGGAATACATAATACAATTGTGGAATAAGGGCCTTTCTAACAGAAGGGACAAGCTGTTGATGAAATTCTACGTACCACATACCCCAGCAAAACACAGGAGTTTGAGGAGAAGCAGGAACGGATAGAAACGCAAATGGCTTTTCTATCACACACACACATAAGGTGTGTGTACCAGTGCAGAGAGAAGTAAGTGTTTGCGAAGCTCAATTTAGTGGGGCAGGTACAAGTACCAACGAAATACAAACTCTCAGAGGAAGAAATAGGTAGCATCTTGTTTTTAAATATGCTGAATCATAGGGCTTTTAATCCGTGGGCAGAGACAAAGAAAGTGATAATGGAATAGAAAAGTAGAACTTTGTGGATCAAACCAGCAAACATCAGGAAAGTGATAGATAAAATTAACTCACTGGCCTCCGTCTCTCATTGTTGCAGATCCCTAGGTCTCGTCCCCTTAGATCTGCTTCTGTTCTCCATCCATATCACTCCCTTAGTGAGGAAAACTAAACTCAAGGTTCCAAATATGATTTATATGCTAATTATTCCTGAAGTAGTATCTATGACCTGGAACGTTTCCTCCAACTATACACATATTTTCAACTGACTACCTACCACTCCACTTGGATGTTTAAAAGATATCCCCAAATCACCGTATTCAAAACTCAACTTCTAATAATTTGCTCCCCAACACACAAGTATACACTGAAAACCACCTATTTCACAGTCCCCTTGAGTCCTTAGAGCTGCTGCTACCTGACTATGTCTCACCACTTCGGTGCCGCTATGGTCCCACCACCTTCCTTCATTTCCTGTGTGGAATACTGTCGACTGTCATGCTTTAATGCATGTTCCCCCCACTCCGTCTCTCTGTCTTTCTCTCCCTCTTTCTCTCTCTCCTCCCTCTCTCCTGCTTCTCTCCTTCCCTCCTTCTTTCTCTCAACAATGTTATTTATTTTGAGAGAGAGAGAGAGAGAATTAGTGGAGGAAGCGTAGAGAGAGGGAGAGAGAGAATCCCAGGCAAGCTCCACACTGTTAGCAAAAGAGCCTGAAGCTGTGCTCATTCTCAGGAACTGTGGAATCATGACCTGAGCTCAAACCAAGAGTTGGACGCTTAACCGACTGAGCCACCCGGGTGCCCCTCAACATTATTGAGATATAATTCACATACCATAAAATTCACACTATGAAAGTATGAAATTCAGTGTTTTTTAGTATACTCACAGAATTGTGAAACCATCATCACTATCTAATTTCAGAACATTTCACCATCCCAAAAGAAATGTGTTCCTAGTGGGAATCACTCCTGATTCTCCCTCATCTACATTAAACCTGTGCCAACCACTGATCTATTTTGTCTCTGTGCATTTGCCTGTTCTTGATATTTCATATAAAAGGAATCATATAACATGTGGCCTTTTGTGACTGGCTTATTCAATTTGCATGTTTTCAAGGTTCATCCAGGTGGTAGCATGGATCAGTACTTCATTCCTTTTTTTATTGATGAATAATTTTCCAGTATACATCCACACCACATTTTGTTACCCATTCATCAGTTGATGGACATTTGGGTTGTTCTACCATTTGGCTGAACAATACTGCTTGAGAATTTCTGTACAGGGTTTTGTGTGAATGTCTACTTTCAACTCTCTTGGGTAGATATCTAGGAATGGAATTTCTAAGACATAAGGTATTTCTATGTTTAACATCTTCAGGAATTGCCAAATTATTTTCACAGTGGCTGTTGCACCATTTTACAATCCCACCAGCAAATATAAGGGTTACAATTTCTTTACATCTTTATCCACAGGTTTTTGTTGTGCATTTGTTTCACTTTAGCCATCCTAATGGGCATGTAGTTGTATCTCAGTTTGGTTTTGTTTGGCATGTCCATGATTATTAACAATGTTGATCATCTTCTAATAGTCTTGTATTGGCCATTAGTATCTCCTCTTTAGAGACATATCTCTCCAAATCCTTTGCCCTTTTATTTTTGTTGTTGAGTTGTAGAAATTCTTTTTCCCCCCAACTTTGTTAAGATATCATTGTGTTTTTAAGATGTATCATGTAATGATTTGCAACATTTATATATTGTGAAATGATTACCAAAATTAGGTTAGTTAACACATCCATCACCTCACATAATAACATTAATTTTTTTAGAAATGTATAATTTGTGTCAGGTATGTTTTAGAGTGAACCCAGAACAGTTGTAGTATAAATGCCTGGCAGGGTGGGTTTTCTGGGAAAAACTCATTATTTTTTTTAAGAAATAGAATAAAGCAATGATGTTCTAGACATCTATCTAAATGATCAGACTCAGGTTCCATACAAAGTACCTTGCTGGATTCTTTTCTATCATGTTGTGCTACTAAAAACCGGGATGTAAAATACTAGTTTGTTGGTAAATTCTGTGAATTCTGTGAATAATAATATGATTGAAAATAAGTCTAGGGGTACCTGGGTGGCTCAATCAGTTGGGCGGCTGACTTCAGCTCAGGTCATGATCTCACGGTTCATGAGTTCAAGCCCCATATAGGGCTCTGTGCTGACAGCTCAGAGCCTGCAGCCTGCTTGGGATTCTGTGTCTCCCTCTCTCTCTGCCCTTCCCCTGCTCATGCTTTGTCTCTTTCAAAAATAAACACTTAAAAAATTTTTAAAAAATACTTCTGAAAGTCAAGCTCTTTATTACTTTGTTTATTTAACAAATAAGTTTGAGCATCAACTTTGTGCCACATCCTGTTCCAAGTACTTAGGACATATTGCTGAAGACAGCAATCTGATTGCTATTCTCATGAAGCTTAGATGGTTTGGGAAGGGGGTGCAGGGGAGATGGTGGGAGGGGGAGAACAGGCAATGAATATAATCCACAGGAAAATGGGGCACCTGGGTGGCTCAGTTGGTTAGGCCTCTGACTTTGGCTCAGGTCCTGATCTCACGGTCCGTGAGTTCAAGCCTCGCATCAGCCTGCGTGCTGACAGTTTGGAGCCTGGAGCCTGCTTCAGGTTCTGTGTTTCCCTCTCTCCCCCACTAACACTCTATGTCTCTCCAAAATGAATAAACATTAAAAAAATTTTTTTTAAGAGAAAAGTCTAAACAGTTGAAAAGTGACCACAAATAATGAAATAAATTTAATTGTCTAGATCAGCAAAAAGAAAAAAAAATGTTTATGCAGTGGTTTTCTGATTTTCTTCCACTGTTTATTTGCATTCTCTTGGATTTCACTGGGTTTCTTTAAAGTAATTGCATTGACTTCCTCGTCCTAGATGTCCATTTCTTGGGGGTTGGTTATCGGAGCTTTAATAGTTTCCTTTGGCACCTGTGTCATATTTTCATAATTCTTAATGAACCGTGTAGCCTCACGTTGGTGTCTGTGTATTGGAGGAAGCAAGCACCTCTTCCAGTCTTTACAGACAGGTTTCAGGAGGTAAAGACTCTCCTGCCCGTTCCCTGGGCTGATGGGATTGCCTCCTGAATCAGAATCATGCTGAATTGTAGCCAGTTATAAGGCTCTTTCTGGGTCTACATTGGGGTCCACTGTTGGAGGGTTTTCTTAAGAGGGTGGGGGAGGCATGCTTCCTGACAAGTCCCTGTGCCGATGAGACTACCTCAAACTCTTGGTTGGTCAGTAGGATGGCGATGGGACAGGCGTCTATTTCAGGATCCTCAGATAGCTAGTCCACGACCAAGGGCATGACGGGTGTGGCTCCCACCAGGTCCCTGGGAGGGCTGCTACCTGGTCACTGCGTGTGCCCTTTTGGGCAAGGCTGGCCCATTACTGTGGCCAAGAGGAGCTGGAACCAAGCCCCATGGCTGTTACAGGTTCTATAGCCAAGTTTGAAACATGCAGACCAGGTTCTGGAAGCATGATTGGGCATGTCTGCCACCAGGTCCCTAGGTGGGCTGGGCTGGTCCCTGACATGCCTGGAGGGGCTGGTGCTGAATAGAGGGCCCTTTCAGGAGCTCCTGAGATGCCAGTGTATGTGTCTCCCACCTGGTCCCGGGGCCAGCAGGCCTGCTTGTGGACTGCAGCTGGAAGGCCTGGCATAGAGTGTAGGACCCTTTCAGCATCCCTGGGTGTACTGAGAGGGCTCAGAACTACCGGCAGACAATGGCTGTGGGGAAGGTAGAGTGGTATAAAGGGCCTTTCGGGATCTCTAGGGGTGCAGATGGGTCCCTGTGATAGCAAGACTGTGGACTGTGACTGGGATGGGCTCCTGCCCGTCGACAGGGCTCTTTTAGAATCTACAGCATGACCACATCTGGAATTTGGCAGGCTTGCCTCCCATACCGCAACCCAGAGGGCTGACTTTGGTTCACAGGCTACCACAGAGTCAACTGCCAGGACTGAGGTCTCTCTGCCCATTACCCGGTGTACAGGTGGGCCTGAGGCCTCCCAGGTTCCTTGGTATGTGGTGCTGGCGACAGACTCACAGCCAAATGAGACTGTGGCCAAGTCCTCCAGGGTACAGAGCTCTTTCTGCTTCAGTACCCAGGGCCACAGTTGGCAAATCCACCACCAGGGCATGAGCCCACCTGCTCAAAACGGCTCTCCTGTCTCAGATTATCTCTGAGTTTCATGGTCCCCCGCATGGATCTCAAATTTCCCACAAAGGCTCTTCGGTCTAGAGAGATGGATGCCTACTGTTGCTCAGAGGGGATGTGAACAACGGATGTCTCATTTGGCCATCTTGTTCCCCATTTTTTTTTTTTTTAATTTTTTTAATGTTTATTTATTTCTGAGGCAGAGAGAGACAGAGCATGAGTGGGGGAGGGTCAGAGAAACAGGGAGACACAGAATCCGAAGCAGGCTCCAGGCTCTGAGCTGTCAGCACAGAGCCCGACATGGGGCTCGAACTCACAGACTGTGAGATCAGGACCTGAGCCGAAGTTGGACGCTCAACCGACTGAGCCACCCAGGCGCCCCTCCCTATGGTTTTTTAATACTAACATACTTGTTACAGTGAGGTTACGAAATGCTTTTCAGCTGGGATCATTTCCTTAAATGTACACTCTACCTAAGAGGCATGTGTTTACAGACTCATTTATCCCCAGTGATGGATACTCTAGAGAAGTGTAGTGACACATGGTATGTTCCCATTGAACATTTGTTGATGGAATAAATGAATGAAAAAAATGGAAATAAAGGGGTAATCCAGGTGACACCAGCCAAATGAAACACACAGAAGAAGTTAACATTATACATACTTCACACAATAATGCTGAACATTTAAAGAACAAAAGGCAGCATAAGGATAAATGGATTATAAATGTGAATATAACAGAAGTAAGTATATAGCTCGCTAAACAAAAAATGGTTAGAAATATAAAGAGAACATGCTAAATTTAAGAATGCGATTTTAATAAAATGCTCAATGTAAGACTCAAATAGGAAGTAAAACATAGGGTAAGACTAGCAATTACTAGCAATTACTAATGAGAAGTGTGTTGATTGGTCTGCAAATGAAAATCAAAGCACAAAATCTGTCCACGTTCTCTTCAAAATCTCTCTTCCTAGAATTTTCTTCACTTTCGCTCTTATCCTTCAAAACTCAAATGAAGGTAAAATTTGCATTTTGAAACTTTATTTAATTTTTAGCTAATGATAAGCTCTCATTAATTTGGATTCATAATAGTATTGAATTGTTAATAGTGCATTAGTACATAACATACCAGATCATTCTTGCAGCCTAATACAGTTTTAATTTTTATTTACAACCTTATGTGGAGACTTGTACTCTGGTGAAGATGGAAAAAATGCAGAGACCGGATTTACCCCACCACCTGAAACATCCAACAAAGGAGCAAGAAAATAACAAATAATGGCATTAAAGACACTAGTTTCAGGCAACAAAGGGCAGTGATCCCCAGGAAATAGAAAACAGATGAAAGGATCCTTACAATTACTCCAAGATTACTTCTTTGGGAAAATTTCCTGGCTATTTGAATGAACCCAGGCAGATCCAAGTGGACATTGTGAGTTGAGAAGATAAAGCTGAGAATCCAGGGAGACAGACAGCTGGAGTTTGCAAGACAGAATACCAGCGAGACGAGAGCTCCACAGAAAACTCTGGAGATCTGCAGAGGAGCCCCTCAAGCCTAGTACTGATCAGCACAGTCATGTGAGGCGACGACCTAAGCCTGGAAAGAAAACCAATCGAGAAACTCTGACGGAACAGTAACAGATGCTCAAACAGGGTTGGGAACAGTGCTGGTTCCCATTTGCCTGACGGGGGAACCTAACTCCTAGTGCATTCAGTACATTTCTCAGATGGGTCTTCCCTCAGAAGAGGGTTTGCATTGACTTTGGAAAAAATGCTGATTTGATCCTATGTAATAAACTTCAAGATGATTAAACTGTTTCCAAGTAATATAACTATATCCCAGAACAAAGCTTAAAACTAGTAATAGAAATAAAAGGTATTTAGCACTCCTCCAGATAGAAGTGACAACGTCTGACACCGAACTAAAGGTTTCCAAATGTGTAAAAGACATAAGAATATAGGCTCCTGATGAAAAAAAATGAATAAATCAAAATCAAATAAACGGGCACAGATGTTAAGGATTAGCAGAAAAGTAGATGAAACAGCTATTATAACTTTATTCCATATATTTAAAGGGTACAGGCATGGAAGATGTTATTTTTAAAAAAGACCTAACTGAAATTCTAGACCTAGAAACTATACTATCTGAGATGCAAAATACCCTACATTGAATTAGATTAGATATTGCAAAAGAAAAGACTCATGAACTAAAAGACCTATCAATGGAAACGATCCAAAAGGAAATAGAGAGTAAGGAGAATCACAAAATAAATGAAAGGATCACCAGAGGACAATTTTAGATGGTCCAGTATAAATGCAATATGCACATAACAGGCTTCTCCATAGGGAAGGAGGGAGAAGGTATGGCAGAAAAAATACTGGAAGAAATAATGGCCAAAATTTTTCCAAATTTGAAGGAAACTATAAATGCATAGGTTTAATATGCACAAAAAATTAAGGAAACTGGATTCACATAGTTCAAAGTTTGTGATAAATAGAAAAATCATCTTTAAAACAGGCAGGAGAAAAAATGTCTCAGGCACAGAAGTGCACAGATAAAGATGACTGTACATTTCTTGAAGAAAACCAACTAAAGAAGATGACAATGCAACAGTATCTTTACAACAGGAAAATTTAAAAAGATGTTTCTATACCTAGGGCAAATTCTATGCCATGCTAAAATGCCATTCCAGGCATTTGACCCATTAAACAAACTAACAAACAAAAAAAAAAAGCTCTACCACAAAATTTGCAAGAAAGATACGTTTAAGAAAGTTCTTCAGACAGGTTGGAAATAAGGAGCCATATAGAAGTACAAAAAGCAGTAGAAATAACTGCATGGGTAAATGTTTAATATAATTCGTATTTTTTAAAAGTATTTCAAAGACATCTCACTTTTAAAAGAACAATAATAATGCATTGTGGGGTTTATAACATGTAAGTGGGATATATTATAACAATAGCATAAAAGTCAAGAAAGAAAATAGAATACTGTTTTCAGTTTTATATGCTATGCATACATTGGTGTCCTTCCACCCAAAATTACACTGTGAAGAGCTGAAACTTTGTAACATAAATCCCAAAGCAACAACTAAAACAACCAAGCACACTGAAATTATATATGTATAAAATCCATGAAAAAAAAGCCAACAAAGGAGAGGAAATGGAACAATATGAAATACTCCAAAAGCAGGTTGAAAAAGGTGTAGGGGGAGCAAAGCACCAATGGAACATAGAGAAAAAAACATGACAGACTTAGGTATGATCCCGTTACATGTAAATGGTCCAAACACTACAATCCAAAGGCACAGGTTATCAGACTGTATCTAACCAAATATTGTGGGGCGCCTGGGTAGCTCAGTCGGTTCGGCATGTGACTCTTGGTTTTGGCTCTGGCCATGATCTCACGGTTTGTGAGTTCAAGCCTCGCGTTGGCCTCTGTGCTGACGGTGCAGAACCCGCTTGAGATTCTCTGTCTCCCTCTCTCTCTGCCCCTCCCTCACTCACTCTCTCTGTCTCTCTATCAAAATAAATAAATAAACAAAAAAAACCCCAAATATTTTTTTTGGAAGACTCAATAGTTTAACATGTAAATTATCACCAAATTGATTTACAGATTCGACACAATTCCAATCAATATACTGGCAGGGATATTTTTACACATTGGTAAGCTAGTCAAGGATTCAAATAGAAATACCAAGGACTAAAAGAATAAAAAAAGAAAGCTTTGGAAAACTGAAAGTAAGAAAAGGGGAAAGCAATTACAAGGTGTTGTAAACTGAATTCTCAATTTTGTCCCCTCAAAATTCATGCAGAAGCTCTCCCCTCCAGTGTGGCCGTTTTAGGAGATCCGCCCTTCGAGAAAATAATGAAGGTGAAATGAGGTCATACAGGGGGGCTGTGATCTAATAGGACCGATGGTCTTACAAGAAGAAGGAGAGACACCAGCGACAAGTGCCCCAGGAGGAAAGGCAACGTGAAGAGGTAACAAGGGGGCAAACATATGCAAGCCAAGGAAAGAGGCCTCACAAGAATCCCCACTGTGGATACCTTGATCTTCAACATCCAGCCTCCAGAGCTGTGAGAAGATAAATTTCTGTAGTTAAACCACCCAATCTGTGCTATTTTGTTACGATGGCCCAGACAGGCTATTATGGGGTAACCCTACATGTTTTCAAGATTCATTATAAAGCTACAGTAATCAAGGTAGTGTGGCATAGTATCAAGATAAGCACCCTGGAAAATGGAACCCGATAGAGAGTATAAAAACAGACCTGAACATATGCAGGCACCTGATTCTTGACCAAAGTGCGAAGTCAAATAAGTTGAGAAAGGACAGCTTTTCAGCACGTGGCACTGCAGTAATTAGATGACCACGTGCAAACACAGGGACTTTCGTCCATACCTCACACTGTATGCAAAATCAACTCAGAATGGGTCACAGACACACATGTAAAAGTTAAAACTAAGAGCCACCTACACTATATGTATGTGCAAGCTGCTGAAACTAAACAGAGCAAATGTCCGTAAACTGGTGACAGCATGAACTACGGCATATCTATCTGTGCAGTGTCATACAGCTCAGCAATTTAAAGGCACAGACTATTACTACATGGAAAAGCATGGATTAATGTCAAAATCATGTTGATAAGTGAAAGGAGCAAGACCACAAAGAGGTCATATTGTGGAATTCCATGTTACGAGAGTCTAAAAAACGTAAACTATTCTATAGTCACAGAAAGCAGACAAGTGGTTGCCTGGACAGGACAGAGCGGGGAGGGCTCTGAGGTGGGGCTTATAAAGGGGCATCAGAAAACCTCTAGAGGTGATGGATACATTCACCATTTGCTTGCAGTAACGACTGGTTTCACGAGTGTTTATGTACCAAATTTCATTGACTGTACCAAGTTGTGCACTTTAAATTTGTGCATTTTACTGTATGCCAATTTACCACACTACAAAATGGGACATACTGCATATGGTTGTATATTCTCTGTGTGTAATAGTCATTACTAACAGAGTAAAACTAATTCTTATAATAAGCACAATATCCTGTATTGATTCCAACATCTAGGAAAAACTCATCAAATGATACAGCCTTAAAAAGGCCAGGGTATCAGGGTGCCTGGGTAGCTCAATCACTTAAGCAACCAACTCTTGATAGTGACTCAGGTCACGATCTCTTGGTTTGTGAGATCAAACCCCACGTCAGTATCCATGCTGACAACACTGAGCCTGCTTGGGATTCTCTCTCTCCCTCTCTCTCTCTGCCTCTCCTCTTCTCTCTCTGTCTTTCGAAATAAATAAATAAACCTTAAAAAGAAGAAGAAGAAGACGACGACGACAACGACCAGTGCATCCTCTTAGAGAATGCCCAGTGTGACTTCAACAAATCTTTATGCTAAATATCATATCTAACAGCCACCAAGTAGTCCTGGGACCTAATTGTCTACCTGTTGTTAGGCTTAACATCAGGTATTATATTCACATTACAAAAAAATTATATCAGCATTATACATGAGCTACAGCATAAATGAAAAAGCAAGAGACATGGTCCATCAATGAATTCCTAAATAGAAGCTTCTTGAAGTCTTTCTAACATACGGTAGGCATTTGATAAATATTTTAGAATGGATAAAGTAAGATTTCTAGCATTGAAGCTTCTCCTTTAAGACAAGAAGGAAGAACACAAGGGTAACTCTCAGTAGGCGAGAGAAACAATGCTATATGCGTAGCTAAAATTCTACTTAAAGTTTCCCATTACAACCAGATACCAGAGACATGTTAAACCAGAAAAAAAGAAATCAGAGACTAGGATGTCTCATTTGAGCAAAGCATCCAAAAATGAATGTGGTTTGCAAATTGCAGCCAAATCTACATAATTACTTGCTCTTAAGGATTCAGCTTTATTTGAATACATTTTTTGCAAATTTTCTTATAACTGCTATGGACAACATAGAGGCTGTCATTTCTTGCATATCAACATCAGTAGAGTAGATCTGTAGAATCCCTGCTTGGCTTTCTGTTACATGGCTTTCATTTCATTGTAACACTTCAACTAAAAAAAAAAAAAAAAAGATGGTGTTCAAAGTAGAACTGCATATTTCCCTTTTATTTTCATTGTATTATTATAATACAATACTCTTATCCCTAGTATCACTGTGATTCAAATTGTACTCCAATATGATCATTCATTCATTTAAAATATTTATTGAACACCTCCCAAGTGACAGGTGCTATCCTAGATAATGAAGACAAAAATAAAAACAGAAGACATTGCTGCTTCCACATGGATAATTTAGTTTACAATCTGGCAGGAAAAACTTGAAACTATAGGGTGGTGGTACAAACTGTCAGCCAGGGAGGATAAAGAAAGACTTAGGAAAGGCCTTTCTCAGGTAGTGTTATTTCCAACTAAGGTCTGAACACGAGTACAACTTTACCAATAAAGGAAAGAGATCAAGTTACAAGACAAGCATGGGATAGAATGAGTCACATCTGTGGAAATGGCATCATTAGGATATGGCTCATGGAAACAGAACTTCTTCTTAATTTCAATACATACTTTTAGGTCTCAGCAATTGTTTAGAATCTGTGTCCTACTCAGAGATACAGATTTTAATATTTTCATCAAACTGACTATAGACTTTACTTCACTACATTCTAGGGAGATCCTTGCCTTTGATTTAATATTAAATGGGGTACATGGTTACACTTCTCCAAATTCAAAGCATGTAACTGATAGCACGTTGGCCCCTTACCTGAAATGAGTTCACTAGAACACTGTGTTTGCAAGATCGTTACTTCCTGGCCATAAAATGCTTTGTATCATGAACACAATGTATGTTATTACTTTGCCATAATTAAAAAGTTTCTAAAAGTACTAGTGTGGTAGATGGCTATATCCTTAGAAATACACAAAAGTATAGAATAAAAATGGCATAAAATTCTGGGGAGCTTATTTTATTGTATAGCAAGCAATTTAAAGTATTTTATATTAAAAAAATGCAGCTGCATTGCAGAGTAGAATGTAAAATCTGTATGATCTTTTGATATAAAACATGAGCACTGAGAGAGAGTTTATATGTACAGTGGGTAATTTAAAATTATACTTCCTTGCTTTTTTTTTATTCTCTTGTCCTATAAGGGCTGTAAGTGGTATATTCGTGATAAAATTTGAGAATGGAAATTGATCATTTTGACTTATCTATTATTCATTCGGTAGGTAGCTGGTTCTGATTATTCAGGACATCTTGTTCTATATGAGAAAATGCTCAGATTTACATAGGGTTTCCATGACGCAGACCTGAATCTTCTTCAAGGTAATTATCAAACTCAAACCACTGATTTGTTTAAAAAACATATTGCATGTGGTAAATTATTTGGGCAATGTTTGCAGAGCTGAATTATAAATATCAAACAATTATTTTGGAGGGACTGCCTCAAGAACTGTTGTAAAGGTTTGTAGCCTGCTTAGGTTGAAAATGAATGAGAATGTTACTGAAATGTTACATTTCATGAATGAAATGTTACATTCTGAAATGTTCCCAGAATGAAAATGTTACTGAAGACATTGATTTAGTTTATATTCTTTCTTTTTTAAATTTTTTTAATGCTTATTTATTTTTGAAAGACAGAGAGAGACAGAGTATGACCGGGGGAGGGGCAGAGAGAGAGAGAAAGACACAGAATCTGAAGATGCTCCGGGCTCTGAGCTGTCAGCACTGAGCCTGACACAGGGCTTGAACTCACAAGCCATTGGATCATGACCTGAGCCGAAGGCAGATGCTTAACCGACTGAGCCACCCAGGCGCCCCAGTTTATATTCTTTCATTGTCAAGTGTATCACTATAAAGTTGACAAAAGAAAAGAAGATACATTTTAGTGTTGTTTTTCTATTAATAATAAATAAAAACTATTAGAAAACTTATAAACATAACTAACTCTCCATCTTCCAGAATAGTCCATCCTAATCTATTTCTCATCAACTATAAATTGATTTTGCTCCAGAATTTTATAGTGCATCTTAAGATAAAATCATATTTGTTAAATATGGGACAGTGCTATTTCCTCAGATTGATTTTAAGATATTAAGAAGTTGTTTACTGGGGCGCCTGGGTGGCGCAGTCGGTTAAGCGTCCGACTTCAGCCAGGTCACGATCTCGCGGTCCGTGAGTTCGAGCCCCGCGTCGGGCTCTGGGCAGATGGCTCGGAGCCTGGAGCCTGTTTCCGATTCTGTGTCTCCCTCTCTCTCTGCCCCTCCCCCGTTCATGCTCTGTCTCTCTCTGTCCCAAAAATAAATAAACGTTGAAAAAAAAAAAAAAAAAAAAAAAAAAAGAAGTTGTTTACTCAAAATGGTGAACAAAACATCATTCTGAAGGGGTTGTGTTCTTAGTGGCCCTGCTACAATGGATTCTTGCTGTGTTCCATTAGCTTTTACTATTGGAAGCATTCTAGAAACTCCTTTGGGTTCCATAAGGGTCTTCTCTGGCCTCATTGTGTAACAGTGGCCATCTTTCCCCTTGGTAAATCAGGATCCATCACCTCACCCAGTCCAGTAACACCTTCCTAAGCCTGTATTTCAACAGTATTAACAACACATAGTGTTGACAATGGTAGCAACAACACACACAAATGATAAACCTAGAATATAAAAGTACCATGGCTACCTATAGGGCAAAAGCCTCTTCCCTTGGGAATGAGGAGAGCATAAAATTACTGACAGTGAAGCGAAAGCTTTTGAATGCATTATGAGGAGAAATAGTCAAAGGAATTATCCCCACTTTTAGCAATTGGCACATATGTTTTTGATTTTGGAGAAACTGCATCTTATTTTGGACTTTGGCTCAGAACATATACCACATTCAGCAGAACTGCTCACTCCAGAGGATGTTGTCTTCTGGAGGGGCCACAATATTGTCTTCCATAACTTACTCCCGAATTCCAGAATGCTGGCAGATTTGAGAGAAGTCGTGTGAGGTGAATCCAGCAAATTCTGTGAGGATAATTAATTTTTATTTCTGTAAAATGTATTCGCTGGTCAAAAATGTTATTTTATAGGATACCAGGATTGTGAGTAAAATATTATATCAGTACACATATGATAGCGCTGAAATGGAAATTTCCATCAGCAAAGGCAAATGTATATAAAGATGAATGTCTGTCTCAATGAGGACAACCATCCGTCTCTCCAATTATGCAAAGGAAACAAAGTGATTTTCTAAACCCCTCACCTCCA
Source organism: Leopardus geoffroyi (assembly GCF_018350155.1). Lineage (NCBI taxonomy): Eukaryota > Metazoa > Chordata > Mammalia > Carnivora > Felidae > Leopardus > Leopardus geoffroyi. The sequence goes on along the minus strand of NC_059327.1, from coordinate 11,035,567 downwards.
CCAGGCAAGGGTTTTTACAAGAAACTCAACACTGAAATATCCTGTTGGCAGCTTAGGTGTTCAGCAGGAGTGGTAGCTAGGGTATATTTGATCACGGGTAGTATTCTTTTACCCCTTCTACAATTTTTATTTTGCACATGACTCTGGGATGGCTGAGGCAAGTGGCTCACACACTTCCAAAGAATGAGCCATCTTTTGTTCCTTTTCTTTCTTCCTCCTCTTCAGTGGACTCTTTGGTAAACATTTAATTGTATGCAGATACCTTACACAATGCTGCTATTCTTAGGACCCCATCTTCTTTCCTACACATCCTAGTCCCCAGTATTCAGATCATGTTCTTTTCAAGTCTTTGTTATCTGGTAAAGGCGAGCCACTGCTCATAAATTAGCATAGATCCATATCTTGGGCGATTGCTCTAATGGGGCAAAATAGATCAGTAGATGCAGTGCTCAAAATTTTTATCACTAGTTGGCTTTCCCTCAATAAATTCCAAAAAACAGAGATTAAAAAGAAGAAAATTTACAAATACACTAGAGATTTTAATACATATTTCTAAGTAACAGAAGAAGCAGATCAAAAAAAAATAGTTCAGTAATATATAGAGGATTTGAGTAACACAATTAACCATCTAACCCAATTGATATTCAAAGGACATTACTTGGAAAAGCTGCAGAATATGCATTCTTCACAAGTGCCCATGGAATATTCATTAAAGAAGATACTATCTTGCTATGAAACAAATTCTCTGAAAGTTCACTTGATTAAATCATACAAGATACACAATTAAAAACTCATAGAATTAAACTATACGTCAATAACAGAGAGATAACTAGAAACCCACCATATTTAGAAATTAAACAACACATTTCATCGTAAACATGGTTAAAAGAAGGAAATACAATGTGAACTTTTAGAAAACATTTTGAACTAAATGATAATGAAAATACAGCATATCAAAATTGTGAAGTAGAGCTAAAGCAGTGGTAAAAAATGTACAGCTTGGTATACACGTAATAGAAAAGAAAAGAAAAGCGGTTATATAAGCCACCCGTTAGAGACATTAGAAAAAATAACAGAAAATGAAAATCAAAGTAAAAAAAAAGAAGAATGATGAAAACAATTCAATGATATAAAATGCAACATAGGAATCCAGAGACATGATGAGTAAATGTAAGATGACTTCCTATTTGGGATCATGGAATAGAAAAAAGGACATGAGATGAACACTAAGGAAATTTGAATGAATTATGGATTTGGTTAATAAAGTGTCAATATTGGCCCTTCGATTGCAACATTTGTGCCATACTACTGAAATAGGTCAATGATAGGAAAAACTGATTAAGGGGGTATATGGCAACTCTCTGAATTTATTTTCTACAAATTTAATTTTTCTGCAAATCTAACACTGTTCTAAATCTTTAAAAACTCTTAAACTTCTACAGTAAAAAACAAAAGCAAATGTACAATAGAGAAACATCAAAACATTAAAAATGTCAAACATTAGTTGTTTTCAAAGATTATATCAATACTAATTAAGGAAGTGTAAATTACAATCACAATGGATAGCATTTCATTTCCACCAGAAAATTTATAATTAGGAGACTGAAACCACAATGAATAAATGAAGATTGGAGAAACTTGATATCTTTACAATACCAATGGGAGTTGAAATGTGTCTAATGATTTTTGAAAACCTTTTGCCAATATCCATTAAAAATAAATATACAGTGTACTCCTGCTACCACATAGAAGATAGAAAGCTGCAAACAATGATGTTCACACTCAAACAATGAAAAACAAAGAGTTTAGTGGTCTACAAGGCGATAACCTTTCTTGAGCATATTAGAGAGCTTAGGTTGCAAGGCAAATAGGTAATCTGAAATCCAAAGAGAGGCTTTAAAGTAATCATAGTATGTTACAAGATTTAGTAGATGTCCACACCTTGCATAAAGAGATGAAGATTATAAGAAGAAACATGGAAAATATAAGCAGGTGCCAAATGGAAAAAGCTAGCAATGCAAATCACAGTATCAGAAATTAAGAATCCCTTCCAAAAAAATAGAAAATAGAAAATAGTAGTTGAAGATAGGTCAGTAGCAGGCATTCAAACTAATGGAGAGAGAAAAGAAAAACAATAGGGAAAAAAATGAACAGAACAACCAAGAGCTGTGGATCAATATCAAATGGTCTAAGATACATGTAATTCTCAGAAGTAGTAGAACAAGAGAGTGGGACAGAAGAATTATTATAAGAGAAAATGACAGAAAATGTTCCAAAAGTAACAAAAGATACAAATCACAGATTCAAAAGACTCAAAGAATCCCAAGGAAAGTAAGGACCAGTATGCGTAACGTGTGCATACATACACTCTTGGAAACATCAAAAACTACATGGAAATTTTGAACATACTCAGAGAAAACAACAGCATATTATACAGAAGAACAAAGAAAATTAAGCAGTCTCAATATTTCCATTATTGGCTATGTACTTAACAGAAATTCACTATGGAGAGAAACAGTTCGGAGACAAAAGATTACAAACTGCATAGTTCTATTTACAAAAAAGTTCAAGAATGAGCAGAACAATCTATGGTGATAGAAGCAGAAAATTTGATTTATTTAAGGGTATTGACTTATAGTCAGCACAGGTGAGCCCTCAGGAGCACTGTAAGAATTCTATAACTTGATTTTGCATTTGAATTTCCCTGCTTTTTTTAAAAATGGCTATCTATTTCTTTATGATTTGTAGACATTCTTTATATTTTTTGTATGGTAGTCTTTATGATACATATATATTGAAACTATCTTCTACTGTGCAACTAAGCTTTTAATTCTCTTAAAAAATTTTTTCAATGAGCAGAGATCCTTAATCTTAGAGAGGTTTTCTCTGTTTATCATATTAAATTTCATTGAGCTGACACTTAAGATTTGTATATAAGTAGCTTATAACAGAGTAAAAAGTGAATTAATGTACAGGAATAAAAGGAAGAAAATTTGAGATCTTAATAGAAAGAAAATGAAAAGCTTAGAAAAATTAATAGACACATTAAAATTCTAATTAAGTTCTCAACAGAGTCTGCTATAATTTGACAAAATAAACTTTTGAGTTTTGGGGGGAAGAATACCTAATATTAACAGTATAATTGATGCCAACGGAAGACTGATGAGCAGCGATCTACCTTACAACACATTAAAAATAATATAATCAAGGCAGTATCAGCAAAGACTTAAGAAAAAGTAAGTAGAAGAATAGAGTCCAGAAATAGTTCCAGAATATATAAGTTTTTGATGTATGAAAAGGAGGATATTTAAATTCAACAGGCAAATAACTGTCTAATTTAAACCTATGGCTGGCCGAAAGGAGTGTTTAAAAAAATTTATATAGAACTCTACCTCAAATTAAGATTAAAATGTGAAATTGGGGCGCCTGGGTGGCGCAGTCGGTTAAGCGTCCGACTTCAGCCAGGTCACGATCTCGCGGTCCGTGAGTTCGAGCCCCGCGTCAGGCTCTGGGCTGATGGCTCAGAGCCTGGAGCCTGTTTCCGATTCTGTGTCTCCCTCTCTCTCTGCCCCTCCCCCGTTCATGCTCTGTCTCTCTCTGTCCCAAAAAATAAATAAACGTTGAAAAAAAAAAAAAAAAAAAAAAAAAAGATTAAAATGTGAAAATAAAATTTAAAAATTGCAAGATCTCAGGAGACCAAATAAATAACCTAGAAATTAGGGAATTTTTTAAAACATGACAGAAAATTATCGGCTACAAAAATATTAAATATTTTATATATCATACATAAAATGGAAAATTGTAGGGCAAGATACACGATGACCACAAGACAACATATAGATTGGGAAGCATTTTGAAATGCATATAACTTACATATCTTATAATATTTATGTTATCTCTGATATTCATTAGGGCTACCCTATTTCACGATCCCCCTGTACATAAAAGGCACTGTGGCTTATACAAACCCTTGGAGACTATAACTTGAATGGACACATGGCTAGGCTTCCAGCACTTGCTCATTATGGCGGTCATCAAAAAGAGTTCCTACCTGCTCTCACATAACAAAAACCTAATAGAAAAACTTGCACAGTGTCTTCAGCAGACAACTTACGGAAGAGACAACAAAGCAGCCACTAAAAATATAAATCTATGGTGAGCCTCACTAGTACTAATTGCAAATTTCACTGCAAATTTTAATTATAAGTTAAAAGAATAATGGACAAGTCTACAAAAATTACAAAAAATAAAATATTATTATTAGTGTTGGCTCTAACACAAGGATACACATACAAGGATGTATCACTGGTATATATGTAAATTTATATAGTCTTTTTGGAACATACAGCAATGATCATTTGTATTAGAAACAAATATTTCTATGACCAGTACTAAGACTCTAGGAAGTCTGCAGATTTATGTACAGTTATTCATTTGTATGGTAAAAATTTGAAGGGAGGGATCCTTGAAATGGATGCCATGATAAACCTCATTATAAAGAGGGAATATCTGCAATTGAACGAAAGCAGTAGGGGGGGAGCTGAGAAAATGATAGGACATCCACACCATGGAAATAGGAGGAGGTTGTAGGGAGTTAGATGCATTCCAGTTGCCTTCAGGAGATTTCACAATATAATTTTAAGTGAGAAAATCAAGGTGCGGTAACATGTATATTATGTGAGCTCAATTTCATAAATAGATAAGGAAAATCCTGTTATACAATTTTCACTTGACTCGTGAATGAACAATGAGAGCATGTGGATTAAGTGGAAAGTGCAAGCAGAAATCAGAAAACAAAGAGGATAACTGAAATAAAAACAATACCCCAACCACAACAAAAATCAGTTATTCATCTAAGATAAATAATCACTGGGGCGCCTGGGTGGCTCAGTCAGTTAAGCATCCGACTCTTGGTTTGGGTTCTGGTCATGATCTCAGTTTGTGATTTCAAGCCCCACATCTGGCTTCATGCTGACGATGCAGAGCCTGCTTGGGATTCTCTCTCTCCCTCTCTCTCTGCCCCTCCCCTGCTCGCTCTCTCTGTCTCTCTCTAAATAAATAAAGAAACTTTAAAAAAATTAAAATAAATAATCATATTTATGTAAAAATAGTATAAACATATGTAGATACAGATAATGATATAGATATAGATGATATAGATACATAGATATAGATACAGATATATAGATATAGGTATAGATATGCATACACATACACATATACATATACATACACATATACATATACATGTACATATACATACACATACACATACACGTATACATATACATATACATATGATTCTTGTGAAAACGTTATTGCTGATCATCTCTGGTAATTGAAAATTTCAAGTGATTTTGACTTTCCTCTTACATTTTCTATACTTCTTGAAGTATTTACAATAAGCATGAATTATTCATATAATCAGAAAGAAACAAGGAAACATTTTTTATTTAATAAGGAAAATGCGTAGACCATGTGTGATATACGTAAATTTATGACTCAGAATAAGTTAATCATGGTAATATCCCACCCCTATGATTTGTCACAGAGAGCGTCATGCATAGGTAATTTTCTATCTATAACTAGTTGGCTGTGTTTCTACTTAAAAGGGTTGTTATCATGTCATTCCCTCTGACATATCCTGGAGTCACTACCCCCTTGATTAGCGGGTTCCATGCCACATGTAATAAATAATGCCACTCTGAAAGCCTCCTGTCCTGCATTCGCTACTCTCTTTCCTCGGTTCCATTGAATGCATTTGCTCTTCCCAGTGAACTCTGGTCCTGTGTTTTCCCTTTATGTAGTGAACAAGTTATTATTCAGTAAGTAGTTCTGTACAATACCACTTTTGGTAATTCTGAAAATGTTCTGTATCTGTGCTGCAATACGGTAGCAACTAGCCACAAGTAGCTACTGAGCACTTTAAATCTGGCAAGTGTAGTCAAGGAACTAGCTTCTAAAATTTTATCTAATTTGGACTCATTGAAATCTAAATAAACACGTGGCCAGTGGATACCATTGTGGAGAGTGTAGTGTTAGAGCCTTAGAGCAATTCTTTCAGGCCACTGAATGAGTGATAACACTTCTTCCTTTAGGGCACATCCCTCACTCTCTGCATTGGGTATGGCTGTGCTCCGTGGCCCGTCTTGTTCCAATCATTTAGATTACTCTCAAGCCTTTTTTCACTTATGATTATTTGTTTTTTAGGACATACATCTTTTCCTCCAATCAGGACTCTGCGACTTTATTTTTATCACGTAGGGAAATCTGTTTATAACCAAGACATCACTATGGATTGTATATGAATTTCCTTTCACAGGGATTCTGGACCCCAGCAACTCAAGGGCTATGAATGGGCCTCCTTTTTCATGTTAGTGAATATCTGTGACCAACTACAAGAACAAATTTCTAAACATTTTTTAAAAAGGGGCTTGTCCGGTAGAAGCATATTAGGAGGTAGCATGGCCTAATTCTCCCTGTGACCCCATTAGAGCTTCATCTCCGAGACATACAAAACTGTACAGAGACATCCCACAATTAGGGATGCCTCCACTCACCTACGGAGCAGGGGAATTTAAATGTTTTTTTCTCCTACAGGTGCCACAAAGAACACCAGGGACACCATTAACCCCGGGTAGACTGGGAATCCAGGAGTGGCCACCATAGCACTGGCCTAATGTTCATTTTCTCTGTCCCCATTCTGTCACTTCCCAGGAGGCAAGCCAGATCCATATGCAGGGTCAGGATTTGCCTACTCATTTGCCTTATCACAAATTCAGAGCATAGTTCAATTTCTTTTGTTTTGCATCTGGACACTTGGAAGCTACTTCTTTTAGACCCTCAAAACACAAGTTGCACATTCCTTTCTGAGCAGTGGAGGGCAGAGTGTGAAGATCCTGGAGTCAGCATGTCTGGGACTGAGCCTGGCGTCTCCAACTTATGTCATTTTGTGTGCTTGACTACGTTTTTAATCTCTGTCCATCTGCTCTCATCTTTGAATGAGGAATAATAATATATGGATTTCATAGTGTTGTTGAAAGGGTGAAATAAATTAATATATAAAGTCCTGATAACAATGTCTGGCAATATTACTGATCTTATTAGGTGCAACATTAATTCTCATTATCTCCTCTTCACTTCCTGAAGGTGAATACGTTTATAACATTCAAGAAGAAAGCCATATTGTCCAGAGATTTTCCTTCTCTGGGCAACCATACATCTTTCATCTGTGGCAAGAAAAATATGCCCACATACACCTACACACATGTCTTCTTAACGTTAATAACTGGAATAATTTTCATAAATAAAATGTAATTGTTCTATTATGTTTCCTATTTGAGATGGAGAATATTAAAGCTGAAGATAGGCTTTCATTCAGAATAATTTTTACTTTTTTAAAAAAAATATTTATTTTGAGAGAGACAGAGAGAGAAAGAGCAAAAACAAGGGAGGAGCCAAGGGAGAGGGAGAGGGAGAGAATCCCAAGCTGCCTCTGCACTATCAGCCCAGGGCCTGATGCAGGGCTTGACCTCAAGAAACGTGAGATCATGACCTGAAATGAAATCAAGAGTTGGATGCTTAACTGACTGAGCCACCCAGGCGCCCCAATTTTTACTCTTTGATGATACAATTAGCTCCATGCCCAATTTTCACAAGTGTTATATTAATAAATGAATGATCTTAAATTTGAAGCACAGCATATTCTGTTTTGTTTTGTAGAATCAATCTATACAGGGACAAGACAGGGTGTGGAAACAAAAACCCATGCCCATTTTAATGTCTGACATAAAATTATTTCAAAACTCATTTGCCACGAAAATTACCCTCTTTATTATTGTTGAGTTATACACATTGGGATATATAAAATATGGCTAGCAGATACATGAAAGAATGTTGCTAAGGAATAGTTTTTGGCTCTAAAAGTCTTTGAAAATCAGGTGACCAGTTCGTTTCCCAGTCTTGTTTGGTAAAAACTGCCTACAAAGCAGAGATATGGGAATTTTCTCTATCTTCTTGCCAAGGACAGACTCATAGAGATGGCGTGCTAGAAGCGAGAGTCAAGATCTGACTGGATTCAAAGTTTGGAAGGGAGATGGTTATTTAGTTGGCCTAAAAAGCTGTAGTGTCAATGCAGAAGCAATAAAGTAAAATAAAATAAAATAAAATAAAATAAAATAATATAAAATAAAATTAAATTAAATTAAATTAAATTAAATTAAATTAAAATAAAATAAAAATAAAATAAAATAAATGATGATTTACAGGTGAAAATGCATGAGAAAACCAAGAACAAGCCTCATTTTCCCTCCTAGTATGCTTATTTCCATTGGTTTTAAAAGTCTTTATCTGTAGATTTGTCTCTACTCCCTTACTCATCAATTTCCATCTGGGCCAAATCTTTGTTGAGGAGATATGCTTGAGGAGAGTCTCTGTTACTGATTTAAAACACTCAGCTCTAGATCTCTGCTTCTAAAGATTATGATAGTGGTACCTATCTAAGATGGAATTTAGGCATCTTTTAGCTATGGACTGGAATAGTTTATTATAAAGTTACCTCTCAAATATCTCTTGGGTGGACAGAGGTCGTAAATAGAGGTAATATTTCTTTTGAATGAATATTTTGGTGAATATACTTACAGGAAAACTCTTTAGGTGAGCAGTGCAGCAATTCAGCAGGGTAGGGGTTTAGCATATTTTTTATTCTTCAAATCAGTTGTTCACACATTCTTCCAACCAGTTTTAAGTGGGTGGTAATACTGAGGCTCATTGAGCACAGAAGCACCTTAACTAGGACCTTACACGACTTAAATCTACTAGGAATATCTGCAATGAAACAATGGTGTTGAATGTCATTCAACTTATTTTTCAGAACAACTGAAAAATAGAACCAAGGTATTTAGGAATAAAGAGTGTCCAGCATAGGGTGGCCAATCATTCTGGTTTGTCCAAAACTGAAGGTGTTTTCAAGACACAGGACTTTTATTTTTATTATTTTTTCAAGTTTTTTGTTTCTTTTTGTTTTTTTGTTTTTGTTTTTTTTGTTTGTTTTTTGGAGAGACAGAGAAAGAGAGAGAGAGAAAGACAGTGAGAGAGGGAGAGAGAGAATCCCAAGCAATCTCCAGCTGTCAGTACAGATCCCTACGCAGGGCTCAATCCCACAAGCTGTGAGATCATGACCTGAACCAAAATCAAGAGTCAGAGGCTTACCCAACTGAGCCACCCAGGCGCCCCTGGACTTTTATTTCTAAAACTGGGTGGGGGGGGTGCCTGGGTGGCTCAATCGGTTGAGCATCCGACTTCAGCTCAGGTCATGATCTCATGGTTCACGGGTTCGAGTCTTGCGTCGGTCTCTGTGCTGGTAGCTTGCTCAGAGCCTGAAGCCTACTTAAGATTCTGTGTCTCCTTCTTTCTCTGCCCCTCCCCCACTCACACTCTGTCTCTCTCTGTGTGTCAAAAATAAATAAATGTAAAAAAAAAAATTAAAACTGGAAATGTCTTGGGGAGCCTGGTGGCTCAGTCAGTTAAGCGTCTGACTCTTAATTTTGGCTTCAGTCATGATCTTACAGTTCATGAGTTTGAGCCTCACATCAGGCTCTGTGCTGTCAATGTGGAGCCTCCTTGAGATTCTCTCTCTCTTTCTCTCTCTACCCCTCTTATGTGCTTTCTCTGTATTTTTGTCTGTCTCTCAAAAATAAATAAACATTTAAAAAATTGGGAATATCTTGAGCAAACCAAGACAAGTTGGTCATCCTAGTCAAGCATTTAATAGTACATTATTATTGGTATGGCCACCAATAATAAAATGGCTTCATTGCACAAGAATGGCCCAAGATCCAAAACAGCGTCAAGAAATGTGATCCTGTAAAGACATTCAAAACATTGAATTAGGCTCTTTTCAGTTTTCTGGACAGCTCCCTTTAAAATATATATAATAAATATTTTTCTGGATTTGTATCAATTAGGTATTCCTGGTAAACTAATTGAGTTTTTGGAAAATCTGCTTCCTGAGAACTAAATATAAAAATAGCATAAATTCAATGTAAACCATTTTCTTCTAGTCTGTTAAGGCAAGACTTCCCCTGTGATAGCATAATACAAGATGCATCTGTTAGAATTATTTTTTGGCACCTTGGGAAAATGTTTGCCAAAGTGATGTCCCATCAGTACAAGACAACTTCAAAACTTCCAAGTGTTGGAAGTATAAAAGATCTGAGTACCTCACAAATCTTGGAGCAGCCAAAATTCTCCATAACAGATGAAGAGACATAAAATCAATACATAATCAAGAAGGTTCTAGGCTCTACATCTTTCAAGGGATTAAGATGCTTTTGGCATCCCACAATTAAAAGAGGGGAGGCAGTCTATGAAGAGGCAAGAAGTAGACTGAGACATAGTACCTATACTGGGGATGTCTACTCCCATAGCTGAGAATGCATTCCAACACTCCTATTCAGCTACACGCACTGCCCATCCTTGCACTATGTGAGGGCTGTTGAAAAACCAAGATTCAATGTATTTTTCCACCTTCTTAGGCAGAGTGCTGGACTTATCTCACAAATATCTAGCTAATACCTAGTGAATTTTAGCAATAGAGAGTCACTCTTCTTCAAGACCGAAAGAAATACCTAGAAAAGAAAATTGGCAGAAACTAAAAGTTCTGTGATCCTGTCAGAAATGGCGAGTTACTTAATTTGTGTTCTCTCCTTGAACTGTACATTAAGAACCTGGAAAATGCAAAGAGAGATGTTTAGGAACTTTCCTTTCGCCTTTTCTTCCTTCCTTCCTGAAATATTACTTTAACAAGTCATTTCCAGGTAGGAATACAAGATTCTATAAGAATGAAAAAGAGAGAATGATTGCATGGTATCAAAACCTAGTATATTTGCAGGTGGAGGGAAAAATGTTTTGATAGATTTTAGAAGATTTCTGCATTTCCTGTGAAAAAAGTAGCTGGAGATCACCTGCTGACAGTGATGGGAAGAGAAGGAGTGTTTGATTTTGGGTAAGTGGGCAACATATGCCATATTTGTTGCAGACAATATAGTATAATTTTATCAAACAAATATTGGATATTATCCCATATGGAGATTCTAGTTATTGTGAATGATCATGAATCCTTAGTGGTACCAACTTGCCCAATTAGATAAATTTATCTAGCTGTGTTCAGCTGTCCAGAAGAAAAATAAGTCACAGGAATAAGAAAAAAAAAAATTAAATAATGGACTTTATAACTGAATTCAGAAAGCAAAAAATACAAAGAAGAGAAAAAATAATAGAGGAAAATAAAAGGATCAGGATGTTTAAAATTCAGTGGGAGTAGCTGGCCAGATGAGCTAGAAGGACAGAAAAAATTATACTTAAATTAGTGATTTGGGATATGAAACATTGGTTCCATTTGTGTACTGGGAATAGGAACATTTACGTTCTGAAATTAAGGATATAGAGGAATTTGTTTATAATGTTCCAGAAGGCAGAAGAAAGGAGTTCAGGAGGAGATGGAATAAAAAGGTCAGGACCAAGGAAATGACACGCTCCTAAAGAATAGATTGCTAACATAGACTATGAGTTGGGTTGGTTTGGCAATGGGAAGGATGTTAATCACTGCTTTTAGATGTAAATAACAAAAGCTGCTTGAGTTAGGTTGGAAAGAAAAAGGTTTATTAAACAACCAGAGAACTACTACTGGGTTATGTATGACTAGGAAACAGAGCTTGGGACAAGACAGGAGAAACATACTACCAATGACACTGCTGGGATCACTGTCCATGATCCAAACACTTGATGCTAGGGACTGGAAGCTAAAAAATATCTGCCATGATTGCCTTGAATAACTGAGTGCCTCTGTGACACTGGTAACTCTATACATCAAGCCACTTATGTGCATCAGGTTGTTGACTTCCATACCTAAGACTAATGCAGACATACATGTTTGGGGAACATAGGGCACTACATGTTTCATGTTTCAGCTTTGCAGCCCCCATAGAAAGTCAGACAAGATTAGAATTGGTGTTAAAAGAGGGAATCTACCGCACCTGTCCCAAGGTGTACAAATTTGAGTATTAATTGATGGAATAAGAAATGAGGATCAGGAGGCATCTGGGTATCTCAGTGGGTTGAGCATCTGACTTCAGCTCAGGTCATGATCTCATGGTCCGTGGGCTCTGTGCTGACAGCTCGGAACCTGGAGCCTGCTTCGGATTCTGTGTCTCTCTCCTTCTATGCCCCTCCCCTGCTTGATTTCTGTCTTTCTTTCTCTCTTAAAAAATAAACAAACATTAAAAAAAATTAACAAAAAAGAAATGAGGATCATGATGAACTTAAACTGAGCCAAATGGAGAGGAGTCCTTGCTTCTTTTGCTTTGTGTATTGTTAGTCAGATAACAGTAGTCACATCACACAAGAGTGAGTAGAGCATATGTGCTTATTTTTTACTCTTTCAACTTTGCCCATTGTCAGTCTGAGAGACAGAAGGCTCTGCTTATACACCTGACACGTGGTCTGTTTTATTCCTCTTTTTCCAGGTTAGGCATGAAGAATTCTACTCCCCATTCTTATGCAAGAATGGATCATACATCTTAATGTAAAAAACAAAATGATACACATTTGTAAAAGAAACTATTGGAGTCTTTGTGACCTTAGGTTAGGCCCTTGTTTCTCAGCTATGACAAAATTGTATGGTACAAAAGGAAAAAAATAATAGATAAATAAATAAAAGTTTCAAAGGATACCACTGAGACTGTGAAAAGACAATTCATAAAATGAGATGAAATATTTGCATACCATATATCTGATAAGGAACTTATATCTAGAATATATAAAGAACTCTTATAATTCAACATATAAAAACATATAACACAATTTTACAATGTGCAGAAGATTGAAATAGACATTTCTCCAAAGAGGATATACAAAAGACCAATTAAGCACAATGAGAATTTGCTCAATATCATTAGTCCTTAGGAAATACAAGTCAAAGCCACAATGAAAATTCACTTCCCATCCATGAGAGTAGTTAAATTTTAAAAAGACAGGCAATAACAAGCATTAACGAGAATATAGAGATACTGGAGCCTTCATACATTGCCAGTGGGACTGTAAAATGTAGCTACTGTGGGAAACTGGCAATTCCTCAAAGTGTTAAAACCTACAGCTTCTATATGATCCAATAATCTCACTCCTAGATATTTACTAAAGGGAAACAAAAACATGTTCACTAAAGAATGTGTACAAACGTTCACAGTAGCATCATCATGTATAATAGCTAAGAGGTAGATGTCTATCAGTTGGTGAATGGAAAAATAAAACGTGGTATATGCATGCAACAGGCAATAAAAAAGTCATCAAATATTGATACAGGCTATAACATGAATGAATCCTGAAAACATATTCTAAATGAAAGAAGCCAGGGCTGCCTAGGTGGCTCAGTCAGTTAACCATCTGACGCTTGATTTCAGCTCAGGTCATGATCTCACCATTCCTGAGATGGAGCCCTACATGGGGTTGCATGCTGAGAGCATAGAACCTTCTCGGGATTCTCTCTCTCCCTCTCTCTCTGCCTCTACCCCGCTTGTGCACTCATGGATGAGCTTTCTCTTTCCCTCTCTCTCTCAAAAATAAACATTTAAAAAAATAAATGAAATAAACCAATCACAAAATACCATTCATATATGGTTATAGGAATTCCATTCATATACAGTGATTATGTGATTATATGATTTCATTCATGTACAGTGTCCACAATATGCAAATCCACAGTGACAGAGACTAGATTATAGTAGTTGGGGGCTAGGGAAGGGAGAGAATGGGGAATGACTACCAATAGGTAAAGAGTTTCTTTTTGAGATGATGAAATATTCTAAAATTAGACTGTGATGATCAGTGCACCATTCTGTGAACTTAATAAAAACTACTGAATTACATACTTTAAAATATATTTAAGATACAAATATAAAACATATCTCAATGACGCTGTTATTAAAAATATACGTACAATATTCACAAGTAACATATATTTGCAGCCCCAAAAGTGAACTAACAAAATACTAGCATCCTTGGTAATTTTAGACAACCTTTGTTTCCCTATTCTTTCTGCACCGATACCTTCTTTGCTTAATTGCCTATTCTGAACCCATGTAATACAGCTGCTCCTATCTTCTCTTTAGAATTGATCTTTGTGGGCGCCTGGGTGGCTCAGTCGGTTGAGCATCCGACTTCGGCTCAGGTCATGATCTCACAGTTTATGAGATCAAGCCCAACATCGGGCTCTGTGCTGACAGCTCAGAGCCTGGAGCCTGCTTCAGATTCTGTGTCTCCTTCTATCTCTGCCCCCCACCCCCACTTGTGCTGTGTCTCTCTCTGTCTCTCAAAAACAAATAAATGTAAAAAAAAATTAAAAAAAAAAAGAGAATTGATCTTTGTGCCAGATATCTTGTCTGGAACTCTTGTAACAGAGGCCTCTTGGTTATGATAGGAACTGTCACATCCTAATCACTGTTTCCAAAGAACACAATATTGAATGGGAAAAATCCATCCCAGTATTTTGGGAAAGGGATGTCCATGCATATTAATGCCATTTCCTTCAGTTTGCAAAGTTTCTCATACCAGCACTATGCCACACATTTTAAGAAATTAAGAGATATTCCATCAAGATCCATTTTCTTTATCTAGATGCAATTCATTGCTGACATACTGAATGGCACTTTGTAAGAAAACCTGTGTATGTGATGATCATAATCATATACACAATCACATTATCACATTCAGTATGGGAAGCAGATAACTAAGGAGTCCCTTTTGTACCCCACTTAGAGGATACCTCAACAATTTTTGGCTATTCTTGGCTCTATATTTGACATATTTGCATGATTTGCTCTCTGGTCATTCTGTTGTGAGGTGTAAGGACCTAACTGCCAGAGCAACATAAATATTGAGCTGTTCATGAAACTTTTCTAAGTTGGCATCTGAAGATAAATGGTTCCAATCTATTGAGTATGTTTAGTTGGTGGGAGACACAGCTAATGACACATTTGCCTGTTTGCTACTATGGAAGGCACCACTTCTCAAGACGAAGACATAAATAAATGGCAACATTAATGCTTTGCCAAAATTGGTGTCAACAGAGTGAGAATGTTTTGAGGTAGCATGGTTGGACCTGTACTTTGGTGTTCGAGAGACTACCTGCATAGGTAATCCTTCAGGACAACAATACAGCCACTGACTACATATGATGCACCCAGTGGTTACAGGGAAAACTGTCAAGTTCAGCCTTGAACTACTGCTGAGCCTAATTTCCTAATCAGGCTGGTAAGGATTTTAGTTGCAAGCCAAACCGAATGTATTTGGAGCTCATATACATTCTCTCCACAGTGATTTCTGCAGTGCTCTTTGCTGTCACGGCTCAGGATTTTTTCAACTATTTCCACCCTGGGAAGATATGTGATGATCATCAAAGTTTCTTTTGTTCCAGAGATGCAAGGCCATCGGGCAAATAAAAATATCCAAAAATTCCCATAGCTTACCAGATACCGCTACTCCATTTTTTCATGCACATTGTTTTATTAATGAGACTTCTTAAAAGGTAGCGTGTCCTAACATCTAATGCTGCTGCCATTAGAATGGCTCTAAAATCATCCTGCCCCTGAATAAATCCCGCATCTCCTGCATCTTAATAGTATGTCTGGGACAAGATGTTTCACCTACCTGTACCTTGTCATCTGAAAATGGGGAGGAGTGGCAGTGATGATTCTTAATAAGGTTATTATAGGGTTAAATGTGCTAATGATGTAAACAAACACCGCCTAGAATAAGGTAAGCAATTAACAAATATTATAATTATCTTACATATTATTGTCTTGGCTTTCAGATCTAGTTTCGCTAGTCATGATTTTGGATCTTCTTTTTAGACTAGAGTATAAATCTTTCCCATTAATTCTTCCCACACAGGACTGCCCATGATGGTTCTTACTCAGTTCTAGAGAAACTACCCTCAGCTCCCATCTGTGAATTATTTTGCAAATCCCAAGCAAAAAGTAAGGACAAGGGCATGATGTTATTAGGTAACGAAGCAGGAGGGACTGTTGGATTCAGATGCCATACGTGGGCCAAGCACGGTTGAAGAAAAGGAAAGACAGCATCCACTAGGGGGTGCATGTCTTGTATGAATGGGTGAATTTTCCAGCTCAGGGAAAATTCTTAGAAGCCCAAACTCCACAAGCACTAAAATAAGCCTATTCCGGAATGCAAGGTGGAATTCTGTATTTCGTGCTGTTCTCATGGGAATAGAACTAATGTTGCAGCATAATGTCAACTAATGAAGTTTTAGTAGAGGCATTAGTATAATGTGAAAACTGCACAAAACTTAGCAATTTTGTAATCATTCTCTCTTTCAGTTCTAACACCCCCCAACACACACACACCCTCCCCTGCACAGGAACACTCAGACGCACATACATTTACTCACCTGGCCCATGAAAGCCCACTTTACAAAAGATACTTCTTCACACGTACAATCCACAGTCTTTTTAACATGTGTTTATGTCCTTGTTGTATTTTATATGCTGAATATATGTCTAATCTGCTTCTTTGACTCAGAAACTGTGTGGTGCCTTTGTTCTAAACAGAACCAATCATGTCATGTTGAGTTTAATAAATATAACCTCAATACTTGACTCTATCACTGTCATTTACATTCTCTAAATCAACTTTAGCAAGTTCTCCTGATTATTTATGATACACTCCACTAATAAGATATATACACCTGTGTACTTTTGCCCAAATGGCGCGCGCACACACACACACACACACACAAAAGAAGCTTTAATAAAATGCATTAGGAAGGACTGATCACTTTGTCACCAATAACTATTTATTAAAGACAAGTATTTTATGAAATGTAGAAAATTAAACTAGCTCCTGCTTTAGGGGGTGGATTAAACAATTCTTTACAGGAATGTATGGATTTGAAATGCTTTTAAAATCTTATTTCATTAATATAATTACCATTCAAAATTAAGTTACATAGAGTATCTCAATTTGTTGCTCATGGGATATGATCTCTCTTAGTTTAAAATTACATTATACTTAGGAAAGCTTCAAACTATCAGGTTAACTTGTTTGGCAGAATGTTAGATTAATTCTCTAATTCACTGAAATATCTATTACCTTTTTCGAAAGAATTGACTGTAATGAATTAGAGAGCTAATCTCAACAATTTATCACTAAAATGAGGTCATCACACTTAGAAGAATTTTCAAGACTTTCAGTCCATGACTAACATTTTCCTTTTAATGAGAAAACATGTATTTTCTATAATATGCCTTATCATATCTTAATGGTTTTTAAAATATAATAAGGAACTGATATATTTTAAGATAGAAATCAGTTATAACAGTCTGTTATAAATTATTTGTGGCAAGTTATGAAAAGTCTTAACGAAGAGTTAATATGATAGTAAGATACCCTGATGATAGAGAACAATGATGTAACCATGCTCTAAAATTTCAAGTTTTTTTTTTTTTAGAACAGCTAAAACTAAAAATAATTACAAATCAGGTCTTGCTTTCATCTTGGGCATGCATCAAGCAAAATGACAATAGCAGTCAGTGTTGATATATTTCTAATGAATACTGGGAATATTTAACTAAAATTTATTGACTTGAAATTCTCAAATATCACTGAAGTTTGTACAGATATATTGATCCAGAATTGATTCTGTTAATCTAAGAGATATATATATAGGCAAAATTAGGAGACTAAATTAGAAAAGAGTATGTTACCAAAACACTCAAAGTGGAGGGAACACGGCAAAACAAAGAATTAAAAATAAGACCATCCTTGATTTCAGCAAAAACCAATACATGTCAAGCCCAGGGTCTTGGGAAACAGCATGGAATCATCAGAATGGTGACTGAGTGCTGTCAGTTTCCACCAGAGCTTATACGTGTGCATGAGCCTGGACTCACCCTAGAAAATGTTTATCCTAAATCCGGTAGAGTGTGGCCTTTCTCTGTTACTGCTAGTATCACTTTTTTTTTTTTTTTTTTTTTTTTTTTTTTACCTCTCCATTCTCCACAGCCATTTACTCCACTTCACCACCAGAAAGCCGTGGGGCTGGCACTATTAGCCCCCACCGAGCAGCAGCTCCGAAGCTGCTTCTCCAAGTACACTTTATTTAAAAAAAAAAAAAATTTTAAATGTTTATTTATTTTTGAGGACAGAGAGCAGGGGAGGGACAGAGAGAGAGGGAGACACACAACCCTGAAGCAGGCTCTAGGCTCCGAGCCTTCAGCACAGACACTGACTGGGGGGCTCGAACTCACAGACTGAGATCGTGACCTGAGCTGAAGTCCAACACTTAACCGACTGAGCCACCCAGGCACCCCCTCTGAGTGCATTTTAGATCCAATTTGCTACTACATGCAGTGTGTTCCGTCACACCAATCCAAATGCCAGCGAGAATTTCACCTATCCAAAAATCTTATCTACACCATTCATAGTCTGCATTTATGGTTTTGCTGTTTTTCAGAGAGCCCTCATTTATTTTTGTATTTCCTCATGTTTTGTGATGTCTGATTGTAAACTTATGTTTGAGTTTGAAGATACTCTTAAGCCTGAGCTGAAAATACATGAACTGAACACATGTATCCTTTTTTCTTTTCTTTTTCTCTTGTTAAAATTACTTTAAAATGCTTATTATGTGTGGTCTTTTTAAACTGTAAATAATTTGAATTCAGTTTGAAATCTCACAGAACATCAGAAATACGTTTATCTTCCACCACCAAAAGTAAATTTCAAAAACAAAATTATTTTTGTATTTGTACAAATATTTTGTTTCCTAGCTCAACAATTAAATAATCATGTGTTCCTCCAGTATTCTAGCTTTTTGTTTTTGTTTTTGTTTTTAAACAGATTTCTCATGGTCCTTCCAACCTTTTATGGACCCTGGGCTTTGTCCCCTGTTCCCCCACATCTCAGTTAAAATGAAATGTTATGTTATCAGGGATTCGCATATATCCTTTGGTGGCTTCAAAGCAAGCTCACTGAAGTTAGCTTTCACTGGGGCCCTGTGGGATGTCTTTCTTTCCTTGGCAGCTAGATGGGTTTACAATTAAAAATGTATATATATTTAATGTTCAGTAGCATAGAATAGGTAGACTATATATGATTAGAAATGTCATTACCAGTCTGAATCTCTACCTACAAATGCAAATATAAAGGAAAGATCCACATCTGTATTTTTTAAAAGAAACTTTATTATTATATGAAACTCCCTGTCTGGGATGATAAAAAATTCCATCTCAATCAAAAGTCTGAAGGAAGGGAGAGGGAGGTGTGTGTCCTTGGGTAGTGAAAATTTTCATTATGTAGTGCCCATGCATCAGAGAGGTCCCTTCACTTCTTATACATAATTCTGATCGTGTCTCCAGTGAGACATTTATTTTCCTATTTCACTCAGCATCTTCGGCTTGGGTGGCTCTGTGCTCTCAACACCACCACTGAGCCTACTGAACAGTGAATGTTTACTCACCTTAAATGTTCCACACTGATGTCAACTCACAGGTTCTGCCATTTTCTGGGAAAATACATGAATCTTTTTCAGTTCACTTGGAATCAAATAAAAGCTTCCTCTGGTCTCCAGGAAAATGTATAATCAGACTCCACTCTTTGTTTTAAAAGTGATCTATCACTTCCCCCCCTCAGCCCTCCCCCTGCTTATCTGACCTAGGCACACTAGCCTGTGTGATCCCAAACTCATTCTACTGTAAGATCTTGATACTTATTTAAAAGCTGCTTTATAAGATATTTTCTACTTTATAAAAATAGTTCTATAGTTTTATATTTTACATTTAGGTCTGTGATTCATTTTGAGTTAATTTTCATATAAAGTATAAGATTTGGGTTAAATTTTATTTTTTAAATTGTATATTTCCATGTGCTTCAACACCATTTTTTTTGGAATGGCCATTTTTCCTCCAACGAATTGCTTTTGTACCTTTGTTAAAATTCAGTTGAACATATTTGTGTGGGTCTATACCTGAGTTCTATTTTTGTCATTGATCTGTAAGTCTCTACCTACAGCAATACCACATAGATTTGACTACTGCCCATCAGATAGACTGATTCCTCCACTTTGTTCTTTTTTCAAAATAGTTTGGACTATTCTGTCTTGGGCCTTTCCATATAAACATTACGATAAACTTGTCTCTATTAACAACAAAAAAACTACCTAAGCTCAAAACCAAAACTAAAACCAAAAACCTTGCTGGAATTTTGAAAGGAATTGAACTAAATCTGAAGATCACTTAGGAGATATTTGACATCTTTCTTATGTGGACTCTTTTAATCATGAATATGGTATGTCTTTCCATTTATTCAGTATTTGACTTTTTAAAATTAGTCTTTTGTAATTGCAGGTACAGATTCTGTGCATGTTTTGTTAGATTTATTTAATACATGTGAATATACAGTTTTCTGTTGAATAATTGTAAATGGTTCTATGTTTTTATTTTAGTTTTCACACATTCTTTTCTAGAATTGTGATTGGTTATTGTGTGTTCATCTGGTACCTTTTTAAAAAAATTTTTTTTTCAATGTTTACTTATTTTTGGGACAGAGAGAAACAGAGCATGAACGGGCGAGGGGCAGAGAGAGAGGGAGACACAGAATCAGAAACAGGCTCCAGGCTCTGAGCCATCAGCCCAGAGCCCGACGCGGGGCTCGAACTCACGGACCGCGAGATCGTGACCTGGCTGAAGTCGGACGCTTAACCGACTGCGCCACCCAGGCGCCCCCATCTGGTACCTTTTAATGTTGGCCAACTCACTTTTGGGTTTTAGGAAACTTTGTAAAGGTAAGTCATCTGCAGTTGTATGGTTTTATTTCTTCTTTTCTATTCTGTAGTCTTCTTTTTTCCTCACTTTGTTTTGCTGTCTTGAGTGTCTAGTGACTATGTTGTATCACACCTATTTTTGACATGTTGTATTTCCATTTTCGTTCAGCTCTATGTATTTTCACAAATTTCCTTTGAGACTTCCTCTTGAACCCAAAGATTATTTAGAAATGTGTTATTTAATTCCCAAGTGTTTGAAAATCTTCCTCTTATGTTTATGTTATTGATTTCTAGTTTAATTCCATATGGTCAGAGAATATATCCTGCATGGTCTAAATTCTTTTAAAAAACTGTTGCTCTTATGGCCTAGAATGTAGTCTATCTTGAAAGTCTGTAAGCCTTTATAAAAATTTGTGAAATCTGCATTTTTTTAGTAGAGTGTCTGTGTATGCAGACTAGAGCATGTTGGTTGCTTCAGTTTACTCTTGCTGCTTTCTCTCTAATGGCTCTGACAGTGAGGTGACGTGATCCTCAACTATAATAGTGATATGTGTGCTTTCCCTTTCTCGCTCTTTTCTCAATTCATTTCTATCAGTTTTTGCTTCATGTACTTTGAGGCTCTGATATTTGGAGCACGCACATTTACGACAGTTCTCACTTTCTAGTGTATTGATCCTTGTATCAGTATGTAAGATACCTCTGGTACATTTCTCTGAAGTCTACCTGAACTGATATTAAGAAAGCCACTCCTGGTGTGATTTGTTTTGCTTTGCTTCATGGTGGCATAGCATCCTTTTACTTCCAAATTACTGATGCCATTGCATTTTATACTGACTTTCTTACAGATAGCATAGAGGTGGGCCATGCTTTTTAAACACATTGCCAACATCTTTCTTTTAATTAATGTATTTAGGTCAGCTACATTTTTTAAATGTTCGTTTATTTTTGAGAGAGAGTGGGGGGGGGGGCAGAGAATGAGGAGGACAGAGGTTTCAAAGCAGGCTCTGTGCTGGCAGCAGAGAGCCCAATGCAGGACTTGAGCCCATGAACTGTGAGATAATGACCTGAGCCAAAGTCAGACGCTTAACTGACTATGTCACCCAGGTGCCCCTAGATCATCCACATTAAAAAAAAATGTTTATAACATTTATTCATTTTTGAGAGACAGAGCGTGAGTTGGGAAGGGGCAGAGAGAGACAGAGAGACAGAAACTGAAGCAGGCTCCAGGCTCTGAGGTGTCAGCATAGAGCCTGACGTGGGACTCAAATTCACGGACCATGAGATCATGACCTGAGCTGAAGTTGGATGCTTAACCAACTGAGCTACCCAGGTGCCCTGAAGATCATCCATATTTAAGATAACTAGCAATATGTTAGGACTTAAGTCTCCCATTTTATTATTTACTTTCTGATTGCTTCTCTTCTCTCTCATTCCTCAGTTTCTGTTTTGCTTGTCTTCCTGTGGGTTACTTGAACATTGTTCGAGGTTTAATCTTGATTTGTTCACAGTATTTTTCAGTCTATCACTTTGAATAACTATCTTAGTGGTTTTCCTAGTTATTACAATACACAAATGCCACTTACCAAAGTACACAAATCGACATTTTACTACAGCTAATGACGTGTAGAAACCCTGCATGTTTTAGATCCTTTTCACTTCCCCCCTTTTAAACTGTACTTGTCTTGACTATTTCTTTTGCCTACATTGAGTTCTGCATCAAGTTATAATTTCTGCCTCAATTGAATGTGATTTAAAACTCGTGAGAGGGGCGCCTGGGTGGCGCAGTCAGTTAAGCGTCCGACTTCAGCCAGGTCACGATCTCGCGGTCCGTGAGTTCGAGCCCCGCGTCGGGCTCTGGGCTGATGGCTCAGAGCCTGGAGCCTGCTTCCGATTCTGTGTCTCCCTCTCTCTCTGCCCCTCCCCCGTTCATGCTCTGTCTCTCTCTGTCTCAAAAATAAATAAAAACTTTAAAAAAAAAAAACTCGTGAGAAAAAGGATAGTATATTATATGTTCACCTCTATTGTACTAATGGTGGTATTTGTTACTTTCTAAAATTCCAAGGCTTCCTCTGTTATAATTTTTTTCTGTTTGGAGAATTTTCTTTAGCCACTCTTGAAGGGTAGGCCTGTATTACTAATTCTCTTCACTTTCCTTCATTTGAGAATGACTTTATTTCCCCTTCATATTCCTGAAATAGGTTTTTACTGAATGTAGTCAACAATTTTTTCTTTCAGTGCTTGTTTGGTCCATGGTTTTAGATGTCAAATCGCTTGTGTTCAATTAGTATTCCCCTGTGAATAATGTGTTGTTATTCACTGGTTATTTTCAAAGGGTTTTATTTTGTTTTGTTTTCAGTTTTCAGAAATTTAATTATGTTGTGTTTTGGTTGGATTTCTTCGCGATTATCCTAGCGGGGGCATGCTCAGCCTCTTGACTCTGTAGATTTACCTTTTTTCATAAAATTTGGGAAGGTTTTATTTCTTCACATACTTTTTAGCCCCTCTGTCTTCTGACCTCTGAAACCCTGATGTCAGCTCCTTTGTTACTGTCTCACAAGATGACTTTTTCAGTCTATTTTCTTTCTTTTATTTTAGGTGAAGTAAATCCTGTTGATGTGTCCTCAGGTTCTCTGATTATATCTTCTATCATCTCCATTCTGGTAGCAAACCTGTCCAATGAGATTATTTCAGTTACTTTACTTTTCAGTTCTGTAATTTCTCCTTGGTTCTTTCTTTTTGTGATCTCTATTTCTTTCCCAGAATGGTCTATTTGTTCATTTGTCACAAGATAGCTTGTAATTACTTTTAAAATCATTTTATCATTGCTTCTCTGATGTCTTGTCAGAAATGCCAACATCCAATTCATCTCTGTGACCGTGTCTTTTGATTGTCTTTTCTCATTCACATTGTGATTTTCCTGCAACCTGTTATCACAAGTGGTTTTCAGTTGTATCCTGGACATTTCATATGATAGGACTCTGAATACAGTTTAAGCTTTTTTTTTTCTTTTTTTTAGTCAGTGGTTCCTCTATTGAGGTGTAATGTGGGAGCCAAATGGTTGTGTATGCTCAGGTTCCTTACAGGCCCAATGCCATCCCCACAAAAGTGGAGACCTAATACCTTCTTGTTGTGGAAAGAGGAGGCGGGCGCACAGCAACTTCCATGCCCCTTATGGTTAAGGGCTCGGCGAGCTTCTTGCTTCCTTCCTTAAGTCCACATCTCAGTCTTCCTGTTCTCCTTTGTTGTGTTTTATCCTCGGATTGTTAGTTGTAAGAGGTAAGACATGGGAGGAATGTGGCTACTACATCTTCAAGGGGTCAGCTTGGTTTCCATTAGCCAAATATCAGAATATAAACACACCTCCCAACACAAGTTTTTAAACCAAAATGTCTTTATAAAAATGGATAGATATTTATATCCTTAAAACACAATAGCATATTTTAAAAAATTAGGGAATGAATCTTGAATTACCTTCCAGGAACAATTAGTAGGATGTCAGAATTACACGTAGATATTGTGAAAAGCACACAGATGGTAAACAAGGGGACGTGAATCTCAGGTGGTGTTGGCACATAGGGAGGTATCACAGCGGATCAGTTACATTGATGCCATAATAAACATTGTTTTCTTGAATGTTATGGCAATAGAAAAGGACTCTTTCCTTTAAATTAAAAGACCTGTTATATTTTATGGTGTAATAGGAAAAAATTGAATTTTACAATTTGAAGTGCAAAGTTCCATTTGGCATGTTTTCCTCCAGCACAGAACAGCAGAGAATCTGCATTGGTACTTCTGAGTTGGCTAGCTTACCTGAATTTGCGACTTCTGCACCTGACTTTCCTGCACCACCAGTTTCTGTTACCAAAGGAAAATAATGACTTCAACCCTCCTCCGCTCCTAAATTCTCAGGCTTCTTCAAGTCTTACATCTCCAACGCAAATGGTGAGTTATAGTTTATTACAGGATATTGCCGTTTTATTGTAAATTTTTGTGTGCAGTTTTTCTAGCAAATTTATTTATTGTTATGTGTTATTGGCCTTTCCGTATCGTAAACAGAATGTTTATGGTGTGACATGCAAACTGTACATTTTATGGGATTCAAAACAAATTTAACAACCACATTAATTGGTTGATGATCAGGAAGGAAAGTTTTAAGCATTTTTACATCCAAACACACTATTTTGTTACTTATAAGTAAGCATTTTATTGCATTTAGTAATGCGTTAGGAAATTGGTTGGGGGTTTTGGCTGAGGTACAATGCATTATAATTTTTTTCCCATTTAAAATAACGGGGAATAGGTAATTATTCTCTTAAATATTTTTGTACAGAATATTAGGTTTTTAGAATTAGATCATTTACATTAAGTGGAAGACAGCTGTGTTTTGAAATAATGTTTTGCAATAAAGACCTTGATAAAATACTGCAAACAAGTTTTGAAGTGCATAGCTGAGCTTATAAGTAAATAGGTGTTCGAAACATGATGGGACCTCTAGTCCCTAGTTCTAAGGTAAAGCTGAAACTCTTATGGTTCTTGGACGGGACTATCTCTGTTGACTTTGCAGTACGCTTGATTTATAGTCTTAAGGTCAATGGCTGCAGCGAATAAGAAAAGAGTTTGGTTCCATGTAGCAGAGAAGTCAGCTACCTATCTCATATACGTTTCCCATTCACCTTAATTACTGAACCCCAGTTTTATTTGGGTGGCAATATGTACAGCTAAAGACGAGATTTCCATCCATCTTCCCATATACAAGTAATGATGCAAATGTAAATTCTGCCTGTGATGTACAAGTGTAATTACTGAGGGGGTGACCTGTTAAATCTCTTTAGTGGAGCCTGCTCATAGGTGTATATATTCTTGTTTTCACTTCTCTCTGTCAGCAACAGAGACCATAGGGATATAGCACTCATTTGTAATCAGGTATCCTTCGTTATAAATGTCTTATCTTACAGTTGGCAGAGTATAAATATAGAAGGAAATTGGGTTCATGACAATTATTGAATCATCATATTTATCTTGGACTAACTACTTCTAGTTATTTTTTAACCTTAGGGAAAATTAATCTTTTTTTTATTGTGGAAACGACTTCAATATTGAAGCTTTCTGTTACACATCATTAAATTTAGTCCTAATTATACAAATACAAGATTCCTGAATAAACTCAGAGCTCTCAAATTTAGGTAAAAGAAGGCCTACAATAAAATAATCCCCCTTTTGGCATAAGAAACTTACTAAATAAGCAATATTTCTTTTTCAAATTAGGGTCTAGCTGAGGACCCACAAAATCACATTTGAAAGCATTTGAAAACATAGACCTTCTTTTAATCACACTGTAATCTTGCTGGTCATCCCATGAAATCCTGGGCTAAGAAAATTCTTAAAGTGGTCCTTTATACAAACTCACCTACAGAAAGCAATGAAAATGGAAAATATGAGCAATTCAGAAGGAAATGATTTACTATGCATCTAACTGCAGATCCACAACAAATTTAAAAAACTGTGGGAAGTAATTTTGAAAAAATAGCAAAAAGAATATTCCAGAACTAATGATATAGATGAATCATCAGATTTATGAAGCACAATGAATCCCAGATGGCACAAATAACAGAAACTCATACCTAAATACATCAAAGTAAAACTACTGAACAATTAAGAAAGACCTTAGAAACAGAAAGGAAAAACAGATTACTTCACAGAGGAAAGACCATGATAGTTAAATTATAAACAACAGCTTTGGAATTAGGGAGATACTGAAAAAATATTTTCATGCTGACAAGGAGAAATATTTGTTAATCTAGAATTATATATGCAGCTAAACTATAAACTAAGAAAGGGAGCAGAAGGAAGACAATTCAGATGAAGAGAAACTTATTAAATGAACTTTTGATGAATTTCAAGAAAGAAAAACATTAATCTTAAACATACATGAAGAGAAACAAAGAAAAATGTGCAAATACATTTATAAACTTGGGTAATTCCAAGCAAGTATTGAATATATGAAACAATATTATTGATATCTAAATTTGGGGGTAAATCATACTGAAGAAGTTAAACATTGAACAATAATAGCATATAAGATTGGAATGGGTAGTTAACAAATTTACAGTGTTATAAGTTTCTTTTATTTTGAACAATGTGGGTGGATATATGAACAGTGTAATTCATTAAATGAAGTATGCACGAACATTTCATTTGTATGCACTAAGATAAACAGATGGTTTAATTCAAATAGATACTAGGATAAGTCAAATAAAATTAATTAAAATTTGGGGAAGGAGAAGAATGTCAACATGGAAAAAGTGGAACATAAATAATTAAGGTAATTCAGATAAATCAGTAATTACAATATCTATAAACAAAATGAAATTGCTTATTAAAATAGATTGTCAAATTGGTAATGCAAACCAAATCAAGCTATGTTTACAAGAGGCACATTTAAAATATAATTTCATAACATATATATTGTTGTAAGAAACTGAAAGCTTTTCTATCAAAATCAGATATAAGGCAAAGAAGTTTCCTCTCATCACTTCTTTTTAACATTGTACTGGAAGTTTTACCTAATGCAATAAGACAAGAAAAAAGAAACAAAAGGTCAAAATATTGGGAAAGAAGTAAAACGGCCTTTCCTCATAGATGATATAATAGCCCATGTAGAAAATCCAAAAGAATGGACAAAAAAATTCCTGAAGCTAATAAGTGATTATAGCAGGATATAAGGTTAATGTACAGAAGTAAGTCACTTTCCTGTATACTAGCAATTACTCTAGTGGGATTTGAAAATAAAAATATAATATCACTTATATTAGCATCCTAAAAAATGAAATACTTAGGTATAAATCTCATTAAATATATATAAGATCTATATGAGGTATATTGCAAAAGTCTGATGAACAAATCAAAGAATAACTAAATAAATGGAGAGATAGTCCATGCACATGGACAGGAAGACTCAATATAACCAAGATGTCAGTTCTTCCCAATTTTCATGTACAGATTCAATGAAATTCCAATTAAATCCTCAGCAAGGTATTTGGTGGATACTGACAAAACTGTTTCTAAAGTTTATATGGAAAGGCAAAAGACCCAGAATAAGCAGCAATGTTGAAGGAGAAACACAAAGTTAGAGGACTAATATTACGTGACTTCAAGACTTACTATAAGGCTATAGTAATCAAGGGAGCATGATGTTTGCAAAAAATAGATAAATAAATCAATAGAATGTAACAGAGACGACAGAAATACACCCACATAAATACAGTCGTCTGATCTTTTTCAAGAAAGAGAAGGCAATACAATGGAAGAAAGGTAGTCTTTTCAGCAACTAGGGCTAAAACAACCCGACATCCACATGCAAAAACGTGAATCTAAACACAAACCATACACCATTTACACAAACTAATTCAGAATGGGTCACAGACCTAAATGTAAAACATGAAACTATAAAACTCTCAGAAGATAACATAGGACAAAATATCAATGACTTTGAGTGTGGCAGTGACTTTTAAGATATACCAAAGCCACAATCCATAAAACAAACTACTGTTTGGGTAAACATAAATTTAAAATTTTTGCTGTGTGAAATACACTCCTGTGAGTAAGAGAAGACAAGTCACAGGCTGGGAGAAAATAATTACAAAAGACATATGTGATAAAGAACTGTTATCTAAAATATACTGAGGACTTAAACTTCAACAATAATAAAGGCATCAAAGACCTTAACACACCCCTCACAGAAGAAGATATACAGATGGCAAATAAGCAGGTAAAAAGATAACCCATGTCATATGTCATTATTATGGAAATGTGAATTAAAACCACCATGAGATAATACCACACACCTATCAGAGGGGCCAAGATCCAGAATACTAACAACAGTAATTTCTGTGAAGATAAGGAACAGTAAGAACTCACATTTACTATAGCTGAGAATACAAAATGGTGCAGAGACCCTGGAAAAGAGGAGAGTTTGGTAATTTTTTTTAAAAACAGAACATTCTCTTACCATACGATTCAGTACTTGCACTCCTTGATATTTACCCAAAGGAGCTGAAAACTCATGTCCACATGAAAACTTGTGCATATATATTAATGAAGCTTTTTTCATAATTACCGAATCTTGGAAGCAACCAAGATGTCCTTCAGTAGGTGAATGGATAAATAAATCATGGTATGTCCCGGCAATGGAATATTAGTTAGCACTAAAAAGAAATGAACTGTAATCTACACTGAGAAATGGAGGAACTTT
The DNA here is from genome assembly GCF_018350155.1 of Leopardus geoffroyi. Classification (NCBI taxonomy): domain Eukaryota; kingdom Metazoa; phylum Chordata; class Mammalia; order Carnivora; family Felidae; genus Leopardus; species Leopardus geoffroyi. The sequence goes on along the minus strand of NC_059327.1, from coordinate 11,006,486 downwards.
AAATGTATGATACTAAGTGAAAGGAACCATTCTTAAAACGCTACATACTGAATGATTCTAACTATATGACATTTTGAAAAAGCAAAACTATGGAGACGGAGAACAGATCAGTGATTGCCAGGGGTAGGGAAAGGGAGGTCAGGGGATAGATGGACAGGTGAAGCACGGAGGATCTGTGGAGCAATGAAAATACTCTGTATGATACCATGATTGTTGATATATGTCATTAACCATTTGTCCAAACCCACACAGTGTATAACATCAGGAACAAATTGTGACATAAACCATAGACTTTGGGTGATTTGATGTGTCAGAGCAGGTTCATCATTTGTAACAAAGGTACCACTCTTGTGAGGGAGGTTGATAATGATGGAGGCTATGCAGGTATGGAGGCAAAAGTTGTCTCTCTACCTTTCCTGCAATTTTTCTGTGAAACTAAAACTGCCCTCCCAATGGTCTTAATTTAAGAAAAGAAAAAGGAGTAGACATTAAAGCAACTTCACTACAATACTGAAAGTTAAAAAAAAAATCAGAGAGAAATATTTGGCAAAGAAAGTTAGCATTTTAATAATACATAAAAGCACTTTTAAATAAGAAAACATTGTCATGGATAAAATAGATCAGTAAGAGTAAATAGATGCTAATAGTGAATAGTTCCATTTATGAGGAAAATTTGAAAATCCTAAAGCTATACACTTTTAGTACGCTAACTTCAACATACATAACTAGTAAATGTGGTAGTCTGAGTTCTCCAGAGAAACAGAATCAGCTTCATAATTAATTAGGAGGAATTAATTCCTGTCTTTAGGGAGGCTGAGAAAGCCCAAGATTCAGTTCTGTGAACTGGAAACCCAGGCAAACCAGTGGTGTATTTCAGTCAGTTTAATTCAGTTTCCCAAGGCCTGAGAACTAGGAGAGCTGATGTGTATATCCTTGTTTGAGGGCCAGAGAAGATGAAATGAAATGCCCCAACTCAAACAGGCAGAAAGCAAAAGAATCAAATTCCTTTCTCTCTGCCTTTTGTTCCAGTCAGGTCTTCAAGGGACTGGAAAATGTTCACTCACAGTGGGGAGGGCAATTACTTCACTGAGTATGCCAATTCAAATGCTAATCAAAAACACCTGGAAACATCTTCCCAGACACATCCAGAAATAATATTTAATCTTAGCACTCCAAACCCATCAAGTTGACAGATAAAATTAACAATCACAATGTTCATGGACATTTTCTGAAAGCAATCATAAAGCACTTATAAAAGTTTAACCACGTATTGGATAGTTAAGTCAAATCTCAACAAATTTCAAATAATTAGAATTATATATGTGATGTTTTCTGATAATGGTGGAAGCATGCTAGTACTAATCAATAACAAAGATATAAAGATAAAACCACATATGATTTGAAATTGATTAACATAACTAAAAAAATCAGGTTAATAAAAAAATCATAAGGAATTAGGAAACATTTGCAACTTAATTAAAATCAGGTACCATATATCAAAACACTTAGGAAATGTTTGCGTGCATTTATATTAAATCTAACAAAAATTGGGCAGTTTGTGATAGAGAAGATAATAAAATTTAAGTAAACGGCAAAATTAAATGGAGAGTGATGAAGGAGCGTGGGGCAGCTGAGGGCAAAGTACAGGCTAACAGCATCACCCAACCAGGTGGGATCTGTGTGATATTCCTTGGACATTCCTGGCTACCCAAGAACAAAGGAAAGGGGTTTACGTGCTTGCCATCGTGATGTGAGAAACTAAGGCAAATGAAATATTAAATTTCTTTACTGCCTACAGCCCATTGACAAGTCCTTGAAACTGGCAGAGTAACCTCCCTCCAGGAGCTCAGCTGCCTTGATGATGACACTTTGCTGAGAGCAAAGGGAATCTTGGCTTAACATTATCTTGATCCCCCAGGATCCTGTAAGTCTGCTTTAACATATAAAAATCCCTTTGGAAACTTCCTTTATCTCAACTGCCCCAAGATATATGCTGGCAATCATATTCCAAGCTCATGGCCCCCTGATACACATCTGAAGGGTCTCATGACTGAGGTTTTACTGAATGGTAATAAATGGTATTTTCCTAACAACACCTAACCTCTCAAGGTCCTGGGAACCTTGCTTCCAAAATACCTTGAAGATTTATTCTATCCCTAACCCCCCTCTCACCATGAAGGTATATAATCAGCTACCCGTCACAACCCCAGGGTACCTCTTCTTGTCCACGGGTCCTGTCCCCATGCTTGAATAAAATCACCTTTTTGCACCAAAGACATCTTCAAGAATTCTTTCTTGCCCATTGGTTCTGGACTACCCCACCATCACCCCAAAACTTCATTAGAGAGCAATCTATATTATGTTTACAGCAAGAAAGCAACAACTTAAGGTCACATTCATCCCCAGTAGCTTTAGTTTTAATCAAATCCTCAACAGGACTTTTTGAGAAACTTGGCTGGGTAATTTTAAATTAGTATGGAAAAATAAAAGTCTAGCCAAACCACTCCTGAAGAGCTATAAGATGGAAATTATGACCTTGCCAGATAAAAAGTGTTCTTAAATTTACAGACAAGCCAATGAAAAACTGACGGAGACATAAACAAAAGACCCACATACATAAGGAGAAGGGCTAAATGACAAGGTGACACTGTATACCGTGGGAAAAACTGGGCTATTTAAAGGGCGAAAGGATAACATAATTGATTTCCTATTTCACTTCAAATAAATAAAAAAAAAACTTAATGGATTGAGCATCTAAAAATCAAGAGAAATAATAATGGTCTTCATGGATCTGTTTTAGAAGAGAATTTATTTAGGGGCTCTTGGGTGGCTCAGTCGGTTGAGCGTCTGACTTCGGCTCAGGCCATGATCTTGCAGCTTGTGGGTTCTAGTCCCATGTCAGGCTCTGTGCTGACAGCTCAGAGCCTGGAGCCTGCTTTGGATTCTGTGTCTCCTTCTCTCTCTGCCCCTTCCCTGCTTGTCCTCTCTCTCTCTCTCAAAAATAAATATGCATTTAAAAAAAAATTTAAAGAAGAGAATGTATTTAAAAGACACAACCAACATATATAAAATATTGAATGTGTGACTACTCTGAAATTAAACCATTTTATTTATCACAGGGCATCCTAAGTAAAGTGAAGAGACACTAGAACTATAAGGAGATATTTAAGAACACACAGGCAAGAAAGTGCTAATGTCTAAAATGTATAACTCCTACTAGTCAATAAGAGAAAGACCACACACAAAAAAATCAGAAATACACTGGAAGAAGACATGAAATGACATTTACACAACAGGAAAGGGCCAATCAGTCTACAACAAGATGTTGTACTACAAGATGTTGTACTATATAGGTAATCAGGGAAATGAAATTACGACCATAATGAGACACAATTTTATACTCACCAGATTGGAAACATTAAGGAGTATCATAATTCCAAGTGATAGTGAGGGTGTCAATCAATTTGAACCAGTAGGCACTATTAATGGAAGTAAAATTTGATCCACCTCTTTAGAAAACTACTTGAAACTATCCTACAGAGTAGAATGTATGTAAAGCTCTGACTCAGCCATTCAACTTCTAGATATTAATTTTTTTAAAGCTCATTTAAAAAGAATGTTTGAATGTAAAAATTTCAAGTAGTGATTACTTCCAATGATGAGAAAAGGAAATGGTGAGAACACAAGGAAACACAATTAGCATCAGTTAATTTCTAATGTTTACTTTAAGAGATTAATTGTTAGACATTCTTATGTACATATCAAGTATATTATGTAATTTTAAAAATAGTTCTATGTGGTAAGAAAAAGTAACTTATCATTTAAAAATCAAATCATATTTTACTCCAATGTAAAAACTAAAAAAAAAAAAAAAAAAATCCTTAACCAGAAAAGAAAATGATGAATTTTCATAGTGAAGGAAATTCAGTAGAATATGTCTCAAATTATAGCTCATAGTATCCAGCATGTAATATACCAGAGATGCTCCAATATTAATCACTAATGATTGCCTGAATTTTTCAAGATAATTTTAGGTGCAGTCAATTATTTTATTAAAGGTTAAGTTTTGCTTAGTCATCACATTGTTCAGTGGATTGGAAGAAAATGAGAACCTCATAAGTCTTTGTTTAAGAAATAAGAATAGATAGTTCTTGCCAGTTTTCATACAAATGAACAGAGCCTATACCATTTTTTAAATGTTTGCTTTTCTAAAATAGCTTTTAAATGTTGAATCTTCTCAATAATTAAATGCACAAAACTTATTAAGTGCCTACATTTATTCTAAGGACTTAGCACTTATTGTCAAAAGGTAAACAATGAGATGAAGTTGACTCTGGATAATTTTTTTTTAAATGTAACCCATATAAACCCAGAACTTAGTAGCATGTGGGTACTTACGAGGTCATGAAATATTAATACTCGTATTTCTATATGATAATGCCCATTTGAAGAAGCCAAATCTTCAGTCTCTTTAGCTTTTTTGTTTGTTTGTTTGTTTTTTGCTAATTTCTAAGAAAAACATGTCCTAATAGGAGTCAATTCTCATTTCTTCTACTCTGGTTCCCAAACTGATAATGTCCCCTCACCTGTGCCTTAGTGTAAGCATCATCCAAGGGGATGACTCCCCATCTACAATAAAGTCCAAAATGACAAATGGGTCTATCACTTTACAGTGAGAGAGGACCATGCAGCGTCCCATGAAGCACCCAGGAGAATGATGTCTCCTCTACAATGAACACAAATTGGAACATAACAGTAGCCCTAGGAGAGATGATGGTGAATTAGACTATAAGGGAGCTGAGCAGGTAAAATTAAATGAGTAGATACTTTATGGATACTTGAGTTTTACAAACTCCTTTGTAAACAACAAACAAAGATACAAACAAACAAAAAACAGACACCCAAAGACACAATCATTGATATGGTTTAGAAACAGGGGTCAGATCACCAGGTCTCCAGTCTTCTAAAAAAAAGGAACTTATTTTTTATGTAGTAACTGAGAACTTTTTGTTAAGTTATGATAAATCTGGGCTAAGCCCAGTATAATACATTTATATGGCCAGATCATGGATCTGTAATGACTGCTACAAGTAAGCTTGCTATGCGTTCGTTCTTCTTCAGAACCAGACGCCTACTGCTCAACATTTAAGGAAGCGCTCACTCTCCGGACTCCGCAGGTGTTTGGTGAAGTCCTTAGACCTGAATGTGAGTGTCTCCCTAGACTTTGAGCCCAGGGTGCCTTGCTGCTGCTAGGTGTATGTAAGTGCCATAGCGGATGTACACATTCAACAAGTGGTTGGGTGTTAACTAGGCTGAGGCAGTGAACATTCAGGTCAAGTACTACGTGCAGTGATTGTTTTAGGTTACCATCGCATCAACACTCTATGGCAAAGGAGCGAAATAGAGTCAGTTTTCCAAAGAGCTTCATTCATACAGACAGTAAGCCTAAAAAAACAGTGGCCCCAAACTTCATCCTCAATCAATACTCTTTATTTAGAAATATATATCATCTTTTTTGTTTGTTTGTTTCTGTCTTGTTAAATTTCAAATCAGTAAAATTCTAGAGAAAGTAAGTCCAGGTTTTACCTGTGGGAGAATAAGGCCTGTGAGAGGTGCTGCACACTGACATGCCTTCAGGGGCCAGGCAATCTGCAAACAGGACCAGCAGCCTTGATAAGAACTGTAGTAAACAACAAACCATGCTAGTCTGATGACATTCAACTCCAAATCTGTAAACAGTGTGCCTGGAAACCCTTGGTACTAGTATCCTAGAACTTGGTCTTTTATAACTACCCTTTGAAAACCTCTGTCTATTAGAGGCAGGATTAAAAGTTTATATTTTCTCCTTAGTTTATCCTCTCCTTCCCTCACCGCAAACAACAATAAAACAGCAGTAACAGCAAAAAAATAATAATAAAAACTCAGTCTTGCACCCGAGAAACTGAAATGATCCTAATTTGTGGCCAATCTTTCTGGAAAGAAGAAAGACTTGAAGGTGTTACTGACAACTCAGTGTGGTTTTCTCAGCAATTGTCATCCAATCACCCAGCAAGGTCTTGAAGGAATGAAAAAAATCTGCTGCAGTTATAGTGGATGTGAGGACATGGGGAGTCCAGAGACAGATCTTAATGGGCCACAACCAGAGTGTCATTAAGCACTGGGGCAGCAAGAAGATAAGGCCAATAGCTGGGTGAAAGGAGCTGCCTGGAAAAAAAACAAAAAGGGAAATCAAGAAAGATCAATTTAAATGACTTTCTCAAAAAAGTCTTTATTTAATGCATTCATTTGCCTAGGACTGGTGCACTGCAAACAGCCTCACAATCTTTAATTTCTTCCCTTGTTCTGCAATAACTGTTTTTTTATTTTTCATCAGTATAATTTGTTTGGAACAGTACTAGCATATTGCAACACCTAACATAATTTTTGTAACTAATTTCATTACTTACTTGAGTCCATTTGGCCTTGATATAATTATAACATTGTCAATAGGAAGGCCATGGGTATTGTGGAATGTTTAATTTTTAAATGAATTGATGATTTAAATATAGAAATAACCATACTCAATCATATGTACAAAACTAAACCTTCTAATGCTTTGTGTCAAGTTCTGTCACAAAGAATAATAAGGTAGTGAAAGCAAAGAAAATGTGCATTCCTATAGTGGGCTCTTTTACTTAGGAAGAAAGTGTTTCAAGGGAGCATGCATAGAAATGGCTTATATAATCATTGGGCCATTCAGAAGGGTTCCTGAGAAATCACACAACATTATCCCTCCCTCCTGCACTATCCTTTGTGCAACTTTTGGTAGCATGAAACTTTTGTTCCTGAATCTGCAAAGAATAAGTTTCATAAGCTCCCTTCAGTAGCTTTCGGGCATAAACGCTCAGACTGTGATCACGCACCGCGGAACCCAATTGAAAACTCATTTTTTTTTTTCAATGTTTATTTATTTTTGGGACAGAGAGAGACAGAGCATGAACGGGGGAGGGGCAGAGAGAGAGGGAGACACAGAATCGGAAACAGGCTCCAGGCTCTGAGCCATCAGCCCAGAGCCCGACGCCGGGCTCGAACTCACGGACCGCGAGATCGTGACCTGGCTGAAGTCGGACGCTCAACCGACTGCGCCACCCAGGCGCCCCAAAACTCATTTTTTTAAGGGAAAAAAATACTGTACATAACTATGGGTGCCAGTATCTCACTTAAAAAATGTTCATTCATAAAATAAGGTACATTCACCTTTGAAATTGAGTCTCGACATCAAAACTTCTTTTACAGTTATGGACACAATGGTTTCCGTATGAGAACGGGAACTGAATATCCCGTCACTTACTTTTCTGAGCCTCAACAGTCCCATTAAAAACCTCATTCCCTGCTGGTTTCCTGAAAGCCAGAATTTGAACTGGTTTTTATATCATTTACAAAGAAGTGAGAAATCATTTTTATCTTGCAACAAGATGTTACCATTTTAGGGGAGAAATTTTAGAATGTTCCACCTCCCCAAACCATGTAAGGTTAGGTCATTTGAACTACTCTTCAATGCAAGGGTCAAGTGTCATTTTTTTCTCTCAAAAGATCTCCTGATTCCAGTTGTTTTACAATTCTAGTAATTCATTCATCTTTCCTTTAAATAAAATTATTTCCAAATCTATGATTTACATGGAATCCTGATTAAATGAGTGCGCTTTAGTAATGCTCTTGAGGTACTCAAAGGTTTTTCTAAAGGAACAATGAAAGCGAGAAACAGTCTTGGATTTTTAGTTCAGTTTCTTGCTGTTGAAAAATTAAAATAACACTAATATATTAATTATTTTAACTTATTAATTCAGCTAAAATACTGCCAAGTTTTTCCCCATTTTTGTTACTTATTTTTCTCTCATATGGATGTTTTAAATTTTCATCTGGTTAATTCCAATTATCCTTTCCCTTGTGATTTATAGCTCTGAAGTGTAGAAGATCATCTTTTAACAGATGTTGGATAAATATTAATTGGTTTTATCTTCTATTTTTTGTTTTATATCGATATTTTAATGTGAAATTTATTTTGAAATACAGCATAATGTTAAGGTGTTAAGATACCTCTTTGTAAATTACTAGTCAATAATTTCATATTATTTACTGAATAATTCTTCCCTTTTCTTTAACTTCTTACACTTCCCCTATCAATATTAAATGTATGTGACAAGTTTACCTATATCTTTTCCTGTGTCTCCTGTGACTAGATGCCTTTATGCTCCCTGTGACAAATGTACTATTTCCCTGTTCTTACTGGTGCTGCTGAAAAACCCCATCCTTTGTTGTAGCCATTCACACACCTTTAACAACAACAAAAGAATGGTTTCAAGAATAAACTATTTTTAATTGAAAAAAAAAAAAAAACCAACCATGTGCTAAGTGATCTATTAATCCTTGTGATTATAACAGAGAACAATAAAGCAAAACTATCCTCCTGTGTCACTCACCCTCCGAGGGAGAAGCATTGAACTAGTACCAAGTTGATGAGTATGAAAAAGGAGAAAAAAAATCAGGTGATTTGTAAGAGTATTAAAGAGTTACCTTTCTAAGCTGAAATAAACAAAACACATCAGAGGAAGGATATGTCAATGGATCCTTGAAGTATGGGAGGTGTCAGCAAATTGAATAAAGGAAAGTGGTGAAAATGAAACTATAAGAAATGCATGAAATAATAGAAAATACATTAAAAAAATTCATACTAACTCTCACTGGAAAACACCAAAGAGTGCTATCAAAACACCATAATATTTGAGGCATTCCTCACAGATAGAAAAGAAATGGGATCAGAACAACAGAGAACAAGCAGACAAGAAACCAATCACAGGTCTCAGAATACAAAGAACACTGGATGGAGGCAGGTGTGGCTGCCCCAGCAGCGGACTGAACGGAGGATAATTGTTGGAATTACAGACTGACTTGCACATTCAGAATGGACTGCGCAGCTCAGCCCCCCTCCGTATTCTGGACACTCGGGGTCAAAAGCGTTTGTTCTCAGGCAGAAGCAGTATCTGGGGACAAAATCTGCAGCATCCATAGTATCTGTGAACAAGTGAACAGTAATCTTTACCAGTAAATAAAATGTCAATAGGAAATTGAGGACACTGGGCACCCTGAGACAAAATAACTCACAACAATGAAGAAAAAGAGGAACATCATTAAAGACAAAGTTATGAGAGAATAAAAGAAAGAGAAAACATGTAAAAAATATAATTAAATAGCCACCCTCAGAAGAAGGTGAGAGGAAATTGCATACATAATGGTGGGGTGAAAGAGGCAGAGGCTACAGAAAATAAATTGTTTTTCCCTGATAGAAAAAAAAAAAGTTGTTAGGTTTAATGCAGAGAAAGAGAAAAATTAGGGAACAGAAAAATGAAGTCTAATATTTCTCCCAGAATTAAATGCAAAGGGAGAATGGACAGTATAAGTTTCCAAAACAAAGAGAATATACACATAAACTTGAAACCCTTTTATTTATTTAGTTAAAGTTTAATTTATTTAGAGAGAGAGATCACGAGCAACGGGGGGGGGGGGGCAGAGAGAGGGAGAGAGAGGGTCCCAAGTAAGCTCTGCTCTGTCACCGCAGAGCCTAACGCAGGGCCCAAACTGAAAAACTGTAAGATCATCACCTGAGCTGAAACCAAAAGTTGGACGCGTAGCCGACTGAGCCACCCAGGTGCCCCTGAAAATCTTTTAAATAGGTATTGCAGAAATAATAGAGACATGAAGAGAAGTAAATGACCAAAAGATAGAATTAATTACCAGAGGGGCACCTGGGTGGCTCAGTCAGTTAAGCGACCGACTTCGGCTCAGGTCATGATCTCACGGTCCCTGGGTTCAAGCCCCGCCTTGAGGCTGGAGCCTGCCTCGGATTCTGTGTCTTCCTTTCTCTCTGCCCTGCCCCTGCTCGTGCTCTGTCTCTCTCTCAAAAATAAATAAACGTTAAAAAAACACTTTTTAAAGAAAAAAGAAATAATTATTGGAGCTCAAAAAGAAAAAAAAAAAGACATGGCTATTACAAATTCCTTATTTTGAAAAAAGATGAGTGAAAACACTTCCATATCTGCTTGCAGGAAATTAAATAGCTATGTCCTGGGTTAGGAGATCACAAGGAACACATTACAAAGCAGAAAACTGCTTTCTGGCCTTGCTGAGAACAGCAGACCACACTTCGCTTATCTAGTTCGTGCCTATCTAGGGGGCACTCACTTCGCTTATCTAGTTAATGTATATCTAGGAGTTAGATCCTGCCTATTCTCATCAATTCCTTAGACCATGTTATTGCATGGAATATTTTACCCTGTCTTGTTTTTCAGCATGTTTTCTGTAGGTTCTTACTGGCATGTAACCCACTGACGTATTGTGCAATGTTACCCTAAATGCAATTCAATACATAGGGAGCTTGAGACCCGCTCAGGGAGACTTCCCCTAGCCTCCCTCTCACCTCTCTTGACTTGCATGGAGTCCTGAGTAATCCTTTCTGCGGACATCAGCTTTGCTGGACAAGGCCTGAAGCCAAACCCACATCTGGTATTATCTCACTGAAATTTTAAGAGGCCAAGGAAAAATAGAAAAACCTGATACAACAGAACAAAAATAATTATTACCTGGTAAGTTTTACCTTTCATATCTGCATGATCATTCATTAATGGTTTTGTTTGGACTATAATGGTAAGCAACATAATGGCCTCCCAAAGATGCCACTTTCTAATCTCCAGAAACTGAGTATATGTTAATGTGAAAACTAAAAGATACTTTGTAGATAGCATTAAATTAAGGACATTGACTTGAGATTATTCTGGACTATTCAGGTGAGCCCTATGTAGTCATAAGGGAGGAAGATGGAGGAGGCAGAGGATATCTAAGAAGAGAAGCAGAGGTTAGGTTATGTGATTGAGGGCTATAAATATGGAAAATACCTATGAATCAGAGTATGGGCCAACATTTAGAACCTGGAAAAGCAAGGAATCAGTTCTTTCCTAGAGCCTCTGTTGCAAGCTAAGTGTTTGCACCCCCCAAAATTCATATCCGCAAAGTGATGGCATTAAAAGGTAGAGCCTTTGGGAAGTAATTAGGTCACGAGGGTGCAACCTTCATGAATGGAATTCATGCCCTTATAAAAGAGATCTCAGAGAGCTCCTTGCTGCCTTCACCGTGTTCAAGACACAGCGAGAAGACGGCCACCTGTGAATCAGGAAGTGGGATATCACCAGACACTGATTCCTTCATCTTGGACCTTACAGTCATTGGGATGACATTGTCACTTCACTGGGCCTATAAGGCAGAGTATTCAGCCAAGAGAATCCTTCTAGAGACTGAAAGTTGACTGTTGTTTGTCCTGTTAAGTTTTGGAACACGGGCCTTTTACCCTCTTCTTTTTTACGATTTCTCCCTTCTGTAATGAAGGTGTATTTTCTATCCTTTGCCTGCCTACCCTAGGTCTGTCCATTCTTTGCCTGCCCCACCATTCTTTGGAAACGCATAACTTGTTTGTTTTCACAGGTTCACAGTTGGAGAGGAATTTGACTCAGGATGAATTGTGCCTTGGGTCTCACCCATATCTGATTTAGATGATATTAGGTAAGACTTCGGACTTTCTTGAAGTCTATCCCAATCCCCCTGATTAGTCCTCTGGTGGCTGTTTCAGGAATTGTGTACAGGCCTTACAGTTACAGTCAGTGAAAGAGGCAGGGTAGAGTGTGGTAACATCATCTTATCCAGAACCAGAAGCAGAACTGTCATTTTTAATGCTTGCTTATAACTTGATTTAAATTCAAATTTTCAGGGACTAAAATAGGCAAGTCATGGTCTTAATAACCTTATATTTGTGGGATAAGACTGTTCCAGAGCTCTGAACCAAAGATGTATCTTGGACTAACTCTGTCTCTAGCGTTAAGCCAAAAGCATAGTTTCACTAATACTACTGGTCAACTGGAACAGGATCAAGGCCCAATTTAATCCTTAAGCATGATGAGTTGGGAATGATACCAGAAACCCAAAGCTACAGCAGGAAAGTCACTGTTGCAAATGATCTCTCTTTTCTGTATGGGGCATACTGGCAGAGAACACAATCTAGGGAGCATTAAATGAAAAATAGATTTCAGGAATGAAATTTATTTTGCCCTAACTTCCAAATACATGATTTCTTAAGATATTAGATGCCTTTACAGATGACAATATGAGACTGAAGAAAAATCATGCTATTTCACAGGATCCTCTATGCTCAGAATGAATGTCTTGGACATATGGCCATAACTAATGGATTTACAACATACAGACATTGGAAATGCTGAGCTAGATGTTAGTCTACAAGATTCACGTGAATTCTGTGGAAAATATATCCCAGGATCCAGAGAGAAGGACTGATTTGTGGTTCAAATGTACTACAAGAACGGATGACCCGGAAACCGAGAGGTATCTAGGAGTAAGAGAAATAAGGTATACGTGTGAATCGATAAAATGACTAGAATCCTAGTTTCTTCATTTTTTAATTAATTACTTAATTAATTTACTTTTATTTTGGAGAGAGAGAGTGCGCGCAACCAGGGGAGAGCAGTGAGAGAGAAAGAATCTTAACCAGGCTCCCTACTCAGCATGGAACCTTACACAGGGCTCAATTCCATGACCCCAGGATCATGACCTGAGCCAAAATGAAAAGTTGGAGGCTGAACCAACTGAGCCATCCAGGCACCCTTGGAAACCTAATTTCTAACCAATAACTGAGAATCACAAAAACTGTCAAAGGAGCTTGTAAAGGAAAATTTAAAATTTTAATCTTTATATTTGCCCCTTTTCAATGAAAATGTATTTATGCTTCATTATAAAGTTATAAAGAGAAAACACTTTAAAATAAATAATTGAAAATAAACTTTATTTTATTTGGCTTTGTTTATAGGTCTTCTTTTCTGCCTTACTGAATGCACACACTATCACATACACAAAAAATTAGGATTTTTTTCCCTAGTATTTGCTTCCTTTTTACCCTTAAAATGGAATTGCTTGATATATACTATTTCACAACATATTTTTATCAAATAACTCTATCTCAGTGATATTTCTCCAGACTGGCAGGCATAGATATAACTCATTCAGAGGGCAGTCCTAAAATTTCTTAAATCAGACCATAATTAATGAATGTTATACTTGTTTATTATACGATGATACATTTTTATGTGTCTTTGATTTGCTACACAGCATATAATAAAGAAAAAATATAAAAAGATCTTTGGTGCTCAAAATACTTTAAAAATATTGAGATATTTGAATGAAATGCATTTAGATATCTATAGTTGTCACATCATTACTTGCATTATTTTTATTATTCAGTTTCTTATTTTTCTTACATTTTCTAGAATAAAGAAAATGATCTTTACTTCAATTGATATCAGCTTTATTACTACTCTCTGTTAGTATAAGTATATTCTAGAAATATAATATTGGCAATTGATTTTTGGAAACAGAAAAGTCTAGCTTTTGAAATGTGTTTTACAACAATTTATCAAGAATATTATCTTTATGTAATATTTAGAGTATTACCTACCTTAAAGGTATAAAATTAAGTAATAGCCAACTAACTCACACAAATGTCAAGATCAAGGTTATTCTATTGAGTTTTCTGTCTTAAGTTCTTTATTAAAAAATTAATATTGGTGCCTTGGCAATCGGAATTATTTGCCAATACTTTAGTGAGAAACATAAATGCACATGATTTTGAAGACACTAGGATCCAAGGTGGTAATCAGGTGAAGGTGTCTACATTTGGAGTTATTTTTATTTGGGGCTGAGTTGTTGTTACCCGCTTTGCGATAAGGTAGGCCTTATTCCAAGGAATACCGACCCACTGATCACTAGACTTGTTTTTTATCCCCTCTTGAAATAATATATTCAGCAATCCTGGGAATTTCTGCTGTAATGAGAAGTTATGTTTTATACTATGTACATCTACACCTTTATAACCTAACACTATGTCATAGTAAAAATTTCAAAAATATTGTTGAGTCTTATTCATCTTCTTATTTCTGAAATTAACTCACAGGCTTATTGTCAAAATGAAATGATATTAGGAAATATTAAAATAAAGTTATATAGCTTAATAAGATGGCCAATTCTAAGATTGCTAATACTTTTTTTAAAACTGAAAAATGGAATACTATAGTATACATTTTTATTGAAATAGAAATTTTCAAAATACAGAGAAATGGCAAATTGTGTGAATGGTCAAACATATAACTAATATATGTGAAGAAAAAATTGAGTTATTTAAAGCCTACAGAAAAAAATGCATTAATAAAGATTTCACAGATTATGAGTTTTAGAGAAACTTAAGAAGTTAAAATGTAAAGCTTCTTTTTTGCACTCAGTAAATGCAACAAAATGTTCAAAGAGATTTATAGTAAATATGTGAAAAATATTATATGGAAAAATAAACCAGCTAATACAATCAAATATATTAAATTGTGCAATGTCCTTCAAATTGTCTTTGGAAAGAAATCTTTTTGTTCTGTTTTTGTTTGTTTCTTTGTTTGTTTTACAGAATTTGATATATCTTTAAAGTTAGTTTGTCATTCTGTACTTTATAAGTTATGGCCTCTTTCTTATTAAGTGAACATAAAAGAAAATTATCTTAAAATACTTCTACAAAGAAGTACAGATTACTTCTATGAAAACTACAGATTAACATGCAGCAATGTATATTGCAAATGTTGTAGTTGTATTCAATTTAAGGCTCATTAATTGACATAAATAGATTAGAAATGATCATAAGATATTATTTCCATGAAAATCTATTCTTAGTAATAAACAATGAAAAATAGAAACTGACTCTAATGTGGCATAACATTTAAGGCTCTTTTTGTGGAAACCATTCCAATGAGGGTGGCCCTTAAAAAGAACTTTTTAAGACACTGAGTAACATGAATAACACAATTCACTTAATGACTACACTAACTGTGGTTGTTTTGTTGGAAAGAGAATAAATTATATCTTCATAATTATGAATCTTATTTTCCCTTTCACTATGGTAATACGACTAAATCTCTATCAAATTTTACTTACTCATACATTTAGGTAATCACAACATACTCAAGCATTGTATCTGTGTGTCAGGTATGCCCAAGATCATTCCCAGTTCTGTTGATGAGCTAGGCGGACCCACAGAACTTAGCATATATAGAGTGCTACCCCAGGTTATGCTTTACTGCAGCAAAAGGAATCAAAGTCAACAGAAGGAAAGGGTGTGTGGGGCAAAGTCCAGAAGAAACAAAGTGCAACCTTCCAAGTCCTCTCTTTGTGGAATTACACAGACACACGTAATTCCTTCTGCAATGAATTTTATAACACGTGTGTAGTGCTGTCTCCCAGGGAAGCCCATGGCAGATTTAGTGCCCAGGGATTTTTTTTTTTTTAATTCAGGGTGAGTGATGTGGGCATTCTCTTGCTAGCACATATCAAAATTCCAGACCCCCAGAGAGAAAAGAGATATTCATCAGTGACCATTTTACATGCACAAACTGTTTAAAGATATTGTGACACTCTTATTCAGTCAGGGTGGTGGAAATTCTATTGGAACTGTGTTTCCTCAAGCCAGTCAAGAGCTACCCAGGCAAGAAAGCCTTTGTAAGGATAAGAGGCTCAGGGCTGCTATGTTAACTCCTTTTGTGTGGTATGACACAGAAATAAAATTTGCTGAGAATGACTTAGGGGATGTAATAACTCAAAATGCTGTAATGTAATTTAAATCTTTTGCTACCACTTTCATAATTATAGGACAATATTACCAAATACTTGTTAAAATGAAGATGAACTTTATAATTGGGAGTTAACAGAGTTACCTGAACTAATACCATGAATATAGGAACATAAAAACATTTATCTTATTTTTAAAGTTTCTTTGTTTTTGTTTTTGTTTTTTTTAATTTTTTTTTTCAACGTTTATTTATTTTTGGGACAGAGAGAGACAGAGCATGAACGGGGGAGGGGCAGAGAGAGAGGGAGACACAGAATCGGAAACAGGCTCCAGGCTCTGAGCCATCAGCCCAGAGCCTGACGCGGGGCTCGAACTCATGGACCGCGAGATCGTGACCTGGCTGAAGTCGGACGTTTAACCGACTGCGCCACCCAGGCGCCCCTTTAAAGTTTCTTTTTAAAAGAGAGTGAGAGCATGCAAAAGCAGGAGAGGGGCAGAGGGAGAAAGGAAGAATCTTAAGCAGGCTCTATGCTCAGCACAAAGCCCTACACAGGGCTCGACCCCACGAACCACAAGACCATGACCGGTGCCAAAATCAAGAGTTGGGCTCTCAGTTGACTGAGCCACCCAGGCACACCTACCTAACTTATTTTAAAGACAATATACCAAAAGGTCAATAATTCTTCGCTCAGTCTGAGAAATGTCAATATAGAGATTAGACATTTCATAGTTTATTCATTGTATTTTTACATAAATTATTTGAAAAAATTAAAATGTGAGAAAAGGGATGTCTCACATGTGACAAAGTTTCGTGCATTTATTAAAAACCACCCCTAATTTAAAAAATTCACTGAACATCCAAGGGAGGATAACAAAGTCATTATCCATGTGAATAGAGTTCACATACTGTAACCATCAAGTCGTTCATAACCTAAATCAACTTTTTGTTGTCTTTTCTAATTCTGAATGAAGGTGGTTTATTCATCGTCCCTTTGTTGTTATTTGGTTAGGAGTTATACTTGGTTGATGGCATTATTCAGAAACTTTGGAGGTCTGGTGGAAAGATGCTTTCTGGCACAGAGTGATTGATTTTTGATACGCCCAGGGCCTCGAGCACTTGAAACTTAGACCCACAATTATCCCCTGCCAAGTCTTCAGGTTTATATGTTAGTCTCAGTAATCCAGAGAAGGGCCCAGTGTCCCAAAAGCAGTACTGATAATGTGTTCCTGTCCACAAAACCTGTCCTTCGTGTGTTTGCAGGGCTCACCACTCCGGTAGAAGCCTGTACTGTTCCTCTATCTCATTCTGTCTGTCTGTCTCTCTCCCTCTTTCTAGCACATGTGTTCTAGCTCTCTCTTTATTTGTAGTGATTTCTCTTGCATCCTGCAAGTCCAGAAATGAAGTATAATTTATCTTTTATGCCGGATTTTGTTTCAGGAAGGCTCCTCAGAGAATGTAATCCACAATACTGGTGGAAACAGAAGTCCCTACAGAGCACTTTGATGCTGTGTTATTCAGTAAATGATGGCTGATACTGTATCAGGGAATTATAATACAGAAAAAAATCACCATGGAAAAAATAATGTTCATTTTTCATCTTTTCATTCAATAAATCCTATAAATTCAGTACGCATTTATAGAGGGTTTATTGAGATCCAAGCACTGTAGTAAACAATGAGGCTTCAGAGAGAAATAAAGAAGTGGTCCCTACTCTTAAGGACCAATGTATAGTGAAGACACAAACCAATTTGTAATGAGTATGTTATAATACAATGTGATATATAGAAAATTAGGGAAAAGAGGGATACACGAATCAGACGCAGTATCATGAATTCACCATTCTACTCATATTATTTCTCCCTAAGCATAATGAAAACTATCCTTTACCACTCGATGCAGGTAGCCTAGGCCATATGACCTTTAACCAAGCTGGTTAAATGCAGACCAACTAGAAGTGGACCACTTCAAAGTTAAAACTGTGAAAATCCTGTGTGCAACCTCTAGTTTCTCCATTCCTTCGCAGTGACAAATATGGAAGTCTTTAATGAGGCCACAAGCTCAAGTTTGACTGGGTTACCTGGGTACCACGAGGTGGACCAGTGCCTTTGGCCATGACTAGGACTCCTGGTGAACTGTGTAAAAGTTGGAAAGCTACTTAGATCTTGGAGACATTTATTAAATATAGCACAGCTTAGACTATCCTAGTAATAAAATATGGAAATAGCAAAAAGAATAGAATTGACTTTGTTTGGTAGAGTAAGAAAGGATTTCGGGAAGAGTGATGTTTGCAGGTAGACAGAGAGAAGATCATGTGCAAAGTCATTAAGGTGTGAAACTCATTATAGTATGTGGGAAAGTAGAAACTATTTCAGAGATAATTATTTTAGGTCTCAGGAAAGGAATGAATGTTAATATGTCAGCAATAATGAACAGCATTCTATAATGACTTATTAGTCAAGAGTTTCGGGTTGCAAGTAATAGAAACTAATTCTTGCTTATTTAAGTAGAAAAAGGGAAATGAAAGAAAGACAAGAAAAAGAAAGAAAGAAAGAAAGAAAGAAAGAAAGAAAGAAAGAAAGAAAGAAAAGGAAGGACGGAGGGGGAGGGAGGGAGGAGAGAAAGAAAGAAAAGAAAAAGAAAGAAAGAAAGAAAGAAAGAAAGAAAGAAAGAAAGAAAGAGGGGCGCCTGGGTGGCGCAGTCGGTTAAGCGTCCGACTTCAGCCAGGTCACGATCTCGCGGTCCGTGAGTTCGAGCCCCGCGTCGGGCTCTGGGCGGATGGCTCAGAGCCTGGAGCCTGTTTCCGATTCTGTGTCTCCCTCTCTCTCTCTGCCCCTCCCCCGTTCATGCTCTGTCTCTCTCTCTCCCAAAAATAAATAAACGTTGAAAAAAAAGAAAGAAAGAAAGAAAGTAAGGAAGGAAGGAATTGGACAAGTTTTTAGTAGATTACGGAAACTAGGGAACCATCTCAAAAAACAGATATAACCAAAAGATTCTGGTGATCAGGAACCATTGCCAAGGTTACCCAACACAACATACATAGTCTAGTCTCAAACCCATATTAGGCAGTTCCTACTAGACTCCCATTTTTTTTTTCTTCACTGGATGCTGGGGTTCCTGCCACTGTAGAACTCTTCTCTGAGATTAATTACAACTGTCCTTGTATTTACTCGTTACTTGCCCAATATCCCAATCATTTTCCAGAGACATTTTATTAGATAATGTGAGCTAAAATAGTATGACCCATTAACTGGCAGGGTACAGGGAGTGTGGATATCCTCTTGTTTTTTGTAGGAGGTGGCAGGGTTTGGATATGGGACAGACAAAACAACAATCAAACAAACAAATAAAAAGATGCAAAACAAACCTATATGGCTCTAGTTTGTCTCACTTTTTTTTAATGTTTTCTTTTTGTTTTTGAGAGAGAGAGAGAGAGAGCGTAAGTAGGGGAGGGACAGATAGCAAGGGGTACAGAGGATCTGATGTGGGCTCTGTGCTGACAGCAGAGAGCCCCATGTGGGACTCGAACCCATGAACCATGAGATCATGATCTGAGCTGAATTCCGGCGCTCAACTGATTGAGCCACCCAGGTGCCCCTAGTTTATCTCATTTATCTCCTCCTTACTCTCTGCATGTCACTGTGCCTTTCTTTTATGTCTTCAAATAAACTTGACTCCAACCTACATCCACTTACGCTTGGTGTTCTCCTTCCATGGAGTTCTCCTCCCATCAATCTTCACATTCAGTGTTTCTACAATTCCAGTGCCACCTCCGAGAGAGACGTTTCTCAGACATCGATACCGTGCGGTCCACTCTCCCCGATCACTATATGGCATATGGCTCTTTTATCAGCCTTTGTTGATATTTGAAGTGATATTTGTCATTTTGTTTGGTTACATGTTTGTTTGCTGTCCTCCAGCAGACTGTGTTAGCAGGTGCATTTTCCAGAACACAAGTACTACAGCACATTGAGCATTAGGTTGCCCATATTATGTGTTCGATGGACCCCCGGTGAATGAAGGACTAGGAAGCTGCAATTCTTTTGACATTAAAAGGTTACTGATGAGGGGTATGTAGGTGGCTTAGATGGTTGAGTCTCCCACTCTTGATTCCAGCTAGGGTCATGATCCCAGGGTCAGAGGATCAATCCCTGCATCTGGCTCTACCCTGAACATGAAGCCTGCTTAAGATTCTCTCTCTCCCTCTGCTTCTCTCTCCCACTTGTGTTCTCTCTGTCTCTAAAATAAAAAAATAATAATAAAATAAAAATGAATTAAAGATGCATTTTAAAAATACAAATAAATTTTTAAAAGATTACTAATGATTATATGGAGATAATTTTCACCTCATGGTAAGGAGTAAGAAAAAATTATAGTACACTGAGGAATTTTTACAATAAGAATAAAAAAATGAAGATGAAAATTGCAATTTTAAGAGGAAGCAGTGGTTGTTGTTTTTTTCTTCCTAAGAAAAAGCACTGCAGATAATCAGTCAAGGGTACCTCACTCTAGGAAGGAGATTTAACTTATTTTCCCTTCTTCTACTACTGATTCCACAGCTCCTTCCTCACACGTGTCACATCCATTAGTTTAGTTCCTGTCAGTGTTAGGTTTTCTGAGTTTCACTAAAATCTCTCATCCTAAAATAGCACATGAAACTCCCATAAAAGTAAACAGAAAGCTAAATTAATAGGATAATTCTATTTTATATTTTTACTATAATTTCAGGATCAGGGAAACTTCATTACCAATTACATAATTTTACTATTTAATGATATTTAGCTTGTGTTAGGATTCTTTCTCCCTTTCACACTTTTCCATAACCAGTAATTTTCATCATGTTTTTGAAAGATTTTCTTCTAAGAGAATCGCTATTTCCCCCTCATTAGGAGGCATCTTACCATTGTAAGGTAAGTCTTAAAATTGAAATGGGAAGCATAATATCCTTCCTAGCGGTACAAAATCCAATGGTGTGTCTTCGATTAAGTTTACATTCAACTGGAATAAAAATTACAGAATAGCCCAAGAAGTTAAGTAATTTGCCCAAATAACACAGTTAATAAATGACTGGATTGGAATATAAACACAGGCAGGCTAACGATGAAGTGTTCACTTTTAACTGTTCTTTTAGTATTTAATAAAATATTTTAATATGTTATTTCCATTAATCTCAGTATATTATATAATTATTATGTGACTCTTACAAAACAATCTTGTTTTGTTTATGGGGGAACAATATACAAATACATACTTCAGCTGTCCATGTATCAAGAGTACTTACCCTACACGATGGAAAATATCATTTGAGTGATTTATGTTTTACCGACTCCCATTTTAACAGTTGGCAATTATATCATCCAATTTCTTCTGCTCTGATCTTTAAGATGCAGTGAAACATGAACATATCCATACATTTTGAAGCTAAAACTTCAATGTTTCCATGATATTCCTGACTTCACCTATAATTTTACTAAGACCTTTATTTGATATGGAGAAAGGTTAATGGAGAAGGAATTAAAATATTTAATTATGTGATATCAGAAATGGTATAATTATTCATCAGAGGGAGTTCAGAAAGCTCCCTTCAGTCCCCTATATACAAATAAGTGCAGTGTAAGTAATACAGCATAGGCACAGACACGACTATTCATTTCAGAAACACAACCAGAAACCCAGAGACATGTATGTCTTCAAACAATACACCTAGAAGGCAGAGCTACACTTGAGTAAGAAAACAGCTCTTGAAGCATATTAGAAACCCCGGCTTAAAAGGAAGTATACACATGAGCAAATCAAGTGGGGCTCTTCTGCAGGAGACTAGAGCACCAGAGCATAAACCACAACATCTGGAGTGCTTTCCTCACAAAAGCATGAGGGTTATGAGATGGAAAATGAGATAGAAAGAAAATAACTCCACCAAAAGTAGGGTTGAGTACAGACATGAAAATGAAAGTGAATCCAAAAAAAAAAAAAAAAAAGCTGATATAAAGTTCTTTCAGGGTCATAGAAAATGTATTCCTGTCATATCATCCCTATTTATTTCATTAAAAAAATGGTCCTTGTAGGTACGAATAATGTTTTCATTGCATCTGTGTCATAGGGGCCTCTAAAACAGAAGGGATTCATTTTCTATTGAAGATAGCTTTTATTTTAATTTGAATATTAGGATTCTCTTCCTTGTATTTCAGTTTGGAGACTTTGAAATTAAATAGGTATCAAGACTAGGGGTGAGCGGGTGGCTCAGTTGGTTAAGCATCCAGCTCTTGATTTCATCTCAGGTCATGATCTCACATTTCATGGAATCGAGCTCCATGTGGGGCTCTATGCTGACAGCACAGGGCCTGCTTGGGATTCTCTCTCCTGCTCTCTCTGCCCCTCCCATGTTTATTCTCTCTCTCTCTCTCTCTCTCTCTCGAAATAAATACATAAACATTTATAAATAAATACATAATACATAAACAAATAAATAAATAGTATCAAGTCTAATTGAAATAAATAAATGGCATTATATTATCAATAGTCAAAATTCTTCATAAAATCAAGAGAGATCTCTCTCTCAAAATAAATACATAAACATTTATAAATAAATACATAATACATAAACAAACAAATAAATAGTATCAAGTCTAATTAAAATAAATAAATGGCATTATATTATCAATAGTCAAAATTCTTCATAAAATCAAGACAGATTATTTTCCAGATTTTCAAGAGTTCTCAAGGTGGCATACTTAGATAGTTTGGAAAGAAACGTGCAAAGGTAAAACTTCCTTGAGATTAGCAAATCTGAAGTGAAACAGTGAAGTTATCCATCAATTTATTAATCCCAGAAATACCACTTCCTGGGGATAGAAAGAACAGGGTTATTCATTATTATCAAAAATCTCACAAACCAATAGATAAAGGAAGCCAAGGAAAACTAATTTATAATACATTATACTTGTTATGAGGAGTTATGTTAAATATTATATAAGAGTGCAATACTACATTATACTTGTTGTCATGGAGTTATGTTTAATATTATATGAGTACAGAAAATAATTGCATTTTTCTCATCTCCTATTTTTCACTAACGCTCCTTGCTTATTACCTTCATGAAATTGATCAAAATATTTTACTAAACGTTTCTTTGTTCACTTATGTCTCTTATTAGATATTAGTCTACAGTGCTAATTTATCGGCGAGGCATTATAATGTTCTATTAACATACCAAATGCATGACATACTTTTAATGCTATACTTATTTGGTCCAGAAAATGCACACAAGGTTTCTGAATCAGAGGCTGAGTTAGAAGAAGTAACTCCTAAGCACATGCATCTCCTTCAGGGCAATGCAAAAAGAGTCAAATGGCTATGCTGGTGGGGTTTGTACCATACCAGAGAAATCTCAAAATTGTGACTCTGGGGTCTTAGATGGTACCTCGCACTTACCTGCTACCCTCTCTTTCCCATGTTTCTAAAAAATCTCTCCAGAAAGAGAAAGCAAATGGAACTGGCTTACAATCCTTTGGAATATGGACAAATAACTTTGAAAAAATAAATCTAAAACTCTGGAATTCTGTTTATTCAATCACCCTTTAATTTCTAAAGCTTGTCATTTAATTCAGGAGTTTTATTAATTTTTGCTCAGGAAGCCCTGATCAAAACCAAACATAAAAATATTCATATTCCTTCCCCACACTAAGGAAAATGCTAATAGAGAATAAAAAGAACAGTGTCATACAGAATTATTAAAAGGCATATGTAACAAACAAAACCATATTTATCCCACTCCTTCTTGTCTAACTATTTCTTGAAATATTTTTGAATGTCATTTATTTGGATTCTTTTCCCAATAAATTGTTTCACATCTAAAGGATTCAAATAAAAATGACGAAGTAGTAACTAAATTTATTGACCACTTACTGTAATCTGTCGATTTTGTGTGTGTGTGACACATGGAATAAGTCTGTGTGCCTAGGACCAAAGATAGAAAGAGAGGACTAATAAAGCATGATATGGGAGCCAAGAATACTATTTCATGGGATTTCTTATGTTAATGTATATGGAGCTCCATAAATATCCATAGTGATATAGATATATATTAAGCTGTGGATATAAGGAAATACTCATATACCTTTAATATGTCTGAAAAATGAACAGGATAAGAAATATGGACGATGGAATTATAGTGTGGGGAGCCATTGTGTTTTGTAAGTCATTCAAATTTGTAGGACTATTTCTGGTTTCTGATTTGTGAAAGTTGGGGTTTGGACTACATGGTATTTATCGACTTGTGAAACTTGTGAAATTATATGGTTAGACTAGACAAAATTATGAGGTTGTACAACATGATATTTAAAATCATTTTCAACTCAACAGTCTATGTATTGTCTTGTTTTATACACACACACACACACACACTTTAAGAAACAAAGTCAGAAAAAAAGTAACTGAAATTATAAGAAGATTCAGTAAAGCCTCACAGGTAGAGAGTATTATTAGTCTTTTCTTATACACACATTACACATTACATAAAACAGGCTGTTATTTTGCATGGATCTTGTTTTTTTCAAATTATGAACAAGAACAAGGGTTTGATAATTAAATTTTCATCTGCTCTCTAACATCCTTTGAATTATTTGTCGAGAAAGAAAATCAATGTGGATTCCTCAGCCATGCTACACTTAATCACACAGATAGAGAATTCCATTTTACATCAACCTGAACATATTAAAATATTGGATATTATGATTTGAGGTTATAGACTTACATTTTATTTTTTTAATTAAAAAATATTTATTTTGGGGAGAGTGCGAGCAGGGAGGGGCAGAGAGAGGGGGACAGAGGATCGGAAGTGGGCTCTGTGCAGACAGGTTGAAAGCAGCAAGCCTGATGGGGGGCTCGAACTAATGAACTGTGATATCATGACCTGAAGCAAAGTCAAGATGCTCAACAGACTGAGCCACCCATATATTTCAAGAATCGTCTTACAAGGTTTTATAGCATTTAAAAAACATTAAATAATGATATCATAAGATTTTGAAAGTGAACATATGGCTGTTCTAATTGTAAAATAAGATTCTGCACGTGTTAGGGTAAACCATTAATTATCTCTGGTAAGTGGTGACAAAAGGCACCTAGGAGTCTTTAATGTAAGTTCAACCTCTCTAAATCTTAATTGTATTAAGGCTTTTCAGTCTTAGCACAAACAGAATATAAAACATGAATCAAACTCAGGTGTGTGTGTGTGTGTGTGTGTGTGTGTGTATCTACACATACATACACAGGAAAGCACTCACCTATACATCCCAACAGAAAACTTGGAGCTTTTTTAATTAATTATATCTGAAATAGTTTTCACTTTTATATAATGTATAGATTTCTATGATTCAGATAGTTACCAACAAAAAAATAACTAAAATACAATCTGAAATAAACAGAATTCAAAAATAGCTCCCACCATTTCTGCTCTCTGGGGTACAGAACCTGCCTCATCCCTGGAGACTGATAGGATGGACTTTCCTGCCATCGTTAGGTTATGCTATATGGCACTGTTGACTTTAAGCAAGGGAGATTTTCTAGGGCCTGACTGACCTAATCAGAGGAGCCCTTTAAAAGAAAATTTTCTCCAAGTGGTCACATAGGAAGAAGCTGGAGATTAGAAGCAGGAGGGAGGTTTTCCGTTTCCGGCTTTGAATACAGAGGCAGCCATGTTGCATAGATGGGAAAGCAGGAGTTTCTGAGAATTGTCTCACTTACCAGCTAACAAGCAACAGGGACATCAATCCCACAACCACCAGAAAACGAAATCTGTCAACAACCCGATTGATCCTGGAAGCCAATTCTTCCTCACAGCCTCCGGAAAGGAACACAATTATGTTATTTCTGATACCCTGGCCTGTGAGACCCTTAGCGGAGTTCATAGCAAACCTGTGTCTAGGTTCAGAGATTCAGATTGGTAAACTAATAAATGGGGTGTTGTTTTCAGCTTCCAGGTTTGTGGTAATTTGTCATGCAGCAGAAGAAAAATAATACAAAAACAAAACAAACAAAAACAAAGCTTGAAGTACAACTGAAAACTTTTATAAAATTGGTAAAATTTAAAAACTGTATAAAATTGCCGGTCAAGTTGGTCAGTCTTGATAATATTTTGCTTCATAAATCAAAATAGTGATTTGGTAGAAAGTCATGAACACCACCTAATTTTTTTCTGGGTTATTTTTGTACAATGCTATCATCTAATGATATATTCAGGAGATTATATGTATTTTCCAGATGTTTTTCAACATTTTCTAGTACTTTTTATATCTCTATATTTTAAGACATTTTTACTGTTCCAATTTTGTTTGGAAAATGTGGGGAATTTTAGGTTATGAATGAACAATAAAGGGAATGAGAAACTGAATCTTTAAGGATTGTCAACACTGGTTTTGATATCTGTTTCAGTGTTACTGACATTACACTAAAATAATATTTAACTGAAACTCATCCAATTATATTTCAATAAAAGAAGAGGACTGTTAACAGCTTTTAAATTTTAACATGGAATCAGAAAAATTATTAATCCTAGTTAATATAATCACTCCCTGAACATTTTCGGGCTTCATGCAGTGATCTAATTCAGTTAAGTCAATGGACTTCTGTCTTCTTTTTCCCGTAAATATATAAGTTGACTGAGAAACATATAAGTTGACTGCAAAACAAGAGAGCAAAACAGTTACACTCTTTCTTTCCTCCCGTGGGCGAACCAAGAACAAGTCTTTGTTTCAAATAAAATCATTAGATTTTACTACATAGTGAATAGATAAAATGTTAGCATATAAAACTGGATCTTAAAATAATGGGTAAAGAAATCAAGAAATATAAGCTAATTGAATTTTTTTCCTAATTTTGTCCTATTCTCCTATTTTGTTAGTTTATTATTATTTAGCAGTGGACAGTAGGGTCAATGTATGTAAGATCTTTATTGAGCCAAAGGTACTTTCAAAGTTTTTCCATTGCTCAGTCCCTATTAACAAGAAAGAATGAAAATGGTTCTTGAAGAAATTAAATACATAAACAGGGCTCAGCATACCTATTAAGCCGAAACGGTCTAAGTTTTTCTCAAAAGCAGTTTTAACCAAGAAGTTTTGTTTCCTTTAACACATAATATATTCAGAGAAAAATAACAAAAAGTGCAAAGTCAAAAGCATCATAATTTAAAATATAAAATAGATGTTATTTTTAAAATATTTTTCCAGCTTGTTCAAAGCTTATTAATTGAAAGAATTTTACCTGTAACATTTCAAATATTTACTAATGATTATCTAGACAATACATAACTTAAAGTACTACCACGTCATTGCTGCTGTAAGTTAAGAATTTTTTTTTTTTAATGCAGGAAAACATAAGTAAAAGAATGTGCCAAATTTTTATCTCCTTGGTTAGGAAATAATGATGGGTTAACAACAGTGTTTTACTAAAAGACATTTAAACGTTTTTTAGTTTAGAAATTTAAGTTCCATAAGCAGCTTAATTTACTTCTTTTAGGAGCAAAGTCTCATGCACTTTTATTTATGTCTATGCTATTTAATATGCTATACCTTACTTGAGCTAAGTTACTATTCTGAAGCAAATTTTAAAAAATAGCACTGAGATACTTTGAAAGTGCTCTCTGCCAAATATTATTTTGCCCTGGTCATATTTGGGCCATTATCATTAGTGTTTTCCTGTAGTTTTATTTTAACTTTTTTTTTTTTACCTTTGTTATGACCTTGGGCACGAATAAGCTCATTAAAAATTAAATTGCTTATTATAGCTTGGCATCACTTTCCACTTTGATCAGAAAGTACAATAGG
The DNA here is from genome assembly GCF_018350155.1 of Leopardus geoffroyi. NCBI lineage: Eukaryota > Metazoa > Chordata > Mammalia > Carnivora > Felidae > Leopardus > Leopardus geoffroyi. The sequence goes on along the minus strand of NC_059327.1, from coordinate 10,978,975 downwards.
TTCCTTGAGTGGATTTACCTATAAAATATTCTAGCAATGAGAACAAAAAAAGGCAAATTTAATAACCTTAATGCTGAAACAAAAGCTAAGGAAATGCCACCAAGAGGGCGATAAGAAACATTGTGTATGGCAAAAGTAAACTATAGATTTGTGGTATCAAAATTTGGTTGTCTATCTCATGAAGTAAGCCTTCCTTACATTAAAAGCTAGTTGTCAATTTCAGCTCTACGAAATTAGGTTCTGACACTCTGTATATTTATTTTGTGAATCATGGTCACGCCCATGTCTTTCTCCTAACTCTCCCCAAACGGGAGTACCAGGAGCAATTCTTGAATTATTCCTTTAAAAAGAAAATTATAAAAATAGTTTCTAAATTAGGGATCTTAAATACACTCAAAGCGTTATGCTTCTTTTTTTTTAAATATTCTGAGGCTGTTATTTCCCGGTTTTGAGTGTGCTATAACAACACAGGGTGGGGCAACTCCATTTCTGGAGCTGTAGTATAATTTGTAGTCTACCTTTTCAGCATATGGAAAGGGAACAAAGTAAGAGTAGAATGGATCATATCCAAGGATTACAGTAATTAAATATGAACTAAAAATTCTGAAATTTTTTATTTGCATTTAAATTTCCTCACATTTACAGTATATAAAGGTATTTGCATTTGAAATTTGAAGGCTCTCTGTGTAGGATCCCTTTGTATTGATGAAAGGCAAAAAGCTGGCAATGAAACACATTTTACATTTATATCTACTTGCTGTCCTTGGATGGAGTGAGATCAACATGAAGAAAAGGAAAGATTTCAAAGTTGTTTTGTTATTTATTTATTTACTCAATATTTTTTAAAAGTGATTTATCTTTTTAAATGTTAGAAGAAAATGTACTGTAGAAAGGAAAAATTTAATATCACCTAAGCAAAAATTCTAGTACTGTTCAACTCAAATTATCACAAAACCATCAGAAGCATCGAAAGGATCAGAATCGCTATCATTAAACTTTTAACATTAACCTGAAACCAATTAAACAATACAGAGGTCCGCAGTTAGGGTCTACTCTGGACTTAGGGGTTTTGGACTTAGGGGTGTATTTAATAAAATACAGATAAGCTATTGTAATGCAATGATACTTATATCAAATTTTGTAGGCAAAAGGCATTTCTATCATTAAAGAGTAAATTAATTTTGATTTGTAACTCACTTTGTACTCCAAGTATAAGATAAAGGAAACTTAACCCCAAAACTATATTTTTATTGTCTATATATTCTATTCTTTTAGGGCCATACTAATTTTGCTACAATGAGTGTGTACCTGCAGCTCTGAGAAACATTAACCCTGGCTATTTCTTTGCATTAAAATTTGAGGTGGATTTATTTATGTATTTAACAGATTATTTATTTATTTAATTTATTTGATAGGCAATTCTATTATCTGTTGCCCAAAATTTCAAAGAAAACATAATGCTACTTTTATCATACACAAGAAGCAATTTGAATAACTCACGAATTTTCATATGTTGTACAATAAAGGGCAGAGAATAAAGACAGACAATTAGAAATAACACTGGAGATGTAAATTTGACTCTTCCTACATATGGGTGTTCAGGATCATCAGTTTATCATGTTGACATGGAGTTGCCACATTTTAATATACGTATTTGTTCTTATACTATAGTTTATTTTGGCTATTAAGGGTTTTCCCTTTTATAATTAATACCACAATATGTATAATCTTACCTTGTAGCTTTTTACCTATACCTATATTTGTCCCACTAGATAAATGAGTACTCAATACTTTTCTCAATCAAGAAGTACACATAGTTTCTAGTTTCTTAACAAACTGGTCAATTGACTTAAAAAGCCATTTTATTAACTTACAGTGATGTGAAGCAAAAGAAAACTAGTAAGTATCGATTTCTCAGTTTTGTTGTTACTTTTGCTTATATGATTGTATGCTAAAGCAAATGGACCATGACCCATTTTTCTTTCCTTACCTGCAGGACATTCTGAGAAGGAAGGCAGGTGACCCAGGCTAATCTTCCTAGAAGCATGCTAATAATTGGACCTCTTGGCAAATAGACTAATTACACTGCCATGAGGTCAATCTTTATCTGTGGAATGGTTTCAGCAGACTGTCTGCAGTTTAGGATTGCTTTTTGGAAAACAAACCCAGAATCTTTATACTCACAAGGCATTCTCCTTGGAAATTGTCCTATAAGCTACATCTGTGTGATTCGTATCCAAAATTCTCTTTGTGGGTGAGACATCTGAGGAATCTTGCACTGTAGTGGGGGAACATTTTCTAAGTGCCTTCTGTAGCAATTCAGAAGGCAGATAAATGTACTAAATGAGTCCATGGCTTTAGTTGGGTCAGGAAATGGACCATTGGTTACCATTGGCTACATTTCACAGAGTACTATAAAACGAGTTTAGAGAAGCAAATCCTTTACAAATAGAATTAAAAGAAAAGTCAATGAGTGTACATTCTGAGACTTGTAGGGTAAATAAATGCAACTGATCTTCATTTAACTGTGAAAAACAAAACAAAAAAGGCTATCAGGTAGCAAGATAGAAAATCAACCTGTGGTAAGGACTGAATTAAGGTAACTTCCTTTGTTACAACTTCTAACCCAGAAAAGACTAACAATTGGTCAAAATTGGCTCAGAGGAAAAGGTCAAAGGAATCACTATCCTTTTAAGTTCAAAGTACCTGTAATTATGGCTAGAGAGAGATGCTGACCAAAAAATTCTGGGTATGGTTATAACACATGGAGCTGATTGGAGGAAAAGATAAGTTTTTGAGAGATATAAGCCACCAAACAATCCACCAGTGATTGACCTTAAACCCCAAATCCCCCAGATTACAGAAAATCTGCTTAAGCAGCCAAGGACAGACTTCTCTGTAATGCTTTTTGCAGATGCAACCAAGAAAGACATTTAAAAAGAACATTCAGAAGGCAGAGGCAGGGATCACTGAAATCAGTAAACCACAGTGCTTCCTCTCCCAGTGAGACTTCAGAATTTTTATGTAGTGGTGTCTGCTCTGCAACTTACATTCTTCCCTTTCCTGAGTGTGTGTGTGTGTGTGTGTGTGTGTGTGTGTGTGTGTGTGTGTGTGTGTTTGAGGTTATCCTGTATTTATGGGGCGTGTTCTTTTAATTCTTTGATTTCTACATCAAGAGAAGTTATATGCAAATCTGACACAGACCCAGGACACTGATTCTGATGATTCTAAATCTAGACTAGATTCTTGGATGTACATTGCAGGGGTGAAGAGGGTGAACACAGGTGCATGTAAAAGGAGGTAAGTAAATTTTTGTGACCAAGAGAACAGTGTGTAAATTGTTTGATTTTCAAATATTTACCTCCTCCTTTTGGTTATTCAGGATGAATAATGATCTCCCAAAGATGTTCATGTCCTAATCCCCAGGAACTATGAATGTGTTAATTTACATGGCAAAAATATTTTCGAAGCTATGATTAGTGTATGGATCTTGAGATGAGAGACAGTCTTGCCTTATCTAGGTGGGCACAATGTAACACAATGTAATCCACAAGCATCCTTATTAGAGAGGAGCAGGAGGGTCAGAGTGAAAGAAGAAGATGTGATGATAGGTGAGAGAGAGAGGTGAGGGAGGTGAGGGGAGGCGGGGAGAGGGAGAGAAAGAGAAAGAAAGAGAGAGAGAGAGAAGACATTTGATGATGCTATGCTGTGGACTTTAAAGATAGTGGAAGAGGCTGTTAACCAAGAAACGTAGGCAGCTTCTAGAATCTGGGTAAGGCAGGGAAATGGATTCCACCCTAGAATCTCCAGAGGAAATGCAGTTCTGTTGATATCTTGATTTTAAAACTTCCGACTTTTAGAACTGTAAATTAAATTTATAAGATAATAAATCTAAAAAATAATAACTTATGGTAATTTGTTACAGCAGCAGTAGGAAACTAATAAAATGACTTTCGATTCTCATCTCTGTGAGGAATTATACCTGCCTACCACATTGACAGTATTCTTGACAACGTGACTTGCTTTAATTAGTTATTCTGAGCAGAAGTGACATGCTACTTCCAAGGAGAAGTTTTAAGACCCATCACACGTTTCCCCCATGTTTCTTTGTTTTTCCTCTGCCACACGAACAACAATATCCCGGGATAAGGATAGCTTCATTCACCTGGGCTCTAGAATGAAGATATATGCAGTATGACCATAACCAATTCACAACAGACTAAAAACATGAATGTAATAGAACTTTTGCTGCCATAATTTACATGTTATGCAGCTATAGTTTAAGTTGGACAAAATGGAGATATTTCTCCAAAACGTCTAAGTCTTTCCATTCAGGATTTTTATGTATTACCTTTCACATTTTTAAAATTCTCCCAATACAATGGATTAAAAGCCTTATTATATATGGTATATACATTTCTTAAAGATTTACCTAGATTTGTTATTTTTTATATTTTAATGAGTAATTGTTATATTTAAGGAAAGAGGAACATGAATATATTCTCAAGCAATTTGAAGCCAATTTGTGTAAAAACAGATTATGAGCCCTGGAATTGCATTACATCTCTTTTGTGTTGGCTTTAATTATGCATTTGACATAAAGTTTCTGGGTTATATAAAAGGATAGTATCCCATTGACTTCTGAAAGTTAGTATACTAAAGAAAACTGTAGCCAGATGAAATTGTATTATAGATATATCATGTATATTATATATTACTTATAGCATGTATACTTCATATGTATACATTTTTTAGAAAGTTCAATCTCAAATATGTTAAAGATTCTTGTGGCAGACTGAATTCTTTTTCCAATTCTTTACTTCCCTATTTATACTTCTACACCGTTGCCAATAATTGTTCAGGACATCATAGCAGAATAGGTAGAAAAAAGCATTCTTACCCCATCAATGGCTTTTTAACCATGTGACTTGCTTTGATCAATAAATGTTAGTTGACATGATGTGAGGGGAGGCTTAAATTTGCTTGATCAGTTTGGCATTGACTTCTTGTACTTCTGAATTCCTTCACGAGAACACTCTAATGTATAGTTTCTGATATCAGAACAGAGACACATGTAAGCAGACCTGTACACAATCATAGCATGAAACCAAGCTCAGCTGATATGGGCTGAGTTCAACAGAGCCACACTTGATGTGTATCAATAAGAAAAATTAATGTTTGCTGTTTTAGCCATTGAGATTTTAGGATTATTGATTAAAGAAGATTATGAAAGCAATAGCTCATTCAATTGTTACATCCTGTTGTTTTATCCTGTTGGGCATATATCTCTTTAAGTCATTTAAATTACTATTTTATTAAATTCTATTTTTCTGGTATTAAAATTATCTAATTAAAAAATGCTAACCTTGCTTTATTTGGCTCACACTGGCCTTGAATTCTTTAAAAAAAAATTTTTTTTAATGTTTAATTATTTTTTTAAGACAGAGAAAGACAGAGTATGGGTAAGGGAGGGGCAGAGAGGAGACACAGAACTCAAAGCAGGCTCCAGGCTCTAAGCTGTCAGCACAGATCCCAACATGGAGCTCGAACTCACGGACCATGAGATTATAACCCAAACCGAAGTCAGACGCTCAACCGACTGAGCCACCCAGGCACTGAACACGTGCCTTAAATTCAATTTTTTTTTAAATAATTTTTCATGGTATCAATTTAAGTATTTTTTTATTTTTGGACAACTCCTTGATGAATTATGTTTATTGTTGTTCAAGTGACGGGAGTAATTTTGTGCAATATTTTGGTCGTTTTTCAATTATGACCTTTAAATTTACTGAAATTAATTACTTGTTCTGAGTTAGTTTACCCAAATCTTTTATGGGTCTTCAAAATATCAAGCTTTTGTGTTTTGGCTTCTTATTATCTATATTGTTTTTTTTTTTTTGGGGGGGGGTTCTTTTTAATGATTTGTTTACTTACGGAGATTTCTCTCTATTTTGGTTTAAATGTTACACCATGTGTTCTAACACCATTGCTGTCTAGGTACACTGATTATAGTTCTGACAAAACCTAAAGAAAAATAATTTGAATAATGTATTTAAAATCTTCATAAACAAGTACCTGTCCTGGCAAGAATATAAGATATACACAAAGGCCAAAATTAAATTGAAAACAGTGACCTTGGGATGAAAGAAAATCCCAAAGTATTCATTTTGAAGATACCAGTTAAATGATGTGTGAGTTTCCACTTTGAAAGCATATCCACATTCCAAAGACAGCCAGTATATAGCCTGCCCAAGGTGAAAAGTCTAATAGGAATGTTCCATATAAGGCTGACAGTAAACATGCAAATGAATAAGAACTAATCCCATCTGTGAAAATGAGTCTTGGCTTAATTTGGTGCTGAGAGATAAGAGGAAAAAGAAAAATCCCTTCAGAATTTGGTAATAAAAACTGGGATATCAAGAAAATGAAAACCCAAATTGGAACCACATGTGTGATTTCCAAGTATAAGCAAATCATTTAATTCAAAGTGTTCCAAGATTGATAGGGTCTTCCTCAATACATGCAAACAATCCCTGAATAGACACAACCGTAACTCATTCCTGAGGAACACAAACAGCCTCAAAAATTGTGAGTAGTATATAGCTTTTTTTTTTTTTTAATGGGCACCATACATGGAAGACAAGACTAATACAAACAGAATTAGGCCTTCAAAGACTGCATAATGAAATCATTAAACTGTAAGAAAATTATATTCAATAGGATTTCATAAATAAAAGGTTTGAAAGTGAGATAAATTGACAAAAGTCCAATAAAAAAATGACCAGATAGATTTGATACAGGACTAAATATTACCAGTAGAAATGTATGTATCCATATCTATCTATAGAATTGAGTAAAAGAATTTCGAACTGATTAGTCATCCCTAAAGAAAGAATAAGTGGCTGGAAGACAGATGCTAAGAAAATATTCAGAACACATCCCAAAGACAAGAAAAAGTAGAACAAATTTTAAAAGTTTAACAAATATGTAGGAGGGGCGCCTGCGAGGCTCAATTTGTTAAACATCTGACTTTTGATTTCAGCTCAGGTCATGATCTCACAGATCATGGGATCTAGCCCCATGGCAGCAGAGAGCCTGCTTGGGATTCTCTCTCTCTCTCTCTCTCTCTCTCTCTCTGTCTCTGCCTCTCTCCCCAACTCTCTCTCTCAAAATAAATAAATAAAAACTTAAAAAAATATGTTGGATATAATGAGCAAGTGTAATATACATCTACTTGAATGTTTAGAATGATAAAATATAAACAGAGAAGAGAAAGTATTTGATAATAAAGTGAGTAAAAAATTTTTGGACCTACTGAACAATGCCACATTCAGATTTAGAAAGCTGCAAGGAATCTCTACCATGGCAAATGAACAAAAAGCCACACACAGGATTGATCCTTCAAAACTACAAAACATAGGGGTAACTAGGTGGCTCAGTTAGTTAGGCATCTGACTTTGGCTCAGGTCATAAGCTCATGGTTCATGGGTTCGAGGCCCATGTAGGGCTCTGTGCTGAGAGCTCAGAGCCTGGAGCCTACTTTAGATTCTGTGCTCCCTTCTCTCTCTACCTCCCCCACTTATACTCTGTCTCTCTCTCTCAAAAATAAATAAACATTAAAAAATCCTGCAAAACATAAACAATAGAAAATCTTAAAGACAACCAAATAAAAATGCTGATCACCTAGGAACAAATTAATCTGAGAGTTGATTCATAACAGCACCATTTGGAAGCCATAAATCAACAGGATACCATGAAGAATGTGCTGAGGGAAAAAAAAATAGCTGTCAATCTAAAATTCTGCACCAAGCAAAACAACTTTTCAAGTTCAGAGGAAATAAATATCAATCAAGCATATAAATTGATTGCATTTATTGCCAACACAACTTCACTTAAAATACATATACTTTTTATAATGTCTATTTTATTCTGGGGGGGGGGGCACAAACAGAGAGGGAGACACAGACTCTGAAGCAGGCTCCAGGTTCTGAACTGTCAGCACAGAGTCTCACAGGGGCTGGAACCCATAAACCACAAGATCATGGCTTGAGCTGAAGTCGAATGCTCAAATGACTGAGCCACCCAGGCACCTCCATTTAAAATATATATAAAGAAGGTGTTACACAATTTTCTGTAATTTTCTGTAACACTCTGAATCTAAAGTATGGTTCTTGGTCACTCCCTTCCCAAGGGTCATTTCGCTTGTAATGGTACAGATGAACACTTCTAATAGTCTAATAAGTGCCTGACATTAAGCTTTTGATTGTGGAGGCATCCACTTCCAAGACATCCACCTTGAATAAACACAACACCAATCATACGACCGGATAGAGAGCCAGACTGCCTTATCCGTGAAATCCCCATTTTAGAAAACCCTGGATGACCCAGATAACTGATCATTTCACTGACTCTACTTTTTACCTTCCTATGCTTGAATTCCAATTTGCTATTTTCAATTCACCAAAAAAGCAAACCCATGCAAGCCTAGTCACCCCATACTTGACTCCAATAAATGCAGAATCCCAGGTTGGCACTCTATCTCTTTCTACCCATGGCCTTGCTGTATGGCCCCCAGCCTCCTAGTACTCTCTAGGATTTGTTAGTGCTAAACCTAATTTTTGCAAAGTTCCCTTATAGTTATTGCTGAGGTGCATCTTGCAATCATGATAAGAACTTCAAGGGCCAGTCCAGGCACAACAGTGGACCTAGTTGGGGAAAATCTGTTGAAATTTGCCATAAGTAATATCATCCTAGAATGGGCCTCAGGCATTCCAAGTTGATAGCCCCAATACTGACAGGTTGATATTGACACAAAATAATGTTTTATTGTGCACTTTTAAATGCTTTCAAAAGTTAAAAGTTGATATAAAGCTCTCCCTTCTGAAAACTTTATTTAATAAAATAAGTGACTCAATTTTAAAAAATGTGCTGTAGTCACAAAGAAAAGTGATCCAGATGGAAAGTATGCATGAAGAGTCTCACACACACACACACACACACCACCACCACCACCACCAACAACAACAAAAACAAAACCCTAAAAAACAAAAACCAGAAAGACAAAAAATAAATAAAAACAAATATTGGTTGAATAATGATGATGTTTAATTGGGAGGTTAAAAATCACAGATAGATATGGACAAAAATTGCATAGATAGAGAGAAATGCCTTCAATGTTAAATGGTTCTAAAGAATCTAGTTTTGTTCAGAAAATGTAAAAAGCTTTTGCATAGCAAAGGAAATGATCAACAAAATGAAAAGGCAACCTACAGAATGGGAGAAACATCTGCAAATCCTATTTCTCATAAGGGGCTAATATCCAAAATATATTTTAAAAAGTTCATACAACTCAATAGCAAAAAAAAAAAAATCTAATTTAAAAAATGGGCAGAAGATCTGAACAGACTTTTTTTTTTCTAGAGAAGACATACAGATTGCCAACAGGTATATGAAAAGATGCTCAATATCACTAATCATCTGGGAAATGCAAATCAAAATCACAATGAAATATCAATGCATACTTGTTAGAATGGCTATTATAAAAAGACAGGGAATAACAAGTGTTGGCAAGGATGTGGAAAAAAAAGGGAACCCTTATGGACTATTGCTTGGAATGTAAATTGGGGCAGCCACAATGAGAAACAGAACAGAAGTTCCTCAAAAAATTAAAAACAGAAATACCATATGACCTGGAAATTCCACTTTTGGGGATATATGTGAAGGAAACAGACACTATGTCAAAGGGATATATGCATCCCCATGTTCACGACAGCATTGTTTAGAATTATCAAGACATACAAACAACCCAAGGGCCCATCAATGGATGAATGGATAAAGATTTTATAGTATACAGTATCCAAAATGTAAAAAGAATTTATCAAACTCAACACCCCAAAAACAAATAATCCAGTTAAGAAATGGGCAGAAGAGGAGTGCCTGGGTGGCTCAGTCGGTTAGGCTTCTGACTTCAGTTCAGGTCATGATCTTGTGGTTTGTGAGTTCAGCCCCGAGTTGGACTCTGTGCTGACAGCTCAGAGCCTGGAGCCTGCTTCAGATTCTGTGTCTCCCTCTCTCTCTCTGCCCCTCCCCCACTCATGCTCCCTCTCTCCCTCTCTCTCTGCCCCTCCCCCACTCATGCTCTCTCTCTCTCTCTCTCTCTCTCCCCCTCAAAAATAAACATTAATTTTTTTAAAGAAATGGGCAGACGACTGAATAGACATTTTTCCAAAGAAGCATATAGATGGCCAACAGACACGTGAAACGATGCTCAACATCACTCATCATCAGGGTCATACAAATCAAAACTATGATGAGATACCACCTCACACTGTCAAAATGGCTAAAATTAACAACATAGGAAATTCTGCTCTTACACTGTTGGTGGGAATGCAAAGTGGTACAGCCACTCTGGAAAACAGGATGGAGGCTCTTCAAAAAGTTAAAAATAGAAATACCCTAGGATCCAGCAATTTCATTTCTAGGTATTTAACCAAAGATACAAAAATATTCATTCAAAGGGACATACATACCCCAATGCTTAGAGCTGTATTATTATACCAGCCAAATTATGAAAATAACACAAATGTCCACTGGCTTATGGTTGGATAAATAAGATGTGAGATATATATGTATATGTATATATATATGCGTGTGCGCGCACACACACACACACACACACACGCATGCACCTGCACGATGGAATATTACTCAACCATAAAAAAGAATGAAATCTTACCATTTGCAACAACGTGGATAGAGCTACTAAAGTATATTGTGCTAAGTGAAATAAGTCAATCATGGAAAGACAAAGATCATATGATTTCACTCATATGTGGAATTTAACAACAACAACAAAAAGACGAACTAGGGGAAGGAAAGAAAAAAGAGAGGGAGGAAAACCATAAGAGACTCCTAACAATAGAGAAAAATCTGAGGGTTGCTGGAGGGGAGGTGGGCAGGGGATATGCTAAATGGGTGATGGGTATTAAGGAGGGCATGTGTGATGGACACTGGGTGTTGTATGTAAGTGATGCATCACTGGGTTCTACTCCTGAAACCAATATACACTATATACTAAAAACTAATTAGAATTTAAATAAAAACTTGAAACATTAAAAAAATGTAGTATATATACAATGGAATATTATTCAGCCGTAAAAATGAGGAAATCCTGCTACTTGCAACAATATGGATGAACCTTGAGGGCATTATGCTAAATGAAATAAGTCAGACAGAGAAAGATAACTTTTATATGATCCTTCTTATATGTGGAATCTAATAAAACAAACAAGCACTCATAGAAAAAGGATCAGATTTGTGGTCAGCAGACATGAAGCTTAGGAGTGAGGGAATTGGAGAAAAGGGGTAAAAATTCTACATATTTCTACAAATTTCTACATAGAAGATAAATAAGTAACAGAGATGTAATGAACATCATGGTGAACATAGTTAACACTGCTGTATGGTATATAGGAAAGTCGTTAAAAGAGTAAATGCTAACAGTTCTCATCACAAGAAAAACATATTTTTCTTCATCTTGTGTATCTATATGAGATGATGGATGTTCACCAAACTTATTGTGGTCATTTCAAAATATACATTAGTCAAATCATTACGCTGTATACTTTATACAGTGTTGTATGCCAAGTATTACTCGATAATGCTGGGGGGGGGGAAGAATTTCAGCCAATATTTTAAAATCTTTACATAAGTGAAAGACTAATTCCAAGGGGCCTTAGGAAGAAGATTTACCAAATATAGAAAGAATAAATAATCCCACTCTTACATAGACTGTTACAGAGAATAGAAAAAGAAGGAACATATGTCATCTGGTTTCATGAGGTTAATAAAACCTTGATATGAAAAGCTGACAACAAAGGTAATAGGAGAAAAAAATTACCATTCTGGTCATTAACACACAGTACTGTATTAGCCAAATGAAAGTAGTAATGAAGAGAAACAAAAGTAAACTTGACACAATTGTGTTGATTTCCATTAACAGATAAAAAGAGAAAACAATATAGTATGTAATTACCTCAATAGACAAAAAAGAGTTTCAGTAAAAATTTATATCTATATGTGATTAAAATATGTTATTAGAATTTAAAATGGAATGTCCGGATGAAGGGTATCACAAAATAATACAGCAAATACAATATTTAATAGCAATGCATTAAAAGCATTTGCTTTTGGACTAAATACACCATCACCACTCTTATTCAACATTGTGGTAGATACCATCAATATTAGAGCAGGAAAAAAAACTGATTGAAAATGAAGAAATGAAACATCATTTTTTTTCAGATCATATGATTTCCCCATGCAGAAAACTCAAAAGAGAAACATGGAAATTTTAGAATTAATAAATAAATATGCCACCATTTTTGGATTATTAATATATAAGTCAACTGCAGTGTTTTGTACAAGAAACAGCAATTTTTAATGTAACCTAAAAATGACAATCACATAACTATTTTATAAATTACCTAGAATATGCCAACTCTTATAGAAGAGTATTTACTTAAAGATAATAAAACTTTAATAAAATACATTGAAGCAGATGTAAACAAAGGAAGAAATTTACTATGATTTTGTTTGTGAGGGTCAATGTTGTGAAGTTGTCAATTCTCTCCACATATAAATGCCGTCATAACCAAAATCTCGATGGTGTTTTTTTTTATTTTTTAAAACTGAACAAGATAATTATAAAATTTATATGAAAGGAAAAAAAATTAAGAAAGAGCCAAGCCTTTCCTGAAAAAATACAGAACAAGAGTGATGGACAGTAGTAAGAGTATGCAGTATTGTGGAAGGAGAAAACAGACAAAGGATGATTAGAACATATTTTAAAACTGTAGTTTCTCCTCCTTGGACGGTAAGGATTTCTTTAATCAAATGTAAATGGTACAAACCATAATGGAAAATATTGATTACTTTGTCTTCATCAAAATTTACAAACTTTTCATTAAAAACAAAACAAAATTAACAAATATTCTCATTATACACCACTGATTTTGGAGAGTAAACTTGTATAATAACGTTGAAAAACAATTTAGAAACTCTTAAAGAAGTTGAACCTTTATGCACTGACAAAATTCCAAAAACAGTAAAAATTAAAATCTAATCAATAAAATAGTATTTAGTAAGAGTTTTTTGTACAGAAAATAACAGTCTTCAAACGCAAAACTCATATGAAGCTCAGAGGCATGACATCACAGGAAAACCTAGTAAGTGAAAATGAGGAAGTTATTTAACTTTTGTCATGACTGATTATTACACTGGGGCTTTCCAAGGGTGCCTGCATGGCTCAGTTGGTTGAGCATCTGACTGTTGATTTCGTTGCAGGTCATGACCCCGGGATCGTGGGATCAAGCCCTGCATCAGACTCTGCACTGAGCGTCAGGTCTGCTTAAGATGCTCTCTCTCTCTTCCCTCTCTCCCTCTCTGCCCCTAGCCCCTGCTCTCTCTAAAAAAAAACAAAAACAAAAACAAAACAAAAATTAAAAAGAATAAAAAACAATCGGGCTTTCCAGGTGGCAAGGATAAGGGATTGGTTAAAAGTAATTATATCATTCTAAGAAAGAGGATTTAAGTTTATTTTATGATTGTCAAGGGCATTTATAAGAAATGACCTAAGTTTTCCCTGTGTTCATGAAGTAATAAGCTTCATTCAATTTTGCTTAGTTGGCTTAAATAGTTTTGTCTGCTAACGGAATTTTCAAGTTTGATCTCCCGTATGCATTTAACCGTGCACTATGGTAAAATCCCTACGAAAAATCTTTGGCACTAGAAGCCGTGTATCTGATTGATCAAGATAGGGAAGCTGTATTGATCAAAATAGGGAAGGAAAAAAAGCAAGCGGCTTCCTAAATTTCCATTAATAGTATAATAGAATGGATGGAAGAAGAAAATGAGGATTACATTATAGTATAATCACAATACAGAATCTATGTAGCAGTAAAAATGAATGACCTAAAGCTGTATGCATAAACATGATTGATTCTCAAAATGTACTATAACTTTAGAAAGCAAGCAAGTCATAAAATAAATACACTACAAAAAAGCCTCAAAATTATTGATGGAAGATAGATAGGATAGATAAATAGATCGATACATAAAGACATATGTGGTAGAATCATAAAAACAAGCAAAGATTAAGTATTCATTGTTATAATTATGTCTCAAAGTGAAGAAGAGGTATGAATCAAGTTTAAAGGACCGTCAAGGTCCAGCTAATGTTTTATCTCTTAACCTGGATGTGGACAACATTTTATTAGTATTCTTTAAGCTGTGTATTTGTGTGTGTGTGTGTGTGTGTGTGTGTGTGTGTGTGTGTGTGTTTGCAACATATATTCTTTTCAAACGTGATGAACTTCACAATATTAGCAATTTTTAAATTTAAAGGTAAATTTACACCCATTATATTCTTCCAATGTTTTTTGACTTGCTTTTCTACTTTTTTTTTCCTTATCAAGGTTAAAGCTTATCGTTATGTTCACTCTCCACTCTACACATCTTTTACATTTTTCTAGTGTTCCCAAACACTCATATCTGATGTTTCTATTTGTAAGTCATTGCCTATTTATAAAATAAAGGTTTTTTTCCCTTTCAGATATGTTTTATGTACAATAAGTTTTCTGAGAACGTAACTGCCTCAAGTCTCTTAACCTGGCACTTATGCATTTAAACGGTAGTGTAAAGTGCTTTACTTACAGCAATTTAGGGATATTGCCTCATTTTATTCTTCCACTCAGTGTTGTCGTGGAGAAACCTGATGTTGATCTCATATTCTTTCCTTTTATGTGATCTATTTTTGTTTTCTTTCTGGGAGATTGTCACTGATATTCCTAAACTCCCCCAGCATGTGTCTAGCACAAATTATTTCTTGTTTCTCCTGTTTGGGTTTTACGGGCCGGCAGTTTCAGTGCATATGTATTAGACACACATTAGAGTCCTGCACAGCATCCCCTCCGCTCCAGCAGCAGGGAAGGAACCTTCTCTTCATGCATTCACAACAACTCACCTCAGGAGCCTAGCACCTCTGCTTTTCAGCCATAGGGAAAGGGCTTATTCAGCTTGTAGACAAGCCACATGATTCAGGAGTTAACCCCCAAAAGGCCACTCTGGGAGTCAGTGGATATAAATCCCAAATTTGTGTCCTTAGGAAAGACAAATCTGAAATACATCCGTGGAGGTCTGAAGCTCCTCATCAAAAAGAGGCCTCATTTGCTCAATAGCAAACCAGATTCTCCTTACCCCAGCTCACTCTCTCCTTTACTTTTGCTTCTTAGGATCAAAGTGTCCGTCTGGGTTCCAGCACTGTTTTATGGGGAACACATACTATGACATTTATATTAAAGTATGTTTTTCTATACCTCTGGAATGCTGTGCTTGATATTTATTTCTATAAACACACACAATCCTTTCCAGTTCATTCCTTTATTCAAAGGTTCCTCTTAGAAATTAATCCTATGAATTTAGCTTTTGTATTGATTATTTTTTTTTAGTTTGTTTCTAACTAAGATTTCTTCAAAAAAAATTTCTGGGAGATTTTCTCACCTCAATTTTCCAACTCACTAATTTTCACTGGGCCTGGAGCTCATGAGAATTTTAATTAAGAAATGAGCTTTGAAGAGGTGATGTAAGGTCTGACATAATGTAATTTGTATTGTTAACAGTATATAAAAGATAATCATTTGTCAAAAATAAAAATGTTCTTTAATTTATTTTTTTGTTGAAAAGAAAATTATCATGTCTCAATTTCTTAGACCACTTAGAAATTCTAGACATCCATAACCACCAGAAATTTTTTGGCATCTTCAATTATTATAGAGATTTCAGAATTTTCTCACATATTCCATTATGTTCTTCAAACATACGTATATCCGTGTGTGTGTGTGTGTGTGTGTGTGTGTGTATGTGTGTGTGTGTGTGTGTGTGTGTGTGTGTGTGTATGTTTATGAGGGCATTTATATATCAATTTTATTAGTCCTAGTTAAACAAAATCAAATTTTTTGATCCTCATGACAGCTTTTTTTTTCCAGACTATTTAAAAATTATCCTAAAGCATTATGTTTGAATCATATTCTATTCATTGAAACCTCAACTGAGATGTCAAATAACATTATACTTGAATGCATGCAAATGTACATTGCAATTGACCCAGGACAGTAAAGCCACTTCATATAGTAAACTTTGTTATTTTTCTCCTTTCAAATTTTGCACCGCTAATTTTAAAGAGCTATTTTGAAGCATAATTGGACAACTCTCCTACAAAGCTTTGGCAAGGAGTAGAACAGAGAAGGAAAATTCATGAAACAGTAAAAGAGAGAAACACATACTTTTGCCCTATGGCTTTCAAATGAAGTTGCTTAGGAATACTTATCCATATTGTGAATCTGCTGCTGATTATAGCAGTAGCCTTGGACATAACCTCTGCACTTCTCTATTTGTCACCTGAAATATGGAGATAATAATACTTACCTGCTTCACAGGGGTGGTGGAAAAAGGCAGTGTATTCTTATTAATAAAATGAAGGAGAAAAATATGTATTAATAAAATCAAAACTATTTTGCTTATTATATTTTTCCTTTAGAAGTTCAAATAATTTAAAATACATCAAAATCAATGAAAGAACCTTGAAACAAAGTTCTTGGACAACAACTCACTTTGTTGTGTGCCTTGTGTATACACTTCAACCGTAAGCAATTTTTAAAAGATGATAAGTTTCTATGTTCAGGGCAGCATAAACCTTAATTTTTAAAAACATTTACAGTAAATTAGTCATATGTTAGTTCAAGTTTGTTGGCCTTTGTATATCATAAAGCAAATAAAACATATCATTTATAAGTCTGGGAATTTTTAATTTTATAGTGAATTATTATATAGTGTGGTATTTTTCAGATTTTTTCTATCCAAAACTATATTTTGTTTTGTCATCAAACTCACTTAACTTGAAGTATTTAAAAACTCAACTTGAAATATTTAAAAACTCAATTGTTTGTTGGGAACAAGTGGCAATATTTTGATTGGCTCTCTGAACTACAGAGGCGACAATGAAACATAAAATTGATTTTCAATCCATAGTGTCACATCAGCTTATCACCCAAAAGATAATTTCACCTTGCTTCAGTACTCATAACAGCCATCTTTGTAACCCATCTTTGCACGCTGCACACAATGGGAACTCGACACATATAACTTGAGTAAACAAATGTATGGAAGGTGACAAGAAATGTTAGGACTTGTATCCTTTTGTCAACTAAGAGCTCAAAAAAGAGTTCCTGTTTGATTGAGGTAACTAATAGCTAATTGAGGTAACTATTTCCATTTATATGATATCGATCTGACAATCATTGCCACAGAGCTACCTGACTGATTGCATTTTTCTCTATTACCTTCTTTTACTGCATTTCTGAATCATATGTCATGCTATATAATCTACTTCTATTCAATGTAGATTTTGATGAAACACTTCAGTATCACGGATTTGGATATCTCCAGTCTTCACTAAAATCTTTCAAGGACTATTTAAACTTGACACAAATCCCCGGTGAAATTCTCACATCTCGACTATGTATAATGGCAATAAAAATCAAGATTTAAAAGATACAGCATATATTTACAGCTGTGCTTACAACATTGTATAAAGAGCATCTTGACATTGAAGTTGCCAGCAGACTGTGCATGGGATGAACAGAGTACATCATGTGTAACTATTTCTACTCCAAATCACTCTGTGCTGTTTCCATCTACGAAATCTGTGGTCGTAAGGGCATCTTTATAATTCATATGCTCCAGAGCTTTAGTTTAGCATTCATTTTTTAAAATGGGATTCTACTTAGACTTGGGCCAGTTTTATACTTGGTCATATGAAGGCCAACTTTTATACCAAGGCAAAAGAAGGGATCAGATGGGATTTGAACTAAGAAATCCAGGATGCCCTAGTTTTCAACCTTTCCTTTCATCCATGCGGATCTCGCCATTCCATTAATTTAAATTCTCCATTCCGGTTTACGCAAAGGTGAAAGTGCAGGCTTAGCTGAAGGGGAACTGTACTTAGTTTGGTATAGATTCACTTACAGGGTATGTTAAGTATGGAAAAAAAAAGCAATGATAATGATCACTTTGTTATTGCAAATTTTCTATGCAACTCAGGGAAATGCTTCAGAGAGAAGGATTCTCAAGGCAATTCCTACTGAAAACCTGCAACAATAATCTTTCTCCTGGATTCTTAGGTTAAAAAATGAGCTTCAACTAAAAATATGCCCCACGCAGGCGTTTTTCCCCTCATTTGAAAAATCTACTTAATTACCTTTAGGATATTTCCTTTCAAATATGCCCCCTGAGGTACATCCACTTATTCTCCACTTGTCACAGAAAGGTCAGGTCTCCCTAGTGTTTGTGGATACTTGGTTCCACTTAAAGAGTTTAAAAGTCAAAGAATAGAAAAAAGATGGAAATATTACTTCTTTCTTGTAAGATGGCTTTTTCATTGTTATCCTTTATTTATCTACTTATTTACTTTGAAATTTTTTAACGTTTATTTATTATTGAGAGACAGAGCATGAGCATAGGAGGGGCAGACAGAGAATCCAAAGCAGGCTGTAGGCTCCAGGCTCCGAGCTGTCAGCACAGAGCCCGATGCGGGGCTTGAACTCACAAACCGCGAGATCATGACCTGGGCCGAAGTCAGATGCCTAACTCACTAAGCCACCCAGGGGCCCCTCATTTTTACCCTTTAAAAATAAATTCACCTCAACAAAAAGTTCAGATGATTTTTTTGCTTTCTAAATGCCCAAAATTAAAATAAATATTTCCAGGTTACATAAGTGGAATTATGTATTGCTATTAAACAATTAACAAAAGCACTGTATTGACTGCCAGAAACCACTTAGGATGAGTCACCCAAAAATCACCAAGGTGAAAAATAACAAAAATTACTCATTAAAATCCATTCTCACCCAATGCATATAGTACACTTCTGTGACAAATCCTGAGAGAAAGTCTGCATAAATTATCATAGCACCAGATTCTTTTTTTAAAAATGAAAATCTAAAAGCTACAAAAAACAGTGAATCACAAACAAAAGCTGTCACTGTCTGGAAAGCGTGCCTCAGTGCTTGCACCAGCTTGTTTCGCTGCTGGTTATGGGCATCAGAAATCCACTCTGGCCACATATGTAGACAATCAGCTTAGAAATATAGGAAGTGGTTCATGGAATAAGCAGCCTGGAAAAGCAGATTCTGCAATCTCACTGGCATCAGGGGCCTCAAGATACCAGAGGCTCAGCAGCTCAGCACTAGTATGGTTAGAATGTTTTTATTGTTGCACTAGTGGACATTGGCCATTGTCACTCTCATCCTCAATTCCAACAGAGCCGCCAAAAGAAACCCAATGTCATTGTCTCTTTGTATCCCACCTTCTGATTCCATCACCGTGAGTGACAGCATTTTATCGACTTTGTCCCTGCCATGTGCGAGTGGCCTGGTTGAGAGAAGATGCCTGGCTTTGAAGATTTCTGTAATCGTGTCACCAACCAAATCGTACACTGCTGCTTTATATAAACAAAAATAGTCCTCACAGGCTGCCAAATAACATCTCCAGAACAATATTTTACTTTATTTTGTTATTCACAAGTTTATTTATTTTGAGAGAGAGAGAGAGAGTGAGTGGGGGCGGGGGCAGAGAGAGAGAGAGAGAGAGAGAGAGAGAGAATTACAAGCAGGCTCCATGCTGTCAGTGCAGAGCCCAATGTGGGGCTCCAACTTATGAACCATGAGATCATGGCCTGAGCCAAAACTCAGAGTCGGATGCTCAACTAACTGAGCCACCCAGGCACACCTCCAGAACAACATATTTTTTTTAAATAGCAGGCAGACCAGTGGACTTAACACTACCAGTTTTTTGCTGAAGTTACGTGGCCAAAGAGAATGACTATTGGATCATTCCTTCACACCTTCATCACAGGTGTAAGTCATTAAATTTTGGTAAAGAAGAAAAGAAGAAAAAAAGGGGGGGGGGCAGGGAGAGAGTGGTTTGACATTCAAATCCCTTGTTAGTGGTTAGTCACAGCAGTTGCCTGCATAATCTTACTTGCAGAGGGAGTGTAGTTCTTGGACAGAACTTCCAGACTGTGTTCAGTGCTTAAGCACTTCTGTGACTGCATGAGGAAAATGGAAGGGGAGCCAGGTTGTACCTACCTTGTATGCTTTTCCCCCTTTTTAATGTTTATTTATTATTGAGAGAGAGAAAGAGAGAGAGAGAGAGAGAGAGAGAGAGAGAGAGAGAGACAGAGTACATGAGCCAGGGAGGACAGAGAAAGGGAAACAGCATCTGAACTGGGTTCTGCACTAACACCTGTCAGCACAGAGCCCAATGTGGGGCTTGAACTCATGAACGTGAGATAGTGACCTGAGCCAAAGTCAGTCGCTTAACAGACTGAGCCAACCAGAATCCATGATTTTATGTTTTTCTTATGTCAGCACATCTTCTAATCATCTATTGCCCCCTTTTTGGAGTTTCAAAGTCTTTATCACTTCTATATGTTTTAATTCTGAAGTTCCTTACTTAACTCTCCACTTTTTTCCTAGGCTTTATATTCTATATGTAAAGAAGATAAATGGATGGATAGATAGACAGACAGACAGACAGACAGGAGACTCAAAACCTATATCTTAAATTTTATGTCTCAAAACAATTTAATATTTATTGAAATGATACTAATTTTCCAGCCTTTTCTAACATATGCTAAAGAAACTTATCCTCATAAATTCTTTATAAATAAAAATATCATCTCCTATTTTCTGAGACTTCATGAAACTGCTTGCATGTTTTTCACTTTCCATGAAATCATAAAATAACAGAGTCACTTTTTAACTTCTTAAACTGCTTTTTAAAGTGTATCTATTGTAATTGTTACTTGTATCAAATAGACTCTTGAGAATGGCATTAGCTGTTCAAAGCACTAACCTCATCCTTCAACAGTCTCCGAATAACCTTTGACAGAAAATAATACACTCTACAATACTTGCTTTTGATTTTCTACCATATAGATTAAAATTTTTACAAAAACAATGTCTCATACCACTGCAGAAATAAGCACCTCCAGCTGAAATGCTAGAGAGTGTTTCCAACTTCAAATAAAAATCTACTGACTTGGCTAACCTTTCAAGGACAAAACTTTTCTCAATGACCTCTGCAAAAAAAAAAAAAAAAATCTTCAGGGAAAGTATAAGAGTCTAGAAGAAACTTCTCCTCAGACCTTGAAGAAATACCTCATCTAGATTTGAAAGCAGAATAGAGATTCTTTTACACTACAATGATAAATTCAGATGCCTTGAAGATTAGACCAAATTCTTCCCCAGTTCAATGTTCACTTTCGCATGACCAATGACATCTTTAGTCAACTGTCTGATAGCCGTACTGTTTTAACTGTTAATATCCATCAGTCATCTTTTAGGTATAAAAAATAATTTGATGACTGGGCTAGACTTTTAGGGAAATCATTTCATGCCTGGAATACTGTTTTAAGGCTGACGAAGTGAGAGTCTTCATTTATTTCACAAATATATGTTTCTATATATTGTCCCCTCTAAGGAAGTGGAGGGAAAGTCGACCACCTGTCTTCCATGGGCAGACTAGCAATATACAAACACACCTCTTCTCCTAAGTATGCACCACAACAAATATAAAGACGTATTCTGAAACTCATTTTTTGCCTTTGGATTCACATGCATCATTCTCTGTGCTACACTCCCTCTGCAAGTATGATGCCAGAGTGGTCTTTTAAAATATGTCATCATAGTATTCCTCTGAGCAATTAACATCATCTGACAGCTCCTCCTTTCACATAGAGTAACAGCCAAAGACCTCACAATGGCCTCTACATGAGATGCCCACATTCTTCTCTTGTTACTCCAAGATTTCATCTCTATTATTTCCCCCTCATTCATGTTACAATAGCCATATGAACTTTTCTGTTCTTCTCCAAACATCCAGGCATAACATTACCTTAGGGTCTTATTCCCTCTTCCTCCATATTCTTCATCACTTATTCCTCATGGTCACTGTCTCACCTTCTTCAAGTACAGGATCAAGTTTGATCTTAACTAGGTCCTACCCTGATCATCTCTTTGTAAGAACAATCAGCTCCATTCTCCAGAACATCATAGTTTCATTTCTCTGCTCTATTACCGTCCATGGACACTTATCATGTTTTAACATACTATAAAATTTAGCAAAAGTTAATTAAATAATTCAAAATTTAATTCAATTCGCTAAGGTTTTAAATCAAAGTAAAGCTACTCACAATTCTAGCATTCACTGTTGAGCTGGTTGCTGAGATGAACTGGTATCACATTTCACACATGTTACTGCAGCAATCCCAACCACAGGTAGATAACCCAGAAGAGATCCTGCACATATAAAGAGAAGACATGTACAAGAAAGATTACAGCAGTATGCGTCACAAGACAAAACACAAAAGAACCTAAAACAAGTGAGCACATGAATGAACTATGACATAATGCAAGACAATATGGCAAAGTGAATGGACTAACACGGCACACAAAAATAGGGATAGCTCTCAGTAATATAACAACTAAGGGAAAAAAATGTTTGTTTAATTTACAAAATTTCCTCAAATGCCAACCATAATTGAGTAGAATACTTTTTTTACTGAATTACTTATTACTGAATAAGTAATAATTACTGAATACCCTCAGGGTCACACACTGGAACAAACAGGGTTAACAAAAGGACTTCTGATAATCCCAAGACAAAATACTTTGTTAAGGAGGATATATTTCATTAATTCAGAGAAAAAGATGATCTTCCCAAGCTCTTTAGTGGTTCAATCCCTCTCTGCACCAAATCAGAGTCTCTCTTCAACAAAGGTAGAACCATAAGCCAAAAAAGATCATGGCATTTGGACATAGTAAGTTTTTGTTTTGAGGAGAAAGGGAAAAATATTTGAGGGACATTTTCATGGCCCTGAAGATCTACAAGTTGCACTGAACCATCATTGAATCCACAGTGATAGAAATATCCGTGTAAATTTAAAAATAAATTTGTATGTATGCATGTGTGTGTGTGTGTGTTTGTGTGTGTGCGCGCACGCGTGTGTGAGCGTGTGTGTGTTTAATAGTTTGATATGTGGGGGTTTTCTTTCTTAGGCAGCACTGCCTGAGCATAACTCCCCATACATCTGGGCAACATTTTCCCAGGGATTTTTTTTTGTAATATTTCCAATAAAAATAAGAATGTATGCCAAAGAACAAAGAAATCGTTAAATGGAGTCAGGATCTTTTTTTGGTCCTATTCCAATTTAACCTAAGCACATACTAAACAAGCTAATACAATTTTTGTTTTTTATTTGGTTGTGTGATTATTCCGGAGAGACTACAGAAGTGACTAAATGGTAGGAAGCAAGCTAATGTCACTGCCTTCTTCGAAAAGAACAATTTTTATAGTGAAATTTGATGGGATAGAGGAAGTCAGTGGTAATAAATTATTCAAGATAACAATAGTCTTAAGGCATCCATAAGTTATCTTTTTAAATAGTAGCCTATAGCTGAGTTCTATGTCAGAATATAGTTAACTTTGTGCTCGGGGTTGAGATTTTCATGTAGGTAAGGTTAAATAACAATTATGCCATCTTTCTTAA
This sequence comes from Leopardus geoffroyi, assembly GCF_018350155.1. Taxonomy (NCBI): domain Eukaryota; kingdom Metazoa; phylum Chordata; class Mammalia; order Carnivora; family Felidae; genus Leopardus; species Leopardus geoffroyi. The sequence goes on along the minus strand of NC_059327.1, from coordinate 10,955,310 downwards.
CACTGTATATTTTTTTACTTTTAATTCATCATTAAACAGGCCAACCAAATTGAGACCATACATTCAATGAAGGAATTAAACTAATATATCTTTTAGCACTCTGTGTTGTTAGTCAATATAAAGCTACTTTACATGAAGTTATTGGTGGACTACAGTTTCAGGCAAATTACAAAGTATCTCTAACGAATCAGATTTCTGAGAGCAGTGTTTTCATTTGTCCTAAAATTCCACTTTAAAATTTCCAATTAACTCTTCTGTTTGACCCTTACCTCAAGAGGTGCAAGTAGAAAAGCCTATAAGGTCATGGCTAATTGGATGCATACTTTGTAAGCTAAAAGTTTGAAGAAGTACTTTCATAAGTAATTCGTACTAGGGTATGAATACTAAGGTATTTTAGTCTAATTCCTACATTTCACATTATAAATAGTTGACCTTCTTTATGGTTTTCTCTTTGAAAAAAAATGATTTCTAAGAATCATGTCATTTCAATGAAAGAAAATTATTAATGTTTGCCTCCAGTTTACAAAATGAAGAAGGTAGGAGAGGCTAGAAAATCATCTCTGTTGTTGATTTCTTTCAGGGTTTTTATTTTCTTCTGTTTTTAGAAAACTGTTAGAATGAATAAAAGTGTTGTAAATGCAATTATTAATTGGTATGGATTTGGGCTGCTTATAATAAATAATCTAGTTAAAGATTTTATAGAATAATTGCATAATAAATGTATGTTTTGATTACAGCTCCTACTTCAAATACATCAATTTTAGTTAATTATATATATATATATTATATATATATATATATAATATATACATAATTCAGAAATGTTACTATTGATTATTAAAAAAAAGGAAATGAATAACATGGTGCTTGAGACTGAGTATTAAGTTTACTGTGCCATAAAGCAAGAAAGAGTAGTGCTGGTTTGAAAATTGTAGGTTAAAAAGCACTAGAAGGAGTCCATGTAAGATTTGTCTCAAGGTATGAGGCTGGGTAGTGCTTGCATCACTTCTCAGTAAGTCGCCTGTGGCTATAGACTCTGAGCCTAGGGAGGAAAGATAATACACACAAAAGCAGTAATTACCAACTGTCACAGAGATTCTGCCTATAAAGACATGAGGCTAGAAAGGTGTAATGTGCCAGGCAAGTAGTTGTCCTTGAACATGACAACTCCATAATCCTTATCTAAGAAGGGGTGAGAACAGAAGAACAGAGAGAGTAAAATCACATAAAAGTGAACCGAAAGAGTAAATACGTCCTGCTTAAAATGAACATGCAAAAGCAAGTAGAAAAAAAATCCAATTGTATGAAAGATAAGCAATTACAACAGAGAACTAACATGTTTTTTCCCATGAATTGTAAAGACAATTCTAGTATTTTAAATTTATTGTGAAAGAAATAAATGAAGAAATCACAACCATAAAAAATAAGAAATGATGTTTCAAAAACACAATCAAATGAAGCAGGGTAACTGAAATATGAGAGTGAACAAATTAAATTTTTTCCACATGAAAAATGCAGCCTTTAAAATTTTAAAGTGCACAGACTCTAGGCAGTATAAAAATAGTAAATCGGAATATAAAATTGAGAAAAATCACACAGAATTAAGCATCAAAGATGAAAAAGATTAAAAATGTAAAAAACAGGAAAGAGGAAGATGGATAAATTCAGAAGCTAATATTTTTCTGAGAAGCTGAAAGGAGGACAGAGAATCAAGGGAACAGCAAAGAAGTGATATTCAGAGTTAAAATTCAATTATTTCAATAATTCAATTACTATTGAGTATTTTTCTCAGAAAAGCTTGATGTAGATACAGCACTTGGTATATTAGAAGTGAAAAAAATTACACATAGGCTGTCATGTGCTCAAAAACCAAGCAAAAGGAATCAAGAAATATTTTTAGAGGTGCCTGGGTGGCTCAGTAGGTTGAACAACTGAATCTTGATTTCAGCTGGGTCATGATCTCAAGGTTCTTGAGATCAATCCCCTGCTTGGGATTCCCTCTCTCCCTCTCTCTTGCTCTCCTAAGATAAATAAATACCTTTCAAAAATGGAATAAAGAAGTATTTTTAAATAAATACTAGAAAAAATAAATATATTAACTAGCATAATGATAATTAGGTTTACAACAATGTTTTACAGCAGCAATTCATGCTGGAAGTAAATGGAGTTGTATATGAAAGTAATGACAACAGTGGGTATCTACACAGAAGTAATTACCTTGCTAAACAGTCACTCAGGACATACACCCAGCTTCCACCTTTCGACAACACAGTCATTAGGATCAGATTTACATCTTCCACCCCTATTTTTATCAATTAAAAATCCAGATTTTATTATTTGTATTTAAAAAAAATAGTCCCCAAATGGAGTCTTTCTGTTAAGCCCAGGACATCAAACCAAGGTTTTATACGTAACCTAATTGCTGTTTCAATCTTTCCCAGGAATGTAAAGCATAACCAGTAAGTCTGGAGTTTTCTCATCAGCACCAATGAGAAAACCTGCCACTTAGGCCCTTTCTTTCCCCAAAAGAAGAGGAGGTAATCTCCCTGATAGATCCTTTTGTCCCCCAAAGGAAGATACCTCACCAGACACAATCATCCGTTTGTTTATGAATTCCTTACCCTGCCTTTAGAATGTTTTTCCTTTTTGTAGCCTTTTGGAGTTCCTTTCTGTTTTTGGATGGTATGCTGCCTGGTTTATGAGTCATTAATTAAACCAATTGGATCCTACAGGTTTACTCAGTTCAATTTTTGTTATTTAACAGAATTGTGGCTCTCAAGAAATTAGAATTCAGGCAATGAAATATAGAGATCCTTCAGAGATAGGGAATAAACAAATGGAGTGAGTCACCTAACTGCTTTAGTTTACTGCCTCGAGATATCTGAAGTCATGATATAGACCTTGACATCCGTGACACTGAACTGAGTATGTAGGCAACTCAAGTGTCTTCAGTGTGCAGGTCCAAGTATCTGAGAAGGAAAAGGACACAGAGAAAGAACTCCTGAAATCTACAAAGGATCCCCTTCAGGTGTACATCCGTATACTGATCAGCACAAGTGTGTGAGGAAACTAAGAGAGGTTGGTCAGTGAACCACCTAAATGGAGTAGGGGGAACAGTGTGTGACATTCAAACAAGGCTTGGACTGGTGCCTGTTCCCTCCCACTGGAATTCAAAATGCCCAAATTAATGGGACACTGAATAGAGTACATGGAAGATTTTGTATCGGTAGCAGGGGAAAACACCCTACACTAAAAGTGCTTTGATCTGACCTGAGAATGTTCATCAGCAAGCCCCAAAAGAATGAAATTGTTTCTAAGTCAATTAGCAAACAAAGCTCAAGAATCTTTATAAGAATACAGAAATATCCAGGACACATGACCTAAAATTAACAGCATGTGGCACCCAATTAAAAAATACAAATCGGGCAAAGAAATAGAAAATTATAACTTAACGTGGAGAGAAAAACCAATCAAGATTGATTTAGAAATGACACAAATAGAATAGACAAGGACTTTCAAAATAAAATTATTACTCTATTGCAAATTCCATCAAGAAGCTATAGCAAAGATTGAACACGTTACACAAAAATACGAAAGAAATAACAAAGGACCCAAATTGAATTTTGAATCATGAAAAAATACAATGTCAGAGATAAAAATACACTAAGGTGATAAATGCTAGATGAGATACTTCAGAAGCAAAGATCAGTAAACTTGCAGGTATAGCAAAGAAATCTAAGTAAAAGTGAACCAGAGGGGGGGAAAAAAGATTGAATGGGGGAATAATGAACAAAGCATCAGTGAAGTGTGGAATGACTTCAAGCAGCCAAGTCTGTGGGTAACTGGAATTCTCTAGAGTAGGTGTGTCTGTTGGGGGTAGAGGAGGGTATCAATAAATATTAAAGATATAATGGCCAAATTTTTCTAGTGCAAGGGAGAAGACAGTAGTACAACATCTTTAAAGTGTTAGGAAAAAGTGTAAAAGTCACCTTATAATCTTTTCCTAAGAAAAAATATCTTTTAGAAAACAAAGGTGAAATAAGGACTTTGTTCTGACGTACAGAAGCTAAAAGAATTCATCACAAGCTAACTGTCTTTGAAAGAAATATTAAAGGAAGTCCTTCAGAAAGAAGGAAAATACCACAAGAAAACCAGGATCTATACAAAGAAACAAAGATTATCAAAAATAGAAAAACCAGGGGCACCTGAGTGGCTCAGCCAGTTAAGTGTCTGACTTCAGCTCAGGTCTGATCCCATGGTTTGTGAGTTGGAGCCCCACGTTGGGCTCTCTGTTGTCGGTACAGAGCCCACTTTGGATCGTCTGTCCCTCTGTCTCTCTGCCCCTCCCACACTCATCCTCTCTCTCTCTCTCTCTCTCTCTCTCTCTCTTTCTCTCTCTTTCTCTCAAAATAAATAAACACCCCAGAAAATCCATGAGTAAATACAAAGATTATCATTATTATTTAAATAATTAAAGTTAAATTCACTGTTCGCGCGCACGCACACACACACACACACACACACACACACACACACACACACTCCAACGTACTGTAGGGTTTACAACATCGTTTAAGTAAAATGTATGGCAACAATAATGTAAAGGTTGGGAAGGGATAGAAAGAAGTACATTCTTATAATGATTTTGTGTTTTATGTTAAGCAGCATACTATCTTTTGAAAGTAAACTGTGAGGAGTTAAAATGTATACATAAATATTATAGCAACTACTAAAATAACACCCCAAAAAAGAGCTATAGGCAATAAATCAACAAAGAAAATAAAAAAGAATCATAAAAATTATTATTTCAAAAGAAAGCAGGATAAAGAGAAAATGAAACAAAGAATAGATAGGACAAAGAGATAATGAATGAGAATATAGTAGTTTTAAACACAAACATACAAAAATCACATTGCATGTAAATCGTGCACTAATTAAAATACAAAGATTATCATATTGAAATTAAAAATAAGCACCAAATACATGTTGCCTCCAAGAAACCTACTTACTATAAAACACAAAATTGGTCAAAGTATATGAAAGTATAAATAGATTTGCCATGCTAACACCAATGAAAATAAAATTTAGTTTGGCTCTATTAATAACAAAGTAGATTTCAGAACAAACAATGATAATAGAGATCAAGAGAAGGATAAAATTATGGTCAATTCATCAGGAAAACAAAACAATCCTAATCATTCATTTAGCAAGTAATAGAAATTTAAAATATATGAAACAACACTGACAAAGCCGAAAGGAAAAATAATCCACAACACTACTCTCAAAATAATTGATAGAACACATAGAAAATCAGTAAGGATATAAAATATATGACAAATATTATCAACCAAAACTTCCTAATTGACACTTTATAGAATGATCCATTGAACAATCACAGGATACACATTCTTCTCAAGTGCATTCAAAACACTTGTCAAGATAGATTCTATTTTGAGCCATAAAATCAATATTTTTAAAAGGATATAATTCTTACAAAGTAGGTTACCTAGCTACAGTTGAGTTAAATTATAAATCAATAACAAGAAGATATCTACAATATCAGCAACTAATTGGATACTCCAACTGGAGGTTGAGTGAAAGACAGCTTGAAGTTCTTTGCCATTAATTTAAAGAGAGGATCTTAAGCATGATTTTTTTATTTTTCTCCAGCCAAATAGAGCTAGAGAGAGAGACAAACAAAATTAGTGAGGGTAGACTAATTACAAACATGAGTCTTGGGAATTAAAGAATGTGAAAAAGAAAAGATAGTACATAAAGGAAGAGAGGTGGAGGGATCTCACTGGGGATAGTGAATCCTTGAATTTAAGGTTGAAATTAGAGGGAAGGTCATGGTCAGAATATAATCCTTGAAATTTACATTATGGAATGTTTGCAATTATTGCTTTTGCCAATTATTCAAATAAAAAATAGTTTCAGGAGCCCAAATGTCCATCAACGGATGAATGGATAAAGAAGGTGTGGTATACATATACAATGAAGTATTATTCAGCAATCAAAAAGAATGAAATCTTGTCATTTGCAACTATGTGGATGGAACTAGAGGGTATTATGCTAAGCGAAGTTAGAGAAAGAAAAATATCATATGACTTCACTCATATGAGGACTTTAACACAGAACAGATGAACAGAAGGAAAGGGAAACAAATATAATATAAAAACAGGGAGGGGGACAAAACATAAGAGACTCTTAAATATGGAGAACAAACAGAGGGTTACTGGAGGGGTTGTGGGAGGGGGGGATGGGCTAAAAGTGTAAGGGGCATTAAGGTATCTACTCCTGAAATCACTGTTGCTCTATATGCTAATTTTGAGGTAAATAAAAAAATAATACTTTCAGAATTATAAACCAGTGTATTCAGAAGGAAATTTAGAAGGAAAGGTGGAAGAGATATATTAAAAAATTCAGAACCACCATAAAAAGGTGAAAAACAAGCAGAACTTGAAAGAATGTGTTTATACCACATGTAACTGATTAAAGAATAACAGAAAGCAGAACATAAGAATTACAAAAATGTAATAAGAAAAGCAAACATAGCCATAAAATAAGGACAGATAATATGAACAGGTCACTTAAAGTAGTAAACCTGACCACAGTATATAAATGAAGCTTAACCCCATCACTGATCAGAAAAATGTATATTTAAGAAGATCAAACCCCTCTTGTATGAAATATTTTTTTTTAATGTGACCCATTCCAATACATGGACACACAAGAGTTCTCACACTGGTTAGAATAGGAGTTAGTCCAAATCACTTTGCAAAAGCAACTGGCAATATTCAGGGAAGCTGAAGATATGCATAGGCTTAAACCAGAAATTCCAATTCTGGATAAACACTCAGACCTGTACTTGAGAAGACATGTACAATGATAATACTCACTGTAATATTAGTTACAATGCGGTAGAAATCAGGCGACTATGGGTGGCTCTGTTAGTTAAGCATCCAACTTTTGGTTTCGGCTCAGGTTATGATCTCACGGTTTCGTGAGATCAATGGGCTCTGCACTGAAGGTGTGGCGCCTCCTTGGGATTCTCCTCTCTCTGCCCCTTCCCTGTTCATGTTGTCTCTGTCTCTCTCAAATAAATAAAACCTAAAAAAAAAAACCCAAAGTGGTAGAAACCATAATACCTATCAATAAAGGAATAATTACATACACTGAGGTATTGTTACACCATGGGAAAACTAGGATGAAGTAAACCATTCTGGTTGACTAAAACTATAAATACCAACACAAGTAACTCTCAAAAAATAGCAAGATGCAAAAAAATATAGGTACAAATACAATTCAAAATACCAACAGCATTTTTCACAGAGCTATAACAAACAATCCTAAATTTTGTGTGGAACCACAAAAGACCCTGAATAGCCAAAGCAATCTGGAAAAAGGAAAGCAAAGCTGGAAGCATCACAATTTCAGACTTCAAGTTATATTATAAAGTCTGAAGTCATCAAGGCAGTATGACACTGGCACAAAAATAGGCACATAAATTAATGGAACAGAATATAAAACCCAGAATTGAAGCCACAACTATATGGCCAATTAATCTCTGACCAAGCAGGAAAGAATATTCAATGAGAAAAAGTCTCTTCAACAAATGGTACTGGGAAAACTGGACAGCAACATGTAAAAGAATGAAATTGGACCATTTTCTCATACCATACACAAAAATAAATACAAAATGGATGAAAGAACTAAATGTAAGATCTAAAACCATAAAAATAATAGAGAACACAGACAGCAACCTCTTTGACATTGACGACAGCTACTTCTTTCTAGGTGTGTCTCCCGAAGCAAGGGAAACAAAAGCAAAAACAAACTATTGGGACTACATCAAAATTAAAATCTTCTGCACATAGAAGGAAACAATCAACAAAATTAAAAAGCAACCTACGGAATGGGAGGGGATATTTGAAATTGACATATCTGATAAAGGATTAGTATCCAAAATATATAAAGAACTAATAAATCTCAACACACACACAAAAAAATAATAATCCAGTTAAAAACTGCAGAAGTCATGAACAGTCACTTTTCCAAAGAAGATATCCAGATGGCCACCAGACACATGAAAAGATGCTCAACATTACTGATTATCAGGGAAAACAAATCAAAACTACAATGAGATATCGCCTCACACCTGTTAGAATAGCTGAAATAAAAAAAAATGCAAGAAACAAGTGTTGAGGATGTGGTGAAAAAGGAACTCTCTTACACAGTTGGTGGGAATTCAAACTGGTGTAGTCACTCTGGAAACAGACAGTATGGAGGTTCCTTAAAAAGTTCAAAATAGAACTACTCAATAATCCAGCAATTGCCCTACCAGGTATTTACCCAAATAATACAAAAATACTAATTCGAAGGGACACATGCACCCTGATGTTTATAGCAGCATTATCTACAACAGCCAAGCTATGGAACAGCCCAAATATTCATCAACTGATGAATGGATATACACAACGGAATATTACTCAGCCATAAAAAAGAATGAAAACTTGCCATTTGCAATGACAAGGATGGAACTAGATAGTGTGATGCTGGAAGAAATAATTCAGTCAGGAAAAAAGAAATACTGTATCATTTCACACATATGTGGAAATTAAGAAACCAAACAAACAAGCAAAGGGGGAAAAAAGTAGAGGGAGGCAAACCAAGAGACTTTTAACTCTAGAGAACAAACTGGTGGTTACCAGAGGGGAGGTGGTAGGAGGAAAGGTGAACTCGTTGTGGACTTGTGATGAGCACCAGGTGTTTTATGGAAGTGTTGCATCACTGCATTGCACACTGGAAACTAATATGTTAACCAACTAGAATTTATATAAAAACTTAAACAATAAAAAATATTTAAGTTCAGTACAATGTTATTTATATAAAATTCAAAATAATATAAACAGTGGTTGTGAACATGTACACATATGGGTATTAAAGACTATATACCAATAACACAAAATGGTGATTTCCTTTGGAAATGGATACGATGGGACTGCAGAGTACACGGGGAAAAGGGATTTTATCTGCATTGTTTTCTTTCAAAAAAATCTTAAAGAAATATTGAATATGATCAGATTCAGTATAACTTGATGGGGTATGGAGTGAAAGATGTTATCTTCATACTTGCTTTTTTTTCTTTAAATATGTCATCATGAAAGGAGAGAAAGTATGAAATATTGGCTTATCTTACCATTTGAATGTAAACACAGAAGAAATAATATTTAAGGAATATCATGGTACCTAAATGAAATTTATATTATTAACTCATTAAGGAAGTATTTTATTGGTTGAATGTAATTTATACTCTTATGAATGCAATGTGAAATTGGGCTTTTTAATATGTGTAAGCTTAATACAATTCATCACCTGGTCATAACTTCCTTTTCTCTATGTTTTTGGACATTCAGTTATACCGGAAAACTATTTATCCTCAATATTCATAAAATATTTTCTTAAATAGTTATAAAATATTCTTTTAAATATAATAAATATGCTATTTCATATAAAGAAAGTAGATTTTTTTCCCACAAATGTTCCTACCAGCTCTTTTTGAAATTTATTCATATAACTTAGGCCCTCTTATTTTAAAGTTCTCAAATTCATCAAAAACATTCATTGACCTTAAAGTTTGGGTTTATGAAATATACAATGGGGATGTTAAAAATAAGTAAATATTGGGGCGCCTGGGTGGCGCAGTCGGTTAAGCGTCCGACTTCAGCCAGGTCACGATCTCGCGGTCCGTGAGTTCGAGCCCCGCGTCAGGCTCTGGGCTGATGGCTCAGAGCCTGGAGCCTGTTTCCGATTCTGTGTCTCCCTCTCTCTCTGCCCCTCCCCCGTTCATGCTCTGTCTCTCTCTGTCCCAAAAATAAATAAAAACGTGGAAAAAAAATTAAAAAAAAAAAATAAGTAAATATTTAAAAGATTAAGTGATAAATGTGTTTTCAGAGATTTTGTCCATGTTATACTTATGCTAAATTATTTACAATTGACTTATAAAACATTTTAATAAACGAGAGGAAGAATTTATCAATGTTGTCTTGTGAAATGTGGATGTATTTCAAACAGATGAGAAAATCTTAATATTTAAAGGATAATTATGATCATAGGAAAAATGTAAAAATTTTTAACAGGCTAAAATGTTATTTTCCAATGTTTTACTTCTTGAGATGATCTTCAGTTTTGGTTAATGTTTTAGAGCTTCAAAAGAGAGTTTTAGAGGGACATCTGGGTGGCTCAGTCGGTTAAGCATCCAACTTCAGCTCAGGTCATGATTTCGCAGTCTGTGAGTTCGAGCCTCCAATTGGGCTCTGTGCTGGCAGTTCAGAGCCTGGAGACTGCTTCAAATTCTGTGTCTCCCTCTCTCTCTTTCTCTGTCCTTCCTCTGCTCATGCTCTGTCTCTCCCTCTCTCTCAAAAAAAAAAAAAATAAATAAACATTAAAAAAATAAGTAAAAGATAAAGAGCTTTTAAAAAAAGTTTTACAGAAATACTCCTCACTTCAGCAATATATATATGTATTTTTCCTAAAAGCTTCCCCCCTATAGTCACATACACAGAGCTGCCTCTCATTATGGAAATGTTAATAGCTGTTATCAATAGTGAAATATCTTTTACACATTATTCATTAGTAAAAATTCTAAACTCTAACTTTCTTTTGTTAAGTAACCAGAGTGACATTCATGGATGACTGGAAATATTTGAAGTGATATCTTCTATATTTGAAAATTAGCTTTTTGTGTTGATAACATAAGCTTAGTGATGCCAGACTGCTTTAATCATGAAGGCTTTTCAGCAATGAAACTATTCAATCTCGGTTCATGATTTCCCTCTGCCTCAATCCATAATCATGACAATAGTTTTGGAAGAAAAATTTTCAAATCAGAAAGAGAAGGTTAAGAACATTGAGTACATATATTTTAATGTTTAAAATAGTATTAGCACACTAAGAAATAAATTTAATATTTTGTTGATGTCTTCTGAAGGCTAATTTGCTTTAATGGATCGCTTTGTATTCAGTGAGGTTATTCTAATTAAACAAAAAATTGTTTGGAAGATCTTACAAAATTATAGTTAAGAGTAGTTGACATTGTGTTTTAATACTGTGGCTTGAACAAAAACAAAAACAAATGAGACCACCAAAAATGACCATCAGCAAAAGTGATTAAATTTCTATTGTTCCAATGGCACTGGAGAAGGTACCCAGGTTTGTCCTTGATCAAACAACCTGACATATTTCAGTTTGTTGCCTGAGAAGACAAAACCACTGCAAATAATGTTGGCTTTTCAAGAGTTAAGTAAAATTATCCTAATTCTGCAACCAGTGATGATATAATTAGACTTGAGTTTGTCAAATTATAGCTCCTTTTTGGGGGGCACTCAATGAAGTCCCTAAGGGCTAAATAGAGGGAAAAAAGACAAAGACACAGATGATTTTCCTCAACCTGTAAACTGCACTACTGCAGGTCATATTTGAGCCTAAGCAAATGCCTCGTATTTACATGCTTTGATTGACCCACACTATTTGGATATAGCTACCGAACCCACTAGAAATCTGACCTGTATTTCTGTCCAGGCTAAAAAATGTAATAATTTTGTTATCTTTTGAATGGCAATTAACTATTTTGTGTCTATTCCTTACTTCTAAATGAGGATTATTACTATTTTGCAGACCACTATAGAAAGGGGTTCAAAGTAAAGAATTTGGGTTGGTTCAAGGTAAGAGATTCTGTGTGATCTAGGGAGGTGACAAACAGGACTTTATACATCATGAATAGGACAGCGCATGAGGCAAGTCCTCAGAGAAGTGACGACTACACAGAAAACAAGGACAGATTTAAAGAATAAGGGAGAGGGTCTTTAGTCTGATAAGGGTTGTCTGCTCTTTAATGTGCTTTTAGAAAAGGTGTCATATTTCTGATAGATAATGGCATATCTCTTTTGCCACTTACTAGTTTTGCAATTTTTGGCTCACTCAAGCTGCGTGGCTTTGGCAAGTAATTCTTCTGAATCACTTTATCTTTAATATGGAGGGAATTACAGTGCTATTATAGATTTGTTATGATGATCAATAAAGCTAACATTTCAAGTGCTTTCAAACAACTCCCAGTCCGTAGTACTTAATAAATGCTATTTATTATTATAATTACCATTGTATTTGCTTCTATCCTATCTTTCATCTTTTATTGTTCACATATATATGTATGTATACATACAAATCTATATTTAAACAATATACAGTATTCATAGAAAGTATGTGCATTTTCAATAATAATAATAAATGGACATTTATGTACTTACCCCAAACATGCAATGTATATTATCTCTATCTTTGAAAAACCCACTATACCCACTATGATCTCTTTTCCAAACTTGTCTCAAAATAACCACAAGATTTACATTTCTATTATTCATCCCTATGTTTTTCTTTTTAGTTTTTCACTTGCATTTTATAACAAAGTAGTTTCATATACACAAGAAATGTATGTTTCTTTGCTTGGTGTAAAGCTATCTCTAAGAAGTGATACAGTTCAAGGACTGTATCTCCCAGCTCCCCTGTATGTAGATGGCGCAATATGACAAGTCCCTGCTTAAAAGGAATATGGTTGGATGTGATATGGGTCATTTCTGAACTATTTAAGAAATGCGTATGTATTTTCATGTTCCCTTTCCCCAACAACCAAATGGGTAAAAACAAATATGTGACGGTAGAGGATTATGAAGTCACAAAATAAAAGGAAAGCAAAGCAAAACTATCCATCCAAGAGGCACACACTCTCCAGACTGTTAATGTGAGAAAGAAATGAATTCTGAAATTTTCAGTTGGGTATTGAGGGCAACTAAAAGTAAGCTCACTAATATAGGTTTATAGTCATAAGCAATATGTTTATTTATTTTAATTTTGCTTATTTTCTTACTTTACAAAAATACTTGTAACATGTATCATTCTGAAGCTTGCTTTTATTATTCAAAGTTATATTTTGCTATTTGACACGCAGGCATCTATAGTTCTTTTAATTTTATTGCCATATGCTATCCTGTTGTTTAAATACACTACGTTAGAGTTATTCCCTTTATCTTTTGATTCATTGGGAAAATTGTTATCTTTATGATAGTTAATGGTATCTCTCCTTCATATTGTTCAATAAAGTTTTATAATTTTGTTCCTAAAGGCCTCTCACATCATTTGCTAGATTTACTCCTAGATACTTCATATTTTTTATTTCTGTTGTAAAAAATATTGATGTTGACAAGTATGGAAGCATACTTGGGAAGTGTTAGAAAATAAAGAAATAATTGTTGACATGTATTGATTTTTTGTTAATCACCATGTTACACTCTGTAATTAAACCAAATAATCTGCAAATTCCTTTCATGTGCTAAATATACAAGAATTTCATTTGCAAGTAATTATAATTTTGTATCCCCCATTTAAATCTTTTTTTTTTTATAGTAAACTGCCTAGGATTTCCTGAAAAAAGATGAACAAAAGTGTAAATGGTTCGCATCTGTATCTCAACCCTAATCTTCAGAAAATGGAGTAAAATCTAAGTAGTAAGTATAATAATTGTAGTAAATTTTGTGATACAGCCTTTACTTGGTAAATAAGTAACTTTTATTCCTCACTGGCTGAGAGATTTTACCCAGATTGGATATTAGATTTCATTACTCTTTTTTCAGTATCTATTATGATAATTATATTTTTCTTATTAATTTTTAAATATACCTGCTTACATCATTTTATTTTGAAATGTTAAACCAAACTTGCATTCTTTGCATGACTCTAAATAAATCATGAAATAATATCTGCTTTACCTGATGCTGTGTTCATTTGCTAATAGTTACCTTAGTATTTTCACTTCTAAATTCACAAATGAGATAGGCCTATCATTTTTATGTGTTTTAAAGTGCTTTTCTAGTTTGAATATCAAAACTGTACTAATCTGACAGCATTGGATGAAACAGATTCCTTCTTTCATCAGAATAGATTATACACAATCTGAATTATCTGCTACTGGCAACACTTGTCCTGAAAATTGTTTGGCCTGTTAACTT